>NW_027507791.1:64023304-64623304 GCF_037356315.1 Lithobates pipiens
CTCTTCTCTCTCTCTCTCTCTCTCTCTCTCTTTCCCCCTCTCTCTCTCTCTCTCTCTCCCCCCTCTCCTTCTCTCTCTCCCTCTCCCTCTTCTCTCCTTCTCCCTTCTCCTCTCCCTCTCTCTCTCCCTCTCTCTCTCTCCCCCTCTCTCTCTCTCCCCCTCTCTCTCTCTCCCCCTCTCTCTCTCTCTCTCTCTCTCTCTCTCTTCCCCCCTCTCTCTCTCTCTCTCTCTCCCCCCTCTCTCTCTCTCTCTCTCTCTCTCTCTCTCTCTCTCTCTCTCTCTCTCTCTCTCTCTCTCTCTCTCTCTCTCTCTCTCTCTTTCTTCCCCCCCCCCTCTCCCTCTCTCTCGTCCTCTCTCTCCCGCTCTCTCTCTCTCTCCCGTCCCTCCCTCTCTCTCGTCCTCTCTCCCTCTCCCTCTCTCCTCTCTCCTCTCTTGTCTCCCTCTCCCTCCCTCTCCCCTCCCTCTCCCCCTCCCTCTCCCCCTCCCTCTCCCCCTCCCTCTCCCCCTCCCTCTCCCCCTCTCTCACTCCCTCTCTCACTCCCTCTCTCACTCACTCACATCCCCTCTCACTCACTCACTCACTCCCCTCTCACTCACTCACTCCCCTCTCACTCACTCCTCCCTCCCTCCTCTCCTCCCTCACTCCCTCTCTCACTCACTCACTCCCCTCTCACTCACTCACTCCCCTCTCACTCCCTCCCCTCTCTCACTACCACTCATCATTGGCTCACTGACTTTGAAAGCAGCAGGAGCCAATGGTGCCGCACTGCTGACTCAGCTGAGACAGCAGTCCCTTTTACTTGGGGCTCAAGATGGGCTCAGGTAAGAATTGAGGGGGTGCATAGAATGCATTAGATAGGTTTTTGTATTTTTTACAAGGACTTTAAGATCAAAAGACATTGATGGCCACTCTTGAAGCCTTCACCTTTTTCTGCTTAACCACTGGAGGGTCAACTTAGGCTTGTGTTTAGGGTCATTGTCGTGCTGAAAGTCCAAGATCATCCCATGCGCAGCTTTTGTGCAGAAGAACGCAAAATTGTCTGCTAGTATTTTCTGATGACATGCTCACCCCCCCCACCCCAAACATCAGTGAGCCACTACCGGGATTCACAACTGGGATGGTATCCTTTTCGCTATAGGCCTTGTTGACCCCTTTCCAAACATATCACTTATGCTTGTGACCATAACGTTTTTTGGTTTCGTCACTACCGATTACAGTGTGCCAGGAGCCATGAGGCGCGTTAAGGTGTTTGGTATGTTGTAACCAGCTTTTTTGTGGCATTAGCACAGTAAAATACTTATTTTTGCCACTCGACCATGCAACTTTTTGTTCAAGTATCGTATTGTGCTCCTTGAAACTACCACACTGTATTTTTTTTTTTCCCAGAGCAGTCTGTATTTCTCCTGAAGTTACCTGTGGATTTTTCTTTGTATCCCAAACAATTTATCTGGCAGTTGTGGCTGTAATCTTTCTTGCTCTACCTTACCATGGCTTGGTATCAAGAGATCCCTGAATCTTCCACTTCCTAATAAGTGATTGACAGTACTGACTTGAATATTCAAGGTTTTGGATATCTCTTAAATTCTTTTCCATCTTTATAATGTTCCATTACCTTGTTACGCAGGTGTTTTGACAGATCTTCTCTGCTCCCTGTGGCTCAGTATCTAGCCTGCTTTGTGCATTCACATGAGAGCTACAACTCATTGACTGTTTATACACAGACACGGATTACAATTTAAAAAGCCACAAATGTTGGAAATTTACCTTTTTTTTTCTTTTTTTTTTTTTTTTTTTTTTTTTTTTTTTTTTTTTTTTAATTTCCATTTTAACCTGTGTGTCACCTTGTGTGTCTGTACCAAGGCCAAACATTTCAGGGTATGTAAACTTTTGATCAAGGCCATTTAGGTGATTTCTGTTATGATTTAAAAGGAGCCAAACTACTATTTGTGTAATAACAAATGGCTTCATATGATCACTATCTTTTAAGTGATTGTAAAATCTCCTTTTCCTATAAAAAATAAACAAACATGTTATACTTACATGCTCTGTGCAGTGAATTTGCACAGAGCAACCTGGATCCTCCTCTTCTCGGGTCCCTCCTTCTGGCCCCTCCCTCCTTTAGTGCCCCCACAGCAAGTAGCTTGCTATTGGGGCACCTGAGCCATTTAGACACGGAGCACCGACCCGACCGAGCCCTGACCCCTCTCCCCTGAATAGCTAGCCGACTTTGACTGCAGCAGCAGCCAATGGGGCCACTTCTGTGTCTCAGTCAATCAGGAAGGAGAATCTTGGGTGTCTGAGACACAGTGGACAGAGAAGGACCTCAGGTAAGTATTAGGGGGGCAGGGGGGGGGGGGGCGCTGCTACACACAAAAGGCTTTTTAGCTTAATGCATAGAATGTATTAAAGTGGTTTTTAAACCCTCACTTATACCTGGTGAAGTGAACATAATCACCCTACATAAGTTTTACACGCATATCTGCTGCCTTCAGCTTGCTATTTTCTTTAGAATTCTAACATCTTGGTAGAGTTTTACTTATTCAGCAGTAGGAGTGTGTACTTGGCATACACTAGGACACAGCTGATTGGAGGAAAAGCACCCCCCCCCCCATTCCCACATAGGTAGGGTAGAGGTGCTGTGACAAGACAAGCTCTCTGTTAATCTATTTATAGCACCTCCCACAACATAAATTTTAGGCTGGTTTTATCTTGGTTGATGGAGAACTCATGCTGATAACAGAGCAAGGATGGGACTTGGTGCTTTGGAGAGGGATAAGTAAACACTACAGATATATATGCCCAGGTCATATTTCATGAATAAGGTTTACATCCACTTTAAAGCGGAGGTCCACCCTAAAGTTGACCTTCCGCTCATTGGAATCCTCCCCACCTCCGGCACCACAATTGGCACCTTTCAGGGGGGAGGGGGTGCAGATACCTGTACAGTACAGGTATCTGCACCCACTTCCGGGATAGCTCTCTGCGGAAAGGGGCGTAGATTCACGCCCCTTTCCATAAGTCCCCCGCTGCCTGCTGGGAAACACACAGATCCCAGAGGCAGCGGGTCCATCCTTATTGCGCAGCGCGACTCGCGCATGCGCAGTAGGGAACCGGGAAATGAAGCCGAAAGGCTCCACTTCCTGATTCCCATACCCAAGATGGCGGCGGCAGCACCCGAGAGACGATCGAGAGATCGGCTTCGGGTGCCGACATCGCGGGCGCGCTGGGTGGGTAAGTGTCCTTATTTTAAAAGTCAGCAGCTGCAGTATTTGTAGCTGCTGGCTTTTAAAAAAAAAAAAATAATAAAATAACGGCGGACTCCCGCTTTAAATATGACAGTTTTTTGGCATGAATATTTTCAATATTGGTGCCAACATTTCACAATTTCTGCTAGGGTATGCAAACTTTTGAGCACAGCTGCATCCATCATGACCAGCTGGGTAGTGCAAAAGTTCACTTACACTTTAGCAGGTATACCAGCCATATTGGTGGACCGTCATTATAACTGCTGCCTGATCATAGGAGCTGAAAGGTTCACAACTGCATATATTTGCCCGAAAATGTGCAGAATTGTGCCCATGTGCACTTGTAAAGTCTTAAAAGCATTCTGACCTATGTATTGCAGCATTTATTTGATGGCACCTCAAGCAATGCCGGAACCTTATGGCAAAGCAGTGTAGATGTACATTTGTTGTGTTGTAATGCTGAACATCAGTTAAACAAAGTACATACAAATAGTATCTCAGTATATTGCCTTAATTCTTTGTATTCCATTTGTTCTTTCACCAGGGCTATCGTTGCTCTTGTCTACAATGTGTTAAAAGCGTTTATGGAGATGAACAGCACTTTGTTTGATGAACTGACCGCCACATACAAGTCAGATCGCCAGCGGTAACTTTTTATAACTTTTTGTTAGCACAGATAATAATTTATATCCTTTTCTCAAAGTATATCTAAACCCAAGAACACAATGTAATATATTGCAGCTTTTCGGTCATTAGATCTGGTGGTTGTATTCTGTTTTATTTTTTTAGTCAAGCCAAGTACATTTTCTGCAAGTACAAAACAATACCCGTTGATCCTGCCAGAAATTGTCCTTGTGACTTCCTGTGTACTGAATTGAAACCTCAAATAATAATATCAACTTTCCAAGTTGAACTGTGAGCTAAACCGGCTTGGGTGACAATGCTGCTCTTTCATAGATGTAGTGCAACCAGTGAACATTTTTCATTTTGGAACAGGGGTTTCTAGCAGGTTCACTATGTAAAAAAACAAAAACAAAGGAAACGGAAGCCTAATAAAAGAAACAATTGCAGCCACAAGATCTACAGACTGTTAGGCTGCAATGTTTTGGGGTGTAGATACACGATGGAGAATGTACAGGTGCATCTCATAGAATTTTAAAATATCATCAAAAAGGCTTATTTCAGTAATTCAATAAAAAAAAAATTAAACTCTTATTTTATATAGATGCGTTACACACGGAGTGATATGTTCAAATAGAGAGAACCCAAAATTCAATGTATCAGAAAATTGGATTACATAAAACCAATAAAATGGATTTTTAATACAGAAATTTTGGATTACTGAAACGCATGTCCATGTACAGTATAGCATGAACTCAGTAATTGGTCGGGGCTCCTTTTTGCATGAATTACTGCATCAGTGCAGCGTGGCATGAAGGTGACCAGCCTGTGCCACTACTGAGGTGCTATGGAAGCGCAAGTTGCTTTGATAGTGGCCTTCAGCTTATTTGCATTCTTGGGTCTGGTGTCTCTTGTCTTCCTCTAGACAGTGCCTAACTATGGGGTTTAGGTCAGACAAGTTTGCTGGCCAATCGAGCACAGTGATACCATGATCATTAAACCAGGTTATTGGTACTTTTCACAGTGTGGACAGGTGTCAAGTTCTGCTGGAAAATTAAATCAGCATCTCCATAAAGCTGGTCAGCAGAGGGACTCTGGACTTGATAAAACACAGTGGACCAACACCAGCAGATGACACGGCTCCCCAAATCATCACAGGCTGTGGAAAATGTTGCTTTTCATTTGGAAATCAAGGTCCCAGAGTCTGGAGGAACAGTGGAGATGCACAGAATCCAAGTTGCAATAAGGTTCAGTGTGAAGTTTCCACAGTCTGTGATGATTTGGGGAGCCATGTCATCTGCTGGTGTTGGTCCGCTGTGTTTTATCAAGTCCAGAGTTAGCTCAGCCATCTACCAGGAAATTATACAGCACGTCATGCTTCCCTCTGCTAACCAGCTTCATAGAGATGCTGATTTCATTTTCCAGCAGGACTTGGCACCTGTCCACACTGCCAAAAGTACCAATACCTGGTTTAATGATCATGGTATTGCTGTGCTTGATTGGTCAGCAAACTCGCCTGACCTAAACCCCATAGAAAATCCATGGAGTATTGTCTAGAGGAAGATGAGACACCAGACCCAAGAATTCGGATGAGCTGAAAGCCACTCCGTAACACCTCAGCAGTGCCACAGGCTCCATGCCATGTTGCATTGATGCAATAATTCATGTAAAAGGAGCCCCGACTAAGTATTGAGTGCATACTATATTGTACATCACAATACTTTTCAGTAAGCCAACCTTTCTGTGTTAAAAATCCTTTTTCTTTTATTTGTCCTATGTAATCTAATTTTCTGAGATACTGTTTTTTTGGGTTTTCGCTAGCTGTAAGCCATAATCATCAAAATTAACTGCTTGAGGACCAGCCGCCACAGTTATACTGCGGCAGGTTGGCTCCCCTGGGCGAGCCATCGTAGCTGTACTTCGGCCGCTTTAAAAAGCACTAGGGGGCACCTGCGATCGCTCCTGAGAAGCAGGACGGAGATTTGTCAATGTAAAGAGGCAGTTATCCATACTGTCAGGGGCGAGGAGACTGATCAGTTGTTCCTACTGCTTAGGCACAACAACCGGTCTCCTCCCCCAGGCAGTCCCATCCCCCCACAGTTAGAAACACTCCATAGGACACGCGTTTAACCCATTGATCATAGCAAAAAGTTAAAACTATATTTTTTTTTTCTAAATTGACGCTTTTTTTTTTTTTCCATTTATAGCACAAATAATAAAAACTTCAGAGGTGATCAAATACCACCAAAAAGCTTTTTTGTGGGGGGAAAAAAGGAGTTCAACTTTGTTTGGGTACAACGTTGCATAGCCGCGGAATTGCCAGTTAAAACGATGCAGTGCCATATCGCAAAAAAATGGCCTGGTCATTAAGGGGGCAAATATTCTGGGGCTTAAGTGGTTAAAAGAAATGCTTGAAATATCGCTCCATGTGTAACACATCTATATAAAATGAGTTTCACTTTTTGAATTGAATTAATGAAATAAATTACCTTTTTGATGATTTTCTAATTTTGAGCTGCACCTGTATAACCACCTCCCAGTTTTTTTTTGTTTTTTTTCCTACAGTACAGGACACAGGCGGGTTCAGAGACTACTGGGTTAGAGGTGTGTACATTCAGATGGTTTTACAGTGTGAAAGAAATGAAAAACTGAGGACACGCATAATTCCTCCTACTCCTAGAAATCCTCTGTTGGATGGTATCGTTAGGTGCTGAATGTATCTTCTCCTACGAGCATTATTTGTTAGTTACACTTTGGCCTGGGTGTACTGGAATTCGCCCAAATGGCTGGCTTCTGTTGAAGGGGCATGACCAATAAAGCTCTGCTGACCGTTTCCTGATCGAAATTCAGCCAGTAATAACTTACTCAGCGCCCCCCCCCCCCCCCCCCCCTCTCTCACCTGTATGGGGTTTGTGCGTTTTAGCTATGGTCCTGGTTCCGGTGTGGGGGGGGTCCCAAAAAGGTGCCTGAGATATTTTGCTGTGTTTGAGGCAGCACTGTTGCTTTCACCGCATGATGCTGTCCGGTGGCCATTTTGGATGGGGGCAGAGGAGGTTCCCCTTGTGAGCTTCAGCGGCCATTTTCTGTAGGTTTTCCCTATTCAGATCATTGGCGGCCATTTTCTTGAAGCCTGAGCGCTTTTTTTTTCACTGAAGCTCTCTAGTGACAGCATGCCATGTGCTATCACATGCTGTTTCCTGTGTATACAGAACGCTGAGCAGCCATTCCCTGAGCGCTGGTGCAAGCTCTGCAGATTGCTTCAGCGCTCTTTTCTACTGCTGCTGCCGGTGCAGCCTCTTCACTCTGCACTTGGGTAACCTCCTGGGGACTGCAGGCCCGGCTAGTAACCGACACAGAACTCCTCAGGGTGGTGAGTCTGGCGCTAGGACCCCCCCCGGCCAGCGGCAGCATTGGGGTTGGACCTTCATTGTCCTAAGTGCCGTTTCAGGTGGCAGACAGTTTAGGGTCAGCATGGCTTCAGAAACTGGTGTTTCTTCCCCCGAAATCCAGGCTATTACACCCGGGTCACCTGCGGATGGCGCTGTGCCCATGGACACCCTGACGGCGGTCCTTAACTCATTTATTGCTAAAATAGAGGCGGTGCGTGAGAGGAAAGGTGCGCTGAAAAGGCCCCTGTCCCCCGTCCTCTGGGGAGAGCTCTGATGCAGACTCGGGCCCTGCTGCGGCTGTTGACCCCTGCTCTGACCTATCAGACGAGGCTGACAGGACCAGTCGGAGAATGAGGATGATTCCCCTTCCGGGTCCGGGCGTGACAAAGCACTGGTTGGAGCACTTATCACAGCTGTGCGTGATGCCCTGAAAATCCAGTAGCCAGCGGATCCCTCTGCTGATGTATCGGTCCCCTTTGGGTCCCGCAAGCCAGCACGTTCACCTAAGGTGTTCCCGTATTTGACTTATTTTGACAAGTTCCTCTACAGGGAATGGGGTCGGCCGCAAAGGACCTTTTCGGTCCCCAAAAAACATGGCGGTGTGTTACCCCTTTGATCAAAGCCTTCTCAAGAAATGGTTGGCTCCTCCGATCGTGGACCCCCCAGTATCCAGGTTAAATAAAGTAACCACGATCCCGGTAGAGGGGACTCATGCATTCAAGGATCCCACAGACAGGAAGGCCGAGGCAGTGGCTCGTTCCTTGTTTACGCTCGTGGGGTCCGCCATACGACCTGTACTGGCATCTGCACTTGTGTCAGACACTGACTGAGTGGACAAAACTTTTTGCACCGCGAATTGGGAGAGCAGAAGGCTTCTCCTGTCTGCGTAGAATTGGCGGACCAACTAGTGCAAGGCCTCAAGTACGTTTGTGACGCGTTCCTGGATACCCTCCCTTTGTTATCCAGGGCTTCAGTGTTAGCTGTGGTGCTGCGGCGCCTGATTTGGTTAAAATGCTGGTCTGCTGACCAGGCATCTAAGAAAGCCCTGACGGATCTTCCCTTCCTTGGCAACCGGCTCTTTGGAGCCTCATTGGATGACATTATTAAAAATGCCCCCGGTGGTAAGAGTACCCTACTCCCGCAAGCCAGGAAGCCTAAGGGCCCTCTTTTTCCGCTCACAATCTTTTTCGTCCAAACGGGGCTTCTGCGAAGCGTCTCCAGCCCAACAGGATGGCCACGGACGGGCAAAAGCGTCCCTGGCATCGCAAGCCTGCGACAAAAAGTGCTACCGCATGAAGGTTTGCCCCCACCCATGTCTCGGGTGAGGGGTCGCTTCGGGAGTTTGCAGCCCGGTGGTCCTCCGATTATCCGACCAATGAGTCTACGATCTGATTTCCACAGGCTACAAGATAGTTTCTCTCTTGGCCGCCAAACAGATTCTTCCCCTCCAGTATACCCGTGTCCCCGGTTCGCCGGGAGGCCCTGTTGGGGGCGGAAAGGGACTTGCTGAGTTGAGGGGTGATTGTACCAGTTCCGGAATCAGAACGCTTCCAGGGCTTCTACTCAAATCTGTGGTTCCCAAGAAGAAAGTGGTACGTCCAATCTTAGACTTAAAAACCCTCAATCACTTTGTAAAAGTGCAGAGGATCAGGATGGAATCAGTTCGCTCAGTAGTCGCTGCACTCCATCAAGGGGACTCCCTGGCGTCCTTGGACATCCAGGATGCGTACCTGCACATACCCATATGTCTGCAGCATCAAAAGTTTCTGCGATTTGCAGTTGGGGTAGCCCACTATCAGTTTGTGGCTCTGCCATTTGGCCTGGCATCAGCCCCCCAAGTCTTTACCAAGGTATTGGCTCCAGGTTTGGCGTTGCTCTGACAACGCAGGATCGCGATCGTGAGATATCTAGACGATCTTCTCCTGAGAGCATCTTCCGCCTCAGAGTTGGAGGAGGATGTTGCGATCACCATGCAGACTTTGCAAGAATTTGGGTGGCTGAACCTAAAGAAGCCGGTGGTTATACCGTCCCAGCGTCTGGAGTACCTAGGCTTGCTGCTGGACTCCAAGGAAGCGAGAGTCTTTCTCCCTTCAGACAAGGTGCAGACCCTCAGAGCTGCGATCAAACTACTGTGGAATTGCGAGTGGTCGTCACTTCGCTTTTACATGCGAGTCCTGGGACTCATGGTGGCCGCCTTTGAGGCCGTGCCATATGCCCAGTTCCACACCAGGGTCTTGCAGAAAGATATTTTGTCAAAATGTGACAAATCTCCGTTGTCCCTGGGTCGCTTGATCCAGGTGAGTCAGTCTGTCAGAGACTCTCTGCTATGGTGGCTGAGATCCCCGGTGATTCAGTCAGGAAAGTCGTTACTACCTCTCAATGAGCAGTGATCACAACGACGCCAGCCCATCTGGCTGGGGTGGAGTGATGGGGATTCAGTCGGCTCAGGGCCTCTGGTCGACAGAAGAATCCAAGTTGCTGATCAATCTGCTCGAATTGAGAGCGATCAGGCTGCGACTCCACACATGGTCGTTGAGTATTCAATGTCGTTCGATCAGGGTAGTCGGACAACGCCACAGCTGTGGCATACATAAATCACCAAGGGGGAGCAAAGAGCTCAGCCGCTGCTCGGGAGGTCGCTCTCATACTTCGGTGGGCAGAGCGACACATAACGGCCCTGTTGGCCATTTACATCCCGGGGGTGGAAAATTGGCAGGCGGACTATGAGTCGACAGATGCTGGACCCAGGAGAATGGGCATTGGATCCGGAGATATTCAGGCTGCTGTGCCTGAAGTGGGGCACACCAGATGTGGATCTATTGGCTTCCCCTCTCAATCGGAAGGTGCCAAGATTCGTGTCCAGGACAAGAGATCCGTGGGCAGACGCGTCAGTGGCTCCGTGGGATCAGTACCAGCTGATCTACGCCTTTCCTCCACTGAAGCTCTTGCCACGTCTGCTTCGCAGAGTGGAAGCCAAGGGGATTCCAGTAATCCTGGTTGCCCCAGATTGGCTTCAGCGTCCTTGGTACGCAGACGTGGTGCGTCTGGTGGCAGACGCCCCCTGGCGACTGCCGCTGCGAGAGGACCTCCTATCTCAAGGTCCAATCTTCCACCCTGCTTTACCATTGCTGGCTTTAACGGCATGGCTATTGAGAGCCATGTGTTGAGGACCCGGGGTCTGTTGGACTCGGTGATTCCAGCTAGGTTGAGGGCGCGGAAATATTCATGGAAGATATATCATCGTACCTGGAAGGCCTACATCTCCATGTGTGAGGAGAAAGGATGGCATCCAAGCTCCTTTTCTATATGCAGGATCCTGCGGTTTCTTCAGCAAGGAGTAGACCAGAAGTTGGCGTTAAGCACCATAAAGGGGCAGATTTCAGCCTTGGCAGTCTTTTTTTCAGCGACCCATGGCGTCTCACTCATTAGTGAGTACCTTTGTTCAGGGGGTACAACATGTAGTCCCTCCGGTGCGTCCACCGTTAACCCCATGGGATTTGAACCTGGTGTTGTCGGCGCTTCAAAAACAGCTGTTTGAAAATATCAGGGAGATTCCCCTGTTGACTCTTTCCCAGAAAGTTGTCTTTCTAGTGGCCATCACATCGGCCAGGAGGGTTTTGGAATTGGCAGCCTTGTCTTGCAAGTCGCCTTATCTGGTCATCCACAGGGATAAGGTGGTGTTGCATCCGCAACCATCCTTTCTACCGAAGGTGGTCTCGGCTTTTCATATCAATGAGGACCTTGTATTACCATCGTTGTGTCCTAAGCCGGAGCACCCCAAAGAGGTGGCCCTTCACGCTCTCCATGTGGTTAGGGCTCTAAAGGTGTACTTGTCTGCCACGGCTCTCTTTCGGAAGTCAGACTGTTTGTTTCAGTGGCTGGTCCAAAGAAGGGTATGGTGGTCTCGTCGGCCACCATTTCCAGGTGGATCAGACAGATTGTAGTCCAAGCCTATGCCTTGAAGGGGCAGGTGCCCCCCTTTCCGGTCACAGCGCACTCTACAAGAGCAACCGGAACGTCTTGGGCCTTCCGACACCAAGCGTCTGTCGCTCAGGTGTGTAAGGCGGGGACCTGGTCGTCTGTCCATACGTTTACCAAGTTCTACAAGGTAGACGTCAGTGCATCGGCTGATGCCTGTTTTGGCCGCAAAGTTTTGCAGGCGGCCGTGTAGTTGCAATTTTATATATGCAATTGAGATTTTTTTCGTGTTTTTTTTTTTTTTTTTTTTATACAATAAAAACGCAGTACCGTTTCGTTAATGCACGGTTGCATTACTTCCGCAATGTTGCGGTCTTGGGGATCACTCCTGTTGAGGATACCCGGTTATATGGTGGTGTTTTTTCCACACACTGCTATTTTTTTTTGTGGGTTTCGTTTCACTAGTCCCCACTTGTCATGGTGGATGAAGTGTTTATGCTGTTTTTCACACCCCTTGTTTGGCACTGCTTGGGGACGTCCCATTTAGTTACAGAGAGGATCTGTGTCGGTCGGTGAATATAAGAGAAAACAGGATTTTTGTACTCGCCGTAAAAACCTTTTCTCTGTAATTCACCGACCGACACAGCACCCACCCCTCCTTTTCTCCGTTATACTGCTTGTTGACGTACTGAAGCTGCTGGGGCAGCAGGGAGGGTTGTTGGCACAGGGTCCGCCCCCTGGGTGGTAGTGACAATTCTGTGTATTGTTACAATTTTGCCTAGTTCTCCTAGTGGCAGGCTAACAAACCCATTTAGTTACAGAGAGGAGCTGTCGGTCTGTGAATTACAGAGAAAAGGATTTTACGGTGAGTACAAAAATCCTGTTTTCTCAGCACTATCACCTCTGCTAGGAGGTTTTCGGGTTCATCAGGTTGTGGTTCACACCTATTTGGCAAAGGCTACGTTTCCTCCTCTTTGAAGGCCCATTCTACTAGATCTGTTTGAGTCCATTTTGAACTTTTTAACATCTAGCGGCTGTGTTGAAACTGTAAGGGTTCCACTTGGGCTTCAGTTGACGCTTTTACTGGGTGGATGTTCAGACCTCGGCTGATGCTGCCTTATGCAGCAAGATGCTTCAGGTTTCTGTTTGATTCTTGTCTGGACCCTTTTTTGGTGGATATTGGGGATCTGTTGTCTGGTTTTATTGCAGTTTTACCCCCCCCCCACCCCCACAATGATATTACTTTGGGACATCCTAGTAGTCTCTGATTCTGCTTGTGTACTGTAGGAACAAGAAAATTGATTTTTACTAACCATTAAAATTGATTTCTTGTACAGAACAGGACAACCTCCCCCCACACCCTTTTATTTTTTTTTTTATTTTTTTTTTTGCCTTTGTCCAGTCACCTTAAGGTACCTGCCTGTAATATAGTCCTTCCTGGATATGCTTGTGTCCTGTACTGTGCTCCAAATTGACTTTACATGTAAATCAAAAATCACATTTTTTATTTTTTTTGGAAATGAGATCAGGTTGTAAATGTTATCAATGTATGTGTTTTCAAAATCTTGTTTGTAACTATATCATTTTTGTATTGTTTATACATATGACACCTCTATTTGCTTATGATACATGCAGGTTGTACTTCGACTTTGCAGTGCTACACAGTGGTTGTATTACACTGCTCCTTCTCACAACACTTTTCTGAGGCCAACAAATGACATGAATACACTTTGTACAGCATTTGTGTTCTGTCAGCAGCAACTTAAAATTGACCTAAATTCAGACTTGCCATCTTATAGGGTACATCTAGAAATGTTAACTGTATCTAAGCAGCATGGATTTATCCTATTCATCCTATTCTGTATCTGTAATGTGAGATCATCAAGGACACTGCTGCCTCTGGCTCTCTGGCTTCTAGTCTAGTGAGATTTGGGGTTATCCTTACTGCTTACTGTTTTCCTAAGGATTGCTAGAGGGGAAGCTGTACCTGATTACCTGCAGTGCACAGATCTCCCTGCTTCTTATTTCTGTGGATTTCGGCCTTTCTGCACTTCTCCAGCTTATTGAGCATTACTCCACCAGTCATCAGCACATAGATCTGACATAAAGAAGCAAACACCTGCTCCTCCACCACAGTAGCCCTTTCAACAGAGAGACAATGTGGAATAAGGAAGCCTACTGACAATACTAGCGACTAGTTCCTGTCCTCGTCTTGTCTTTCCTGTGTCCAGAAAAAACGCATCATCCTAAATCGTTCACTATTTTGGTACCTTAGCCAAATAATCCAGCAGTAATCAAGTTTAGTCCTTTCAATGCTGTAGATTACTTTGCCTGTGTAGTTGGCTGCTGTGTGGAACACATAGTTGCTCTCGGCAGCTCCTCCGTCATGATGCTGCGTACACTCTGCTCCCCCACTCCTGATATCAGCAGGAGAGGTAATTACAAACCTGGATATCCTCAGGACTCTCCACAGTCACTATACATTACGGTCAAAGACATTTTTCCTGGTGATATTTTTTACTGTGGAAATAGCCAAAGGTGAATAAATGGAAGGTCTCAAACCTAACCGTGTGACCCTTATTTTGTAATTGGTGGCTGTTGCCCCAGTTAGCAGTCAGTTCTGTTTTCTAAAACAGCTGCTTCCTATGCCTTAGTGATAGCATTATCCCAAGTGATTAGCCTTAAACCCAATCAACTGCATAACATATCAGTGTCTGGTTTTCATGTGTTCAGTGCTGCTTTACATAGAGGACAGCCTATCTCACTGCATGATCATCAAACTGTTCACTTGACAGTCAGGCTAGTATTAGGAAGCACAAATCCAACCTCAGCAACCTTTTCAAATGGTTGTATACCCGGTTTTTAGAATTTTACTGACAGTTAAGCCTACAATAAGGCTTACCTGTAGGTAAAATGCATATCTCCTAAACCTGTACAGTTTAGGAGATATTCACTTTGTATGCAGTCGCTGACATCAGCGGCGCATGCGCTGTGAAGGTCCGGCAGACGCTGTAGGACCTTGTCGGGAAGAAGACTCCCACGCGCATCATCGTAGCTCCGGCCACTCACAGCACCGGAGCTGCGAACCTGTCAGCAGCTTGTTTTCATGTAGACAGGCCTAGACAGCCAGATTGGTCATCTGGTTTCTCAACACAGATTTGGGGTTGACTTGCACTCAAACCAAGTTAGCTTGATGCCAGATCACTTACCAGCATGTTTTTGGTTTCAGGGTGAAAGGAGAGCAGGTAAATTTGGAAATATCCAACACAATTGATGCAGGGTCAAAAGGGGGGGGGGGGGGGGGCAGGGGCTATCCTAGAACCTTAGCTAGAGGACAAGAGCACTAAGCATTCTTCCACCAATCTACCTAATGTTTGCTTACCGTGATTCAATAATGGATTATGTAGAGTGGAAAAGCTAGTTCCTCTGGTATGGTTGTACTGCCCTGTAGCCTCATTCCCATGGTCAGAGGAACAGGGGAAGTCCCTATGATAAAAATTCTAATCTTTTCCTGTTCTATCCAAAGCTTTAAAGGACTTCTACCTAAAGCTCAACTCTAGCCAAAACGTATTATTTTTTTTATTTTATTTTTTATAAGCGTACTCTGTCAATGTTGTTGCTGTCCTTGACCCTGTTAGAGGGATTTCACCTTACTGTTGCTGTGGTAGCAGGAGAAAAACAAGAGTTTATGTGGGCCAGATAGACCCCAACAATAATCTAACCCTTACCCATTTTTCTGAACAAAATTGTTTTTTGTTTCCTTTCCTTTTGTTTTCCAGTCTGTTTGCAGTGGGAAAGACTTCTCGCCACTTCCTGTCTCGACAAGTAGTGAGGAGAAATCTCTTCCATGGCCTCTCAGTCCACAGAAAACTTGTGCCAGGAGTTGTTCATTCCTCACTCTGTCCAAACTTTAGCTGGATTTGGGCTTTTACATGACTGTTCTGTAGTTATAAGACTGTATTTAGAAGCTAATTACTTGTGTATCATTGTAACAATGTAAAGGAACAAGTATTGTATTTTTCTTTGGCCTACCATTTCATTCACCATCTAATTCTGCAGCTTACAGTGAAAACCAGGAGTATGTGGTAGCAGTTGGCCAAAGAACTGTTTTTCATAATTTCATTAATGAGGTTCATTATTCTTTACATCTGAGAAAGATGAGAGCTGCAAATGGCAGAACATAGTGTGTGATCTGTACCATGCAGAGTAATGATGCATGGGTTAAGCTGACTTTACAGTAGATGTGCTGTGCCAAGTCCACCAATATTAGGCTGTTGCCATTTGTTTATTTACCAGCACATGCAGGAAGGTACAATGACTTGATGCAGGACAATGTACTTTTACAAAAACAAAAAATATAGGACTTGCATAAGGGTGGGTAAAAATTGTGCAAACCTCAAATAGAGGGCTTAAACGTTAATTCATAGGTCTCATAGAAGATCAAGCAGTGGTAAGTGATGTCAATCAAGCCAGAAAAATCCTCCACCATCAGTGACCACAAACAGCCACTTACCAGATATCCGTGATCACTAAAGTAAAAGCAGTCAACAAGTGCAGTAAAACTCAGTAATTGGAGGCCAGACTCCAGGTAGAATCAATCATTCGGTTCATATAACTTGTTCCACTTCCTCCAGTATTCTGGTCAATTCACCACCAGGACTGTAGTATATCTCCCAAAACATACAGATCATAGAGATGCAGGACCATCTCATATTGGAGTAAACTCGAAAAAACAATATTTAAAGTGGTTGTAAATAGTGATGCACCGAAATTTCGGCCGCCGAAACATATCGGCCGAAAATGCCCTTTTAGGCAATTTGCCGAAAGAGAAAAACGGCCGATAATGGAGCCGAAAATGGGGCGTGGCCTGGGTGGGGGCAGGCTCCGCCCCCCGCCCTGGTGACGCCCATCATGGGGGGTGTATAGCGCAGGAGAGCCGCCTCCGCCGCTTGTTTGATCACAGCGCCGGGAACATCACAGCTTTCATTTCAATAGCTGTGTGTTCCCGACCGCGCGCCGTCACACGCAGCCCCTCCCCCTTGTCTGGGCACTTAGACAGATCATCCGCAGGATTGGACGGATGATCTGTCTATCAAAGTGCCCAGACAAGAGGGAGGGGCTGCGTGTGACGGCGCGCGGCTGGGAACACACAGCTATTGAAATGAAAGCTGTGATGTTCCCGGCGCTGTGATCAAACAGGCGGCGGAGACGGCTCTCTTCCCTACACACTGGCTGCAAAGGGGGGGGACACACACTGGCTGCAAAGGGGGGGGACACACACTGGCTGCAAAGGGGGGGGACACACACTGGCTGCAAAGGGGGGGACACACACTGGCTGCAAAGGGGGGGACACACACTGGCTGCAAAGGGGGGTACACACACTGGCTGCAAAGGGGGGGACACACACTGGCTGCAAAGGGGGGGGGGGACACACACTGGCTGCAAAGGGGGGGGGGACACACACTGGCTGCAAAGGGGGGGGGACACACACTGGCTGCAAAGGGGGGGGGGGACACACACTGGCTGCAAAGGGGGGGGGCACACACTGGCTGCAAAGGGGGGGGACACACACTGGCTGCAAAGGGGGGGACACACACTGGCTGCAAAGGGGGGGACACAAGGGGACACACTGGACGCAAAAGGGGACACTGGCCTGCAATGGGGGATGCCTCCTGTACCACGTCCTCTGTCTCTGACCATCTCCTGTACCATGTCCCCAGTCTCTGACCACCTCATGTACCATGTCCCCAGTCTCTGACCACCTCATGTACCATGTCCCCAGTCTCTGACCACCTCATGTACCATGTCCCCAGTCTCTGACCACCTCATGTACCATGTCCCCAGTCTCTGACCACCTCATGTACCATGTCCCCAGTCTCTGACCACCTCATGTACCATGTCCCCAGTCTCTGACCACCTCATGTACCATGTCCCCAGTCTCTGACCACCTCATGTACCATGTCCCCAGTCTCTGACCACCTCATGTACCATGTCCCCAGTCTCTGACCACCTCATGTACCATGTCCCCAGTCTCTGACCACCTCATGTACCATGTCCCCAGTCTCTGACCACCTCCTGTATAAAAATATTTTTTAAAAACAGTCATTTTCGGTATCGGTGCTGTTTCGGTTTTCGGCCTAGTGTATTTTTCATTTTCGGTATCGGTTTCGGCACCAAAAAACCCATTCGGTGCATCCCTAGTTGTAAACCCCATTCATAAAATTTAAATTAAGCACCTGCAGTATTTCACAAGTGTGATTATACCCCTCACATTTTTGGAAATATTTTATTATCTTTTCATGTGAGAACACAGAAGAAATGACACTTTGCTGCAATGTAAAGTAGAATGTAAAGTAGTGAGTGTACAGCTTGTAGAACAGTGTACATTTGCTGTCCCCTCAAAAGAAACACACAGACATTAATGTCTAAACCGCTGGCAACAAAAGTGAGTACACCCCTAAGTGAAAGTCCAAATTGGTCCCATTTAGCCATTTACCCTCCCCGGTGTCGTGACTGATTAGTGTTACAAGGTCTCAGGTGTGAATGGGGAGCTGGTGTGTTAAAATTGGGTGTTATCGCTCTCACTCTTACTGGTCACCGGAAGTTCAACATGGCACCTCATGGAAAAGAAATTGGAGAATCTGAAAAAAAAGACTTATTGCTCTACATAAAGATGGCCTAGGATATAAGAAGATTTCTGAGACCCTGAAACTGAGCTGCAGCATGGTGGTCAAGACCATACAGCAGTTTAACAGGACAGGTTCCACTCAGAACAGGCCTTGCAATGGTTGACCAAAGAAATTACGCGCACGTGCTCAGCATCACATTCAGAGGTTGTCTTTGGGAAATAGATGTATGAGTGCTGCCAGCATTGCTGTAGAGGTTTTAAGGGGTGGGGGTCATCCTGTTAGTGCTCAGACCATACGCCGCACACTGCATAAAATTGGTCTCCACGGCTGTCCTCCCAGAAGGGAGTCTCTTCTAAAGATGATGCATAAGAAATTCCACATTTTGAAGACAAACACATTAAGCATAGGGATTACTGGAGCCATGTCCTGTGGTCTGAGATCAAGATGAACTTTTATTTGTTTCAGATTGCATCAAGCTTGTGCGGCGGCAACCAGGTGAGTAGTACAAAGACAAGTGTGTCTTGCCTACAGTCAAGCCTGGTAGTGGGAGTGTCTGGGGCTGCATGAGTGCTGCCGGCACTGGGGAGCTACAGTTTGAGGGAACCATGAATGCCAACATGTACTGTGACATACTGAAGCTGAGCATGATCCCCTCCCTTCAGAGACTGGGCCTCAGGGCAGTATTCCAACATAACGACCTTAAACGCACACCTTCAAGATGTCCACTTCCTTGCTAAAAAAGCTGAGGTTAAAGGTGATGGGCTGGCCAGGCATGTCTCCAGACCCTAAACCCTATTGAGCATTTGTGTGGCATCCTCAAATGAAAGGTAGAGGAGCGCAAGATCTAACATCCACCAGCTCCGTTTGTCATCATGGAGGCGTAGAAGAGGACTCCGTTGGCAACCTGTGAAGCTCTGGTGAACTCCATGCCCAAGAGGGTTAAGGCAGTGCTGGAAAAAATAATGGTGGCCACACAAAATATTGACACTGACATTTTCACTTAGGGATGTACTCACTTCTGTTGCCAGTGGTTTAGACATTAAAGTGATTGTAAAGCTTTGCTTTTTTTTTTTTTTACACAAACATATACTTGCCTCCACTGTTCATTTTGCACAGAGTGGCCTGATCCTTGACTTCTGGGGTCCCACGGCTCCTCCTCTCATCAGATAACCCCCTAGGAGAAGCGCTCTCCCAAGTAGGACTCGGCCCTGCTCCCGGCACCTGCATCATTGGATTTTAATGACAGCAACAGGAGCCAATGGCTGCGCTGCTATCAATCCAATCAAGAGCCGAGGACTCTGGGCAGAGAGACAGCGCATCTCTGCCATGGGAAATTCCAGGGCTCAAGTAAGTAAAACGGGGCTGGGGGGCTGGTCACTGCCCGGTGTTTTTTCACCTTAATGCACAGGATGAATTAATGTGAAAAAACACAAGGGTTTACAATCCCTTTTAATGCAGGGGTGTCCAAACTTTTTTCAAAGAGGGCCAGATTTGATGAAGTGAACATGCATGAGGGCCGGCTATTTTGCCTGACATTCTTAGAACCATTAAAATTCGGTCTAAGTGTGTTTGTCCGAGCACTAATACACTGTCCAACAATAAGCTTGACTTTGTTGGGCTCGTTCCCGACACAGACGAATGCTGTGCTCTTTAGGGGTACCGTTAATTCTTAATGGTAACCCACACATTGGAAAACGTGGGGTGCTTTTTGTGCAGTGCAATTTAATAAAAAATAAAATACTTCTTTCCCTGCATTTTTGTGGGTAAGGAAGCCCATTGAAATGAATGGGCTGCCCTACACGCAGCACACAACCACACCGATGTGAACCAAGGGCTTGTTCACATGTCAGGTTGGAGGGGCAGTAAAACCACATGGTTAAGAAGTTTTTACTACCCCCAACTTCTCCCCCTTTATCTGCAGAGGGAGCAGCTGGGGGTGTACACATGCTGTGGCTGCAGCTGGAGGTATATCCAGGATGAATGGGCCTGCACTGCAACTACCCCGCAACTGTGTGGATTGCACAGTTGCGATATAGTGATGCTGCATTTACGGGCTTAAAACAGGTGGTGAGGAGGCAAAACATACAGACAGACACACGTGCAGGCAGACGCGTGCATAAAGCCCCTTTAACACTAATCTAGCTTTTAGCACAGTACTGTACCTTTCCAGCTTCCTCATTCAGCCAGATACTGCACTGTAGTGGGAAACAGAGAGCACAGCACACTCCCCTGCCCTTTACTTTCACTTTTGAGGCTGATGGAGATTCTCAGTGCTGGGGGATCAGGCTCATCTAACAGCTCTGATCCCGCAGCACACTGGTTGAGAGAGGCTAGTTTAGATAACCAGGTGGGCCATTCAAAACCGGACCGCGGACCGGACTTTGGACATGCCTGCTTTAATGGCTTTGTTGCGTTATTTTGAGGGGACAGCAAGTTTACACTGTTATACAAGCTGTACAACTCATTACTTTACATTGTAGCAAAGTGTAATTTCTTCAGTGTTGTCACATGAAAAGATATAATAAAATATTTACAAAAATGTGAGTGGTTTATTCACTTTTGTGATATACTGTATGTCTGTAGTGTTTACTTGCCTCTTTCCAAAGCTCTAAGCCCGGGTTCACACTGTAGTTATGTCAGACATTACATGTGATTTGCACCCTCACTGCAGTGCAGTGGTGTGCGATCTGATTCCTGTCCGAATCCACAGTTCGCACTGCAATCTGTGAACCCATCAGGGGGTGTGATTAAAATTGTATTTACATGCAGCGGTTCACAGAGGGCATTGTGAATTGTCTTCAGGAGAGAGGAGATGCGGAAACTGGCACTGAAATCGCGCTGGTTCCCGCATCACTACAGTGTGAACCTAGGCTAAGGGGGTTCTTTACTAAAGGCAAATCTCACCTTGGATGGGGTCTGCGCTTGGGTGTCTGTGGGCTCCCTGCTGAGTGTCTGGCGGTCTGCACATGCTGATCGCCATAGCGCTGTTCTGCCGCCATTTTCTGTCTTTTTTCACGGTTGTCCTTCTCTTTGTACAGTTGTTTTGTCAACCATGTTTGGTGTGACTCAGTGGGAAGCATTTTCAGGAACCATTTTACTGTAGTTCGGTGGCCATTTTCCCTGTGATTATGTCCTTTATACTGTACGCCCGGTGGCCACTTTGTTGTAGCCCAGTGTAGTTTTTATGCTCAGCGCTGGTCCCTGAGGCTCAGAACAGAAAGTTTTTTTTCACTCCGAACACTTGGGAGCTGACACAGGCTGAACGGCGCAGAACTCGGTCAGGGTGGTGCGTCCTGCGGTGGGGGCCCCTCAGCCTGCAGCAGATAGGAGGGTGGGACTATGCACCTGTCCTAAGTCACCAAAGGTGGCAGACAGGGTGGGTCAGCGTGGCTTCAGAAACTGGTGTTCCCCCAAACTCCCGGCAATTGCAACCGCCTCGTTTGCTAACAGTACAGTGCCTTTGGACGCTTTGTCGGCAGTCCTTTAGACGTTTGTTGCCAGGATGGAGGCGGTGCGTGGGCACAAAGGTGGTAAAAAGTGGGCCCTGCTCCCCGTTCTCCGGGGAGAGCTCTGGCACAGACTCGGGCCCCGCTGAGGCTTATGGCCCCTGCTGTCGTTTCGGATGACGCTGACCAGGACCGATCAGACAGTGAGGATGAGTCACCGTCCAGGTCCACGCACAACAAGGCGCTAGTTGGAGCACTTATCACAGCTGTGCGTAATACCCTGAAGATTCAGGATACAACAGACCCTTCTGCTGAAGTAGCGGTCCCTTTTGGGTCCCGCAAGCCAGCCCGCACACCTAAGGGTTTTCTGTATCTGACTTATTTCGATGCGGTCTTCCCCATTCCTTATATATGAACGTAACGGACATTTTCAGTCCCAAAAAGTATGGAGGTGCGTTAGCCCTTTGAGGAGAGCCTTCTTAAAATATGGTCGGCTCTTCCGGTCCTGGACCCCCCCAGTATCCAGGTTAAATAAAGTAACCATGATCCTGGTAGAGGGGACTTCTGCGTTTAAGGACCCCGCGGACAGGAAGGTCGAGGCAGTGGCCCGTTCCTTGTTTACGATTCTGGGGTCAGCGATGCCTCAGCACTTGTCAGACACTTACTGAGTGGGCAAAACTTTTGCACTGTGAATTGGGGGAGCAACAGGATTCTCCTGTCTGCATGGAACTAGCAGACCAGTTAGTGCAAGGCCTTAAGCATATTTGTGACACGGCCCTGGATACCCTTCCTCTGTTATCCAGAGCTTCAGTGTCAACAGTGGTGCTGAGGCGCCTGATCTGGCTGAAATGCTGGTCTGCGGACCAGGCATCTAAAAAAAAAAAAAAAAAAAAAAAAAAAAAAGCCCTCACGGACCTACCCTTCCTTGGTGAGTGGCTCTTTGGAGCCTCGTTGGATGACATCATTAAGAATGCCACAGGTGGGAAGAGGTACCTTACTCCCACAGACCAGGAAGACTAAGGAGCCACGCCGTAGGCAATGGCCCTCATTTTCCACTCATAAGCATCTTTTTTGTCCGCCTGGGGCTTCAGCTAAATGCCCCCAGCCCGACAGGATGACAAAAGTGTCCCTGGAACTGTAAGCCTAATAAACCTGCGAGCAAAAGTGCTAACGCATGACTGTTTTCCCCCAGCCGTCACACTAGTGGGGGGTCGCCTTCAGGAGTTTGCAGGCCGGTGGGCCTCTCAGCTGTCCGACCAATGGGTCTGCGAAGTGATTTCCTCTGGCTACAAGATAGAGTTCCTCTGTTGGCCACCAAACAGATTCTTCCCCTCCAGCATACCCTTACTCCAAGCTCGCCGGGGGGGTCCTTATGGGGGTGGTAAGGGACCTGCTAAGTCGCGGGGTGATAGTGCCTGTTCCAGAGCTGGAAGGGTTCCAGGGGTTCTACTCCAATCTGTAGTCCCCAAAAAGGAAGGGGTACGTCCAGTCTTGGACCTAAAAGCCCTCAATTGCCCTGTGAAAGTACAGAGGTTCAGAATGGAATCAGTTCACTCAGTAGTCGCTGCACTCCATCAAGGGGACTCCTGGCGTCTTTGGACATCCAGGATGCGTACCTGCACATACCCATATGCCTCCTGCATCAGTTTTCTGCGATTCGCAGTTTGAGAAGCCCACTACCAGTTTGTGGCTCTCCCTTTTTGGCTTTGCATCAGCACCCCGAGTCTTTACCAAGGTATTGGCTCCAATTTTGGAGTTGTTGCCAGATCGTGATCGTAGGTTACCTAGACTATCTCCTCCTAAGAGCATCTTCCGCCTCAGAATTAAAGGAGGATGTGGCGATCACCATGCAAACCCGGCAAGATTTTGGGTGGCTGTGGACCCTAAAGGCGGTGCTTATACCGAATCAGCGCTTGGAGTACCTAGGCTTACTGCTGGACTCCAAGGAAGCAAGAGTGTTTCTCCCTTCAGACAAGCTGCAGACTCTCGGAGCTGAAACTATTGCTGAACTGCAGGTGGTCATCGCTACTCTATGCGAGTCCTGGGGCTCATGGTGGCCTTCTTCGAATCGGTGCCGTACGCCCAGTTTCATACCAGAGTCTTGCAGAAGGAGATCTTGACGAAATGGGACAAATCTGTTATCTCTGGATCAGCAGATTCGGGTGAGCCAGTCTGTCAGGGACTCCCTGCTCTGGTGGCTGAGATCCCCAGCACTTCGGTCCAGTAAGTCATTCCTACCTATACATTGGACAGTGATCACAACGGATGCCAGCCTGACCGGCTGGCGTGGAATACTGGAAGTACAGTCGACCCAGGGCCTCTGGTCAGGGGAGGAATCCAAGTTGCCGATCAACGTGCTCGCACTACAAGCGAACAGGCTATGCCTCTCCACATGGTCGATGAGACTACGAGGACGTTTGATCAGGATCCAGTCAGACAATGTCACGGCAGTGGCATGTGTCAATCAAGGAGGAACAAGAAGCTCAGCTGCTGTATGGGAGGTCGCTCACATCCTTCAGTGGGCAGAGCGACATGTACCGACCCTATCGGCCATTTGCATCCCGGCAGTGGAAAACCGGCAGGCGGACTACCTAAGTCAACAGATGCTGGACCCAAGAGAATGAACTCTGCATCCGGAGGTGTTCAGGCTACTATGCCTGCGGTGGAGCACACCAGATGGGGATCTCCTGGCTTCCCATCTCAATCGGAAGGTGCCGAGATTTGTATCCAAGATGAGAGCCTTGGGCAGACACGTTGATGGCTCCGTGAGTGACTGATCTACGCCTTTCCTCCGTTTAAAGCTACTTGCACGTCTGCTTCGCAGAGTGGAGACTGAGGGGATTCCAGTAATTCTGATTGCCCCAGATTGGCCTCAGCGCCCCTGGTACACCGACCGGTACACCGACCAGTACACCTGGTTGCGGACGCTCCCTGGCGACTATCGATGCGAGAAGACCTTCTGTCTCAAGGTCCGATTCTCCATCCTGCTTTACCATCGCTGGTTTTAACGGCATGGCTGTTAAGAGCCAGGTGCTAAGGAACCGGGGCCTATCGGACTCCGTGATTTCAACTATGTTGAGAGCATGGAAATCTTCTCTGAAGATATATCATTGTACCTGAAAGGCATACATCTCTGTGTGAGGAGAAAGGATGGCGTCCACGCACCTATTCAATTTCCAGGATCCTGCTGTTTCTACAGCAGGGAGTAGACCAGAAATTGGCTTTGAGCACCATTAAAGGACAAATATCAGCCTTGGCTGTCTTTTTATTTATTTTTTTATTTTTTTCAGCGACCCCCTGTCTCGCGCTTTTATTCACTGGGTCCGACGTGTAATTCCTCCTGTGCGTCCACCCCCGTCGGATCTGAACCTGTTATCGGAGCGTCAGAAACCATCGTTTGAGAACATCAGAGAAATTCCTTGTTGACTCTTTCCCAGAAAGTGGAATTTCTAGTGGCCATTACATCGTCAGGAGGGTTTCGGAACTGGCGGCCTTGTCTTGCAAGTCGCCTTATCTAGTTATCTGTAAGGATAAGGTGGTGTTGCATCTGCAACCTTCTTTTCTGCTGAAGGTGGTTTCAGCGTTCGACATCAATGAAGACATTGTGTTACCATCTCTGTGTCCTAAACCGACACATCCTAAGGAAGTGGCCCTTCATTCCTTGGACGTGGTCCAGGCTCTAAGGGTGTGTTTGTCTGCCATGGCTCCCTTTCGGAAGTCAGACTCGTTGGTCGTTTCAGTAGCTGGTCCGAAAAAAGGTATGGTAGTCTCGGCCACCATTTCCAGGTGGATCAGACAGATAGTGGTACAGGCCTACGCCTTGAAGGGGCAGGTGCCCCCCCCTTTCCTGTCATGGCCCATTCCACCAGGACAATTGGAACCTTTTGGGCTTTCCGACATCAATCGTCAGTAGCTCAAGTGTGTAAGGCGGCGACTTGGTCGTCCGTTCACACTTTTACCAAATTCTACAAAACGGATGTAAGCGCATCGAATGAGGCCTGTTTTGGCTGCAAAGTTTTTCAGTTGGCCGTGTAATGTTGCAATTCCGCTTATTTTTTTTCTGTTTTTTGAAAAGAAAATGGTATTGAGTATAATGCACTGTTGCATTGTTAGCCGCAAGTTCTGATGCGGCGAAATAAGATGGCGAATCCCCTGTTAGGGCGCAGTTCTGGTTGTGGGTGACGTTTTTTAATGCTGTTTCCCACCCCTCATTATGACACTGCTTGGGGACGTCCCTATGGTCAAGAATAATGGAGCTGTGTCAGTCAGTGAACGAAAGAGTATAGGAATTTTGTACTCGCCGTAAAATCATTTTTCTCTGAAGTTCATTTACTGACACAGCACCCTCCCCTCCTATTGATTACTTTATACTGCTTGTTGAAGTAGTGAAGCTGCTGGAAGCAGGCTGGAGGTTTGTTACTGAAGGGACCACCCCTTAGCTCCTCTGTTATTGGTATGAGTCACTTCTGACAAGTTCTCCGTCACGTGATAACATGAGCTAAAAATTTGTGTCGGGGAGGGTGCTTGGAGAGAGCTGAGCTTGTCTATTCCGAATACAGCTCTGCATGTTCCTTTTGCTCCTCTGCTTATGTGAAGGGGGGGGGGGGGATCCATGTCCATGTCCCTGTCCCTGTCCCTTTGATCCAATCAGCTCTCACACAGTGTATGTGCAGTCTCTTCACTCTTCCCTGTGTACTGCTGGCAGATGAAGACAATTTTTTAACATGATCTGCACTTTAGAAAGGGGAAGACTGCAGATATACAAGTAAAACTTATGTAGAATGATTTAATCTGTGTATCATCATGTATTCACTTCACTGGGTATGTGTGAGGGTTTACAACCACTTTAAGTTATTGAACTTGCATAGAATGAAAAGAGCCCAGCATATGGTTTTTTCAAACCATCAAGATGGCCACTGTCCGTTCCAGTATGTCATGTCACACGTGACGCCACCAAATGCATTTCGTCGTCATAAGACATCATCTGGGACTCGCCACCCACCACAGCTTGATCTTTTATGAGGACTATGAATTAACTTTAAGCTCTTTTTGATGATTGCACACTTTTAACTCACCTTGGTGCAGATTAATTGTACTATTAATGCTGTACTTTTGCCTCTTCTTAGACCACTTTTCAATGTATATATATTTTTTTCTGTTGGTTTAATTATATAATAAAAAGTGCCTCAGAATATGGAGGGGTGGCCATTATCGCCTCTTTATCTAAGGTAGCTCTCAGTTGTCTGATCCTCACCCAACAGTTGAATTGGTGGCAGGTTTAGACCGTTTATATCAACTCTGAATGCAGTATAGAATTTCAATTTGGCAGGAAGCAATAATTAAATATGTTAATTTTTTCTGTTTGCCAGTGAGAAGAAAAAAGAAAAGGAACGTGAAGAACTCTGGAAAAAGCTAGAGGACCTTGAACTGAAGAGAGGTCTTAGGAGCGATGGTATTATACCAACTTAACAAAGGAAGATCCTGCATCTTTATCCTGTGGAGTCACATGTATGTAGTAGAAGATGGAGCAGCAGTTTTCTGTATCGTGCAACTTTACAGTAGATAACATTCGTTTCATTATTACAACAGC
Source organism: Lithobates pipiens (assembly GCF_037356315.1). Taxonomy (NCBI): domain Eukaryota; kingdom Metazoa; phylum Chordata; class Amphibia; order Anura; family Ranidae; genus Lithobates; species Lithobates pipiens. The sequence goes on from NW_027507791.1 coordinate 64,050,144, forward strand.
ACTGTATATAACTGTCTAAGTAAAGAAAGAAAAAAAAATATATGGACTTTAATCCAAAGTTTGGACACTAGATGAACTTCTCAGAACTTTGCAAACATAATCATTGTTTCTTTTACATCCTCTTGGAGCTCTCGATGAAATTTTACAGTGTCAAAATTCCCATTGTCAGGCACTTGATATTTATCTGTGGCAGACAGAGCGTTGCAGTGTTTCAGATTCAGGCACCCTGATTAAATTTAGCTTCTCTTTCTGCTAAACTGTTTAAATCTATTTATATAGTTAAAGACAAAAAAGAAAAAAAATGATATATATATATATAAATATATACATATGAATTCTAAGTTTGCGGAACATCCTCCTTCTCTGGATAACTTTTTCCCTTCCCTCTTTTGTAATTCATTTTTTTTCCCCTCCTTTGCACATTTTCAAGAGCTGAATGTCCTTAACAGAACTGTTCCCTGTAACGGTTTTGTGTACTGGCGTGTGTGTGTGTGTGTGTGTGTGTGTGTGTGTGTTATATATACATATATATTTTTTTGCAAAAATACCAGTTTAGCTCTGGTGCTTAATTTCGGTTTGGAAACTAGGTATGGGCTCGTGTTTTTCACACTTCTTGTCGATGTGCCTGGAGCTGTTTGAATGTTGCCCGTGTTTAGTACTCAGGTGAAATGCGCGTAAAAAAAAAAGTTCTTTATGACGAACAGACCTGCATCGGCCATCTGGCAAGTACTGGGAGGACTGCTGTGCCTGCAAGTATTTATAGGAACTCCTGCAGACTGTATACAGTCAGTGATTTCAGAAAAGTTACCTGCAAATATCTTTAATTTGATATCTGGTTATACTGCTCCAGATTTATATTATCTTCCTTGGATTAAGATATGTTTATCTACCACTGATATAAGGTAAGAGTTTGTAAATGTGACAGATCTTTTTTTCGTATGGAGTCCACTGAAGGTGGAAATAGGTCCTCTTTCTTATGGACAGCCAATGAAGAGCTAGATGCACCTGAATATGCAGGATTGGAAGTAGGCAAGGCGCATGATCTCATTTCAACAGCTACGCCTGCCACAAAAGATCAGTAATTTCTAGGACTATTGCTTTTGCATATCTGCATCAGAAGGCTCTATACATAGAAGCACTCAGGTGGCTTGGTGACACAGTGACAAGAAGCTGTCAAGCACGAGACCCAAGAGACTACAGTAGAAGGACAGGGTGTTCGTAGAGCAATGTTTGTTGAAAGTTAAGCTTGTATTCTCTGTATATCCAAAATACGCTGTCAACCATGTAAAATGAAACCAGTATTAATTCTACCTGCTACACCATTGCAGAAAACCACAGGGCTGTTTTAGATACCTATATTTTTAGCCATTAATATCCTACAAATTTTATTGGACCATTTTTTTTTTTTAAAAGAAAAACACTAAAGTGTACGCAACAGGACAAGATTGTCGAAGTGGTTCTGATTTGTGTCCAGAAGCAAAACGTTAAGAAAGCCTTTTCAAGAAGTTTGGAAGTCATTGCCTTATTTTATAGTGAGTCTGTATTTATAAAGTGTTCCAGCAAAAGAGGATGTGACCTCAGAAGGGGAGGTTTGGGATCATTTTGCTGTGTTTTTGTGGACTCTCGATCTCACAGTGCCAGCCCCACTGGGAAAAGGTTTTTTTTTTTCAGCAACATGTGTTTGCGTTTTCAACCGGATGCTTGTTCTCAACTACTGTATTTACCATCGAAAAGTGGTTCTACAAATGCTACTGAGAAAAAAAAAAAATTCTGGAAATTCCTATTGTCCCGAGTATTAATAAAGTTTAAAATGCTTTTATATCAAAGGTGCATTGTGACCAAGTTGTTTCAAACTGAGGGCTGACTATGTGCATTGCACTAGATGTATATAAGTTGACCACTAACAGTCAATTTAGTTTTTATACTGTCTATAGGAACTATAATATGATTGACAGTGAGTTTTTTTTTTTCCTCCAAAGAACTGGTGTATGTCCAATATTTTTTTTAATTTTTTTACTCTTTTCAATAGAGTGGGGAAAGATTGGTACCCTTGTTGGGATTTACTGCTGTTTTGGAGCTTCGTTCTAGAGGCTTTCACTCTAGCTGTCCTGATAAGTTTCAGGGACAAATTCCAATATCAGACAAAATGTTGTCTTCTGTACAGTAAGTGGGGGGATATCTCAATAAAGCTTCTAATCCTTCATCACTTTATTGAAAGCTTAAAAACAAAATTTGGAAATACACTTTAAGGCCTGTGGTTCAAACTATATATAGATTGGTTTCCAGGCGCTCTTGTACATATTTTGTAGCACAACCCCCCCCCTTTTTCATTCTTTGGTGCTTTTATTTTTTATATTTTCGAAAAATCTGTTTCCTCATTTCCATGCTGAAAACCACATAATACTTGTATACTATGCATATTGCTTTAGCAAAGTCATACTGCAGATTACACTTTTTTTTTTTTTAATTTTTTTTATAAAGAAGCACACAGCAATACAGTTGCGTAAACTACCTCCATTGACGTCTATTCATTCAAAAAAAGTTGGGACGCTGTGTAAAAAGTACATGAAAACACAATGCAATGATTTGCAAATCTCATAAACCGATATTTTATTCACAATAGAAAATCTATCAAATGCTTAAACTGAGAATATGAACCATTATAAGAAACAAATAAGGTAGTTTTAAAATTGAGGGCGGCAACCTGTCTCAAAAAAGTTGGGACACAGGAACGAAAAGCTGGAAAAGTAAGTGGTTCTAACAAGGAAAAGCTGGAGGAACCTTTTGCAACTAATTATGTGATTTTGGTAAATGGTCAGCAATATGATTCGGTATAAAAAAAAAACATCTTGGAGTCAAAGTGTATCAGAAGTATAGATGGGCAGAGGTTCACCACTCTGTGAAAATCTGCATCTTAAACTGTCAAACTATTTTATAATAATGTTCCATAATGTAAAATTGCAGAGACTTTAAATTTCTCATCTACAATGCATAATATAAAAAGATTCTAAAAATCTGGAGAAATCTGTTTGCAAGGGCAAGGCTGAAATGCATTGTTGGATGCCTGTGATCTTTGGGTTCTCAAACAGCACTGTTTTCAAAACTGGCATAATTCTGTGATGGACATCCCTGCATGGGCTGAGGAATACTTCCAAAAATCACTGTCTGTAAACACAGTTCGCTGTACCATCCAAAATGCTAATTAATGCTATATCATGCAAAGAAGCCATATCTGATCACGATCCAGAAACGCCGCCGACTTCTCTGGGCCAAAGCTCATTTAAAATAGTCTGTTGTAAAGTGGAAAACTGTTCTGTGGTCAGACTAATCAAAATTTGACATTCATTTTGGCAATGGACCACCTGGCTCATTACCAGAGCTCAGTTCATAAGCTTACATCTCTGATAGTTTGGGGCATTATTGTTTACGGAATGGGCAGCTTGCATATCTGGAAAGGCACTAGTAATGGGGGGGAAAAACATATCCAGATTTTAGAGCACTAGAGTCTGGGTCCTATGTCTGCCTGCAGTTCAGACCTTTCAACAATGGACAATATTTGGCACATATTGAAATAAAAAAAAATACAACAAAGACGACCCAGGACTGTGGAGCAGTTAGAATCCTATATCAGGCAAGAATAGGACAACGTTCATCTCCCTCAGTTCCCAGAAGTTTACATAGTGTTGCTAAAGAGGGGGTGCTACACTGTGTTAAATGGCTTTGTTCCAACTTTTTTGACACGTGTTGCTGTCATTGATTTCAAAATTGCCTTATTTATCCGTTAAGTGGTACATTTTCTAAGTTTAAACTTTTGATACGTTTTACTATGAATGAACTATGAGTTTTTGAGATTTTCAAATCGTTGTATTCTGTTTTATGTAGATTTTATACAGCGTCCCAAATTTTTAATGTTTTGGGATTGTACCTGTGTATTGCAGTGGAAACGCGTGTAGGCAGCAGACAAACTTTTTGCTTACATAGAAAGTACGCTTGTTAGAATGACCACTCATTATCCTCCAGACATAACCTGAAACCAGCAATGCTCTTAATGATTGTTTTAGTTTTGCCGCTGCTATAGATTCCTTTTGAGTTCTGTGGTTGCACCTTGCTGAACAGCCCGTCTTTACAGCTGCTTTCAGGTAAGAGCTGCCACCTCATACAGCCAAAATAACTGTTGAAATGAATCAACTGCAGGCTGTTTATAATGAACAGCCCCTTCCAGATGTAAGTAGGGCTGTCAATTTTCAGGGTAAAGTCTTTCAGATAAATTTTCCAGGTTTAAACCATAGGAACCCGACTACACAGGGCATATCTCAGTCATGTGTTAAAGTGGCAGTAAACACTGCTTGGTGACTTGTACCTAAAGATAAGCTTATTATAAAGCTTACCTGTAGGTACAAGATCTCTCCTAAAATATGCACCGTTTAGGAAATATTCACTATTTCTGCAGCTGATGACATCAACATGTGCACTGTGCTCTTCAGGGATGGCATGCTGAGTATGCCGTTCCTTCAGAGTGCTGTGCTACAATAGCGTGGGCATGATATCATTGTGTCACGGCCATTCAAATGGGCAGAGAACACAAATCCCAAAAGACCAGTTAAAAAATGTAAGCCCTGTCAGCGGCTTCATTTTAAGGTAAATTTCTTATAATGTGCACATTATGCCCTTAACTTGCAGTGTGAAGTTTTTCGTTTTCTTTTTCCCCCAAACTTTACTACCGCTTTAACTTGACCACTCATCCCTTCTACTCTGAACATAACAAATAATAGTACCTGTAACTAACTTTATTGGCCTAGGATCAAACAAGATCACAGTTGCTAACAAATGTTGTGGGTCCCTATCACCCTAGTAGAAGTCTACAGGTTCCATTTGCTCTTCTCTGCCATTCCATGGCAATTATTTGTGTGCAGGCAAATGTTTTGGGGAATCGCTACAAAAGCCTTTTTTAATCCCTTAGTGTTCAAAACTGCTGTGTTGCAGCGCTATTCATTTTAAATGGCACCCCAACACAGAACAAAGCTGTGCTGCAGCGTAAAATGCATAGGTGCACTATGAAAAAAAAAACAGGAGCGATTTCTAGTGTTAAAGGAATGGGCGGCATAAATCCAGCAGATAAGGCATGTTGCAGTGTGTGCGTTATTGCAATGCAAGAGCTTGTGAACGGGCCTATATGGAAAAGTCAAATGCGAGTTCCTAGATAGTGATAGTGTCAAATATACCTGAATGGGGATCACTCAATAGTGCAGCAGAACATCATGCTGAATTTCTAGGAATGGATTTGTTGCACTTGCTTTTGTTTCAAGGGGAACAAAGCCTATTTATTTTTTCAGGCACAACCTTTCTTGAGAGAGACCACAGAGACAGTCGTTACTTCTCATTCAGCAACTGCTAGTTTCCTGGCTGTCATGTTTACTCTATTGCACTAGTACAGGGGTCTCCAAACTTGCTAAACAAAGGGTCAGTTTATTATCTTTCAGACATTAGAGGGGCTGGACTGTGATCAGTAGGGGTAGTGAATGACCTGGTGTTGGTAATATTGCCCCATCATTGATGTCACTGAATGAAACAGTGCCTGCTCCATCATTGGTGTCGGTGAAAGGAATAGTGCCCCATCATTGATGTCAGCGGGAAGAATAATACCCTGTCAATGAGAGGAATAGTGCCCCACTCTTGATATTAGTGACTGTAATTATGCCCCATTATTAATGTCAGTGGGAGGAATAGTGCCCCAAGGGCTGAATAAAGGCAAGCAAAGAGACACATCTGGGCCACAGTTTGAAGACCAATGCTTTAATACATCTTATCCTTTACATGAATGCAATCGTGAATGTCTGACTTTATGGATATGCATTTTTTTTTTTCCAGGTCGGTGACTTCATCCCTATTGAATACTGTTGATCAATACTACAGGCTAGACAACTAGCATTTCTAGAGGGAGACTGGCATAGGCAGCCCCTTGTGTCTCTCTCAAAGGTTTGCTTTGGGCTTGTATACACAGAATTTCCTAATTTTCAAGTCACTGGGACATAAAAGCTACTTACTGTAAGTTAAGAGGAAGTCCATTTCAGGTCAGAAGCATCTGCTAAGGATCCCACAAGGGGCTTGGGCTGATCCTATAGGCAAGCTGGATGCACCTTTATCATGCTGTATTTGCTCTTCTCCGCAATTTCTAACATCGCTCAGCAGGGGCTAGAAATGCTGTAATTTTTTCAGGTAAAGAGTCTGTCATGAGCAAAATACAGACACTAGCATTGCAGCTCTTCTGAAAAACTAGTTGTCTAGCATTGCAGCCCTTCTGGTGATGCTAGACTTCAATACTTTTTTTATTTTCTGACTTAAACAAATTTGCAGACGAGGACTCTTACTGCTTGTTTCGGGTCAGCAATTTAAGTTCCATTTGAGGATTGACCTGAGATGCAGGTAGCATTTTCAAGAGGCCAGCAGTTGCAGCTTTGTTGCTTCTTTCACCTTTGTGTTCTCATCCTTACATGAGCAGTGCTTTTGTTTCAGTAGAATGATATGCTGTGTGGGCTAGTTTTGGACAACCCAGTGATTAAAGTTAACTTTTCCTGCGCCAGTATTTGAAAAACTGATTGTGCGACAGACATGAAGCTTGCCTAACAAGAAGTCTACAATGGCAAACTTTTTTCAGGGAAGGTTTTTTTTTTTAAAGGCCCCCTTCACACCTGTCTGGTAAATTGCTGTGCAGAACTGCAGCCACATTAACATGCATCATGTTGTTTTTTTACACATCACCCTCAATGCAATAAAAAAAAATCTGATGGGTTATTTTTCTCTTTAAACACAGCCCACTACCGTGCAAAAAAACAATGTTCAAAATGAATAGCATCATTACTGAAAGAAAATAGATGGGATTTGAGCACAAAAATACTAAGTCCTTTATTTGTTTATATTTTGGTGATTTTGGTTTAAGGTTATTTCAGGACTTATAATTTTGGGATGGTTTGATATATCGCTTTACTCAGCTGTAGTTAACAAACAAAAATGAGGGAAAAATCAAGTACGGATTTAATCTGCAATTCACAATTTCAAATCCTCTAAAAATCATAATTGTGTATAAAGCCTTAGTTCTTTTAAAAGCACATAATTCATCTGAAAGGGCATCAAAACTACTGATTCAGTATATAGTAAAAGATGTATTTGTATAGTGAAGTAGTTGTGATGCTCCGCTGGATAGAGTATCTCTTCAATGGAACAAAGTCTTTAATTAAATATATTTACCATACACACATCCTGAATGTGGTAATTGGTAACCCTTAATCTCCAGACCAGCCTTTCTCAACCTTTTTACTAAGAGGAACCCTTGCTAAAATGATTCCCTTGAGGGTCATTGAGAAAATGTCCCTTAGGTTGCCAGTCAGTGGGAAGAATCCCTTTTTATAATGGTGATCAATGGGAAAAATACCTCCCTAACAATGGCTGTCAGAATGCCACCTTTACAGACTGCTAAAAAGATCATTGGTGACATGCTGCTTGCTTAGCCAAGTGGTGTTGGACTTGGAACTTTGCAGGTGCCATCAGAGGTGGGAAGTAGGTTACCCATAGCTCAAGAAACCCCTAGCAACCTCTAGAGGAACCCAAGGGTTCCATGGAGCCCTGATTGAGAATGGTTGATCCAGACAAATGTGTATCATTTTCAAGTATATATTTTTTCTCTATTTTAAAGGTACCTGATTTCTTTCACCTCTGGAAGGGCATTTAAATAGATAAGATCTAAGTTAGGCAATATACATTTTGAAAGAAAATGGGACTCAAAACTTTGGTAAATTACATTTGAATGAAATTAGGTCTGCTCTAACCAAAAGTGACATTTTAGTTATAGGTGAAGCCCGGCGGTCAATCATTAGCATCTGCTACGTCTTTGATGGCTTCAACAGTTATTATCTATAGTTGTAAACCCTTAACTCCTTTCCATGATTCCATGCCATCCAGTTCTCAGGAGGGATGTACTTGAACTGGAAAGAGTCCATAGACAGGCAAAAAAAAGCCAATGAGGGTTGGAGGATCTCCATTATGGGGAAAGACTGCAAGCATTAAACTTGAGCTGGATACACACTATACAATTTTATTTTTTCTGTTAGATTTACCAAAACCATATATGAGGTCAAACCTTAAGCGTTTCAATTTGTATGCAATCAGGCTGGCCCTTGCACTACACAGTTTTGGTAAATCTAAAGGAAATCTGACAAAAGTTGTATGGTGTTTATGGGGGTCTTATTCTCTGGAGAAGTGATGCTTAAGAGGCAATATGATAGCGATATACAAATATTTTAATGGTGATTCCAGCAGTGGGAGGAAACTATTCAGTCTCAGGCCACTCAATGAAGTTATACAGGAAAAGGTTCCTCCTTAAACTGCGTAATTTTTTTTTTTTTTTTTTTAGTTAGAGTGGTAACTCATTTCCACAATTGGTGGTTGCAGCGGGAACTGTAGCTAATTTTAAAAAAATTCCTTAGGTGGACCTCCTTATTGAACACAATATTCAGGGATATGGGAAATGGTAGGGACATAATGCATACACACACCCACGCAGGTTGGGCTGGATGGACTGATGTCTTTATTCAACCTTTAGAACTATGTAACCTTGTTCAGTTCAGCTGGAAGGTTTAGGTGTTTCTGCGTTACACCAACTTCTGTTACATTATCCGTATTCTGAACCAAATCTGCCAGGGAGCTTCGAGTCCCTTTGTAAAAGCCACAGCAGGTGTGCAGATCATTAAATTAAGTGCACAGATGATAGAATCTCTAAGAGACAAAAAACTGCTTTATCTCTCCACCGTCTACCAAAAAAAGTGCAGATACTGGATGGACTGACCCAGTAAATGAGGAACTTGGCCTTCTCTGTATTGGACTAGTGTAGATTAGGAAATGTTCTGACTTGAAATACACTTAAATACAAACCGATGGCTCTGAGCACCGTTTTGGCTTTCAAAGCTTTATTTTGAAACCAGTATTTTTTAAGGGTCTTTTCAATTATGGTCTTATTTAAATATTTTAAGCTATGATTTAAACTTAATTTCATTTTCTCCATGTCATAAATAAAAGAAAAAACTGTGTGTTTCTCAAATTCTTAAAAGCAATGGTTTAAAATGATCAGAACTCAAATTGTATAAAATGAAAAGACTTTAAAAAGCTATTGTGAACCATGTTATTATGTACATAATGCTGTTAATCTAAAGAATTGACTGTAAACTGAAAATGTAAACATACACCTAATGTTAGTATAAATATGTCTTTGAAAGAAAAAAGTAGATTTCCTATTTGCTGCTATATTTTCTTTGCTGAAAAGTTATTTTGGAGTAGTGTGTTACGTATATCAAATGTCAGAACGAGCATGTATACAGAGGAGAGTGTTCAGTGCAACCTTAAAGGATAGGTCCTCTCCAAAACTTTTACTGATGACAGGGAAATCCCACTGCTGCAAGGTCTTGGCAACCATGTTCCCAAATTCACCCACATGTTATGACCCTTACCAGGTGATTTTGCCACATATTTATCTGTTACATTACAGGGAAAACGGCAAGGAAATTGTGTCTCCCACTTCCAATTGCTTGGCATGTTCATGAGTCGCCAAGACCTCAAATAAAAATTGTAGTAGACAAGATTTAACTGACTTCATACTAATCTGTTTTGGGTGGACCTACTCATTAAGAAGGCTCTGATGTGCCATGTTTGAGGTCTTTTCTAAATGAGACTTATGATATGTGGGACACAGAGTATTTGAAGCCCACATTCTCAGTTTTCATATTTTCTACCTGTAACATATGTTGTGCTGTCTTAATTTTCTGAATTATATTTTACTTTCTTCTCCCTGTTTTCATGATTCTTGAGTGTACTTTGCTCTTGTTTTTTATTTTTTTATTTTTTTTATTTTTTTTTAAACACCCTTAAATGTATGGAAAAGAAAGGTAGTTGACATTAATTGAACATTACTGTGGTTTGTACTGTATATCCATTAGTTATCTCAGTTCCTAGTGGAGGATACGGAAATCAGAAGTCCAGCTTGCATAGTGGCAGTGTGAGAGAAAACTGTAGATCTAGTATAGTAAAACGGAAAATTGTATCATGTAGCCAAATTTTCCTTTCCTGGTGCCTATCCTTGGTGGCATACCTGTGATGAGCTCTGTCCCGGACTCCGCCTCCCCTCAGGATAGTGAATAGATTATAAAAGTGACAACTATACCCTCAATAGCATTCTCCTATTATATCGAATACCACAGGATGGCATGTATGCTGCCATGGATAGGCACCAGGAAAGGAAAATTACCGTAAGTATGATACAATTTTCCTGGTGCCTCCAAGGCAGCATACCTGTGATAAAATAAATGGCTAATAACTGGGTGGGTAATTACTCATAAAGAAATATTTATTAAGGAAGAGAGAGCTGACTTAATTGCCCTTCTTCCGAATTCCACTGAAGTGAGTGCCTCTGGATCAATTCTGTAATGGCGCATGAATGTGTTTGGAGATGATCAAGTGGCCGCTTTGCAAATAGTCTCTAGAGAGACACTAGCCCTTGCCACCCAAAATGAAGAGACTGCCCTTGTCGAGTGGGCTTTTACCACCAGAGTATCCATCCCTCTAGCCCTATAGGATTTTTGGATTAGCTTACAAATCCAGGATGCAATAGTCCTTGATGTGGCTTCCTTCTCTCTGTTCCTGCCCCAAGGAATTATGAACAATTTGTCTGATGCTCTAAACGGCCTTGTAGCCTGCAGGTAGCATCTCAGGACCCTGGAGATGTCCAAATTCTTGCAGTGAACCTGAGAGCGGCTCCGTAAAGGTAGGGAGCGCCCAGGCTTCTGAGAGAGTGGATCAACAAGAAACTTTAGGGACAAAACCATGTACTGTCCGTAGCGCCACCCTATCCAGCAAAAGAGATATATGCTCATCTTTTGCCCCCAAAGCTTGTAATTCTGAGGCCCTCTTTGCTGAAGTTGCTGCACTTAGACAGTCTTGAGCATCAGGTTCCATAGGGAAGTGGATTTTATTGGGGCGAAAGGCTGAGACATCAGGCAGGCAGGAGAGAAATCTTGGCAGTTTGGCATTTATTGGTGAGGCAAAAGGGTAGATTTCTGGAAATTCATGATCCAATTGAAAACTGAGGGGTGAAGAGACCACTCATCTTGAAAATACTGAGACAGATGATCTGTCTCCTCGTTCAGATGACCCGGAAGGTAGACCGCCTTCAGATCCAGCAGATTTCTCTCTGCCCACAACATAATGGGCTCCACTTCTCTCAGCAAAGGGATGCTGTGGGTTCCCCCCGTCGTTGGATATACAAAACTGCTGCCCTGTTGTCCAGGCGTAATAGGACTGGCTTCTGATGTAAATGTTTTCCCAGACTCACTAGGGCTTGATAGGCTGCCCATAACTCCAAGATATTGGAGACTACCCCCTTTGTGGGAAAGTCCCACCTCCCTTGTACTGCAAGGTAATTGCAGTGTGCTCCCCAACCCATCAAACTTGCACCGGCAGTAAGGATGGTCCAGGAGGAACAGTAAAGAAGCCAAGGTCTTGAGATCAGGTCCTTCTTCGTCCACCAGAGACCCCTCCTCATGGGAACCAAGATAGCAATTTGCTGACATAGTGACTGCATAGTTAGTCAGGTTGAAAAAAGACACAAGTCCATCTATTTCAACCACAAAATATATATATATATATATATATATATATATATATATATAATCCCATATACCCAGTTCTATACCCACAGTTGATCCAGAGGAAGGCAAAAAACCCCAGCAGAGCATGATCCAATTTGCTAAAGCAGGGGGAAAAATTCCTTCCTGGTCCCCCGAGAGCCAATCGGATTTTCCCCGGATTAACTTTACCTATAAATGTTAGTACCCAGTTATATTATGTACACTTAGGAAATAATCCAGGCCCTTCTTAAAGCAATCCACTGAGCAGGCCAGAACCACCTCTGCAGGGAGTCTATTCCACATTTTCACAGCTCTTACTGTGAAGAAACCTTTCCATATTTAGAAATTAAATCTCTTTTCCTCTAGACATAAAGAGTGCCCCCTTGTCCTCTTGACTGTAAAGTGAATAACTCAACACCAAGTTCACTATATGGACCCCTTATATATTTGTACATGTTGCTCATATCCCCCCTTAATCTCCTCTTATCAAGAGTGAATAAATTCAGTTCCTCTAATCTTTCCTCATAGCTGAGTTCCTCCATGCCTCTTATCAGTTTGGTTGCCCTTCTCTGCACTTTCTCCAGTTCCCCCATATCCTTTTTGAGAACTGGTGCCCAAAACTGAACTGCCTCTTCCATTGTGACGGGAAGCCCACTTGAAACATCCTCAGATGCTAATGAGCCTACGGTAGAACCGGGATACAGGATGACATGGTCCCGATTAGACTCAAACAGTTTGACGCTGACAGTTGAGAAAGTGATCTGACGTGACACATCTTTTGAACAATAGCCACTACTTTCTGCCAGGGGAGACACACTGTCGGCTGAGGTGTTGAAAAGAGTGCCGAGGTAGACCATTGACTGAGTTGGGGTTAGGAGACTTTTTCTATATTCACCCAGCCACCCAAACTCCTTCAGGGTGGACAGGAGAATCTCTCTGTAAACCAGAAGCTGTGCTGCTTTGGAGGCTAGCAATAGGATGTTGTCCAAAAAGTGGAAAACTCGCAGCCCTCTCTCCCTGAGGGGTGCCAGGACTGCGATTTAGTACCTTCCAAAAGATTCTTGGGCATGTGCACATGCTGAAAGGAAGGCACTGGAACTGAAGGTGCGTGAGGCCAACCGCCACTCTTAGAAATTTCTGGAACGTAGGGAGAATGGGTACATGAAAATAGGCGTCTTGAAGGTCCACCAAAATCATCCAGCCCCCTGGTTGGACCATTTGGATGATAGTTTGTAAAGACTCCATTTTTAAGGAGTCTAATTGAATGAAACTATTTAATTGTTTCAAATCCACTACTGGTCTCCATTCTCCACTCTTTGTGGGGATAAGAAAGAGAGAGAATAGAATCCTGTGAATCTCTTGGAAGTAGGAACAGGGATTACAGCTTTCGTCCAAAAATGCCCAAAACGGACAGTGGATACCACCCAGGTATCCTTGCATCGGCTGGACCAGACCTTGGCAAACCGAGGTCTGGTCTTCCACCTGGCCTGACTGGAGTAAGTTGGAGTGGCTTCATGTCAAAAAGTTTTCGTCCCCACCTGGGGGTTGGGGAGACTCCTCTGTTTGACTTCAAGTAGCTTGAGTACTTCTCCAATTCTTATTGGGGTCTCTGTTTTGATGTAACTGTGAGAAGTTCCTGTTCCTGGAGGATTGGAATTTAGAAGAAAAAAAAAACTCGAGCGCCTAACCCTCCTCTCCTGGGGAAGTAATGCTGACTTTCCACCAGTCACTCAAGCGATTGTCTTCTCCAGCCTTTCCCCAAATAAAGCTTTCCCGTCAGGGTATCTTGCACCAATTTTGCTTTGAGGTTGCGTCAGCTGCCCATAGCTTCAGCCACAGAGCGCGTTTGACCATAATCGTGTGCAAAATTGCTCTAGCTGAATACCTAACCGAATCAATTGCTGCTTCCCCTACAAAGTCTGCAGATAACTTGCGCTCTTCCAGCACTTTTATGATGTCATCTTTAGGGACATCTGGGCGGCACAGTGGTGTAGTGGTTAGCACTCTCACCTAGCAGTAAAAAGGGTTGCTGGTTCAAATCCCAACCACGACACTACCTGCCTGGAGTTTGCATGTTCTCCCTGTGCCTGCGTGGGTTTCCTCCGGGTACTCCAGTTTCCTCCCACACTCCAAAGACATGCAGGTAGGTTAATTGGCTTCTGTCCAAAATTGACCTTAGTATATGAGTGGGGACCTTAGATTGTGGGCTCCTTGAGGGTAGGGACCAATGTGAGTGTGCAATGTACAGGAATAGGGGTAGACACTCACTCAGGTTGAACTGGATGGACTGGTGTCTTTATTCAACCTTACTAACTATGAAACTATCTTATCAAATGGCTACCTCACTGTTTTCAGTCCAGACCCTGATGGCATTAGAGACTGATGCCAATGCTATGGTTGGCCTGCAGGCTCCTCCTGCCAATTGGTAGGCTTTCTTCAGGTCCTAGTCAATGTGCCTATCCAACGTTTCCTTAAAGGAGGCCGAGTCCTCCATCGGCAGGGTGATGTTTTTAGCTAGGCGCAGCACTGCAGCATCGACAACCGGAGGAGTGTTCAAGAGAATAGAGTCAGACTCTGCTAAGGGGTAACGTTTTTGAAGTCTGTTTAAGGAAAAACGTTTGTCCATCTTCCTCTAGGTTCCTTTAACTCCTCCACAAAGGGGAAAAGGAAAGTCTTTTCTTTAAAAATGGTAAAAAGGACTTGGCTTTCTTAGTCGGCTCCTTCGCCTCCTCCCAGCCTATGGCTAGCTTGACTGCTGAACTAAAGAAAAGTTGGGCCTGAGGGTTCCGATTCATCCATGGAATCATCTGACTCATCCTTGTCCCCTGTGATCGGGGGAAGAGGCCCTGATGTGGCCACTGCAGGACCTGTTATGGATGTCCCTGGAAGGGCTGAATCCAAATGTGCCCACTAGCTGCGAGCTGTTGCGAAGGAGATGAGACTATTAGCTCTGCTAATGAGTCCTTGACTACTTTTTTTTTAATTAAATCCGTAACCTGCTGAACTTCAGCTTTTTCTTGTTCAGAATAACCTTGAAGACAGTCTTTGCAGATCCATTTATCTTCCACAGGGGAGGCTCCATATGCTCCATCATTTTATGGAACTTTCCAGCCTGGTGAGGGGGGGGGGGGGGGGGGGTTGGGGTAGATGCCCGATGTCTGTCTTTTAGATGCTGAATGCCCATCGGGATGGTGTTGGGAACTAGTTGAAGGACTGTGATCAGAACTTAGCTGGGAATAACCACTGTGACGGCCAGAAGTCTTATTAGACATGTCTTGGCTTATATAGGGCTGAAACAAGAGTCGCAGTGTAAAGGCACTTTTTTTGATCCTTTTTTTTTTTTATTGCATTAGGTGCATGTCCTTACCTAAGAAAATGAGTCTTGGTCTGATGGCGGCTGACCCATAACTGTGGGGCAGGTAGAGGCCAAAAGGCAGCAGAGCAAAGCACTAGAGAAAAAGTAAAGGGAAAGCCATAATAATAAAGGGGGGGGGGCGCATAGCCCTACCTTTTGACACTAGGAATTGCTTAACCGCTTCCCGACCGGAGCACGACGATGTACGCCGGCAGAATGGCACGGACAGGCAAATGGGCCGCCATGCCATCGCGTCGTGCTGGTTGGGACCCCCGTGAGTCTGACCGCGGCTCCCGTGGACTCCATCGTCTCGGGGATACCCGCGATTGTTGAACGGGGAGAGGCCGATGTAAACGGCATCTCCCCATTCTGCCTAGCAACAAGTGACACTGATCTCTGCTCCCTGTGATTGGAACCGAGATCAGTGATCTGTAAAACGCAGTCACGCCCCCCCCCCCCAAGTTAGAAACACGCCCCTATGACACACTTAACCCCTACACTGCCACCACCTGGTTAACCCCTTCACTGCCAGTGTCATTTACACAGGAATCCATGCATTTGTATAGCACTGATTGCTGTATACATGACAATGGTCCCAAAAATGTCTGTGTCCGCCATAATGGCGCAAGCATAAAAAATCGCTGATCGCCACCATTACTAGTAAAAAAAATTGTAATAAAATTGCCGTAAAATTATCCCCTATTTTGTAAACGCTATAACTTTTGCACCAACCAAACAAACATCGCTTATTGTGATTTTTTTTTTTTTTTTTTTTTTTTTACCAAAAATATGTAGAAGAATACGTATCGGCCTAAACTGAGGATAAACATTTTTTTTTATATATTTTTGGGGGATATTTATTATAGCAAAATGTAAAAAAATAATGCACTTTTTTCAAAATTGTTGCTCTTTTTTTTTGTTTATAGCGCAAAAAATAAAAACTGCAGGGGTGATCAAATGCCACCAAAAGAAAGCTCTCTTTATGGGGAAAAAAGGATGTCAACTTTGTTTGGAAGCCACGTCGCACGACCGCGCAATTCTCAGTTAAAGCGACGCAGTGCCGAATCGCAAAAAGCGCTCTGGTCTTAAGCAAGCAAAATTGTCTGGTCAGAAAGTGGTTAACCACTTCCCACCCGGCCAATGCATATATACGGCCGGGTGGGAGCCGTCTACTCCTGACAGGCCGTTCAGGAACGTCCTTCAGGAGTAGCGGGATCGCGCTCGCGCAGCGGCGCGCTCCCGATGTGCTCGTGTCACCCGGACACGGCACATCTCAGATCGGCAGGAGGGCTCTGTGATTGGCCCTCCTGATCACATGACGGCCGTGTCCAATCACAGCCGTCATGTGATGTAAACAAACAGCCGGTTGCTAGGCAATCGGCTCTCCTCTCCTCACACGGAAGTCACCGCTGAGGAGAGCAGAACGCTGCAGCCAGCTGATGATCAGTGAGTATGGGCTGCTTTTTACAGCTTTTTACTCACTGATCATCAGTGTAGTGTTAACACACAACACACCACACAGTACAAACACAGTCCCCACATATGTCCCCAAAACACACATGTCCCCAAATAATAAAAACACATGTCCCTAATAATAAAAACATGTCCCCCACATATGTCCCACTAAAATCACATGTCCCAATGATTATCTGCACACATTTGTACGTGATCACCTGCACACATATGTACATGATCATTTGCGTACATATGTCCGTGATCACACAAACCAATTATTATACACTTAACGGAATTTTTTTTACCAAAAACATGTAGCAGAATACATTTTGGCTTAAATTTATGACAAAATTTGATTTTATTGGATTTCTTTTCAAATAGAAAAAAGAAAATATTGTTTTTTTTCCAAATTTCCGCTATTTTTGCGCTTATATCGCAAAAAAAAAAAAACGGAGTCGTGAATAAATAACACCAAAATAAAGCTCTATTTGTGCGAACAAAATGATAACAATTTCATTTGGGTACAGTGTAGCATGACCGCGCAATTGTCACTGAAAGCGCTAGAGCGCTGAAAGCTGAAAATTGGGCTGGGAAGGAAGGGGGTGAAAGTGCCCTGTATTGTAGTGGTTAAGAACCAATTTTTTATTTATTTATTTTTTAATATACCAAAATAAAAGAAACATCCAAATAGCGAAAAAATTATATATAAATATTTTTTATAAAAGCACTTTTCTCTTCTTTTTTTTTTTTTTTTTCATCTTCCGGGAGAAGGATCTGCAGCGGATAAGCCTGAGATTAACTAAACCCCCTCAGCTTATAACTAGGGCAAGGGGAGGCGGGACCTGCAGGTCCCTCCCTCAATCCCCCACTGATGCACTTATGTGATGTCTTAAGTGAGGGCAAGCCTTTACCCACAAGTAAGATGGCACCAAGGGCGTCGTCCTCATGCATCGGGCAGCCGGGAATGCCGCTCGGCCAATCGGAAACCACGTAGAACCTAGAATAAGGATCAAGCAGTGGCTCTTTCGCTCCTCGGCGGTCGCCACACGAGGGACGCCAGCGACCCTTGTGAGGGGAGATGACAGGTGTACAGGGAGAGAAAAAGAAATACACAGATACAAAACGTTAAAACTAAGGCTATAGGATAGGAAGCCCTTACCTGCCCACACAGAGGATATCAGCCAAGCACAACCTGCAGGACTATCGTTCCAAGATTGGAAACCGCTGCTGCCCCAAAAGACCCTCAGAATGGGCTCCCCTATTATCAGCGCCCTTAGCAGCCCAAGGAAGGGGACCGCATCTGTGAGAGGCTTGAACCCAGCCGGAAGCTGCACATGGCAGAGGAAAAGACATGCAATAACACTATCCATCAGGTATGAGGAAAAAAAGGAGAATTCTATCGGGGAGTATGGTTGTCACGTTTATAATCACTATCCTGAGGGGAGGAGTCCGGGGCGGAGATTATCACAGGTATGCTGCCATGGAGGCACCAGGAAAAGTAATTGAAATATGGAAAATGTGATATAATATGGATATGATTATTATTTCCTGGGTTGGGGGGGTGGAATCTTTTGAGTATTTGAAAGGGCTATCAGTGTTACCAGTTTCACCCAGTTGAATTTCAGCTGATGTGTTTGCTGGTGTGCTATAACCTGGCTGGTAACCTGCACATAAACCCCGACAATTTCTCTTATTTGTCTCCTTTTGGTCTGCTGAAAGCAGTTTGTTTCATCTATTTGATAATGATAAGGGTAAGAATACCTGTTCATCCTGTTGAAATCTGGTGCTTTCCTGCATCCTGTGTAGTGTCATCCTTAAAGTGATTGTAAACAATCACATTGTAAAACAACTCACTAAAAGCAATTATATTATATTATGTGATCACATTCACTCTGTTCTCAGCTGCATAAGAGCTGGGGGGAGGGAAGGGACTGTGCTTCCCAGTGCGGGGCTTGTCAGGACAAGTCTGGTCATTGGAGGAGTTCCCAGCATAGCTAGAGAACTGACCACAGTGTTTTTTCCTGTTTAGTGTGGTCAGTTTTTAATAGGAAAGCAGAGGGACTGGCAGGACCACCAGGGATTTCACACAAAGGAAGCAATACAAAGAAAAGAGGATACTTTCTCATACAAGTACATGGTACAGCAGGCACTTATTAGGAATATGTTGTTTTGGGGTAACAAATTATTTAAACTTAAACCTACCTAAACAACAATTTCTTACTTTACACTCCTGCTCCACCATAATATGCAAATTTTCTTTGTTTTACTGTTTTGTGCTTCAAGGTTGCGCCTTCAAACCCGGGCCTTTCTGCTAGCTGGGACTGCTATGTCACAGCTGTTGCAGCAGCCAGTGTGTTACTAAGTTGCGCGTTTGTGGTGGATTTCTGCGCGCAAATGCTGCAGACCCACTCAGTAGCAGCTGGCGGCATTTATGCACGGGAATGCGCCACCAATCTCTGGCAGTCCCGAAATGACTGGGAGAGACCAGCATGGGGCAGGAGGAGGTAATTTAGGAGCAACTAAGTTTTTTAAACACTTGCCCTCTAGAAGATTTTGCCCCCAGCATGACTAGGACATTTTTTGCTATTCAGCACTGTGCTACTTTAACTGACAATTGCACGGTCATGCAATACTGTACCCAAATGAAATTTACATTTCTTTTTTCACACAAATATAGCTTTCTTTTGGTGGTATTTGATCACAAATGGATTTTCTATTTTTTGCGATATAAATGGAAAAAAAAAACAACTTTGAAAAAAGATAAAGCAATATTTTTTACTTTCTGCTATAAAACCTATCCAATAAAAATAAATCTAATTTCTTTATAAATGTTGTCAAAAATGTATTCTGCTACATGTCTTTGGTATAAAAGGAAAAAAAAAAATCCCAATAAGTGTATATTGATTTGTTGGTGTGACAGTTATAGCACTTACAAACTATGGGCTATATATTAGAATTTTTATACATTTTTTTTTTAAATAATACTAATAGCAGTAATGAGCATCCTGTATTGAGACTGTGATACTGTGGTGGGCAGTCTGACACTGGGGGGAACTGAGTAGCTGCCACTGACATCACCAGTGACATGAATACACTGATCAGTGATAATAATATGCACTGTCACTGTACTAATGACACTGAGTAGGAAAGGGTTAACAGGTGCGATCAAAGGGTTAAATGTGTGTGATATGTGCTGCTTTTACTAAGGATTTTTTTTCCCTGCTTAGGAAGAATAATAATAAAAAAAAACAGTAAGATCTCCTGTGTCCTGTGAAGCCGGTCAGCACGTGTCAGCAGCCAATCGTTAGCCGTCACCCACTGATTGGTTTGTGCTGTAAGCCAGCAGGCATGCAGATCACGTTCAAGGAGTCCACTTTGTCGCCATACATCCTCATGATGTGGTTAAAGCAGAACTATAGGCAAAACTTTTTAATTTTAGAGTAAGGTAGGGATAAACCCCTGTGAGATTTTTTTTTTTTTTTTTTGCATCTCTGTTTCATTGCAGGAATTTCCCTTCTCTTCCTGTCCTATAGCCAAACAGAAAGTGAGAGGTAATCCCTGCAAATTAAGGGAATTCCTTGGGGACCTCTCGGTCACCAGAACTAGTATCCCCCATTGGAAGATTTCCCCTCTATTACTTTTCTGGGGACAACCCAAATGTGGGTTTTTCTTTCAATGATAATAGTAAGCAGGACAAATAGGGAGAGTGACTCTCCTTAATGAGGGCACAGACAGTAATGACAGGGGATCAGGTGATCTAACCCCTCTCCACTATATCCATGACTAATGTAATCAGCCCAGGTTACTTCTGTTAACTGCAAAACCCTTTGGTGGCGGTCATACAAACTTCTTGTCCTACTGTGAAAACACTGCACCTCCATAGATACAGTACACTTATTGAGCAGTGTTAGCATAGAAGTCAATGCAAGTCGCCCCCGAAGTCGCCCCGAAGTAGTACAGGAACCTTTTTTCTGAGTCGGAGCGACTCGAGTCGCTCCTCTCAGAACGGTTCCATTGTACTCAATGGGGACGACTTGCGGGAGCGAGGCGAGGCGAGCCGTGTCGCCTCGCCTCGCGCCGCAGTGTGAACCGGCCCTAACTCTAGAATAGGGAGTGTCAGAAGTCCTTTCTGAATTTGAGTTTTCCCTCTGGAAAGAAACAATACTTTCTGTTGCAGGCTGTAGAATTGCCTTGTCCTAAATTGTGATGGCTAACTACCCCTTGAATGATTATGTACAGTGGGTATAGAGAAGAATCACCCCCTTTAAAATAATAACATGTTCTTGCTTTGCAGCTTGAATTGAAGACAATTTGTTTTATCCAGCCGTATTTACTAGTGCAAAAAATGCAATCGGCACAAAGAATTATAAATACTTGTTTGCCAGCTAAACACTAAAAGGTCTTTGCAACACCTTTAAAAATATTCAAAACATATAAAAAAGTGCAGCGAAAAAGCAAATTCAAATTAAAAAAAATACAAATATTCAGTATGCTGAACCACAAATCCCAGCCAGCAGCAGCAAAGATCCTCTACGTGTGGAAGCGGAGATCCAGAAACGCAGAGGAATGCGTGACAATCCCTCTATCTCCAAGATGCTTGCTTGCTCACCTTTTTAAATGGACCCCTGAGCTAACAGGAAGTCAATAGCGTGTGTCCCCTTAGGGCTAAAGTATGCCAAGGTAGCAGGTAACGATCTCCAAATAGTCCCCCAGAAACATGTGGATAAAGAAAGGATCTAAGTGCGCTCTGTTTAAAACAATGAATGGCTTTATTGCATAAAAAGTTCCTACTCACGTGTAAAACTATCAAAGTACGCTCAAAAACATAAGGACGGAGTACTGTGTGATCTCCTTCTCACAGAATGGTAGCGGGTGACGTTTTCCGAACATAGCTCCTCTCCCCATATGGGTTACGGCCAATGAGACTTCGTCACTCTCTCATCATTCCCTTACAACCCCTTTAGGGTGATGACCCAGGAAGTAGTAAAGGTAAACCAAGATGATCTTCCTGACTGGCTAGGTATGGATATCACAAAAATGGCTGGCTGGCTAAAATTACAAATCGTTAGGCAGGTAAAACAGTAAGCAGATGTACTGTATGTCACCTGTGCTTTTAGGCATTTGTATAGAATTTGAAAAGCTTACTAATGCCATTCTATGATGTACAGATGACCGACAGACAGGGTTTCCAGCTTTGTTTATGAAATACAATAATCCTGAAGGCGTGTATAAAAATTAAACCTGAACAATGAACTTCTCCTATTTATTCCCTTTTGCTCTTTGCAGTCTCCTCTCCAGTAGTCTAATTCGCCATCCCGATTCTCCTCTTGGATTACAGAACACCCTCTCCCATGCTGTAGAGATAAAGAAAGGGGTGTCATTTTGTAGGAAATAACACCTGGGCAGGGCTGACCCCATTTCTTGCAATCTAGGTACAACAAATGCACTGTGGGGTCAGCTAACAATAGAAAATTAGGTGGAGTGCATTTATGCCAGGTTCAACAGGTAAAGGCTTAATGGAGTACTAGTGGAGCAAAGGACAAAGTGCTGCTTGGAAGGGCTAGGTTAAAGTTGACCTGTTTCTTTGGATTGTGTGGGCAAAGCAAAGGTTTTACTTTATGGGTAAAATTTACACCAGCTAAACTGGTGTATTTTTCCCCCTTCAAAACTATAAGGCTGCATGTAAGCAGATAGAGGTTCCCGGTTGGGAAGGGCTTGGTTAATTATGTTCCTGGGTTTTCTTTTTGGCAGGCTTTACTGGGTCTGACCCACTGGTTCCGTGTATTATAAAAGGAACAGGGACCCGCGGCTCAGAGCTCAAGAGATTTGTTGCTTCTTCCGGAGTCTGGATCGCCAGTGTCATGTCTGAATCAGAGTTCCTGCTATTAGAGAGACTACTTGAACTTGCAATCCTCCCTGAAGAAACCTCCTATGAATGCTGCCATATAAGTACTCTCATTCTATGCAGGTATGTTGGTACGGCACACAACTCGGGTCATTAAACACATCGGGGTATGAAGACATCAGTGTCAGAGCTAATACAGAGTAAAGTACAAGCAAGTGGTTACCAAGGCTAATGAAGGTTTCTCTAGCAGCGTGTCATAAGTGTGCACATGTGACGAGGTGGAATATCTTCTAACAGGAGCAGGAGTAGACACTCTCTGTGAGCAGGTCAGCCTCCCATAGCAACGGGAGTCCTCAACCTGTACACAGATGAGGAAGAGCTAAGAGAAGTGTACGCATGGAGTCAACACTAGGTGCACGGCGGGGCTCCATAACATTACTGGGAGTGAGGTAGCAGTGATACGTTGGACAGGTAATGAGGGCAAGGGCTCTGCATATCCCTCCTAAATGCACAAGCAACTGTGGTGATGTATAATTACACTAAGAGAGTGTACTAGAATTCAGACATCAGTTCAAGCAAAGGTACACCCATGTATAAGGCTAGTGACCCTATCCAAGGTGCCTAGCATAGCCCAGAAGAACACACTCCGGGTTAGGCCTCTTGAATGGCCCTTGCTTGGCACCTAACGAGGAGGGGAACACAGAGGATGTGATTTGCGCTACACGACCCCTGCCCTGCCTACATGCATCAAACGCCATTTCAGCCAAAGACAGTTTATTGAACAAGTTGTTAAATTATTTGTTTTTGGATTACTTCCCTAAATTGGAATTTGATTGAAAAAATATTGTTTGCCAAAGAGGCTTCCTTCAATGCTCTAGCCAGAAGTTTCCCCCTTTGTCCCCATGCTCATAGTAGGGGCTCTTACTTTTTAATATCTTTATAAATGATATTGGGTCTGGGATTGAAAGTAACATTTCATTTTTGCAGATGACACTAAGCTAAGATGTCTCCAATTTACAAGCCAACCTCAATGTACTGTCTTATTGGGCAAATGAGGTTTAATGTCGATAAATGTAAAGTTATGCACTTGGGGGCTAAGAATATGCATGCATCATACATACTAGAGGGAGTACAACTGGGGGAATCTGTACCGGAGAAGGATCTGGGGGTTTTGGTAGATCATAAACTCAATAATAGCATGCAAAGCCAAGCTGCGGTTTCCAAAGTGCGCAAAGTCCTTTCTTGTATTAAGAGAGGTATCATTTTGCCCCTGTAAAAATCATTAGTAAGACCTCACCTGGTATATGCAGTTCAGTTTTGGACACCAGTTCTCATAAAGGATATCGGGGAACTGGAAAAAGTGCAGAAAAGGGCAACCAAACTGATGAGAGTCATGGAGGAGCTCGGCTATGAGGAAAGATTAGAGGAACTGAATTTATCCTCTCTTGAGAAGAGAAGATTAAGTGGGGGTATGATCAATATGTATAAATATATAAGGGGTCCATATGGTGAACTTGGTGTTGAGTTATTCAGTTTAGGTTATCACAGAGGACAAGGGGTCACTTTTTATGCCTAGAGGAAAACTGATTTCATCTCCTAACACGGAAAGATTTCTTCACAGTGAGCGCTGTAAAAATGTGGAATAGACTCCCGCCAGAGGTGTTTCTGGCCAGCTCAGTAGATTGCTTTAGGAAAGGCCTGGATTCTTTCCTAAATGCACACAATATAACTGGGTACTGACATTTATAAGTAAAGTTGATCAAGGGAAAATCTGATTGCCTCTTGGGGGTCAGGAAGGATTTTGTTTCCCCTGCTGTAGCAAATTTGATTATGCTTCGCTGAGGTTTTTTACCTTCCTTTGGATCAACTGATATTAGTTTTTATTTATTTTTATGGTTGAACTAGATGAACTTGTGTCTTTTTTCAAACTAACTATGTAACTTGGCTAGTTTGGTTGCCCATTCGCGGAACTGTGAACAGGCTGGCTTTGAATTGAACAAAAGAAAGCTCATTCCTACTGATCATTTATCTGAAATTAGCCGGGGCTGAGATAGACTTTGAAACCTTTCTACCTGTAAGTTAAAGCTGAACTTTGGGCAGTTAAAAAATAAAGGCATGCAGATGTGTTCATTTAGAAAAAAAAAATCTATTTTTAAAAGCAACTAATGTAAGTACTTGAATATGACTTGGTATAGGCCTTTGTGTGATGTGGTGGGCATACATAATTCTCAGGACCAGCAGGCAAGTAAAACTGTCATCTCGACATAAAGTACAAAGGCCTATACTGCTGACTTCAGAAAAATGGATAAGAGTACTTAAAGATCAGCATTAGGTATGATCTGTATTGCATATTTACACTATTCCATCTTGGCACAATGTAAGTTTGCATATCTCAAACCTGAGGGTCCACTGGGGAAGCTGACTATCACTGTAGTAGTTGACTCTACTACAGTCATAGTTGCAATTTTCTGGGTCCTGTGCCAAGCAGTTTCCCCTCTGCACACTAAACAAAGCGGATCAATTGCTCAGCACATCACAGAACACCTTGTATTTTTTTCAATGATTGCAAGGCACTCTCTGATCAGACAAATTGTGACATCACTACCCTTTCTCTCCACCTCTTCCAATCATAGAATGCATCATATTTAAAAAAATAAAATAAGAAATCAAGTAGTTGTCCAAGTTGGAATACTGTAAGGATGCAATATCATCAAACTTGGAGTTTAGCTTCAAACAAGTTCTGGTTACTAAGCCAAAACAAATAGGCAGCAGATAAACTCAGAACTGCTAATCGGCATACTTGTGGTCAGAGACACAGCTAAAGAATCAAGATGGTGGCCAAGGAACAAGCATTTTTGCAATTCTAGCAATGGCAGCCCACACTGAAACATATTCCTCTTGATTGCAATGTCTTTGTGATGGTTTCCTGGTTCACCCTTACAAAGACATAACTGCTTAAAAGAGCAGTGCGGTGGCTAGCACTTGCCCCTGGCAGCATTATGGTCATCGGTCCAAATCCCAACTACGGCACTACCTGCCTGGAGTTTTCATGTTCTCCTTGTCTGCATGGGTTTCCTCCGGGTACTCCCACACTCAAAAGACATGCTGGTAGGTTAATTGGCTCCTGTCTAAATTGGCCTTAGTATGTGTATGTATGAATGTGTGTTTGGGACCTTAGATTGTAAGCTCCTTGAGAGCAGGGACTGATGTAAATGTACAAAATATACAGTATATGTAAAGCTATGTGTAAATTGTCGGCGCTATACAAGTACCGTATATACTCGAGTATAAGCCGAGATTTTCAGCCTCTTTTTTGAGGCTGAAAGTGCCCCCCTCGGCTTATACTCGAGTCATCGCTGTCTGCCCGCTCGATCAGCGTGTCGAGCAGACAGACAGCGGCCATTCTATGATTCAAAAGCCGCGCCTCCGGCTCCGCCTTCGCCTGTGATAGGCGGAACACTGAATTTCCCAGCAGCCTGTGTTCCGCCTATCACGGGCGTCGTCTCATCCTCGTACTACGGACGAGGATGATACGACGTCCGTGATAGGCGGAACACAGGCTGCTGGGAAATTCAGTGTTCCGCCTATCACAGGCGAAGGAGGAGGCGCGGCTTTTGAATTTTACAATGGCCGCCGACGAAGAGGGCACGGGACGGAGGCAAGGCAAGGCAAGGCACGGGACGGGACGGGACGGGACGGGACGAAGGCAAGGCACGACACGGGACGGAGGCTCGGGACAAAGGCTCGGGACACAGGTAGGCTGGACACACACACACACACACACACACACACACACACACACACGGATGGAGACACACACACACGGATGGAGACACACACACACGGATGGAGACACACACACACGGATGGATGGATGGATGGAGACACACACACACACAGGGATGGATGGATACACACACACACAGGGATGGATGGATGGATGGAGACACACACACACAGGGATGGATGGATGGATGGATGGAGACACACACACACAGGGATGGATGGATGGATGGATGGAGACACACACACACAGGGATGGATGGATGGATGGACACACACACACACAGGGATGGATGGACGGACACACAGGGATGGACGGACACACAGGGATGGACGGACACACAGGGATGGACGGACACACACACAGGGATGGACAGGCATGTCTCACCCTCGGCTTATACACGAGTCAATAAGTTTGCCAGTTTTTTTGGGGGTAAATTGGGGGCCTCGGCTTATATTCGGGTCGGCCTATACTCGAGTATATACGGTAGCTATAATAAATAAATGTGAGCTCATGACCAGTCTCAGAGAATGAAAGATTATGATTGCTACAAGGAATACCTCTACTCTTTCATTCCTGCTTCTATATGGTATGTATTGTATATAAGGGCATACCACGTAGGGTTTTTTTGCTTTACCTTTTTACTCAATCAATTTTAAATCCAAACTGCAGCTGCAATGTTCCAACTCAATGGAACATTTTGGTAAGCTCAAAGGAGAGGACTGATTGGCAAGTGTTTCACTAGTTGGACCTGGACAGTGTCACTAATGTCTTGTAATTAAAGTGGAGGTAAACTCCCATTCATGAATTTTACCTATAGGTAAGCCTATAATAAGGCTTACCTTTAGGTACTGTAAATATCTCCTAAACTTGCACCGTTTAGAAGATATTTACTGTACATGCAGCTGGTGACCTCACTGGTGCATGCACTCTGAAGGAACTGCCAGCCGAAGTCCATGAACTTGGAGGGAAGACGGGTGAAGATGGAAGCCCTGTCAGTGGTGACAGTGCGCCACTGAAAGGGCTTCATTCTAAGGTAAGTTTCGCATAATGTGCTAGTATGCGATGCACACTAGCACATTATAACTTTGACTTGCAGGTAAAAAAAAGAAAATTGGCATTGGTTTACTATCGCTTTAAGGTGATGACCCAGGAAGCAGTAACGGTAAACCAAGAGTAGCAAAATGATCTTCCTGACTGGCAATGTATGGATATCACAATAATGGCTGGCTAAAATTATAAATCCTTATGCAGATAAAACAGTAAGAAAATGTATGTCATCAATGTTTTTAGTCCTTTGTATAGCATTTAAAAAGCTTACTAATGCCATTCTATGATATACTCATGACCGACATAGACAAGGTTTCCAGCTTTGTTTATGAAATGCAATAATCAAAAGAGTCAGATGTGTATAACAATCCCGCACAATGAACTTCTCTTATTTTGTACATTTTGCACTCTGACGTCTCATTCCAAGTAGACTAACTTGCCTTCCCAGGTCTTCCCTTGGACTACATAAGAGAGGGGTGGCATTTTGTATCTCAGCAAAAGGCACATGGCAGGGCTGACACTATTCCTTGTAGTCTTTGTACAACAAATGCACTGTTGTCAGCTCATAACAGAAAATTAGGGGAGGGGTGCGTTAGTGCCCGGCTAAACAGGTAAGGACTATATGTAACACTAGAAAGACAAGTGTTGCTTGGAGGGGCTAGGGTAAAGTTAACCTGTTTCTTTGCATTGTGTGGGCATAGGTTTGCTTCACTGCAAAATTTACAACAGCTAAAATAGTGGGGGGGGGGGGGGTTTCCCTTGAAAACTATAAAGCTGCATAAAACACCATTTCAGCTAGAGAAAGTTTAATGAAAGAGTTGTTAAAGTAAAGCATTTGTTTGGATTAATTACTAGGAAAAAGTCATGTACACATAAACCCCAACTTGCTTTTTTTTTTTTTTTTTGTGTTTTCTTAGAATCATGTCAATTAGCCACTTACATTTCAGAAATCTTTGTTGGGTCTAATTCCTCTGGATCTAACGTAGAAGAGAGTGAGGAAGGCTTCTATTAAAAGTTGGAATGAGTAAAGCAATCTTTTCAAGCCATTAAAAAAAAAAAGTCATACAAAGGGATGATTTAAAGAGAAAATCCGGTCAGCTGAGAGGATCAGTGTGCTTGATTAGCGTCAGACAGGCTCTGCTTGATGAATAAACTCTACCTTTAGAAACGTGTGATCTAGATAAACACAATACTAATCCTCCACATGCCAAAAAGAAAATGTATTTAGTGGTACGAAAAGGATTAGTACATCACTAAAGTTCTACTTTGCTTCTTACGAATCATGTATGAAACTAAAAGGACAAAAGGGCTAACTGCAGCTCAACAAATAGCTGAATGAGCTTTTGTTAGTTTATAACTGCCCTTCAGGGTGTGGGGTAATAATATATTGCATCATTTTTGCCACAACTATATTAAATGGGATTTAAATATTGTATTTAGACTTTTTAATGTATGTGGACAGACCTCCCAATGATTGAGTTCAGGTGTTCTACAGTGATGTATACTAATATTACTACAGCGTATAAGGACATTATAGACAATTGTGTACTTGTCAGCCTAGCAGCAACTTGTTGAAGGCCATTTCTCTTCCAGCATGATTGTGTCCATCTTCACAAATCCAGCTCCATAAAGACATAGTTTGACGAGGAGAAAGTAACAGATCCTGCACAGAACCCTGACCTCGGCCATAATAAACACTTTTGGGATAAACTGGAACACCAATTTCAAGCTGGAGGAGAGTTTTGTAGTACGTGGATAACAGTTTAGTGTGAGATTGGTCAGTCAATACATGTTCGAGTGGGAAGTGTTGGATGTCCGTTTCGAAGGCCAAATTGTGTTGTGGCGGTATGGCGTATCTGCAGATATCGAAAGTAGGCTGAAGGCCATAATTCCTATGAAAGTCAGCAAAGGAGTGAAAAATAATCTCCAAAAATAGGTGGGAAATCAGTCTAATCCCCCGCTTGAACCAGAAACTTCCATCTGTTCTGCGGAAGAATTCTAGTAGACCTGGGTTACCCCACAAGTGAGCATTGGGGAATACATAATATGCATACTGGTCGGTAGTAGCTTCAAAAGCTTGAATATCCATATGGTCATAGATAGAACCGTCGTACCCTCCCATCCCCTGGTGGAAAGACGATGTATTCTGTTTTGAAGGGATTCATAGGAAGTGAGAATGGCTGCCTCCAATGCTGTTGCCGCATTGTTTTCCTCAGGATAGAACCACCAATGTGCATGAGTCAGCTGAGAGGCCACATAATAAGTTTGAAGGCAAGGGAGTGCCAATCCCCCCTCCAAAACAGGTAGTTGTAACGTGTCTTTTGCTATTCTCACCACCCCTCCCCCATAAATAAATTTTAATAAGAATCATATTAATTTCTGTAAATTTGTTTTTGGGATGTATATTGGGAAGTTACTCAGACTATATAGGAAGCGTGGTAAAAAGATCATTTATTCTACCCAGCAGCGTCAGTGGGAAGTTTGGTCCAGGTCTTAAGCATATTCCTTGTTCTACTAATGAGTGGACCTAAATTAATTTTAATGTATCAGGAGATAGGCCGCTGTATTTCAATGCCTAAGTAACGAAAGGTATGTACAATCTGTAATGGACATAAGGGTGGTATTGTAATCGGGGTCGATTGGTCCTGCATGAACAACAGGTATTTGTCCCAGTTTACCTGGAAGCCAGAAAAGTGCCCAATATCCTGTAGCGTAGGGAGTGATGACTGGGGGTCCGCCACATATATCAACATGTCATCCGCTAGTATACCTAATCTAGTATACCCACTAGACCTGATCAGCGCTGCCAGTGGCTCTATCGCCAGCGCAAATAGTAGTGACGATAGAGGGAACCCCTGCCTGGTGCCCCTGCGTATCATGAAGGAGTTGGAGATAGTTGTATTTACTCACAATCTAGCTGCAGGTTTGTAATATAGTAACTGAATCCATTTACTAAACGTGTCACCGAATCCAAATTTCGCTAAAACTTCCATTAGATACGGTCATTCAACCGAAAAGCCTTATGAGCATCCACGGCTTGAACAGCCCTGGTGTCCATTGCATCATGGGTGGCCTGCATGTTGGTAAAGAGCCCCCGTAAATTAATTGAAGTAGATATTCCAGGGATAAATCCTGTCTGATCCACTCCAATGACAGTAGTAATGGCCATATTTAATCTCTGGACAAGTACTTTGGCTAGAATTTTTATACCCGAGTTAATTATGGATATTGGTCAGTAAGATTCACAGAGAAGTTGGTTCTTGTGAGGTTTGGGGATAAGGACAATTAGCACCTCAGACAGAGAGCAGCAGCTGTCCTATCTTCAGGGCATAACTGTATACCCTGAGGAGATGTGGATTCAGTAACTCTCTATATTGCATATACCATTCTATAGGGAATCCATCCAACCCTGGTGTCTTATTTCTAGCGAAGGACTGGATGGCTTCTCCTATTTCCATGGTCGTAAGGGGTGCATCTAGCAATGAGACCTGAGAATCTAGTAATTTTGGAAGTGAAATATCCTGCAAATAGTCGTCTAATTCCACAATAGTGTAATGGCCCTAGTGGATTATAGAGTGGAGTAGAATGTAATAAAAGCCTCTACTACCCCCATTCGTCTGTTCCACTATTATGCCCTCCAATTTCTGAATTCTAGGGATGTTGCATGGCTGGTAGTCTGGTCTAGATAGGTAGGCTAGCAGGCGGCTATTCTCCAAATTCAAAGAGTTGCTGATTTTGATATAGCAGTTTCTTCTGGGTTTGTTCGAGTAATACCATGTCTAGTTCCCTGGCCTTGTGCCACCAGGTAGCGTGTTGTTCGGGCGTAGGGGATGTAGAGTAAGCGCCTCCGCCATTCAAAGCTCCCCCTCCACATTCACCAGCCTGGAGTGAGATGCCTTGCGTGCTTGCCCTATGGCCGTGGCAAACGAGCTGCACATGGTAGCCTTGAAAGCATCCCAGACCACAGGGATGGGTGCACTCTGTGTATTGGTGGCCCAATAGGAGTTCAGATCAGCCATTCCCCGATCTGTGACAGCCTGGTCTAGATGCGGCATTCTTCCTACTATATCTCCCAAAAATACATGCTAAGGCCTACAAAAACTCTATTATACTGCTAGTGTTTTTAGGAGTATGTGTCTACTCCCTTCTGAGAAAAAAAAAGCCATTTCTTTACCTTTTCTCTTTTTATCAAGATTATTTTTGTTCTAGCACATTTCTATAGTAACTGCAGAGGTAGTGAGCACACTTTACAGTTTTTCTGGATTGGTTAGTACTCCACATAGTCTTGAAAGCTATACCTGGACCCAGCCGGGAAGAAGATGTGGGGCTGGCTTATAATGTGACCTGTGGGCATTGTAGGCACTTCTTTTCTGTATATCTCCCCCTTGCAGCTGCCCTACAGTGACCTGGTCACAGATGGCATTGATCCTTCCCACAGCAGTTTGCTACACTTGATCTACTAACAGCACTAGGGTGTGTATCCCATAAAGAGTCAGACACGAAAGCCAAGAACGTGCTCTCACACCCTCTCCTCTAGAATCCATTTCTGATTTCCCTCTAGCTGCAGCTGATTTTGCCTAAAAGCCCTTTCCAAGGTCTTATTTTCCCTCACAGGTCCTGTCCTACAAATTGCCAGATCTTGAGTGTCTGGTCCAAAAATATGTTTAGGGATCCTGGTTCTATCCTGGTGAATTCTTAAAGTAGAAGTAAAGTTCGATGTACAAACATCTATTGTTTGTACCTATAGGTAAGCCTATATTAAGGCTTCCCTATA
Organism: Lithobates pipiens; assembly: GCF_037356315.1. Lineage (NCBI taxonomy): Eukaryota > Metazoa > Chordata > Amphibia > Anura > Ranidae > Lithobates > Lithobates pipiens. The sequence goes on from NW_027507791.1 coordinate 64,082,076, forward strand.
GGTACTGTAAATATCTCCTAAATATGCACCATTTAGGAGATATTTACTGTATATGCAGCCGATGACATCATCCGTGCTGTTTCTTCAGAGCCCTGTGCCGTGACTAGGGACTCCTGCACTCATGGGTGGGAGTGAAGTCACACGGCTTCGGGCCAGTCCCACTGAAGGAGTCTACGGAACCGGAAGGAAGGTGGATGAAGATGGATGCTGTCTCCAGCAGGCTTTGTTTGCAGGTAAGTTTCACATAATGTGCTAGTATGCTATAAATACTAGCACATTATGCCTTTACTTTGCAGGTCAGGAAAAAAAAAAGGCAGCGCTTTAAGTCCCCCAACAAATGGGTCTTTGGCTCAAATGTTGGGACGCAGAACAGCAGTGCAAGAAATGCTATCTACACATGTCCTTTGACCGAACCGAGCCTTCCTCACAATAAAAGAATGCCCAATTTCTCAAAGTGGGGTGACATTTGTTGGTGTTTGCGGCTGCCTGGTTCTAAAGTGTAGAATCCAGAAACTACAAAAATACTATTTTTCAGTCTCTCATTTCATTTTGTCCAGTCTTCCATCTTTCCGACATAGATTATTAGACCTTTTTCGTTTCCTTGGCACAGCTACTCAGTCAGGTGGTCTTCGCCCTGATTCCAGGAAGAGGAAACGTTTCAGGATTTCTACTCAAATCTGTTCACCATTACCAAGGCCAAAGGAGGCTTTAGTCCCATACTGGAACTAAAGGCACCTTTTTCTGGTACAAAAATCCCACATGGAATCTACAATTCCTCCATCCAGGAGGCATAAACACTATAGGGGTTATTTACGAAAGGCAAATCTTTTTTACACTGAAAGGGCACAGACTACAGTCTAGTAGATAGTAAGCAGCATTATGGAAAAAGAAAAACAAAATAAACACCAATTATGCAAGCATCTACATTATATTCATACCACCAATCCACTTAAAGAAATATTCAAATGTGAGGTGCATTAAAACGGTCCCATTATGTTACTGTGCCCCTTTGTGTCCAAATCCACACACAGTGATGTTTTCCAAATAGAAGAAATAATTTAAAAGGGTACAGTAACACATTAGGACAGTTTTAACTGCTTTCCCGAGTGGACGTCATATGATCGCTTTCATTCTTTTTTTTATTATCAATTTTTACCACACAAATCTAATTTAAAAGAAGAGAAAAAAAAGGGCCCCGTTCATATCTCACGTGCCATAAACTATAACTATAAACACAGTGATTCACTGTAATAGAGTTAAAAAAAAAGTGACATGGGGGAGAATCCTCCGCTCAAAACAAGGGGCCTACATCCCCTTCCTATCTCGAGTGCTATAGCGTATCTAAATTCCGTGATCTGCCGTGTTTTTATATGTGTAATTATAAGTGTTATGCGAAAAGGAGAGGAAAAAACAAACAAAAAACTTCCCCCCCTCCCCTAAAAAATAAATAACTAAATAAAAGAGTAGGAAAAAGAGGGGGGGGGGAGAGAGAGTTATTCCTTTCATATACATTTAATAAGTATCAGGTGCACCTATAAGAGGAATGAGACTCTGCGGAAATGTAACATCCTATTGCATAAAATCTCAGCCTACATCCACCCTCTTATATACTTTCATCTTTATCCATCTCTTGTTATATATTTTCATTGGTGTGCACAATGTGGGGAGTATATATTGAGTAGCTTGCTGGGGAGTAATTGATTTGTATACCTGTGGTGGCAGTAAAACTATATTGGTTTAGATTGTTCTATAGTCTAGGAGACAGCCTATCCTCTGCTTTTGCATGAAGTCTTGGGCATTATGATATCCTCCTTCGAGCCATTTCTATTGCCTAATTTCAGTGCAGACCACTGCAACTCAACATTCTTTGTGGGACGAACAGGGTCATTCTCTGGCTTATCTCATTCACTTGATGCCAAAGGCCACACAGGCCTGTGGCTTCCAGATCCTTCTCTAGATTTAGGGAAAAAAAATATTTCTTTGGTATGCAATGTTTTCACAAAGGATGCCATTCTGACATGCTGGAGAGAAGTCCTGGACCAGTGTGAGGGACTTGGTTTCCAGAGGAAGCTTGTCTATCAAAAAACATTCTGCAACTACAAGCTATTCCGTTATTTCTTTGACACTAGAACTCTTGCCTGAAGTGTCTTCGGATCCAGATTCAGCCAGACAATACCATGGCTGTGGTTTACATTAACTGTCAAGGAAGAACCAAAAATCTCACAGCTCTAAACGAAACAGAGATTAGCTTTGGCAGAACCGCACATTCCAGCCTTGTCCACCATACCCATACCAGGCTTGGGCAGTTGGTAGGTATACTTCTTCTGTCAACATTTATAGATGCAGGAGAATGGTCTGCATCCAGAGGTGTTTCCGGACCTTTGCAAGTGTGGAATGCCAGACATGGACCTCCTGACCTCCAGATTACATAACAAACTGCCCAAGTTTGTCTCCAGGTGTGGGGATCCCCAGCCTTTGCTGTGGTTGGGCTGGTGACTCAGAGGGATCAGTATCACCTAATCTATGTCTTTCCTCTGCAGCTCCTTCAAGATGGAGGGCATCCTGATGATTCTCATCACACTGAACTGACCCAGGCAGAAATGCTACTCCGCTTTAAGGCCCTGAAGGATAAGGGTCTGGACTGGATCTACGCCTGACTGTAAATACCATCAAGGGTAACATTTTGGCCTTGGTTGTTCTCTTTCAGGAACCATTATTCGTTACAGTACTCTGGCAGATGACCTGGGCGCCCAAGGCACAGAGTGTATGACAGTTGGTCTTCACCAGAGCTCCCCCTTTTTTCCTTTTCTGCAAACTGGCACCAGTTCAAAGCCCTTTGTATTCTATCACCATGGGGTTGCTAGACAGAAGGGCTATGGTGAGGAGGCTGTTCACCAGCAGAAAATAAGAGAGTAGTTAGGTCCAGGCAGAGGTCAAGGCAGGCAGCAGGCAAAAGGGTAGTTAGGTTATGCGATCCCAGTCAGCAATGGCAAGTTTAATATTATAGCAGTCTAACTCTGTCTACGGTAGTTGGTCATAAGACCCAGCACCAGCTGCTTAAAAGGTTGGAGTTGTTGAACACACCTGGCATCATCCATGGTGGCGGTGGCATGTATAGGTATCCTGAAAGTCCTGGATGCACAGGAGGTCCTGGGAATCCTTGAAATGCCAGCGGTTCCAGGGATCCTGGAGGTACTGAAATTATAACTACTGTAACACACTCAGTCTTTATCAAAGACCTTTTGCTTAGGTTGTCGATCGCACTGCACCCTCTGTGCATTTCTGAGTGTCCCCATGGGATCTCAGCCTGGTTCTGTTGGTTCTTCAAAAAATCACACTTTGTAACAGGGATATTTCCTTGTCAATGTTTACTTGCAAGGGGGGCTTTCTTGTCACCATCACCTCCACAAGATGAGTCTTTTAGTTGGTGGCTTTAACTTGTAAAGAGCCCGTTGTGCTACGCAAAGATTAGGGCCTCTTTTTTTTTTTTTCCTAAGGTGGTTTTCCCTCTTCCACCTTAACCAGGACTTTGATCTCTCATCTCTAATGCCTTGTACACACGGTCGGACATTCTGACGGAAAAGGTCAGATCGGATTATATTGTCAGAAAATCCCATTGCGTGAGGGCTCTATCAGACTTTTTCCGTCGGAAATTCCGACAGAAAAAATTTGAGAGCAGGATCTCAAATTTTCCAACAAAAAAATCTGATCAAACTTTTTCTAATTGTAGAGAATTCCGATTGGACAAAGTGCCACGCATGCTCAGATCAAATTACGAGACCAAAGCTATTGGCTACTAGCCTCAACGTAGTCCCGTCGTAACAAACGAACGTTATCACGTTCCGAACAATCAGATTTTCTGACAACTTTGTCTGACCGTGTGTATGCAACACCAGTTTAGGACAAAATCCGTCTGAAAAAATCAGATGGATTTTGTTGTCGGAATGTCCGACCATGTGTACAGAGCATTAGTCTTTCTCCAAAACATCCCTAGGAGTTTTCCCTACACTGTCTGGATGTGGTACCAGCTGTTTGAGTTTATCTCCCAGCTACAGCTTCCCTTAGGTTTCTGATCCATTTTTGTCATTCCTAAGGAGTTTGTTAGGAACAACCTGCTTCTATGTTCCATTATAGCTAGGTGGAATCAACAATTCACCATTCAAGTCTATAAGCTTTAAGTAGTATTTAAGTAGTATTAAACCTGCAGTGTTTTATAGCTTAACACACAGAGCACAAAAATGAAAAAAATCTTTTGAGTAGGTACAGCTTTGTGCACCTGTCAAGACTTACAGCAGGACTAAACTTGAAAATACATACCTCTGCTTTAACAGTCCGACTACTGCAGGATACCTTACTGGTGCTGTCATCTTCTCCCTTGCTTTTCCTGGGTACTGGTGTTTAAGCTTCTTAAATGGCTGGGGCTGGAGTGCAGTCACCCCAGTACTTAGGCACTGTGCCAGAATACAAACTGAGCTGCGCATGCACAGTATCTCTGCACATTCTGCAGAGAAATGTGAACAGACAGCACATTGGTATAGTGTTAGGCATTTTTGTCTAGCAGTAAAGTGCCCACTGGTTCGAATTCCAACCGCAACACTACCTGCCTTGAGTTTGCATGTTCTCCCTGTGCCGTGTGGGTTTCCTCTAGGTACTCTGGTTTCCTTCTGTGCATTTATGCACAGAAAAGACATGCTGGTAGGTTAATTGGCTCCCATCTAAATTTCTCCCAGTATGTGTATGTACTGTATGAATGTGAGTTAGGGACCTTAGATTGTAAGCCCTTTGAGGGTAGGGACTGATGTGAATGTACAATATATATGTAAAGTGCTACGGTGCTATGTAAGTACCTGAAATATAAGTTTAATTTATAAATTTTAGCACCTGAGCCAGCACCATGTTCTGTAACTAGCACTCGAAACGGGTGAGCAGGTGTGCTGACATGGAGCCAGTCAGGAAAGAAAAATTGCAGTAAGTATTAGATATTCAATTTTCGGGTTTCCTAATGCTGCGTACACACGATCGGATTATGCAACAAACTTGGTCCGCCCATGTGTGCTTCGGCGGACTTTTTCTTACCAAAAGTCCGGCGAAGTTTTGACTCAAAATTGTCCGCCGGACTCGGCAGTCTGGCGGACAATTCGTCCATCTGTGTGCTAGTCCGCCGGACTTTTGAAATGAACGGACTTGCCCACACATGGAGAAAAGTCTGTTCATTTTGAACGTGGCTCCAGGTAGACCGGACTAGCGAAGGAAGTGAATGTCGCCACCTCCATCTGCAAGATTGACACCTCGCTAGCCCGTTGCCTGGTATGGATTTAAAGGGGAAGCCCTATGCTGAAAAAACGGCATGGGTCCCCCCCAAAGTCCATAGCAGACCCTTATCCGAGCATGCAGCCCAGCTGGTCAGGAAAGGGGGTGGGGACGAGCGAATGCTCCCCCCTCTCGAGCCGTACCAGGCCGTGTGCCCTCAACATGGGGGGTGCTTTGGGGAAGGGGGGGGCCCTGTAGCAGGGCCACTTGCCTTGGGCTACTCTCCTCTGGCAGGTAGCACCCCAGCCTCGAGTACTGGCATTTATTGTGACTATTATCCAGGCAGTCGGCAAAAGGGAGTGACCGGACAAAAGACTTTAGATGTCATCCTACAGTTAGCTTGTATTCTATGACTTCCACTAGGACAGGAACTTGAATCAGAAAGCTTGGGCCTTCCACTGAGCCCATCTGACCATGGGTATTGCAGCCACCATCGTCCCCACTACCTTCTGCCACTGTTTTGGCTGACAGAAGTTGGCTGTCAGGGCAGAATGAAATCTCTGATGAATCGCTGGAATCTTCTACTCTGGAAGTAGTGTCTATACAGGCTCCCAGGTATATGAGGCATTCAGTAGGGTTTCGATTGCTCTTTTTGAAGTTAATCAGCCAACCAAAGTCCTGAAGAACTGACAGCACTAGCGTCTGGTGTGGAAGAAGAGTTTTCCGATTCTGAGCCTGTGAAAGCAGATTGCCTAGGTAATGGTAAAATCAAACTCCTCTCTGCCGTAAAAGGACCACCAGGGAGAAAAGAGCCTTGGAGAACACCCTTGGAGAGGTTGTAAGCCTGAAGGGCAAACAAACAAACTGAAGGTGTAGAGGCCCCAAGGTGAAGCATAGATAGATATGTAAAATAAGCATCTCTTCGATCCGCGGATAGCCACTAATCTCCTCGTTAAACAACTTTCAGTATGGTTTGAAGTGATTCCATCTTGAAATGTTCTTTCCTTATATACTTGTTCAATCTCGTTAGGTCTATAACAGGCCTCCATCCTCCTGTTTGGGGACCAAAAATATTGGCGAATCCACGCCCGAGAAGTATTCCTGATGAGGCACTGCGATGATTGCTTTCTGGACCAGTAATGTGTTTATATGGGAGGGAAGAGTCTTCCTATTCACGGCACAAAATCCGCATCTTCGTTGGAATGAACATGGAGTGCGCCATCTAGCGGAACAGCCAAGAGTGACTCTTGGAGTGTGCAAGACCCACTTCTCTCTCACATTGACCCATACTCTTCGAAAACCGGAGAAGTCTGGCCCCTACCGGAAGAGACCGGGTGATCAAACCATCAATTCAACTTGGAAGCTTCCCACAGTTGGACCCAAGCTTTTCACCCACACCTCCATGGCTTTGTCACTGGTATCAATGCCACTGCAGGCCTGCATACCTCACCAGCTAACACATAAATCTTTTTGAGGTTAAGGTCAGCTCTTTGTCTAAGGTATACCTAAATGATACTGTGTTTTCCAGAGGCAGGGTCACATGCCTTGCCAACCTTAACAGGGCAGCATCCACAACAGGTGACTCATCCAGGTACTTGAGGTCTTCTTTCCTGAAAGGATATCGTTTGGAAAAACAGTTGTGAAAAGAAAATGTGTTATTTATCTGGGGTCCATTTTCCATTGATATATCTGAGCTCTTCTGTGAAAGAAAAAACTCAAACCGTTTTCCCGATATGCTTGAAATATTTCTCCTTGTTGGGCTGAGCCTCCAGCTTGTCCTACAATTCCAAGGTGCGTCTGACCTCCTTCACATATTCATCCACCTCAGAGAAACTAAAACCTGCTCCCTGATCTAAATCTTCATCTGAGGATTCGCCCAGATCAGAGCCAGAGGCGTAAATTTCAGGAGGTATTGGTGGCTGCAACACAGGTTGAAGGCCAGCATCCTGGGAAGTGCAGGCCATACCTTGCACTGTGAGGTGTGTCTGTTTGGCATATGCTCTCAAGGTGTCTTGAAACATTTGTTTCATTAACCCCTATTTTTGGTTTGTCTGCCTTCCTCTCCTTCGTGGCCTCCAATAAGCAAGTTTTGCACGCCATTTGCCAGGAAGGGCCACATTTGGACTGACTCAGGACGCCTTGTCTGCAGACTTGGTCTCTGCAACAGGTACACAGCAAAGACTCTTGACACAGTTTCTAATCTTTCCCAGCTTTTATCTAAAAATTGCCCAGATTAGATTTTTAGCTACAATCATAAAAAAAATACATTAAGCATGTAAAACTGTGAGTCAGAGTTTAAATTATTATCAGGTAAATGTTATAAATGAGTCAAAATGTGGAGGTACCAAAATACAATCTTTAAGTATGACTAACAATTTCTATATTTAATCTAATAAAAAGAGGTCCTTTCAAAGCAATTTCTTTTGTTTTGGTTTTGTTATGTTACAAATTATCTCTTTAATTAATCGATTTAAAATAGCCAAACTATTTTAAATTTAATGTGGAACACTGTTTTTGTTTTCTGTTGTTGTCTGTGTCCCCTTGAGAAGAACTGCCTTCACCTCCTGCCCATGAAACACAACAAAGGAGTTAGAAATAACCTCTCCATAGTGAGGGGGGGGATCTGTTCTAAATCTGGCCATACACTGAACAAAATTTGGCCAGTTTAGCAGGGACTGGACAAAATTGAAGCAGCGGGTGGCTGTCCCCTCCTAACAAACGTTAAATTTTCCTCCATCTGCTGCTGTCAGAATACAATGTCCCAGCACAAACAAGGTGGATGAAAAATTCTGTTAGTGTTTTGTTTTTGTTTTTTTACAGCCTGCTGACTGAACGTGAAGAAATTGGCCAATATTATACAGTTATTATCAGCATAAGTGCTCCTATTTTAAGAATCCCTACCATTCCTGCCCAGCGATGCTTTGAAATTTCCCATCACTTTCTGTGTCAGAGGTCATTGGGACAAACAGTTATGCCCTGTACACACATTCGGACTTTCCGACGGGAAATGGGAGATCGTATCTTGTTGTTGGAAAATCCGATTGTGTGTGGGCTCCATCTGACTTTTTCCATCGGAATTTCCGACACACAAAGTTTGAAAGCACGATCTAAATTTTCCGACAACAAAATTAGATCGTTTAAATTCTGTGTAGACAATTCCGACAGACAAAGTGCCACGCATGCTCGGAATAAATTACGAGACAAAAGCTATTGGCTACTGGCCCATTTATAGTCCCGTCGTACTTGTTTTTTGTCACCAGTTCTGAACGATTGGATTTTCCGTCAACTTTGAGCGAGCGTGTGTATGCAAGATAAGTTTGAGCCAACATCCGTCGGAAAAAATCAGACGGATTTTGTCGTCGGAATGTCCGACCATGTGTACAGGTCATTGAGATATGGAGATTTACCTGAACAACATGAAAGAGATCAAAGATCACCAGGATTTGGTGCCCTTTTTGTTTTTTTGTAATTAACTAGCAAGGTCTAAATAAATAGTAAGAAAAACATAGATAATAAAACAGATGTTACTGTAAAAATATGAACTTAGCCTAGTTTAAAAGTGGACGGTGCCAGTAGGGCAGTGGAAGGTGCCAGTAGGGCAGTGGATGTGTCAGGAGGGGAGTGGACGATGTACGTCAGGAGGGCAGTGGAAAGTGTCAGTTAATAAGGCAGGGGACAGAGCCAGTAGAGCAGTAGATGGGGTCTGTAGGGCAGTGGAAAGTGTCAGTAGTTTTTTAATTAATTTTTTATTATTACTTTTTACCATTTTATTTTATTTTTACAATTTTTTTTTGTTTTTTACAGTTTTTTTTTAGCAGCCCTGTTGTGGGCTTTGGTGAAATAATGGAGGCCTAAAACAGACCCCTGATGTTTCACTTTTGAGCCAGAGAAAAGTCCCTCCATCTCTGTAGATTCAGCTGCACAGATTGAATGAACAGGAATAGCTCTGTACGGAGTTTCCTGTTCATTCACAATCTAAAGCATAGTAAACTCACTGTGTTCTTTCAGAAAAGGAAGGGGCAGGTAAATTACATATTTCCCAATTTTCCATCCTGACACATGCCTGCAGAAGCCAGTTGGACAGGCAAGGGGAGAAAGCAGTCAGCTCTGTGGGGGAACCAGGGGAGCACGCAAGGGGCCTGGCCAGCAGAGATGAGTAAACCAGACAGGAGGGGCAGCATATACACAAACCTCCTCCATTTTCCTCCTGCAGTCTCTGAATGCACGCGGGAAGGGGAGGAGGAGAAACAGGCTTTCAGCAGCTGCTGTAGGAGAATGGAGGGGATCAATTCCAGTATATACCCCTATAGCTATGCCTCTGGTATATCCTAACCCAAGAACAAAGTATAATATATTGTAGCTTGTAATTTTTTTCAAATTTGTCGGCTTTTTTTTTGTTTATATCGCAAAATCTAAAAGCCACAGAGGTGATCAAATACCACCAAAGGTAAGCTCTATTTGTGGGGGAAAAAAAGGACATCAATTTTGTTTGGGTACAGCGTTCGCTCAATTGTCAGTTAAAGCGACGCAATGCTGTATCGCAAAAAATGGCCTGATCAGGAAGTGGGTAAAACCTTCCGGGGCTGAAGTGGTTAAGTCAGCATAAAAATAATAGTTAATGACGCACACCTTCACAGCTGACTTCTATTGTGTACACTCACAATATACAGTATTCATAATTATGAATTTAGGATAGGGCATGGAGATTTGTGGGATTAGAGAAAATGTATTTATGAGGAAAACGGAAGTATATGACGGTCTTTACAAAAATATCCTTTTATATAGTGTCTTACAAACTCTCTATCACCAAGGCAATCTAGGGAATAAACATTTCTGTAAACACGTAAATGAATTCCAAGGGAATGGACATGAACAATAGGGAGCTGATAAATTAAGCTACAGTGTATTTAAGCCCACGTTGGTTTATTTTTTATGCTCTGTCAAAGGTATTTAAGTATGAAGGATGGGATTACCTGAAATGGTTTCATAATCATCTAGCTGTCATTAAAAGTTTCTTTCAAGAATCCATTAGTGTAACCTGTTCAGTTCTATACATTTCATACTTGAATTGGCTATTGTGACACAGAAAACTCTTTAATTTTTGTGGGTTCTGCAAATTAATTTTCAGCTAATTTAAAGTATATTTAAAATCCAAAAAGTAATATATTTCAGCTTCCTATTCCTTAGATGCAGTGGCTGCAGAGTTTTCTTTTTTTTCAGACTTTTTACCTTTACTTTCACCTGGTGATCCTGCCAATAACACATACCCTGCCCTAGGGTGACAGTGCTAACTCACTACACTGTAGCTACAGTATAGAGGAGCAGCATGGCCATCCCAGTATAGGAAATATTAGAACTACAGAACAACGCCTTATCTTTTTGACATAGGGGGGAGGGGTTTTGTATTCTTTAGAGAGACCTGAGCAGAATGTAAATAAGACTGCAGCACAGAAAGTAATGAGCTCACTGTAGTTCTATCAAGATCCACAGGTATTCTTTTGAACTTATCTAATAGATATACTGAAAATGATTTTATTGGTATATATAAAGCAGATATTTTGCACAGGAGATGTTGGTGGAGCACAACACCCGAAGGTAAGTGTGATCAAGTGTGTTGTCTATGGTTCTAAGAGGGATCTCATAAACATATGGGGTCTTTCTATGGGTCCCTTAAGACAGTGGTCATCAACCCTGTCCTCAGGGCCCACTAACAGGCCAGGTTTTATGTATTACCTTGGGGAGATGCAGACTAGAATACTGCAATCACTGAGCAGAAAATGATATCACCTGTGATGTATTTCAGTTATCTTGCAAACCTGGCCTGTTAGTGGGCCCTGAGGACAGGGTTGATGACCACTGCCTTAAGTGGTCCAAAAAAGAGGAGAGCACCACAAGTTTAAAATACGCCTTGTATAAATGTATTAGTCTTCATAAAAAAAAAAAAAAATGGAATATATACCCAATGTGCTTTGGAGGCTTTCAACTCTTCTTGATCAAAGCCAAGGTACAAGATAACATGGAACACTATCAATAGTTGGATCTAGAAATAGTAAATACATAGCCAATTCAGAAAGTATGCTATACTATGGAATCTACATATGTGGTTTGAAAGTATATAGTATACACAAATGTTCTGTACCAAAAATTATTCCTAAGTACATAGAGGAACAATAAAATATGTCAATAGGAGATATTGACCCTGAGGAAGTCGAGGGACAAAACACGTATGTGTTGGGTGGGTCTTAGTGACATCATCATGTGGACTTTAAGGACCTATCTTGTTTACATGCCTGTCTACCTTCTTACACATGGAATTGTCTGATAAGTGCTTTAATCCTTTAAAGCAGTGGTCATCAACCCTGTCCTCAGGGCCCACTAACAGGCCAGGTTTGCAAGATAACTGAAATACATCTCAGGTGATATCATTTGCTGTTCAGTGATTGCTGTATTCTAGTCTGCATCTCCCCAAGGTAATACATAAAACCTGGCCTGTTAGTGGGCCCTGAGGACAGGAGTTGATGACCACTGCTTTAAAGCACCTTTTATAAACTTTTAAAGCAGTACTTTCACTATTGTGAAGTTGACATATTCCATTGGCTGTATATGATCTGTTTCCTTGTGGGAGATTTAAGGAGGATTCTGCAAAGTTTCAGTTGAGAGTGGAGCGAGACTTTTTTAGAGGGGATTATCCTAAAGTGCTGTTTGATTTTCCTGATTGGTAGTCAAACAAGAAGGTGAGCTGCCTTTCTATAGGTGGTGGCATATTTAGTGGTGTGGATGGTGGATAAAGATTTTTATTGTGTATATATACAGTATATGAACTATATTTTTTGAATAACTTTTGTATTATAATTGTATTTGTATATGGTGACAAATTGATATGAATTGTATGCACATATGGGTTACATACAGATTGATATGGCTTATGTAATTATCTTAATTTTTTCTTTTTATTATGAAGAGCTTCCTTAATTTTTAGTTTTACATTGGATGTTTGGGATTTGAAGGCAGCAGCTTTATTATTTCTATTTTTATTGTATTAATAATTTGGGGTGGTTGCAGTATAATTATTTATAAGAGATACGTAAAAAATATGTAAACATACTTTAATTAGTATTAATTATATCAAATGTTTTTACATACCTCTTATTTTAACATATGTTGCTTATTTTATTGGATATACTATATTGAAGTAGTGCTTCTGTATGCACAAAAATACAATTTACAAAAGACAAATCCAATTTGCACTGCAAGTGCACTTAAAAGTGTAGTCACTCTAAATCTAAGGGGTAGATCTGAAATGAGTGGAAGCTCTGCTGATTTTATCATCCAAGCATGTGCAAGGTAAAATGCTGTTTTTTTTTTTTTCCTTGCATGTCCCCCTCGGATCTACAGCGACTTTACTTCCAAGTGCACTTGCAGTGCAAAGTGGATTTTCCTCTAGTAAATAACCCCCAATATGTGATAGATCCTAGTAATAATCTTCTGCTAGCCATGCAAACAGCAATGTTCAGGAAGTTCCAACTAGCTATCAGAGGTTGAACAATCGAATGAATTAACCACTTCAGAAGGTTTACCCCCTTTCATGACCAGGCCATTTTTTGCGATATGGCACTGCATTGCTGAAACTGACAATTGCAAGTTGTGCAATGCTGTACCCAAAATAAAATGTGTAACCTTTTTTTGTAACCTTGTAACCTTTTTTCCCACAAATAGAGCTTTCTTTTGGTGGTATTTGATCACCTCTGCGGTTTTATTTTATGCGCTATAAACAAAAAAAAAAGACAGACAATTTTGAAAAAAATATATATATTTTACTTTCTGCTATAAAACATATCCAATGAAAAAAAAAATCAAATTTCTTCATCAATTGAGCCCAGTATGTATTCTGCTACATATTTTTGGTAAAAAAAAAAATCCCAATTAGTGTATATTGACTAATGTACTAGTGACACTGACAGGGAAGGGGTTAACAGGGGCTATTAAAGGGTTAAATGTGTGACTAGGGAGTGTTTACTATCTGTAGAGGAGGTGCTTGTACTGTGGGAAGACAGAGATTCTTGTTTTGCTTAGCAGCAACACAAGATTACTACCTTCCCTACTGACAGAACCACAATCTGCCTTATTTACATAGGCAGACTGCCGTTCTGTTTCTCTCATTGATCGTTGGGTGCCGGTGGAGACATCGAGTCTACGCCAGACCCCCGGACTGACTCCTGCTGTGTCCAATCACAGTGGTAGTGGGTCGGCGGTGCATGTGCGCACCCCAGACCCAGAAGTACTTAATCACGTATCTGTATGTGATTCTGCTCAGAGGAGCCACCGCCCCACAGTAAATGTACAAGGGGCGGTCGGCAAGAGGTTAAAGTGTAAGTAAACCTAACAACGAAATATATTATTTGTTCCTTTTTGTCTAAATATTTTTGATAAATATACCATTAATCGTGTTTTGTCATTCAATAAGTGCTAAAAAATATCCAATTGATCCTGCCAGAAGTTTTATAAGCTGATAACTTCCTGTGCTCCCTAAGTGTATTGCACTGTTATCGTTTACACTGTTACCAGCTCTCTCTATAAACTACTGAACCCTCCCCTCTATGTTATGGAGAAGTGGGTAGGAGTAGGTGTTCTGTAATCTTGTCATTGGGTGACAACCCTACTCCCCCATAGGTGCAGTACAGTGAGTCAGTATTGTCACCCTAGGATAGGAAAAGTGGTACTGGCGGGATTACCAGTGTAAATAAAGAAAATGAATGTTGCCACCATATTTTAGAACTGTAATGCTGCGTACACACGGTCGGAGAATCCGTCGGAAAGCGTCTTATCGGACCGTGTCGTCAGATAATCCGACTGTGTGTGGTATGCATCGGACTGATTCCGTCCGAATCTCCTTCGGACTCAATTTTCCAACATGTTGGAAATATTTCACGACCAACTGGTTCGATCGGACATACTCCGATCATGTGTAGAGAATTTTGATCGGACCAAGTGCCACGCATGCTCAGATCAAATTCCTACATCAAAGCTATTGGCTACTAGCCCGAATGTAGTCCCATCGTAACGAAATTACATCATCACGTTCTGAAAGATCGGATTTTTCGACAACTTAGTCTGACCGTGTGTATGCAACAGTTTCGGACACAATCCGTCAGGCCGCGTACACACGCGGGGACTGTTCGCCCAACTTTGTCCGCTGAACAGTGTTTCGGCAAACAGTCCGCTCGTGTGTGGGCTTTCAGCGGACAGTTTCAGCGAACAGTCCGCTGAACAAGGTTTTTCGGAAATTCCGAAAAACTGTCCGCTGAAACTTTGTTTCAGCGAACAGTCCCCTCGTGTGTAGGCTTGTTCGTCAAACTAAGTTCCGCGCATGCTCAGAAAGGATTTACACGCCGAAAGTTATAATGCAGTGTATAGGACGTCGTATTTTTCGTCCCGTCGTACGTGCCGTTCACGTCATCGCGCACGGTTTCAGCAAACTGTTCGTTCGTCGTGTGGGGCCATGTCCGTCCATGCTAATTTTGAGCGGACTGTTTGCCGAAACTGTTTGACGGACAAAGTTGGGCGAACAGTCCCCGCGTGTGTACGCGGCCTCAGACTAAATCTGATGGACAAAATCCGACAGATTTGGTTGGCAGAATCTCCGACCGTGTGTACGAGGGCTTAGAGCTGCAATATATTACATTTTTGTTCTTGGGCTTTAACACACTCGAAAGCCCTCTACACCCAAGTTGCTAAACAGCGATCAATGTTGTTGGTGAAAAGTTGCCTTAATCTGTTTGCTGACCAAATGTTTGTTGATATCATCTGAAAACTGTTGGGCGTATAGCCAGCTTTAGATAAAAAAAATAGCACTGACCAAGAAATAAATAAAATAAAATAATTCTCCTTCATGGCATTTTAAAAGATGTTTTTGAAAATCTCCTTGTGAGTCAATTTTGGCCAATAATATCACCTATAATTAATTTTATTTAGGAGCAAGGTTAAGAAACATCATGTCAACTCCAATCCCATTGTAATTATGTTATTAGGTAAGTCATCTTGTTTTGTTTTAGCAGAAGATACTTTTTGAAGAAAAAAAAAAAGTTGACGTAAGCAGTTGCTTGTCTTACATGCACTGTGTTTGATGTTCCAGGTAGTTCATGTAAGGATCTGCCTTGATTTACTTTGATTGACAAGACTCCCTCTATATATACATATGAAACAACCAAGTAGATATAGCAGAGATCAGCAAAGAAGCAAGAGAGAAAATAGCTTGTAGAAAAGGTTTTAACTGTTATTTGTTGTACAAGTGTAGTTTTTATAGACTGTTAACAGAGTATTTCTAAAGATTTTCGTGTTTTGATTTATTGAAAGTACTTGGATAACTTTTTATTACTCTTTGTGCATTCAGCAGTTTTTTTACTCAGTTTCAAGGTAAATATATTTTTAGATCATTTCAAATGTTTGTTCAGCATGTTAAAGATAATAATGTCGTACCCATAGAAAACTTATGATTTGTTTAAAAAAGATTTTTTCCTAAGAATTCGTTTTAATTTTAATCCTAAATTTATTTTAAATCCGTGTTTCAGATCTATTTAGTATAAAACAATACTTTTAGAGATATGAGCCTGTTTTTTTTTTTTTTTTTTGCTTAAATAAAAAAGTATATCATATAAGGTATTTAAGGTAATTAAAAAGTTTTCTTAGATCTATGTTTATTTAGGTCAAAAAGTTAGAAAAAGTACACATTCTTTAAATTGCTTAGACTGGCCAACTTTAGAGGTTACTTAAAATTAGTAAATGATTAAGCTAATTTGCTGTGTTATTCTGCAGGGAAAGAATGTTTGTATAGAGATAGCAACCTCACAAAAAGTTTAACAAGTTAGAGGGATTTTTACTTTTTCATACCTGTTCTTTACATTCTTTATCTTAAAAAAAAGAATGTTGCAGTGCCAGCAATAGTGACCAGTCACATTTTTTTTCTGTCCATTTATATCTTCTTGTCTGTTGATGTAGTAAAATTAACTCGAGTAGATGACGTTTACTCAACTGTAAGCCATGTATATTTGATATTTAGTTTATTATGATGTGATGTACATTACTTTGTACTATGCTACATAAGAGTCATATGTACAATTGTTATCTGTGAAGACTCAAGCAATATCGTGAAGTTTTAGATAACTTCAACTCTTTCAGCTTGATATGAACATTTTTTTTGAGACAAATAACAATTTTAAAACACTGTAATTTAATGTTTGGACCTATTTAAAAGGTATCTATATTTTTATTTTTATTTTGAATGGATCAAGGAAGAGTTCGAACTAATTTCAATGTGTTTTCTTGTTTTGTTTTATATATCACTGTTGGGTAGATCCAGCCTCTCTGTGTCCTGCTGACCATTGTCACCAGGACCAAAAATTTTATTTGTTACTGAAAGAGGAAGAGGGAAAACTTAATATGATAACTGTTTAAAATTGCCCATAGACAGTTTTCTTCTGACATTTTTGGTGATAAGGTACACCACTAAAAATCAGACTTTGTTTTTTTGTTTTGTTTTTTTGAGAAGTTGTAGAATGACTTTTGCTCAAGCTGGCACATTTATTGTTACTTTTTGCCATTTGATTTGTATTATGCATGTTTTCACTATTTTTAATTTTGCTTTGTCTAATAGCTCTTGTCATGCCTAGTACTGTAGCTGTGTTATAAATATGCATTATGTTATAATGGGATAATTTGCTTGTCTTCTACTACTCACAACCTTTTCTGTGAGGGGGAAAAGCATGTCTACCATACATATTGTCTACTGTGAAAGTTATATCATGACTTTTCTTAAAGCACAGTAAAGAAAATTATTTAAAGATTTGGGTTTATTTGGACATTCATGGTTATTGTATTTCACTCTTCTTATTGATTTTCAATTACTTTATGTAGGTAAAGAGTGGCCTTTGTAAACAATGAATCAAAAAAGTGTTGTCCTGGTTTCCCTTCTGGTCTTAAACAGCTGCCTGAGCACCTTGGCCATCTCCAACTTCAGCTTGAGAACATTCATTGGTTGTGCCGTTAGGGAATTCACTTTCTTGGCAAAGAAACCTGGCTGTAAGGGTTTACGTGTTACGACAGATGCCTGTTGGGGACGCTGTGAAACTTGGGAGGTAAGCACCTTCAAAGGTTTTTAGTAAACAGTCTTTTCACTAATTTCATAATATCTATCTATCCTATCTATCTATCTATCTATCTATCTATCTATCTATCTATCTATCTATGTTTGTGGACACTTATAGAGCTGCTTTTGTGCACAAGGGCACAGTCATGCTATAATAGAAAAGGGCCTTCCCCAAAAAGTTACCCCAAAATTTGAAGTATACAATTGTCTAAAATGGCTTTGTATATGCTGTGGCATTAACAGTACCCTTCACTGGAAACCCCCTGTAATTTGGAGGGGTATCTACATACTTTTTGCCATACAGTGTTGCTATGCACGGGGGAGTGTAGCAAGCCCTACCAAAAAAAAGTTTAAATTGACTACATGCCAATCTCCTGTGCACACGTGTCCAGCATGTAACACATATGACTACAGGTGCCCATGTGAACCTAACCTAAAAACATTTTATTTTAGCATTTTTTTGTGCAATTAAATATATAAAAAAAAAGTGATTCCTACCTTGGCTGCTTCAATTCCTAGCTAAAGCTGAGATGACCATGTACTCCAATAATGGTTGGTGAAATTCTATGCATTGACCCTCTATGATGGCAGTTGGGCTACGCACACAGCTAATCCACTGAAAAATTACATATCAGACTCGTGTCCCATGTACAGGCTGCCCCCCAAGGGATCATTTATAGCATAATAAATTACTATAGCTATTGAACAATTCATTGTATTGTTCACTGTATTTACAGGCCCCTAAGCCCCTGCCCAGGCTGGCATGTATGTTTGTTGTAGGTATCTTAAATCTGGAAGAAATATTTTTTTTTAAATGCTAAAAGAAAGTAACTTGATTTTTTTTCTGTCACAGAAACCAATCCTAGACCCACCTTACATAGATGCTTATCACAGAGTCTGCACCTACAACGAAACTAAGCTGGTTACTATGAAATTACCTAACTGCCTGCCCAGCGTGGACCCATTCTTCACTTACCCTGTGGCCATCAGATGTGACTGTGGGGTTTGCTCTACTGCAACTACAGAGTGTGAGGCACTTTAAAAAAATTCTAGCTAGCTTGCTCTGTTTTTACATATGGTATATAATTGTATTATTTTTGCCAAAGAAAAAAAATCAGATATAGTATGCCAATAGCATT
The DNA here is from genome assembly GCF_037356315.1 of Lithobates pipiens. NCBI lineage: Eukaryota > Metazoa > Chordata > Amphibia > Anura > Ranidae > Lithobates > Lithobates pipiens. The sequence goes on from NW_027507791.1 coordinate 64,100,607, forward strand.
AATAAAGCGGTTTTTGTTTTCCTGTACCAAGTAATGCTTAGCTTAACTCACAGCAATATTAGATTTTTACCTTCTAAGAATATTTTGTGAATCGGGCATTAATATCGCAAGGAAAAAATTCCATGCACTAATAAATTTGTTAAAACTTTGCCTTTCATTTCACATGTGCCAACATCAGTCGATATGTCACTTTATCAATATCAAATATAAAAGCTTTGGAAATCAGGCCCCTTGTTAAGCTAGCCATACACTGAATGTTTGTAGAAACAATTGTACAACATTTTTCAGTACATTTGATGACTTGACGAATGTTGTTCCAAAGTTCTTTTTCTTTTTTAACGCTTGACTTTCCCAAAGGAAAAAATGCATACACTTAAAGGCATTGTAAAGTCTAAAGGATTTTTTATCTTAATGCATTCTATGCAGCGGTGCCATTGGTTCCCTCAGCTGTCAATCAAAGTCAGTTAGCCATGTCTGAATGGACACACAGAGCTGCAGCTCGGCTCAGTTTCCCCCATAGTAAGCTGGGGGTATGCGACAGAAGGGAGGGGCCAGGAGCACAGAAAAGGGACCTGAAAAAGATTAAGAACCAGGCTGCTTTGTGCAAAACCAACTGCACATAGGAGGTAAGTATAACACGTTTGTTATTTTTGTTTTAAAACTTGACTTTTCAATCACTTTAAGAAATCTTTTCAAGACATTTTTTCCATCCTGCTCCTTTGAATCTTTTCATCACTGCGGTCCAAAGTGAATATTGATTTGACTTCACTAATGGTTAGACAATGAAACCAGTGTTCGTAAAACAAAACATTTCGAGCAAAAATTATAGCATGGTTTGGCCTGCTTTAGGGCTCATGCACACTGCAGCTCGAAAAAAAGCTACTTTTACAGGCATTTGAGCTTTTATTTCTAAAAGCTTGAAGAAGCTTGTGGTTTGTGTTTTTTTGTGCCCCTTTGCACGTTTTTATTGAGCTTCTTTGAGCATAAGCTTTTTTTCACAAACCCTCCCCTCAGCTAATTTTTCCTATTTTTTTGATACAAGCTTCTTTGAGCTTTTTTGTGCTTTTTCATGCTTTTTGGGCACTTAGGTGTTTTTTTCTGCTTGAAAGCTCCTTTCAAAAACTCAAGTTTTGGTGGGGGGTTTCCTGCCTGTAAGAGCATATGCCTGTAAACGCCTGAAAACGATAGTGTGCATGGACACATTGGCTAACATGGAGGGAAGTTTCCAGGCAGAAAAAAATGAGAGCTAAAAAAAAAGCTCAAAAGCCTGTAAGAGAAGCTTCTTTGAGCTAAAGTGCAGCCACTTCGGCTTTTTCAGGAGTTTTCAGGCATATGTTCTCACAGGTAGAAAAAACCCCCCACCAAACTTGCATTTTTGAGAGAAGCTTTCGAGTAGAAAAGACACCTAAGTGTCCAAAACCACGCAAAAAGGCGTGAAAAAGCTCACAGAAGCTTGAAAACACACAAAAAAATAGCCGAGGGGAAGGGTTTGTGGACCAAAAATACTTATGTTTAAAAAAAGCTCAATAAAAACATGCAAAAGAGCACAAAAAAGCACAAGCTTCTTCAAGCTGAAATAAAAGCTCAAATGCCTGTAAAAGCAGCATTTTTTGGGTTGCAGGGTGCATGAACCTTTAGAATGGAGGGGGTTTTGATTTAAAATGGAAGATCAAAACCCCCATACTAAATTCATTGTTAATACCCAACTTTCATGCCCAATACCAATGTCCAGAGGTACCAGACAAGGATGCACCCTTTCTCCCATTATATTTAACCTTGCTTTGGATCCCCTTCTCTGCCTCCTGCAATCTCAACCCATTTCAGGGTACAACCATAGGCCGTAAAAGGAATAAAATCACTGCTTTTGCATATGATTTGCTCCTATTTGTTTCTCATATAGAATCTTCTGTATAATGTTCATTATTAAATTCATTTGGTCTAATTTCAGGTTCATCCAACAATTTTGATAAATCAAAAGCACCCTATTTATCCAATCATCATAAGCCTCCTTGGAGCAACCTTTATCCCTTTATTTAGTGCAAGGAAAAATTTCATAGCTTGGCGTATCCATACCCAAAAACCCACACAGTCTATATAAGGTTAACATTCCCCTGGTGGTATGCTCAATAAAAGCATCTCTCACTACATGGAAATATTTTAATATCTTGTATATGGGCAGAATAAGCTTGATAAAAATGGTAGCTTTTCCTAAGCTTTTTTACATCATACAGGTTCTCCCCTCTATTCCTTAAACACTTTGAACTCATGTATATCTATAAGATGTTCAAAGAATTCATCTGAGGCAGCAAGAGAGCAACCATAGGCCTATGTACCCTACAACAAACGTAGTCTCTCTAAGTAAATAAGTAAGGGAATGGATTCATGTAATCTCCTGAACTCAAATAGGAAAGCAATTTCTACTCTATATAACTTCTTCTGGCAGCCACTGGATTATACTTCTCCATTGACGGCCTTAATAAATGGACCAGTAATTTCCCCACCTTTAGGTTGAAACTCCACTAAAATCAATATGTCTACTTTGGGGCACAATCAAAGCCACAATGTATCACAAAATGATTCTTTGACTTTTCCACCATTCTTGGATATCTCCACATCTCTCCTACCTTATGGGCCTAAGGTCCTCCTCTTATTACCCTAAATGAGGCCATTTAGATGCAGACTTGTACCATGCTTTTTGGACATGTTCCAAGATCAAATGTTTTTGGCACTCAGTAGCTCACTATGCCACCACACTCTTGCTAAACTACCTACCTTTAACCTCTAAGTGGGCCCTTTTTGGTCTAACCAATATACCAGGTATCAAAATATCAAGAGGCTGTAAACAACTTATTTTTGTTATGTCCCTTGTGGCACAGAACGCTATTCCTTATCAGTGGATTTTCCTGGAACCCCACACCACTTCTCTGTTCACAGCTAAATGATCTTATGTTTTTTCTCATGGAATGAGTAGAGACCTCCTTAACCACTTTCAGACCGGACCAATTTGCTGGTCAAAGACCAGACCACTTTTTGCGATTTGGCACTGCATAACTTTAACTGACAATTGCGCGGTCGTGCGACGTGGCTCCCAAACAAAATTGACGTCCTTTTTTTCCCACAAATAGAGCTTTCTTTTGGTGGTATTTGATCACCCCTGCGGTTTTTATTTTTTGCGCTATAAACAAAAATAGAGCGACAATTTTGAAAAAAACGCATTATTTTTTACTTTTTGTTATAATAAATATCCCCCAAAATATATAAAAAAACGTTTTTTTCCCTCAGTTTAGGCCGATACGTATTCTTCTACATATTTTTGGTAAAAAAAATTGCAATAAGCGATTATTAATTGGTTTGTGCAAAAGTTATAGCGTTTACAAAATAGGGATAGTTTTATAGCATTTTTATTAATAATTTTTTATTATTTTTTTTTTACTAGTAATGGCGGCGATCAGCGATTTTTATTGTGACTGCGACATTGTGGGGGACCCATCGGACATTTTTGACACATTTTTGGGACCATTGTCATTTATACAATAATCACTGCTATATAAATGCAGTGATTACTGTGTAAATGACACTGGCAGTGAAAGGGTTAACCAGTGGGTGGCAGTGTAGGGGTTAAGTGTTCCTAGGGGTGTGTTACTAACTGTGGGGGGGTTGGGCTTTCATTTAGTGAACACTGATCTCTGCTCCAATCACATGGAGCAGAGATCAGCGTCACTAGTTGCTAGGCAGAATGGAGAAATGTTTACAACGGCATTTCTTCATTCGGCCGCTCCGTGAGACGATCGCGGGGATGCCCGCGGCGATCGAGTCCGCGGGTCCCGCGACCGGACTCACGGAGGTCCCGACCAGCACTGGAGCGTGCCGCCGCCGGCGCACTCCCGATGGCAGGGCGGCAAATTTAAAGGGACGTACATGTACGCCCATTTGCCTGCCCGTGCCATTCTGTCAACGTACATTGTCGTGCGCTGGTCGGCAAGTGGTTAAGTAAGGACTCACGGGTTTGAGATTTAGAGGTGCTTTATTCAAACTTTGCCTTAGGTACTCAACAATCTATAGTACAGTGTTTCCAATACACCCAGTGGAAGCAACTAATGATCCCTCTATTGATGTCTTACCCTCTTCCTTAACCCAAAATATGTTTTGTAATCTATTGACGGAGGCTCTCTCATTTTTCACTACCTCTTAACTACTAGAGGGACCGCCATCCATCTAAGTGTTTCTTACCATTTAACCCTGGAGCCAGCGCTGCTAGCTCATCACTAAGCTGTACTAACAAAATGTACAATGTTATTATCTTGTTTTGTTGGCCAAATGTTGTGGCCATTCTTACTGTCCATTGCATTCTTGCATTAAATAATAAGAAAAAAAAGGAAGTAAAGGCTAAAATAAACAGAGTTTAAAGCCTTTCCCACTGCTGATAAACATGCTGCCACAACTCATTGAATTCATCCCCCTTGTCAATCCTCTCATTGCCTTTACTTCTACTTTAATGCAAACAGTCCCTTCACTGGGATCGCAGAGCTTAGGGCCCATCAGGCCTACGTTATATTACCAAAAGTATTGGGACACCTACCTTTACACGCAAATGAACTTTAATGGCATCCCATCTTATTCCGTAAGGTTTGATAATGAGTTGGCACACCCTTTGCAGCTATAACAGCTTCAACTCTTCTGGGAAGGCTGTCCACAAGGTTTAGGAGTGTGTCTATTGGACTGTCTGACTATTCTTCCAGAAGCACATTTGTTAGGTCAGGCACTGATGTGGACTGGAAGGCCTGGCTCACAGTCTCCCCTCTAATTTATCCCAAAGGTGTTCTATTGGGTTAGGGTCAGGACTCTGTGCAGGCCAGTCAAGTTTCTCCACACCAAACTCTCTCATCCATGTCTTTATGGACCTCGTTTGTGCACCCCAGGGATTTCTTAAGACACAACTTGTTTTTCAGACTCCATTTGCTGCACCTGAAATTATGTGAAATGCAATAAGAAACTCAAAGGCCTGCAATCTCACTTGGCTGGAAACTGAACAGAGGCACATCTTTAAGCCCTTGTACACACAGTCGGAGAATCCGTCGGAATGTGTCCTCTCGGACCGTGTCGTCGCATAATCCGACTGTGTGTGGTATGCATCGGACTGATTCCGTCGGAATATCCGTCGGACCCAATTTTCCAACATGTTGGAAATATTTCCCGACCAACTGGGCCGGTCGGACATACTCCGATCATGTGTAGAGAATTTTGATCGGACCAAGTGCCACGCATGCTCAGATCAAATTCTTGCATCAAAGCTATTGGCTACTAGCCTGAATGTAGTCCCATCGTAACAAAATTACATCATCACGTTCTGAAAGATCGGATTTTTCGCCAACTTTGTCCGACCGTGTGTATCCAACAGTTTTGGATAAGATCCGACGGACAAAATCAGTCGGATTTGGTTGTGGAAATCTCTGACCGTGTGTACAGGGGCTAACTTTTGCAACCCCTTTGGATCCCAGGTAAAATCATGGTCTCTAGTGTGGCAGCACGCAGGTAAAATCACCTGGTTGTATCCAGGATGGGAAATATGTGTGCCCTAGATTCAGGCTTTATGCAGACTTGTACAACTAGAGGGGGAAGAGTTAATGAGCCCAGCTGAAGTAAGTGGGCTCATTAAGACCTCTACAAAAAACCCCAGCATGCTTAGGGAGATGCTCCATCCTGGAACCAGTTTTGTGTTGTATAGACTGGGGAGTGTGACACCTGTTCTGTGCGGTGAGTTAACGCCTGTGTGGCAAACCTCTACAACAGAGACAGGGACTGGTGCAGCACAAGGCTGCACTCAGTTGTTAGACAGGGAATCTAAGTGTGTAATTAGAGGTCAAGCTGACCAGGATTTATTTTCATGTTTTATTTTTGTTTGGCTGTTATATGTTTCACTGCATGTAGCATAAATAAACCGCATCTTTTGTTTTGTTGCACCTACAACGCTGTCTGCTGTGCCTGATTTTGTGTTGTGAACCCATCCAGGGGGTCACACACACCCGCTGCCGAGCTAACCCCTCACACTAGTCAGGAAACTAAATGCAACATAATGATAAAAACAGGTCAGGAAGGTTTTATTTATTTATTTTTTTAACACACAGGTAAAAGTTTAACTAAAACAAAAACAATGGTATTCGGTGAAGCAACAGAAATTGACCTTTAAATATATATTGTACCATAATAAAATGGCTCCAAAGTACTAATCTACTAGTGTTAGAAAATTGATACTTTTTTTTGTAATAAACTAAGGAATGCTATCATGTCTTTGACAACTAGTCTTTAATATCTGTAGTCCTTTTTTGTTCAAAGTAAGGCATGAATTTCTTTGTGCGGCTAAAACGTCCAGTGACTGGTGAAAAATGTCCATTGGAAAACAAGGCACATATTGTGTATAGATACAATTCATATAAAATGATCACAGTGAGAGGGGGTAGATGAAGAAATACAGCGTCTGCATTTTAAAACATGGAGGTGTCACAGATCAAAGGCTCCGCAGAGGTGAATGAAATAGTCACTGGTCATGGCCTCCATGTTTTTTTTTTTTTCATACAGTGAATATTCCCAACTCTCTAGTGATTTTTTTTCTGTATGGTTGCTCCCATCACTGTACAATAGCACCAATCAATTCCTGGGAATGACCTTAGACAATTGAGCAAGAGTTGCGACACTTCCCACAACGTTTTTTCTTCTTCTTTGGGTGGAAGACTGTAAGGATTGCTTCATCAAACACATTCTTGAGCCCCTTCTGAGTCAGGGCTGAGCACTCTAAGTAGCACTGTGCTCCGATCTAAAGGAAAAAACAAAAGAAAGTTACGATGGACCTAGTTCCTTTTTTTTAAATCACTCAATGGGCTGGCCCCAGTACTCTTCTGTTTGATCAGAGTGTCATTTAACCCACCTCTTGTAAGCCCAAGGTGTCATGAACTTGCACCCTAGGAATGCCTCATCATCATGATCGCAGAGGTCTAACTAGTACAGTGCTACACGCTAATGTCACTATCTTAGCACCATTCTCTATATCACTGATGACTGCCCATTGTTAGTGAGAAAGATAAGAGGACCCTGTTTATTCCCTGAATAGACAAAATATATCTATAAAAAGGTAAGTACCCTAAAACAATTGCAGGGTGGGAAGGCTGGATTTGGACTATATATATATATATATATATATATATATATATATATATATATATATATAAAATACTTTATATATACAGAGCCTTGAAAGAGTATTCATACCCCTTGCAATTTTCCACAGTTTGTCACGTTACAACCAAAATCGTAAACGTATTCTATTGGGATTTTATATGATAGACCAACACAAAGTGGCACATTATTTTGAAATGGAAGGAAAATGATAAATGGTTTCAATTTTTTATTTACAAATAAATATCTGCCCCTTTACTCTGATACCCCTAACTAAAATCTAGTGGAACCAATTGCCTTTATAAGTCACCTAATTAGTAAATAGAGTCCACCTGCGTTTATATTAATCTCAGCATAAATACAGCTGTTCTTTGAAGCCCTCAGAGGTTTGTTAGAGAATCTTAGTGGGGAAAAAAAACAGCATCACGAAGGTCAAGGAACACACCAGACAGTTCAGGGATAAAGTTGTGGAGAAGTTTAAAGCAGGGTTAGGGTAAACAAAAATTGAACATCTCACAGAGTACTCTTCAATCCATCATCTGAAAATGGAAAGAGTGTGGCACAACTGCAAACCTACCAAGACGTGGCTGTCCACCTAAACTGACAGGCCGAGCAAGGAGAGCATTAATCAGAGAAGCAGCCAAGGAGGCCCATAGTAACTCTGGAGGAGCTGCAGAGATCCACAGCTCAGGTGGGAGAATCTTTCCACAGGACAACTAATTAGTCGTGCACGCCACAAATCTGACCTTTATGGAAGAGTGGCAAGAAGAAAGCCATTGTTGAAAGAAAGCCATAAAAAGTCCCGTTTGCAGTTTGCGAGAAGCCATGTGGGCCATGTGTTACTTTTTGGACTAAAAACAAAACGCTATGTGTGGTAGAAAACTAACACTGCACATTACCCTGAACACACCATCCACATTGTGAAACATGGTGGTGCTAGCATAATGTTGTGGGGATGCCTTTCTTCAGCAGGGACAGGGAAGCTGGTCAGAGTTGATGGGAAGATGGATGGAGCCAAATACAGGGCAATCTTAGAAGAAAATTAGAGTCTGCAAAAGACTTTAACCTGGAGCGGAGGTTCACCTTCCAGCAGGACAATGACCCAAAACATACAGCTAGAGCTACAATGGAATGGTTTAAATTAAAGCATATTCATGTGTTAGAATGGGCTAGTTCAAGTCCAGACCTTAATCCACCATGAATACTTTTTCAAGGCAGCAATATGTTAAAAACTTTCACATTTTAACTGCAAGGTCAAAAAGGTGGATACTTGTAGCCCCAGAAGGTTTTAGACAAGAGACTCCACCACACCCTTGGCTCTTGCAGCACTGCTTCCTCATTGCCTATGAAAGACCTTGAGTAATTGCCTAGTTTGCTTACTTTGAAATTGTGGCTGGTATATTTATCCATTGATCTACTATTAGAACCTTATCAATATCTTAAAACCTACCATCTTTGCAAGTTTCATTCCTTGTTCATAAGAAATTGGTTTTTCTTTCATATGGAGAAGTCGAGCCAGTGTTTTTGGGTCATCTCGTAGATCAATCTACAAGAAAAATAAGATATAAAAACTGATAAACCTTAGTGCTACATTTCATTAGAAACCCTTCTTGATGTTGCATTACACCTTTCTACATTAAAATGCAGGATATTACAATGCATCAAGCATTGCTTACCTCACACCCAGTCATAAAAGTAAACCATTTTATTTGTCACAAACAATGAATAGATGCAGATAAGCCATTGCATCTAATTCAAGGCTCTGAAATTTCAACATATAGAAAAACAGAGCTGTGATCTTGCATATAGTGGAGGTGTTATATTTGTAGTTTGTGTCCCCGTGAATCTGTATTGCCAATCTGTCTGTCTACTGAGCATGTTAATAGTATGACTGGATTCTTACTGTTGATCCTATGGAAATACATTGACACAACAACTAAAATAGAATTCTGTGGGCACAAACTATCCACCCTGTAAAGGTCATGAGACATCACATTTAAAGCGGGTGTCCCGCAAATTCTTTTTTTTTTTTTTTTAAAGTCAGCAGCTACAAATACTGCAGCTGCTGACTTTCCAGGGTCCCAGGGTCCAGCGATGTCGGCACCTGAGGTCGAACTGTCCCTCGGTCCTCAGATGCTGCCGCCGCCATCTTCGGTAAGGGACTCAGGAAATGAAGCCTTGCGGCTTCACTTCCTGTTCCCTACTACACATGTGCGAGTCGGGCTGAACAATCCAAATTTTTTGTGGGAACAGTTTGGGGATGGCCCCTTCCTGTTGCAACATGACTGCACACCAGTGCACAAAGCAAGGTTCATAAAGACATAGACTTAGCAGGGGTGGTTAGTAACTAAAACATATAAAATTAATTGTAGCAATCTAAAAAAGTAGCTATAATGATGTGAACCTCACAACTAAAAAGTTGTTGCTCTTGAATTTGTATTGCAAATATCAGTAGAGTGGTTTCCACCATCCCTGGTAAGTTTAATTTTGTATTTTCAGTTTGATGTGTATTCTCTGTGATATATAACTTCACATATATCCGTATTGTGGTAATATCAAAATGTATTGAGATTTCCATACATTGGAGGGTTCCACCATTATTGTTTTTTTTATTGAATAGTAACTTTTTTTTTCTTTTTGTGGCTTGTGATCACATAACAGCGCATAGCAGCAAGTCTTTTACTGATGCTTTTTTATCTTGCCTCTAGTAGTTTATCGTAAATAGTAGTGTGGTGATTACCAATTATACTAAAGATCAGGATGTGGCATTAATAAACATCAACAGATTTAAGTTGTGCCGACCAGGCAAGCCCCCCTCATGGACAATGAGCCTGGCTGCTGAGTTATCTCCCCATCCCTGCACTCAGTGCACTGATTGTCAGCACTGACTAATAGCACTGATAGGCAGCACTGATGGGTACTGATTGCCATGGATAGGCAGCACTGATGGGCATTGACTGGCAGCACTAATGCGCACTGATTGGTGGCACTGGTAGGCAGCAATGATTGGCACTGATTGGCAGCACTAATTGACACTGATAGGCGGTAGTGGCACTGATTGATAGCACTGATAGGGCAACACTGATTGGCAGCACTGATTGGCAACAATAGGCAACACAGATGGGCACTGATTGGTGGCACTGATGAGCAGCAACGCTTGGCACTTATTGGCAGAAATTATTGGCACTGATAGACGACACTGATTGGCACTGATGTGCAGCACTGATGGACACTGATAGGTGGCACAGATTGGCAGCACTGGTGGGTACTGATTGGCACTGATTGGCGGAACTGATGGGCACTGATTGGCACTGATAGACGACACTGATGGGAACTGAGAGGGGGAGTTTCACATTAAGCAGATAGTGAGACTTGCAAGAACCCCTCAGTGTGTAAAACTGACAGGTAAAAGTAACTGCTTGCAGGGAGAAAGACAGTTGTCAAACCTGAGCAGCGATGTCAGGGGTGGGTGGGGCTGAGCAGCTATCAAACACCAGCCAATGATTGGGCTGCTTAAGAAAGGAGGCTGAGCCACATAAACGTAGCAGCCCCTCAGACCCCATCCCATTGGCTGGTGTTTAATATCTGCCTGATCCCCCCCACCCCCAACATCACCACCCAGTTTTGACAGCTGGCCTTTCTCCCCACAAGCAGTTCCATTACCTGTCAGTTTCACACACTGAGTGGCTCTTGCAAGCCTCACTATCTGCTGAATGTGAAACTGTTTCACAAACAACGCAGGTTACACACTGCCTTGGATGCAGCCTTTCAGAGCAGCTCCTCGGCGGGGGGGAACATACTGTGATAGTAGTGGGGTGCCGATGGAGAGGGGAGAGATGACAGCCAACAGCACAGCTCTCCTCCAGGTATCTCACTACCTTCCGTGGCAAAGATGGAGATCTCAGGAGTCAGCCGGCACTCGGCTACACTAACACGCACAGGGTAAGGGTGTACCCAGGCACACTTGTGTGCACGCCTATGAATATGATACAGAATGCATAGTTGACTTGATCGCTGCAAGCTGCTAAGGCCCAGTAGCAACAAAGAAACCTATAAATCGTATCATTTCCACCACTACACATCACAGTTGCTATGAGGTTCTACAATTTTATCTTTGGTTTGCTATAAACATGTCTGCTGTTACTGTTCCCATACAACTCTATCTTTGATCAGTCCTCAGCACATATTGATAGAAGGCCTGGTATTTGCCTACATGTTCACTTGCAAACTGTAACCCTGTTCTAATGTTTTGTTTGGACAGCAAAAGCTTTTATTAAAACATCTCTCATGCAAGTTGAAATGGTTCAATCTCTTTTTGATTGCAGGTGCATGCACCTTTCACGATTATATTTGCTGGGTCAGCCAGTGCTGAATAAATTAGCAATTTAAAATCTACACTGCTTCTAGATTATTTCCCTTACAGTGGAATGATTCATTTCAAATCATTTGGTGATATTTTTTAAAAAAATCCTTTGCCAGACCCATAGACATAATCATAAACAACTTTCTAAGGGCCTTATAGAATGCACTATGACCAGGGTTGCCACCTGTCCCAGGATTAGGGATGAGCTTGGTGTTCGACTCGACCGGTTTCGGCAAATTCAGAACTTTGTGGACCGTTCGCACCATATTCGTGTGGCGCGAATGGCCCACAATGCACTGCGCTATCGCTATTTTCCACGTGGCAAATGTGCATTTTTGATCATTTATAATTAAAATGAATGCAGTGTGTCAAGTTTGTGTCATTTGTCCACATATAGCACCTTCATCTATAAGCACAATTTAAATCAAGATCTAATGTCTGCCTGATCAAATATGTTGAAAAAGTAATGGAGTGCACTTAAAGTGATTGTAAACGATCACCTTGTAAGGCAACCCATTCAGTTTAAAATAGAAATGAAAGAATATAAAAATACATTATAAATACCCTTTTCCCTTTTTTTTTTTGATCACATTCTCTCTCTCTGTTCTCAGCTGCATAAGAGCTGGCGGGAGGAGAAGCAGCAGCACACTGAGCTTCCCAGTAAATGGCTGTGCAGCGGGTGGGGGTGTGTCTGATCATTGGAGGAGAACAGGCCGATCTAGAGAACTGAAAATGGTGTGCTCTCCTGCTTAGTGTGGTCAGTTTTTAATAGGAAAGCAAGGGGACTAGTGGGAACACCAAGCATTTCACACAAAAGAAGCAATACAAAGAACAGGATACTCTCTCGTATAAGTATATGGTACAGCAGGCACATATCAGGAATATGAAGTGTTGGGGTAACAAACACTGTAATTTTTCATACAACTGTCGTGTGTCAGAAAATAGGATACAGGCCCAGGCCTGTTACATTTGTGTTTTATGTGTTTCCATATTTGGAGCTGTGCAATACATTTTTCATTTCTATGTACACAGAGGCGTAGCTTGAAGCTTGTGGGCCCGATGCAAAAGTTGACCTGGCCCCCCTCCCCCCACTACTTCCAACGTGTGTTCAGATACACCCACCACATGCCAAGATACTCAAAGTGGCTTAAGAGTTTTGAGTTCCCAGAGTTCACCCCTGGAGAATCAGAGGACAGGGATCACCGCTGGAGAATCAGAGGATGGAGACCCCTGGCAGGTCACTTGGCAGAGCTCCTTTCCCATCCCAGCACTATATACAGCACAGCCCCCCCACCCCCCCCCCCTACACAGGGCTGAAATCACATTCCTTTACACACACAGTCTGTCAGTCTTCGCAGGGTGTATCTGACTTTTATGTTGCCCTTCTGACCTGTGAAATTCTCTGGTCAGAATGGCAGTGTAGTTGCAGTAGTCAGATACTCCCTGTGCAGATTGTGGCTAACTGGCTGTGGAATGTGATTTCAGCCCTGCAGAGGAGGAACAGTATAGAATGCTGTAATGGGAAAGGAGCTCAGCAGCTGGGCATAGCATGCAGGGTGGAGGGGGTGGTCAGGGGGCTTGGGGGGGAAGCTTAGATCTGGGAGGGCAAAGTCATGTGACACAAAATCTGGAGCCTGCAGCCCCTCAGGGGCCAATCAGAAGGTGTTAAGGGATTTGTTTTAGCAGTTTCTGAAGATTTCTCTGGCAGTGCTGGCAGGTGTTGGGGGACAGTCACCTCCCGGGGGTGTGTTTCTTTTCCCCAGTTCTCAGGGAGGTGGGGTAAGTAGATATCCCCAGGTGGGGGGGGGGGGGGTTACAGAGAATCCCAGCTGGTGACTAGGAGACACTGAGCAGTGTCATACCTCACCAGTGACATCGGTCCCATCATGGCTACAGGACGGCACTCTCCTCCTCTTGCCTCGCTGAGCTTGGTTACCACTCCATGTTGCCAGCACAGACACTTCCCCACCCTGGGCTGTTCTCACCTAGTGCTCCTCTCCATTCAGGAAATGGCTCACAGCTTCTCCCCAGCCAATGGGAACAGAGGGGTGTGGACTATGGAAGGCAAAGTAGAAGCCCAGTACTGGAGCATGGCTGTGGGGCCCTAGGGCAGATTGGAGCTGGATTTTGTTGGAGGATATGATAATATGTCAGGCTGCAGGGGCCTCCTGGAGCTAGGAATAGGGTTGCGATTGTGACCCCTGCAACCCCTTATGTTACACCCATGTATGTACACAAAACATAACTTTTTATATGCCAGGGACACTTTTTTTTTTTTAGCTCCCTCCAGTCCTGTACAGTTCAGTACATTTACCTGTGTTCCTATTAGGACATAAGGTACATGTGGCATGTAGGCTCTGACTTCCGACACCCATTCCTCCTGGACGTTGTGGTAAGAAGCTGGATTGACAACTGAGAAGCAAATTAGAAACACGTCTGTATTTGGGTAGGAGAGAGGTCGAAGCTGGTCATAATCTTCCTGTAGAAAAGAGAATATATTATATAGTTCACACTTTCTCTGTCCGCTCTTCTATTTTTGCTTTGTGCACCAATGTATTCTGTACAAACAATGCATTTAAAAGGCCTCATTAATCAAAGTTTCAGATATGTCTTATCTTTGACCAATCTAAATTAAATTCACCCCAAAGATGACACAAGGAGAATTAAAGGAAGGTTCTGATTGGTTGCTAAAGGGCAACACATTTACTATAATTTATTTTTTCTTATCTAGCCTCATTGCTTCCTGCTACCTTGTATTAGTTTAGACACCAAGGGGACGGCACAGAAAGACATGACCTATGTTTGGTGTTTTTCCCCATTTCCAATAAACCAGCTCAGTTGGGAAGGCTAATTAAATGGAATTGGGAACGGCAGTTGTATATTTTTTGTGCTGCTTCAAGCAACTCAGATCAGAGGAAGAAAACTTCTCTATATAGTCACTTCGTATTTCAGACATTATGATAAATCTGTACTCCAATGGACTGATCGGGTCCACCTGTCAGTTTTTCAGACTGACCCAATGGGGCCATCCATTGCTCTTTATGGAGCCGTGGATGTCAGCCAACATTCAATCATGTCTGCTGAAATCAGATGAATGTGGGATCCGATCCCCATTCGTCCGGTGGATCGGATGACAGACTGATGGAAACACAGACGGTCCATTTCCATCCAACAGCCCATAGAGAACAGCAGGCTGTTTCCATGTCCACCCTCCAACAGAGGAGCAGACACGGACCTGTCATACACCTGCTCAGCTGGGATCAGCGGAGAGAACCCCTGCTGAGGGTACTTAAGCAGTATTAAACCCAAAAGCAGGCCTTATTTATATTGCATCTTACCAATTCCTAGATGTGATGGCTGCATTCGTTTTCTTTTTTAGGCTGGGTTCACACTAGTGCGAATTGGATGTTGGTTTTTCTCCGCATTCAATTCGCATGACAGGAGATTGTGACCGGCTCTCAATGGATCTCATATATCCAGGGCGGCTGCAGAGCGAATTGCACAGGAGTCCTGTGCATCTTTGGCTCCATTTCAGGGTCGAATTCAGGCAAAAAAAAAAAAAAAATCGGCCCTGATTCATACCGACAATGGAGAACAGGGACGCACTGGGCCCCTACTGTGAGCCACATCCGTCGGGAGGTGTGAACCCAGCCTTAAAGTGGTTGTAAACCTAGTTACACCACTTTTACCTACAGGTAAGCCTATAATATTTATGCCTGACATTAGGACTTGTGGTACAATAGCTAAGCATTTATATACAGTGCCTTACAAAAGTATTCACCCCCCTTGGCATTTTTCATGTTTTGCTGCCTGGAATTAACATGGATTGTTTGAGGATTTTCATCATTTAATTTACAGAACATGCCCACAACTTTGAAGATTTTTTTTTTTTTGTGAAGCAAACAACAAATAGGACAGAAAAAGTCAATGTGCATAACTATTCACCCCCCCCTCTAAAGTCAATACTTTGTAGAGCCACCTTTTGCGGCTATCACAGCTCCAAGTCTCTTTAGATAGGTCTCTATAAGCTTGCCACATCTTACCACTGGGATTTTTGCACATTCCTCATTGCAAAACTGCTCCAGCTCCTTCAAGTTGGATGATTTGCGCTTGTGAACAGCAATTTTTAAGTCTGATCACAGATTTTCTATTGGATTGAGGTCTGGGCTTTGACTAGGCCATTCCAACACATTTACATGTTTCCCCTTAAACAACTCAAGTATTTCTTTAGCAGTGTGTTTGGGGTCATTGTCCTGCTGGAAGGTGAACCTCCATCCTAGCCTCAAATCACACACAGAGTGGTACAGGTTTTTCTCAAGAATATCCCTATATTTAGCACCATCCATCTTTCCCTCAACTCTGACAAGTTTTCCAGTCCCAACTGCTGAAAAACATCCCCACATGGGGATGGTGGTCTTTGGGTGATGTGATGTGTTGGGTTTTCTTTGATGGCCAAAAAGTAAAATTTTAGTCTCATCAGACCAGAGCACCTTCCTCCATACATTTTGGGAGTCTCCCACATGCCTTTTTTCGCAAACTCATAACGTGCCATCTTGTTTTTTTCTGAAAGTAATGGCTTTCTTCTGGCCACTCTGCCATAAAGCCAAACTCTATGGTGCGTACGGCTTATTGTCGTCCTATGTACAGATACTCCAGTCTCTGCTGTGGCACTCTGCAACTCCTCCAGGGTTACCTTAGGCCTCTGCTGCCTCACTGATTAATGCCCTCCTTGCCCGGTCCGTAAGTTTTGGTGTGCGGCCGTCTCTTGGCAGGTTTGCTGTTGTGCCATGTTGTTTCCATTTGGTTATGATAGATTTGATGGTGCTCCTAGGGATCATCAAAGATTTCGATATTTTTTTTATAACCTAACCCTGACTTATACTTCTCAGCAACATTGTCCCTTACTTGTTTGGAGAGTTCCTTGGTCTTCATGGCAGTGTTTGGTTAGTGGTGTCTCTTGCTTAGGTGTTGCAGTCTCTGGGGCCTTCAAAAAGGTGTGTATATGTAATGACAGATCATGTGACACTTAGATTGCACACAGGTGGACATCATTTCACTAATTATGTGACTTCTGAAGGCAATTGGTTGCACCAGAGCTTTTTAAGGCTTCATAACAAAGGGGGTGAATACATACACACATATCATATCATCATATCACTTATCAGTTTTTTATTTCTGAAAAATAGTTTTATGTGTATATTTTTCTAATTTTACTTCACCAATTTAGACTATTATGTTCTGATCCATCACATATAATTCTGATTAAAATTTTTTTTAACTAAAGGCTGTAATGTAACCAAATAGATAAAAAGTCAAGTGGGTTGAATACTTTTGAAAGACACTGTATGTGTCTTACTGAAGAACTTTCTTCCATTATCTACTTTGCAAGGAAAAATTACATTTATAATCTCAGTTTGTTTGAGGCACTAAAATCGGCCTAATATTCGTATTAACGCTCTGCTGTCAATGCTGATATCACACCACTAGGTGGCAACAAACTACCAGGTAAGGCGACCAGTTAAAATGATAAATGCTGCATCATTAGACACCCACCAGAGTCCATTTCATCTTCCTTTCCATTTACAACATTCTTTTTAGCAACATAAAATATGTAATGATGAATATCAAATATTTACTCAGGCTTAAGCTTCCAAATGAATCCTTTGTGCCTCATATATTTGTTGTAGCAACATGTTTGTTCATCACTTATTTAAAAAGACAAATGCCATTTTTGAGTCATTGCTGCAAAGTAGTCTGATCTACTTACCATCATATATGGTTTATATTTGTCTAAATTGTTGAAATATTTTAAACATAAGGTTTAGAAGGCCAGTATACCTTTACTGCAATTTTGTTTCCATAAAAGCAACATTTAATTTTGCACAGCTGGTCTCATATCCAGCATTCTGATTGGAGAACACTTCAGATATTCTGGGGAAGCCCTCTTTAGCATAAAATGCAGAAGCTTTCAATGATTTAATAAATAATTTATTAAAAACAAAATCAAGTCCAGTGAAGGTTTAGGACAACCGATTGACTTCATAGATCAACCATGCAAGAGTGGCATAAATGCGGTTTACGCAAGAATATCGTCCATGAGGAATTTAGATGTAAGTATTGGATTTTGATTAAATAAACCATTTATGTTGCTGTGGATTAATTTAGATTAAGGGGTGGTATTATCTGAAAAAGAAAACTTGTAAAAAGATTATTGCACTTTAAAACAAACTGCACTTATCCCTTTTTTGCTTGTACCCCGAACTATCCTAAACCCTCTTCTCCTTCCACAGATGCATACTTACCTTAATCCGATAGCTGTGTCCTCTGGTGCTTGTTTACATCTAGCGCTGTGTCCTCTGGTGCTTGTTTACATCTAGCGCTGTGTCCTCTGGTGCTTGTTTACATCTAGCGCTGTGTCCTCTGGTGCTTGTTTACATCTAGCGCTGCAAGTATTACTGTCCTGGCAATGCCCGACTATTACAGCCCCACAGAGCAGTGCCGAGGCCAGAGACGAAGGTAGGAGACAGCCCCATAAAATTTGGGTTTGAAATATGCAGATACAGCTGGTATTTAAACAAACACCAGAGGCCGCTGCCGTCAGATCGAGCTATGTATGAATCTTTTTTTTTCTTTTTAAAGGTGTAATTGTATTATACACAAACACACACACAAACAAAATACTGATATCAGAGAAAACAGTGCTCAAAAATCTATAGGGTACATCTGCAATATGTGCAGTCAACATACATATCTCAGCGTAAAAGTAATGATTTAACAGTGGTAGTTCAGGTGAGGCAAAATAAAACAAGCAAACAGAATTCAGATATCCTGCTCAAAAAGTAGAAACATAGGAAATGGCGTGGTCTAAGTTTACATTCCTATCCTAGGATTTAAATAGCAGGTGGAATAGTATAATCCAGCGGTGGCTGATGTTTTATTGGGGGGGGGGGGGGTGAAAAACAACCCCCCGGGCTACCCCCCAACTGCCAGCTACCCCACTCACGGTGTGGTACTAACACCCCCCTCCACCACCCGCTGTCCTTACCATGGATGCGGGCGGTGAGAGCTGTAATCGGAGCTGCTGTGGCCATCTTCCAGCGCGGTGGGCTCTGGTGTCCTCTCCTAGAGTCCTCTCCACAGTGCGTCTCCTCTCTGCTCCTCCTGGCGCTAGGCGTCAAATAGGATCGCCTGACATTTTGGCCAATCGGGAAACAGGTTTCATATCTGCTTCGGTTTGGCCAGGAGGAGGATCAGTGTTGCAACAGCAAATATTCATTCACTGTTGCAACACACCTGGGTGGGCTCTGGACACATCCTCTGAGACCCAAGCCCACACTATTTTGAAGCCTATTAGAGCCTTTGGCTTTATTCATGTGCTTAAAAAAAAAAACCCTGGCCGCTGTAATTCATGTGCTCGGTGCCTCGAAAGGGGCCGGACACATGAATAGGGGGCAGCGGCGGCGGCCGTAGATAGATTCATGCTATGCATGATTCTATCCACTGCATATAGGGGGTGAAGAGGAGAGAGGGGTGGCAACCATGCGCCCCTAATGGACGGGCTGCCACTGGTACAATCTGATTTGACCCATGAATCCCAGACTTTAGCAAACTTTTGGGGGCATCCCCTGGCCTCATATGTCATTTTGTATAGTGGGATTACTTGGTTAATGATGGTAAGCCAAAAAGTTAGGGTGAGTGAAGACTGTGACTTCCAGTCCATAGTTATGGATTTATTTGCATAAAACAAGACTATATGTAAGAAGGTTTGTACATTTTTAAATAGACTTTCATCATTAATGTAGCCCAGCAGGCATTTCAAGGGGTTACAAATGTTGGGTATTTGAGTAATTAAACTAATAAAGGCAGTGATTTCTGACCAAAATCTACTAATCTGTGGACATTCTCACGTCGTATAGTAGAATGTGCCATCAGCCGTTTTACATCTAGAACAGGTTGCAGATGACATTTTATTCAAGCAATAGAGCAAACAAGGAGTGTAGTAAGACTTGTCTAATAGTTTGGCTTGTATGACCTTGTATCGAGAAGAGATAACAGTAGAGACCTGGAGAGGAAGAACCTACTGCCAGATATCCTCTGTCAACTCCGGTATGTCAGAGTGCCATTTATTTTCTGTGATTCTAGTTTTACTAGTTGTGGAGCGAATAAGAAACTTGTAATATGTGGAAACAAGTTTTGTGTGGAAGGGGTCGGTTAATAAAGGCTCGAGTGGGGAGGTTTGAAGGAGGGGAGGGGGGTGATGGGTTAGATCAGGGAAAAAGGGATGAGTGCGCTTTGTTTTGAAGTGCAATTACCCCTTAAATTTTGGTATTCTAAACAAGTTTATGAGTTTTGTTGTCTAAATCAGCCTTTTTCAACCAGATTTTCATTATGCACCATTACGAGTTTCTAGGCACTGGCATCCTAACGACTAATGATGTCTTCAGTTGATAAGGAGGATGTCTGTTGCCTCCACAGGAACCTTGACTTTTTTTCAAATGTTACTGGGTGTCCTATGTGTGGATGTTGTTGCATTATGTAAAGCTATAGCTATTATTGACTTGGCTGTCCATAATTTTAAAGGGTGCGTTGACTTAAAAAAAGTTTGAGAAACATTGGTCTAAATAACCAATTGAATTTTCAGTTTAATACGGCTAAATAGGTGCATCAAAAGTCTTAAATGTGGCACAGCCCTTGTAGATGACCCTGTTCCCTGGTGGCATGCTGCCAATTGAGATCCTTGTTCTCTCTCTGGAAACGGTCATCTTCCTGCAGAGGTAACATGCCCCATGGTCTGAAAACAACAAAGTTCAAGTTCCTCAAGGGAGAGCAGCCGGGGTGCATGTATGACCTCTATAGAGAGACCATTGCTTCCATGCAGAGCGTAAGGGTCTTTCTCTACATCTAATGACAAGGGACAGTCTCTTCTAATTAAGCTGTGGTTGCTTTCTAAAGAAAACAAACTGCACAATTTTGCATACAATAAGGGGAATTTGTCAAAACGGAAGTGGCCAGAATCATTACCAGCTGTGCATGGCAACCAATCAACTTCTATCATTCATTTTTAAAGCTTAACTGAACATGCAGACTGTCATGGTTTCCTGCCTGTGAAATTCTTAACTCCTTGCTGCAGTGGTTCTGCTAGACCTGAGATTCTATTCACATGTGTTGTTGGCTTCTGTGTTCACCTATGGGTGTCACCTGCTCTACTGTGGATTTATATTCCTTTCCCCCCCTCTATCACTTCTTGGCCCTCCTCCCACTCTGCTTCTCTATATAAGACATGCTCAGTGCAGCCCGTGTTGTCTCAGCAACCTCCTAGTTTGTCTGTGCTTTTGTTTGTCTAGTATAACTTATATTGTGTGTCTGACTTCCCGCGTACCAACCCTGGCTTCGTCTAATGGTTGTGCTTGCCTGCTGCCCGTCCTGACCTCAGCTCATTCCCAGATCTTCTTCTGTCTCCTGCTGTCTGCACTTTGCGCATGCGAGTGGTCTCACCATCTTTATCTGGGTGTACCTGGGGGCCGTCACCTGGTTCCTGCTTGCTTCAAATCCATCCCCACCCATCAGAGGCCTCAGTGAAATAGCAGGCTAGGGCTTAGACCTTCCATGTCCTGGGGAAACCCGAGTTGGCTTTCTACAAGGGTTTACTGACACTGAAACCAGACACTGACTATAGACGCTAATTGGTTGCTATGCACAACTGCTCCAGATTATGTCTGTTCCACTCTTGATAAATTTCCTTTTGTTTTGGTGCACCTGTAATACATTTTGTTCATTTAATCTAAAAATTCAGTTGGTCTTTAATTAATAATAGGATTATGTACAATCAGTATCCTGCAGAACTCTTTGAAGACTCCATCAACCTAAACAGAATGATTCTTATACAGTGCCTTGAAAAATTATTCATACCCCTTGACATTTTCCACATTTTGTAATGTTACACCCAAAACGTAAATTTATTTTATTGGGATTTTATGTGATAGACCAACACAAAGTTGCACATAATTGTGAAATAGAAGGAAAATGATAAAATAATTTTCACATATTTTTAATAAATTCATATCTCAAAAGTGTGACGTGCATTTGTATTCAGCCCCTTTCACTTTTATACCCCTAACTAAAATCTAGGTGAACCAATTGCCTTGAGAAGTCACCTAATTAGTCATGAGCCCTTGTACACACGGTCGGACATTCCGATGGACAATGTCCGATAGGACCATGATGTTGGATAATCCCACAGTGTGTGGGCTCCATCGGACCAAGTTTTCCAGCTGGGCTATAAAATTTTCCGACAACATGATCCGAGCGGACTTTGTCCGATCACGTGTAGAGAATTCCAATTGGACAAAGTGCCACGCATGCTCCGATCAAATTCCTAGACCAAAGCTATTGGCTACTAGTCCCGTCCTAACGAAATAACATCATCACGTTAAGTACGATCGGATTTTCTGACAACTTTGTCCGGCTGTGTGTATGCAACAGTTTCAGACAAAATCCGACGGATTTGGTTGTCGGAATGTCTGACCGTGTGTACAAGGGCTAAGAGTCCACCTGTGTGTAATTTAATCTCAGTGTAGATACAGCTGTTCTGTGAAGCCCTCATAGGTTTGCTAGAGGACCTTAGTAAACAAACAGCATCATGAAGGCCAAGGAACACCAGACAGGTCAGGGATAAAGTTGTGGAGAAGTTTAAAGCAGGGTTAGGTTATAAAAAAAAATATCCCAAGCTTTGAACATCTCACAGAGCACTGTTAAATCCATCAACCGGAAATAGAAAGAGTATGGCACAATTGCAAACCTACCAAGACATGGCCGTCCACTTAAACTGACAGGCCGGGCAAGGAGAGCATTAATCGGAGAAGCAGCCAAGAGGCCCATGGTAACTCTGGAGAAGCTGCAGTGATCTACAGCTCAGGTGGGAGAATCTGTCCACAGGACAGCTATTAGTCGTGCTCTCCACAAATATGGCCTTTATGGAAGAGTGGCAAGAAGAAAGCCATTGTTGAAACAAAGCCATAAGAAGTCCCGTTTGCAGTTTTTTAGAAGCCATGTGGGGGACACAGCAAACATGTGGAAGAAGGTACTCTGGTCAGATGAGACCGAAATTGAACTCTAGCCTAAAAGCAAAACACTAATGCCTTGTACACACGGTCGGACATTCCGACCACAAAATCCAATGGATTTTGTCCAAAACTGGTGTTGCATACACACGTTCCCGACAAAGTTGTCGGAAAATCCGATCGTTGGGAATGTGGTGACGTTCATTGCGTACGACGGAACTATGTAGTGGCTAGTAGCCAATAGCTTTGGTCTCGTAATTTGATCTGAGCATGCGTGGCACTTTGTCCATCGGAATTCTCTACAAACGATCGGAAAAAGTCAGATCGGATTTTTTCGCCTAAAAATTTTAGATCCTGCTCTCAAATTTTGTCCATTGGAATTTCCGACCGTGTGTACAGGGCATAAGTGTGGCGGAAAACTAACACTGCATATCACCCTGAACACACCATCCCCACCGTCATGTTGATATCAAAGAGTATAGAAATAAACAAAGTAATGGTAACTAGTAACCAGTAGACCACTTTAAACAATGGTGTAGAAAACAGAAAAAAACATGGCTCAAGACATATGGCCAGAGAGTGTGGTGAATTTACAGGTAAGATTACAATAATCTTAAAAAGGTAAAGGAGGAGGAGTAGAAAGGGTGGAGAAACATGGAAAGAGAGAAATAATTTTTTTTTTAAAAGGGGAGGGGAGAAGGGTTTATGAGAGAAAGGGAAGAGGGGGAAAAGGTATATCAAGCTACTCATGAGAGGGCCCAGGGGGACTAGTAGGAGCTGTACGCACTATAAAAGGGTCAAAATCAGAAGAGAAACGGAAGTGTAACCCAACGGTCCACATAATAGTGTGGGTCTCACTTTTATCAGCATCCCAAGCTAACATCCTTTCAATATGTTCGATCCTGTCCACTTCACAGGCCCAGTCCGCTAGAGAGGTGACCACTGGTTGATGCAAAGATCTAACAATAACTGAACGTGCAGCAGGCAGCAAATGGCAAATTAAGCTCTTCTTGATTTGTTTGTATGACCCCGGTAACATAGGACCGTTAAGTGGGCGGCACAGTGGTGTAGTGGTTAGCACTCTCACCTAGCAGTAAAAAGGGTCACTGGTTCAAATCTCAACCATGACACTACCTGCCTGGTGTTTGCATGTTCTCCCTGTGCCTGCGTGGGTTTCCTCTGGGTACTCCGGTTTCCTCCCACACTCCAAATACATGCAGGTAGCTTAATTGGCTTCTGTCCAAAATTGGCCCTAGTATATGAATGGGGACTTTGGATTGTGGGCTCATTGAGGGTAGGGACCAATGTGAGTGTGCAATGTACAGAGATATGGGTAGACACTCACTCAGGTTGAACTGGATGGACTGGTGTCTTTATTCAACCTTACTAACTATGAAACTATGAAGTGGGGTTCATTAGGATATTTGTCCCCAGCAAGTTTGTCTTATAGCTGGAGAATCTTGTCCAAAAAGGGCAATGTACCCCAAATGTGTGTCATGTTACCCAGGGCCTGCAAGCATCTCCAACATATGTCCGAAACATAAGGATCCAGCTTGTGTAGAATAGTGGGTCACCGATACCACCTAGTGAATATACGATAATTCCGTTCTCGGGCATGAGATGGGATAGATAATTTAAAAGAAAGCGCCATTGTTTTGCCCCATTCCATATCATCCGGAGACAAGTTCATCTTCCTTTCCCATTTGAAAGCAATGTCGGTCAGTTTGGATAAGAGACCTGAATCAGTATCTGATGTATTAGGGATAGTGAATGCTCTGGTCTGTCTGACTGTATGTAGTCATGTTGTATTGTCAGTGGTCGGTATTTTGTTTATAAAGTGCGTTAGTTGAGTGTGTTCAAGCCAAGCCATGGAAGGGTTGTGGCAGGAAGAGAGTATGTCAAGTAGGGAAAACGGTTTTCCAGCACTGAGCGTATGTCTTAACAGAGGAACCTCTGTCTTTTGCCAAACAAGAAATTTAAGTTTAGCACAAGTCGGAGGGAAAGAGTTGATGTCAAATAATGGAATCAAGGGACTAGGTCTCGAGGACAATACACCTTTGGTAAGGTAGCTGTCCCAAATTGGAATGATTTAGATCAAAGCATATTCATGTGTTAGAATGGCCCAGTCAAAGTCCAGACCTAAATCCAATTAGGAATCTGTGGCAAGACTTGAAAATTCCTGTTCACAGACACCTTCCATCCAATCTGACAGAACTTGAGATATTTTGCAAAGAAAAATGGACAAACATTTTCACTCTAGATGTGCAAAGCTCTTAGAGACATCCCCAAAAAGACTAATGCCACGTACACACGATCGGAATTCTTGTCGGAAACAGCTCTGATGGTTTTCTCGAGGGAATTCCGATGGAATTCGGCTCAAGCTGTCTTGCCTACACACGGTTACATTAAATTCCGATCATTTATAACGAGGTGACGTACAACACGTACGACGTCACTAGAAAAAGGAAGTTCAATAGCCAGTAGCCAATAGCTTCTGTCTCGTCGTTGAATCTGAGCATGCGTGATTTTTGGCGTGTCGGAATTGCATACACACGACCGGAATTACCGATAGAAAGTTTTTCCATTGGGAAAATTGAGAACATGCTATCAATTTTTGGCTGGCGGAAATTCGGACAGCTAAATTCCTATGGAGCATACACACGGTCGCATTTTCCGATGAAAAGCTCTCATCGGTCTTTTTCTGTCCGGAATTCCGATCGTGTGTACGCGGCATTACAGCTGTAATTGCAGCGAAAGGTGGTTCTACAAAGTATTGACTCGGGGGGGGGGGGGGGGGGGGGCTGAATACAAATAAATGCCACACTTTTTATATATTTATTTGTAAAAAAAATTGAAAAGCATTTATCATTTTCCTTCCACTGCACAATTATGTGCCACTTTGTGTTGGTCTATCGCAAAAATTCCAATAAAATACATTTATGTTTTTGGTAATATGATAAAATGTGGAAAATTGCAAGGGGAATGAATACTTTTTCAAGGCATTGTATACCTTGGGAATCTAGTGTTTAGATCTCTGTGTTCAAGTTCTTTGGTCTGCACACCTGCCAAATGTTTTATTTTTTTTCATATTATGAAAATGGCAGCAGAAAAGGCTTCAACGTATAAAGATGGGTGGGAGCATCAAAAATTCTAAGGGCAGCATTTTAAGGGCGGCACAGTGGTGTAGTGGTTAGCACTCTTGCCTAGCAGTAAAAAGGGTCGCTGGTTCGTATCCCAACCATGACACTACCTGCCTGGAGTTTGCATGTTCTCGCTGTGCCTGCGTGGGTTTCCTCTGGGTACTCCAGTTTCCTCCCACACTCCAAAGAAATGCAGGTAGGTTAATTGGCTTCTGTCCAAAAATTGGCCCTAGTATATGAATTGGGGACCTTGGATTGTGGGCTCCTTGAGGGTAGGGACCAATGTGAATGTGCAATGTACAGGGATAGGGACAATTGTAGACACTCACTCAGGTTGAACTGGATGGACTGGTGTCTTTATTCAACCTTACTAACTATGCAACGCTATGCAATGCCAAATAAGGACAGAGTTGGGAATATCTGCCATATACAACAAGCCAGGGGCTGACCCCAGGCTCTACCTATAGCTAAAATAACATGTTTTGAAACCAGGTAAGTCACATACTACTCTTTTCGCCCAAATAAAATCACCGTCTGTAGGAATAATGCACTGTGAAGAGTTACTATACCATACATCTCAAATTATTTAGAATACTGCACAATATGCTGAAATGTGGGCTCAATAACATATTACACTTTCCAGTTGCTGAGTCTGTTAAAGCCAATTCCTGGGAGCTGTTTGGATTTTCCCATTCTGTAAAGTGACTACATTAAAATGTGTAGGCAGCGATACTTATTTCATACAGCTGGATCATTGGCGCCAAGGTCTAAGTATTATTAGTGTCAGGAAGGAGGTCTATGCTATTTAATACTGTCTGAAACAGTTACATCAATAACCTTGAAAACTTGCTTTGGTGGGACACTGTAAAAAATGCAGCGTGAGCGGGACAGTTTGTCTCTGTGTGCATTCCTAACCCAGACAGATCACCCTAACCTCCATTCTAATTATTACCTGCCTTCTTTAATCAGCCGTTATGTATGCAGGCCTTAGAGATTTGTCTTATTTCATTAATCTCCAGGTTTAGCTTTTCCAGAGCTGGCCACATACATCAATTTTGTATAACTTTTTCCATTCCATTGTGTTTGGTGTGTATTTCTTTGGTGGTATCACATGTTCACAATTATTTTACACTATTAAAATACTGATTATTTGTTAAATGTATTTAGCACGACCAATTAGATTGACTTCTGTCATGCAAAATCAGTCACAGATGGACCCAAATTAGGCCGGTCTCTGCTGAACTGGCTGAATTTCGATCCATCTATGGCCAGCTTACTTAACCACTTCAATACAGGGCATTTTCACCCCCTTCCTGCCCAGACCAATTTTTAGTTTTCAGCGCTGTCACACTTTGACAATTGCGCGGTCATGCAACACTGTAAACAAATGAAATTTTTGTGTTTTTTTTTCCCACAAATAGAGCTTTCTTTTGGTGGCATTTGATTACTTCTGCAGTTTTTATTTTTTGCACTATAAACAAAAGAAGAGCGACAATTTTGAATATTTAAAAAAAAAAAAAAACACAATATTTTTTTTGCTATAATAAATATACTAATTTTTAAAAAACAAAAACACATTTTTTCCTCAGTTTAGGTTTTCCTCGGTGTTCTACATATTTTTGGTAAAAAAAAAAAAAAAAAATCGCAATAAACATATATTGATTGGTTTGCGCAAAAGTTGTAGCTTCTACAAAATACGGGATAGTTTTATGGCATTTTTGGGATTTTTTTCCATGATACTGACGTTGTGATGGACATATCAGACACTTTTGACACATTTTTGGGACCATTCACATTTAAATGTGACTGGCAAGGAAGGGTTTAACACTAGGGGGTGATCAAGGGGTTAATTATGTTTCCTAGGGAATGATTCTAACTGTAGGGGGCGGGAACACACAAGGGGAGGAGACTGATTGGTGTTCCACTGTACTGAGAACACACCATCGCATCGGTCTCCTCTCACCTGACAGGGAGTGGATTTGTGTGTTTACTAGGGATGAGCTCAGGCATGTTCTGCAGCAGCACATAGGGGCAATGTCTCACTGCCTGTGATTAGCACAGCGCTGCGCCGACTTCCTGGCAGGGTCTCACGTGTTCCATGTGAACACGCCTGAGCTCATCCTTAGTGTTTACACACACAGATCCATGGTCCTGCTGTGTTCACAGGCAATTGCGGGCACCTGGCGGACATTGTGGCCACCAGGCATGCGCACTGGGTCCTGAGCAACGTGGCAGGTACGCGCCCCCTAGACGGCCGGGAAGCCAAGGACGTCATATGACGCCCGCCCAGGATGGGAGATCCCTCCTGCATAGTCATATGACTATGGGCAGGGTAGGAAGTGGTTAAACAATGATGCTATTTTGTACAAGTTCCACTTTTTAATATCATGTGGTTATTTTTTGCAAAACAAATGTTACCATGCGCTATTAGAGACAGCGTTCACCCTAGACATGTGCATGACAAGAAAAATTGTTTAGTTTTGTTTTGTTTAGATTATTCTAAATTTTTAGTTTTGTTAAATTCAGTTGATTCTTTGATTCATACTTGGTAGTCGTATTCAGAAATTCACATTCTGAATTTGTTTATGTATTTTATCGCATTTTCTCAGAATTTCTCTGAAACTTTTTTTTATTTTTTTTTATTTGATTTGAATGCCACAGCCAAAATGTTTACATTTAAAAAGTGCATTTTGATTACACTGACTCTTTAAATCACTTTAGCTTAAACGGGTTGTAAAGTCAGAAGGTTTTTTATCTTAACCACTTCAGCCCTGGAAGATTTTCCCCCCTTAATGACCAGGCCATTTTTTGCAATACGGCATTGCGTCGTTTTAACTGACAATTGCACGGTTGTGCAATATTGTACCCAAATAAAATTGATGTATTTTTCCCCACAAATAGAGCTTTCTTTTACTTTTTGCTATAATAAATATCCCAAAAGTAAAAAAAAAAAAAAATTTCTTTATCAGCTTAGGCCAATATATATTCCTCTACATGGTTTTGGTAAAAACAAAAACAACCCCCCCCCCCCCGCAATTAGCGTATATTGATTGGTTTGTGCAAAAGTTCTAGCGTCTACAAAATAGGGTATGGATTTATGGCATTTTTATCATTATTATTTTTTTTTACTAGTAATGGTGGCAATCAGCGATTTTTAGTGGGGCCATGACATTTCAGCGGACATATCGGGTTCTTTTGACACTTTTTTTTGGGACCATTGAGATTTATACAGCGATCAGAGCTAAAAATAGCCACTGATTACTGTATAAATGTCACTGGCAGGGAAAGGGTTAATGCTAGGGGGTGATCAATGGGTTAAATGTGTTCCCTCATGAGTGTTTCTAACTGTGGTGGGATAGGACTGACTGGAGGAGGAGACATATCGCTGTTCCTAATTACTAGGAACAGCAGATCTGTCTCTCCTCCCCTGTAAGAACAAGGATTTGTGTGTTTACATACACAGATCTCTGCTCTGGCTCTCGTGCCCATGATTGTAGATGGCTGGGGGACAACACGGCTGCAGGCCACGTGCATTGGGTCCCCCTGCCGTGCAGCGCACGCACGCGTGTCTGCTATGGCTCTTACAGGAGCTGACGTACAGGTACGGCGATTCGTGGGAAGGAGCCAACTTGCCAACGTAAATGTGCATGGGCTGGTTGGCAAGTGGTTAATCATTAAGATAAAAAGCCTTCTGTATGCAGCAGCCCCCCTGATACCTACCAGAGCCCCCTCTCTGTCCAGCGATGCCCACAAGTGTCTCAGCTGTCCGAGACTCTGCCTCCTGATTGGTTGAGACACAGCAGCGGCACCATTGTCTCCCACTGCTGTCAATCAAAGTCAGTTAGCCATTTAGGAGAGAGAGGA
Organism: Lithobates pipiens; assembly: GCF_037356315.1. Classification (NCBI taxonomy): domain Eukaryota; kingdom Metazoa; phylum Chordata; class Amphibia; order Anura; family Ranidae; genus Lithobates; species Lithobates pipiens. Next base: position 64,130,204 of record NW_027507791.1, read on the forward strand.
TGCAGGCCGGCCCATGGCTCCATGTCTAAATGGACACAGGGAGCTGTGACTCGGCTCAGGTGCCCCCATAGCAAGCTGCTTGCTTTGGGGGTACTCAACAGGAGGGAGGGGCCAGGAGCACAGAAGTGGGACCCGAGAAGAGGAGGATCTGGGCTGCTCTGTGCAAATCCACTGCACAGAGCAGGTAAGTATAACATGTTTGTTATTTTTATAGAAAAAAAAAACAAGACTTTACAATCACTTTAATCACCTAGGCTTAACTAAAACAGCATTATTTTGAAATGGTAATCTAATAACACACACAGTCTTCGATTTTAGAAATATGTTCGAAATTGAATGAAATTCGATGTAAAATTCAATTAGAATTTCGGAAATTAGGATGATTTAGTTTCATTATTTGGAGCATTCTGTAAACTTTGTTTATACTGTAATTTGGGTATTTGGATATATCTGAATCTCGGAATAACAAAAAATGTGTCCAAATATCTATTCACTGTCACTGGCAGGGAAGGGGTTAACGTTGGGCGATCAATGAGTTAAATGTGTTCCCTCGTGAGTGTTTCTAACTGTGAGGTAATGGGAAAAATTTAATTTCGAATTTTAAATCGAATTTTGGAAATTAGGACGAATTTAGTTTAATTATTCGGAGCATTCTGTAAACTGTTTATACTGTAATTTGGGTATTCGGATATATCCGAATGTTGCAATAACAAAGAATTTGTCCGAATATCTATTCGGAACGGAACGAACCGCACATGTCTCGTTCACCCTGCTTTAGTGCCAAGTGTAGACACAAATATCCAGAGATGGCCAAAAGAGGAAAAACAACATAAGGAAACTGATTAACAGAAATGTATATAAACTGGCTTGTCATTTGTTTGCGGTCACTTAAAAAAAAAAAAAAATACACAAAAAACATTTCTAAGATTTGGCTGTTACCTGTCCTGCAGTGTCATAGAGTCCCAGAAGATACTGCTTCCCTCCAACGCTCACCGTCACTGGAAAACAATAAAAGATAATGTTCTATTACAAGGGGAGCAATAATCATCTGTCAGCTTTTCAGCCATCTAATCTTCTGCTGGTTCCAACTCCATTTTCTCTAATGGTGACAGTGAGCAGCGAGCTAACAGATATCATGTTTAATCGAAGGCGGTAAAGGCTGCACTTAAAACAGATGGTCCAAGTCACAGTCTTGAGTGAATAGAATATATATGGAGCGCAGATTGCCTCAGATTAGACATTTTACACACCCCAGAGAGGCTGGAGCTGATTTGTACAATGCGACTGAAGGAACCTTAAAACTAATTACTGTAGTACATGAAATATGGGGAGACTACTTTCTGTCACTATACAGTTGGTATATAGATATACATACACACTACGCAATCACATACTGTATAAGTACTGTATGTGTGTGTATGTGCAGTATATATATATATATATAGTATATATAATTTTATGATATGGAGATTATATATATATAGATATATATATATATATATATATATATATATATACACACACACACCATATTTATTGGCGTATTACACGCACATTCATTAATTGTAAAAGGAAACAACTTAAAGGATAGGTTCTCCTTTGGGAACATGTTACATGTTCTACCGTTTTTAGGGTGGAACATGTAACATGTTCCCGCACCTGCAGCCACTCCCTGATCTGATGACACAATTTGCTTTGCAGTTGTCGGCTTGTAATCCTCAGTAACCTACCAGAGCGCTGTTAAGCGTTCTGGTAGCTTATTCTCTTCCTGACAGTGTGCAACTGCCTGCCCGTATGAGGTACGAGCAGACGGATAGGCTGCTTTCACACCGAAAGCGTGAACTGTTAGCAGTAAGGCACCTATCCTTTTTGCGGCGCTCTGCTGCTGTTTAAGCCGGGCTTTTGCGTGGCTTTTCGGCCGCTAGCAGGATGTTTTTAACACCAAAGAAGAGGTTAAAAACTCACGCATTGCGGCGTAGTGCTGCCCATTCATTGCAATGGGCAGGGGCATTTTGGGAATGCTGTATACAGCGCTCCCAAACCGCCCCAAAGATGCTGCTTGCAAGACTTTTTCTAACATCCCACAGGCGCACCCATTGCAATGAATGAGAGGCAGTTTTCAGGTGCCATTTCTAGTGTTAGAATGCCTGAAAACTGCCTCAGTGTGAAGGACAGTCTGAAGGAGTCCTGCATGGCACTCGTGATCTAGTGATTGCAGGTGCAATGCTTTCCAGGCTCCTAGTAAAAAAATAATAAATGCACTTTTTTTTTTAACCTGCAAAAAGGTGTGCATTTTTTATAGATTTTTTTACACTGGTGAACTTACCTTTAAAATACATGTTTATAAATATAAATAAAATATAAATATAAAAAGGCAGCAGGTGATTTATCCCAGCAGACTCCACTTGTAATTGAAATTCCTCTGTAAGGTGGATTGACACATTGCAAATGTTTATCGATTTCCTCTGTGATGATATGAACACCAGCACAACACAGCTGTTTTTTAATGAGGAGGGTACTCAACATTAATAATGGCTGTCAACTGTCTGAAGAGATCAAGATCTACCTTTATTTAATTTTTGCTGCCAACATTATCTGCAATGAATATGCACATCACATATATCCATGTAATGTACATTAACATAGCAGTAAAAAAAAAAAAAAGACAAAAAAAAAAAAAAAAAACTACCACAACACCTACTGTATAGTATATCAAGAAAGCACATTCTATATGCTCCCTAAACTAGTTGAAGTATTAAAAAAATGCAGCACCAATTCAGACCACAAGGGGGAAGCTTAGAGCTATTCATACATTTTGGAAAGGTGATATTCTGCAAAGCTGTTTTATAAAAAAGATCCAATAAGAACTAATATATATATATATATATATATATATATATATATATATATATATATATATATATATATATATGTATGTATGTATGTATGTATGTATGTGTGTGTGTGTGTATATGTAATATTTGGTTAATATTTTTATGAACAAATAAATGACTCAAAAAATGGTATACACACAAATATAAGTAGTATACATAATAAATGTAACCAATACCAGTGATCTAACTGCTCATTGTCTGCAAAACATGTTTAAAGGGTGCTTCCCCATTCTAATAAAAAAGGGTGCTTAACCACTTGCTTACTGGGCACTTATACCCCTTTCCTTTCTAGGCCAGAGAACGCGCCTGGCTGTGCTGCCATTTGCTACAGCACAAGCCAATCGGCAGGTCCCGGGCCATGATTTATGGCTGGAACCTGAGGATCGGCTGATGGAATGACAGAAGAGAGCCCTGTGTAGGTAAACACAGGGCTCTCCACTGTCAGCAGTGATGTGCCATTTTTTTCCTCCCTGAAAAGAAGGGAGTAAAAACTGGCACTTTGCTTAGTGAAAACACCACACAATACACATGTTACACATTATTAGGCATATATTTAACCCCTTGATCGCACTAGATATTAACCCATTCCCAGACAGTCTTATTAGTATAGTGACAGAGCATATTATTAGCACTGCTCACTGTATTAGTGTCACTAGTGATGTCAGTGGAAGTTAGTCAGTTCCCCCCAGCGTCAGTTAGTGTCAGATTGGCCACCGCACTATGGCAGTCCCATTATAAGTCACTCATCACTGCCATTATGGCCAGGTGATGAACGGTGCCTGGTTTCCTCCAGACATGATGCTTGTCATTCAGGCCAAAGAGTTCAATCTTTGTTTCATCAGACTGAAAGACCAGAGAATTTGTTTCTTATGATTTATGAGTCCTTTAGGTGTATCATGGCAAACTCCAAGCAGGCTGTCATGTGCCTTTTACTCAGTAGCGTCTTCCTTCTGGCCACTTCACCATACAGGTCTGATTGGTGGAGTGCTGCAGAGATGGTTGTTCCTCTGGAAGGTTCTCCTCTCTCCACAGAGAAATGCTGGAGCTCCGTCAGAGTGACCATTGGGTTCTTGGTCACCTCCCTGTCTAAGGCCCTTCTCCCCCAATCGCTCAGTTTGGGGGAGAAGGGCCCGCTCTAGGAAGAGTCCTGGTGGTTACAAACTTCTTCCATTTACAGATGATGGAGGCCACTGTGCTCATTCGGACCATCAATGCTGCAGAAATTTTTCTGTACCCTTCCCCAGATCTATGCCTCAGTACAATCCTGTCTTGGAGGCCTACAGTCAATTCCTTGGACTTCATGGCTTGGTTTGTGCTCTGACATGCACTGTTAACTGTGGGATCTTATATAGAAAAGTGTGTGCCTTTCCAAATCATGTCCAATCAATTGAATTTACCACGGGTGGACTCCAATCAAACTGTAGAAACATTTTAAGGATGATCAGTGGAAACAGGATGCACCTGGGCTCAATTTTGAGTGTCATGGTAAAGGCTGTGAATACTTATGTACATTTTTCCTTTTTTCTTTTTAATCATTTTTCAAAAATTTCAAACAAACTTCTTTCACATTGTCATTATGTGGTATTGTTTGTAGAATTTTGAGGAAAATATTGAATTTAGTTCATTATGGAATAGCGTTGTAACATAAAAAAATGTGGAAAAAGTGAAGCTTTGTGAATACTTTCCGGATGCACTCTAAATTACTTTAGAGTGCTATAAATTCTAGATACACTGCTGAGGTGGCTTTTATAAGTTGTCATATAAGCGGGTTCATTTAGAACACAAATAACACATCTAGAAGAGCGTTCATCAAGCTGTCCCTCAGTGAGAATCCTTTGCCGTTTTTCCGTTTCCACAGAGCTGCCTTGATTTATTCCCACGTTCCTCCCCTGTGGTATGATACACAACATGGACATACTAGCGCAGCACTTAATGAATCTGCTATGTTATAGACGTAATCTTCTGTAGTAATTATTTGCCCACAGCATCTTAGCAAATCTGTGATTTGGTCTTTGTGCTCTATTGTCACTGTACGTCAGACTAACAATAAACCTCAGCTAACACGATGTATATGTTCATTCATACATAACTAATTAAAATAATATGTGAAGAATATCAAAATCTTAGTATATCAGGAATTTACACAGCTAAGAATATTTTTGACAGGTATTAGGTCTCCTTCCTTAATTTGAGAATAATTCTATATTATTTGATTGTTAGTAAAGTGGGTCATAGTTTGTCCTTTTTCCTGAATTGCACCAGAGGCTCAAACAGTAGGTAACACAATGGTAAATGATATGTGTGCAGGAAAAATGCTGCTTTAAGCCGGCCATAAGTGGATCGAACGTTGGTCAGTTCAGCAGGGACCAGCTATAATTCGATTCCTGTATGGGCAAGCTGATTGTACCCAAGTCAATCCATCCATCTGCTTTTTTACAACCAGCTGGTCTAATATTTTTACATTTGATTAGTCTGCTGGCCTGAAATGCTCCCCTGCCGGCAGAACACAATACAGACATACCCCACTTTTAAGTACACAGTGGGGTTTATTTACTAAAGCTGGAAATTGCAAAATCAGGCTCACTTCTGCATACAAGCCAATGAGCTTCTAATCTTGGCTTGTTCAGTTAAGCTTTGGTAATAAAACCTGGTAGCTCATTGGTTTCTATGCAGAAGCGAGCATGATTTTGCACTTTCCAGCTTTAGTAAATAAACCCCATTGTGTACTTAAATGTGGGATATGTCTGTAGCTTTGAGGCTGCATTCACACCTGAGCGTAGCGTTTTCAAGCGTTTTTTGCGGCGTTTTTTGCCGCGAATTTGTGCAGGGCAAAAGGTCACCAATGCTAAAAGAAGAAAAACGCCCAAATCAGCCCGATTCGACAAAAAGGGTCAGGAACTTGTTTGAGCTTCAAGCGTTTGGCTTCAGGCGACTTGGAGTGGAGATGTGAACCATCTCCATTGAGAATAATGGATTTTTTCCCCTCCAGCGTTTTGTAGCTTCAGGCGTCAAGCTACAAAACGCTCAGGTGTGAATGGGGTCTAAGGGAAGCATTCCCCCATCAACATGGACTGTGGGTGGAAGGAAAATCAAGTCATCTATGTGCTGCTATAGTCTGTATATGAGCACCATTGTTGATATATTGTTAATGTTACAGAAGACAAAGACATATTAAATTGGAGGGCCACCAAAAAAAATGCATTAATAATCTTAAAAAAAATTAAGAAAAAATATTTTTTTTTTCATTTACCTGAAACCGCTGTTGCTAGACAGTCTTCTTAATCTGCCTCTTCCTATTCCGTGGCGCTTCCTCCTCATAGGTGAGCGGCCCCATTGCCTTCTGGGACATGTGTGTGTCCCAGAAAACAATGGGGCCATTCACAAAGCACTGCGCGATTCACGCATGCGCAGTAGGAAACGGACAGTGAAGCCGCAAGGCTCCACTGCCTGTTTCTCTTCGTTAAGATGGACGGATCGGCCTCGGGGCGGCCAACATTGCGGGATCGCCAGACAGGTAAGTGTCCTTATTAAAAGTCAGCAGCTACAGTGTTTGTAGCTGCTGACTTTAAAAAAAAAATGTATTGGCCGGAACGCCCCTTTAACAATGTGAACCTCCAATAGTTTGAAGAAGACCCTTTTCTTTTGTCGCATGACTGCATCCCCTGTGCACAAAACTAGCTCCATAAAGACATGGTTTAAAGCAGCCTTTCACAACCCTTTTACCCTAAAGGAACCCTCAAAATAATTCTCAAATTTTGGGAAACCACTGCTAACACTTATTAGCAGTCAGTGGCAAAAATGTAACTGGACAGTGAAAAAAAAGACCCCTTTTATAGGTAGCTAAAAAGAACACTGGTGTCATGCAGCTGGATCTGCCAAGTGATGTTGGCCAAGGAACTATGCAGGCACATTCAGATGGGAGGTAAATGAACCAGGGCCGCTGTTAGAAATCACGGGGCCCTGTATAACCTACCTGATGGGGACCCCCTCGACCCCATCCCTGGCCTGCCTTCGACCCCACCCCTGACCCTACTTTAAAAAAAATGCAGCTTTGTATTCAAGTGCATGCAGTAGAAGTGGGAGCAGTTACAAATGCAAGTGTAAATGAGGACTAATGCTACAGTGCTTTTTTACTCAGAAAATAGGTTCAGAAACTCTATCACACCCCAATTGCGCCACTAGCCATCAACATAATCAACCCCCCCCCCCCCTTCAGTGTGCTACATACAGAATGCGGAGTTCAGGAGTGGGCTACATACAGAGTTCAGGGACAGGGTTCAGAAATTTATTGCAGAGTTCTGGGGGGGCGCTATTTACAGAGTGCAGAGTTGAGCAATGCATTACACGTGAAGTGTGGGGTTTGAGCAGTGCACCGTGAACAGAGTGCAGAGTTGAGAGTGTGCTACGACAAAGTGCTGCCGGCTGGCCAGACGTCCAGGAGAGCTGGTTGTACCCACTATTGGCCGACCTGAAATCAACCATAGCTCATGGAACCCATAGTAAACTCTAAGGGAACCCTAAGATTCCACAGAACCTTGGTTGAAAATGGCTGGTTTAAGGAGTTTGTTGTGGAGGAATGTAAGTGGCCTGCGTAGAGCCATGACCTAAAACTCGATTGAACTTCTTAAGGATGAATTTTAACACTAATTGAGAGCCAGGGCTTTTGTTCAACATCAGTAGCCGACCTCACAAATGTTTTGTTGACTTAATGTCGACAAATTCTTGCAAGACAAATCTTATGGAAAGCCTCCCAGAAGATAGGAAGCTGTTATAGCTGGGGACTCCATAATAATGCCCATGGTTCTGAAATGAGATGTCCAACAAGTCCATATAGGTGTGATAGTCAAGTCCACAAATGTCTGACCATATGACCAGTGAGACACAATGAAACCAGCTGCTTTATGGATGACCAGTCATTTCTACTTTCTCTCCTGATGTGTGAGTGCTGTATTTTACACAGCACTTAATTGCTGTCATAAACAGAAGTGTTAAAAAAAATGCTCCAAAAAACTGTCTTTGAGAAGAGTAGCCCCATTCAGTGAAAACTAAGGTCAGAAGACCAGGACCCTTTCATAAGCGGAGGACAAAGCTATCCTCACACATTACCATCTCATTGTGCATTCTGTATATTATCTCCTATAGATTTACCAACAACTATGTAGTGCATGGACTTATCTACGCAACCCATTCAAAATATAGGCAATAGTCATTAGAATAGCAGCAGAATGCATCACACTCTCCTGGATGGATTATCCCTAATGTAATGTACACAATATTTCAACACTTTTATTTTTTGCCCTGTGTAAAGGTACAGGCACAAACTACTGAGGAGAAAATTGCCACTGGTGAAATAAGTATACACTTCAACCAGGGATGTGCAGTCAGGGGAGGCAGGTGAGAAATTAACTTAAAAAAAAATAAAAAATAAAACAAAGAGCTTCAAGGGTCATAGCTCAGCGACAGAAGCCCCAAATTTGTCCTACCCCACCACTGGTAAAAAATTTGGGGCTCCTTTGACCTATCATTTTAGAGGTATGTGGCTCCTTGCGAAGCTACATACAGAGTGGACAGTTTAAATACAAGCTGGCAAACTCTGTTTGCAGCAGACTGAGAGGTTGAGCTCACAGTGCCTCTCCTTACTTCATGTCAGAGGCACTGAGCTCAATGGACAGCTTGGAGTCTTGAACCCATGGTAAAGTACCATTAGGCCCAGGTGTCCAATACAAATGTTGTAGTGGAGGCACGCCTCTCACTGCAGTGTCATAGAAGGGGCATGTGTCTAAAAGACACATGCTCCCTTCCAGCTCAGCCCTCTTAACTACAAGGAAATACATGGGTTTATGGCTATAATATTTACCCACAATCCCATGTTTTTCTCACGCATTTAAGAGGGAGAATGAGAATCCGCTGCTGTTGAAAATATCCTTTTATAACCAAGCTAAATCATAAGCCACCTGTTGAGTACAGTTTTTGAAAATATAGTAAATTACCCTAAAAACAATATATAATAATTATTTGTATATTACATATGGTAATTAACCCTTTGCCAAGCAGGCCAATTCTGACACTTCACTCCTCTACAGGCAATAATCTTCATTTTTTTTGCTAGAAAAATACTCCGTACCCCCAAACATTATATATATTGTTTTAGCAGACACCCTGGGGAATAAAAAGGTGGTCTTTGCAATTTTTTATGTTACACGGTATTTGCGCACAAATTTTTCAAACGTGTTTTTTTTTTTTTTTTTTTGAGAAAAATGTTTCAGGGATATTAAAAAAAAGATAACCCGATATCTTTTTTTGCATAATGAGAAAGATGATGTTACACCAAGTAAATAGATACCTAACATGTCACACTTTAAAATTGCGCACACTTGCCACCAAACTTTAGTACTTAAAATTCTCCATAGTTCCTTACTAACCTCATTGTCTCCATTCCCAAGCTATTGAAAGCAACACACTCTCCAACCTTCAGATCAATTTCTCAAAATCCAGGGCGCTGAACATATCCCTCGCTCAATTCTCTTTAATTCTATAACTCCCCCTTCGGGTGAGACCCACACACCATCACTTACCTCGGGGTCCAGCTCCCGGCCAAATTATCCGATCTATACTCTATAAATTTCCTCCCAATCCTAGAAGTAATTCAACACGATCTTAAAAAATGGGCTGCAGGACCTTTCTCTTGGTTTGGGAGAGCTGCCATTATCAATGTCCTCCAGAGACTCCTTTACCTCCTACAAACTTTGACAAATTTCCCCTACCATTCTTTTCCTCTTATAAACAGATTTGCAGGAATTGCATATGGCTCTCCAAACATCCACGACTGGCCTGGGATAGCTTAGTGACCCCTAAATTGAAAGGGGGGGATTGGCCTCCCAGATGTAAATAAATACCACTGGTCCTGCCATCTGGCCAGAGTGATAGACTGGCATGTTCACACCAATACCAAAGACTGGATTAAACTCGAGGAATCGTTCTCCCAATTACCAATTTGCCATTTACCATGGATCAAGTTGAATTTAATCCCAAAGGAGAGTGCCAACCACCCCATAATTGGCCCCGCACTGCAAAGCTTTAGAGCAGCATGTAAAAAACGGAACCTTGCTTCCTCCCCTAGCGCCTTGACTCCAATTGACTGTAATCTAGAATTTTCCCCAGGTCTCCCTTAACACACCACAAACCACATAAACCCGGAAATCTCTATCCGGGCTGAAAACGTATTTGAAAAAGGCAAGCTTTTATAATTCAATGCACTCCCATCTAGATTTCCCGATAGATTTATCCCTTTCTTCAAATACCTACAGATTAGACACTTCCTGAACAGCGCCAAACCATTATCCACATGGTGTAGAGATCACACCCACTTTGAAGCAGATTGTAGCCCCACAGACATGTGATATCAGATCTCTACTACTTATTTTTGCTAATTGTGATCCTAAAGTGAACAAAACTAGCCGGCCCTGGGAAGGGGAACTAAAGGTAGACCTATTGGTAGAGGACTGGGAACATATTTACACCCACATTCATAAAGGCTCAACGAATGTGTCCGCACAAGAAAATGGATTAAAAATCTACTCAAGGTGGTACAGGACCCCAGATAAACTTCATAACTACTACGCCAATGTTTCCCCACTTTGTTGGAGATGTAACACAGCTCACGGCTCACTTCTCCACATTTGGTGGCATTGCCCTCTGATACAAACCCTCTGGAAAGAGGTACACCAACTTATTACCAAAATAAGGACTTATTCGTCAGAATACACACTGGCACAATTTCTCCTTCTTCATACATCTATACACCAGTTGGCCTACAGAAAGTCTGTAACTCTTCACCTCATCAATGCTGCTAAAATGTGCAAACCCTTACACTGGAAGGATAGCATCCCCCCTAGTATATCAGAGTGGCTCCAACGCATGGGTAAGATTGCTGAAATGGAGGACCTAGTCCACCAGGCCAGAGAGCCTCATACTAAATTCTGCAAAACCTGGGCGTGTGTGATGCACTTTGCAGAATCGGCAGAATTCCACAGACTACTCAACGTACATTAGAGCTTGACCTGAGGGCATAAGAGGCCTCACTGAGAGGAGGACACAAAAGTATAAGAATAAAAGGCTATGACTCAATACATCCCCCCCCCCCGCCTTCCTTCTCTCTTCCCTGTACTCTCAGTATTCCCCTGGACTGGCTCTATCAATGACACCCTTGTGCACTCCCTACATACAGCTTGCATTTGAGGGGGTTTTATTTGACCCCAGAGGTAACCACACACATACTAATCCTACAATACCTCACCTACCTCTCCCCTTCCCCTCCCCCTTCCCATATCTCTTTCCCACCGCAAAGTGGACTAGGCTCCCCCATTATTATCCTTAGTCATACTTGAGTGAACAAACAACGAAGAAGATATCACTAGTGGTTATAAAATGTTTAATTTTGACGGCTATTTAGGTAAACAAGTTTTAGATGAGATGCTCTGCATCTCGCAGACTTCAATTATTACCCTAGTTTAAATTTCATTGTCCTTATGGAACTAAACTATTTCTTGTTATCTAAAAAAACACTAATTGGAGAAAGGAAGGGATAGAGGAGTGGGAACTAGATGGATCTGCCCCACCTGTTCACAGTTTGTTCCCAAGTTGGGTGAAGGGGTGCACTGAATGCATATCGGGCATTTCCAGCAGACTAAGTTCCTCGAACCTGGTACTCTGTCCCTTTCATTGTCCCCCTCTAAGCGTTCTCTTACTTTTTTTTTCTGAAGAATCTTAATAAAAATATTGAAACAAAAAATATCTCCATAGGCAACGCTTTACATTTTTTTACAGATTACATGTTTAGAGTTACAGAGGGGGTCTGATGCTAGAGTTATTGTTCTCGCTCTAACAATCCCAACTTATGTACCCTGTGTGTATCTGGCTCTGATACTAACCAGTGCCTCACCAGCCACTGACCTCACCGCACATCCGTGATTTCAACCTACCAGTACAAGGGTGCCACTGTAGCCAAAGCAGACAAAGCAAGCGTTGGGGAGCCAGGGCTATCAAGCTAGTGATTAGTGCACATGGCAATAGTTTTTGCCAGCTATAGTATTCTTCATTGTATATGGAACTGCCTTTGAAATGGAGATCAGACAGAGAGGGAAGCCCCTAAGAGGCTTTGCAATGGGGAACCCTCACAAAATTGCTTCATTACCCACTGTCATTCTGTGATTGGCTGATTGATAAGCTCATCTCTCTTTCAATCAGATTTTTCCTCCTATCAGCATGCTCCTCGCACTTTAGCACTGGTTGGATGCTTGTGCTGTGTCTCTGCTAGTCTGTACAGCAGACTGGTAGAGGCTGATACCAAGTCAAATTCAGGTACTTGCTTTGCTTCCATTTAAAAAGATAAATAAATAAAGTTAAGCCCAACTCCAGGATATTATAAACTCTCCTAACACCCCTTTAAACTAAACAATGGTATGAGGAAAAAAAAACCTTTTCAAATGCCCATTTTAGCTCTTTTGCAATAATACAAACTTACCTGCCTGCTCTCAGTTGTCTACTAAATGTACACTGAGTCTGGATGTGGGGGGTGATGCCCGTGCACCCTTAATGGATAGTTCTCATCACTAACTGCTTGATGCGCACACCCCCATTGGTGGAGGTAACACTTCCATGGGCCAGGTCCTCTCTCATAGGCTCCAGAGGCAGGAGAACTCATGGGGGAGATAGAGAGACTGGTGTCCAAGAAAATAATAAGCAGGAAAAATGTCTGGACCCCAGGGCAGGATGAAAACTTTGTTCAAATAGGAACCTGCGACTTTTACCCATTACACTATGTAGGATGACTTAGGATGAGGAGTCTAGTAATTGATGCTCAATGCACTATTTTAATTTATTTTTTTCCTGGAGTTGGGCTTTAACAATTAATTATTTAATACAGAGCTGAATTAATTTCATATCTGCCTAGAGCTCAGTGTTAAATTCTTCCTCAGACAACAGTAAGTAGCAGGACATTTGTAGTTATTTCCTCAACACCCGCTCAACCAGACACCGTCATTAAACCGGTGGACTTGATTTCACTGTAAAGCATTATATGTCAGCCTTCTACGTGTTTTTACATATTGCTTTCATATGTGTCTACAGAGAGCAGCCGTGCCAAGTTTTGCAATTAACTGTAAGAATTTGTTTCAGATGTGATATTTCAGTTGAACAATAAACTTCAATTTCTGGTGAAATGTACACTATAAAAGCAGATTATTTGTATGAACTTAGAACAGGAAACAATTATATTTGCTGTCAAAGGAGATGTCTGACATGCACATTTAACTCAGGCTACAAATATCTATACAAAAAAAAAAAAACGTACATACCGCAACAAAAGTAGATCATTAAATCACTAAAATCTCATACAAATGTTATCATGTTAACGTAATTTAAAAAGCTATTTTCTAAATATTTAAATCTGCAGTTTTCATTAAAATAGTGAACTTGCCATCAAAGTATTATTAAATCCTCTGTGCTTTTTTAGCCTAACACATTGAGAATGTATAATATAAACTTTGCCCAGTAAACTATTTGTTAAAGATTTACAAATTTGAATGCTACTGGCTCCTTACAGTAGTTACATAGTTACATCGTTTCTTCACTACTGTTAACCTTTCTTCATAAATTTAGGCCAAAATATAGTTACGTAGTTACATATGACATTTTTATCATTTTTTTTTATACAAATAGAGCATTCTCTTTCAGTGGTATTTAATCACTGCTTTTATTTATTTTTTTGCAAAATAAAACGAAAAAAAAAAAACTGACATTAAAAAAACAAACAAAAAAAAAACAGCATGTTTTTCTTCACTACTGTTAAGCTTTCTTCATAAACTTAGGCCAAAATATATACTGCTATATTTCTTTAATGAAAAAAAAAAAATCAGTGTATTATTTAGTCTGTGAGAAAGTTATAGAGTCCACAAACTATGGTGTATATTGATCAATCCTGATGTACTGACGGCCTAATTTCTTGAGCCACGAAAATGCCAGAACAGTACAAATATCCCCCAAATGACCCTTTTTGGAAAGTAGACAGTTCAAGGTATTTAGTAAGGGGCATGGCGAGTTTTTTTAAAGTAGTAATTTTTTTGTCACAATTAAAAAAAAAATTAAGAAATAAAAAAATGTGGGTTTTTTTTCTCAATTTTTTTTACATACCATAATCAGAGCATTACAGTTACCACAGTAACACTGTACTGCTCTGGGGAGGTGATCAGGATTTTTTGTTTTGTTTTACACACTATGACTGTGCATTTTACAGCTAGAAGCAACCATTTTTTCTGAATGAAAACTACTCATTTACTGTTTACTATTGTGATTAGCTGTGGTTGGCCACAACTAATAACATGGTACAGATGGGCTGTGATTGGACCTGTCTGTACCAAGTGATGACTGTGACCAATCACAGAGTTCATCACAATAGTACACAATGAAACGCATATAACAAAGCCTTTCATTGTGTACAACTCTCATATGGTCTGCTGTGATTGGCCACAGTGATCGCATGGTACAGGCAGCGGGCTGGTACAGTGATCTGTCATCAGCCATGTCCGCTGGACATGGCTGGTGAGAGATTGCGCTGGTGCGTGGCCTAATCCTGGGAGGGGACATCGTATGACACTAATATGGGGCACTGATAGGCGGCACTGATAGGTGGCACTGATATGCAGCACTGATGGGTACACATAGGTGGTACGGATGGGCACTGATAGGTGGCAAGGATGGGCATGGATGGGCACTGATAGGTGGCACTGATGTACACCAATTGATGGTACAGATGGATGCCAATCAGTGCCAAACAATAATGCCTGACAATCAGTGATGCCCATTGTGGGGATATTTGGCATCCATTGGGGGCACTGGTTGGCATCCCTGGTGGTCTAGGGTGGCATACCTGGTGGTGACATCCCTGGTGGCCCTAGTGGCATCCCTGGTGGTCCAGTGTGGGCATCCTCAGGGGGGCTGCGCTGATAATCAGCACAGACCCCCCCCCCCCGTCAGAGGAGCAGCCAATCGTCTCTCCTCTACACGCATCTGACAGACGCGAGTGAGGAAAAGCCAATCAATGGCTCTTCCTATTTACATCGTGATCAGCTGTGACTGGACATGGCTGATCATGTGGTAAAGAGTTTCTGTCAGAGACTCTCTACCTAGATCGGTGTTGCAGTCTGTCAGATTGACACACCGCAACAACGATCGCCGCGAAGCACGCCCCCGGGGGCATGCAGCGGCTTGATATAACATCTGGTCAGGATATTGAAATCACTGTGCCGCCGTCCTTTTGCTATATGGTAGGCGGCAAGTGGTTGAATGAGGCCCATATAGACATGTGCCTCCATCCCTATTAAGTAGCAAAGAGGAGAGAGTTTGGGACTTTGAATGAGATGTGTCCAACAGTACATTGACACATAAACAAAGGTAAATGCACATTAAAGACAATCACCTAGGGTGTGACATGTTCACCACATCCCCCCCCCCCCCCGCACCTCTCCTCCCATTTCTCTTCCCTGTGACAGCGGGTGGGGGATCTTCTTCCCCCGCCCGCTGTCACAATGTGAAAACACAGCAGTGAATGAATAGACTACAAGTACCATCAGCCATTGCAGCTGGCGGCTTTTAGACAGCTATCCTGTGAGTCCAATGGAGTCTGACATTGCTCCTGTGATTTGCTGATCGTGGGTGCAATGCGTTACAGACTCCTAAGGAAAAAAATAATAAATGCATATTTTTTCTTTTTTTTTCAAAAAATTAACTTAGCCTTTATATCTGCCTAGTTGTTCAAGCTTATCAAATACTTTCCAATTATACCATGCAAATTTCAAAATCTAGTTTTTTTAACTTTTAACATTGTAGAATAAAGTTAAGAGCAACGCTGCCCAAATAAAAGTAATTTCTGTGTTTTGTAATAGACAGCATCCTCCCCTGCAATGCTTCACATTGGCTTTAAAGTATCTAGTTCACACAGATCTTATTGCAGCCATCTGGATAACACGGTGACTAAGACGAGATAGCCAGGAGTGATTGATGATGTATAGCAAGAGAAAACCCTTCATACATGGCAGAGCACTTACTGAGAAACTTGGATGAAGTTAAATCCTGGGAAACATGACTGATCTAGATCAGAAGGAAAACAAGCTTCATATTTGATGTCAGTTGAAGTTTTAAAGAGGACCTGTACTTAGATGTTCACCTAGAGCTATATGAAAAGTCTTGCTTGGATGGAAGGTTGAATTCGCTTTTCTGGAGAATATGCTGCTCCAGGGTCCCCTCGAGTGCTTGTTACATAAGCAAAAGCCTAGACATTTGATAATGAAGTAGAGGACCAGCTGATCTGAACTATAAACCCTTCCTTCATCATTTGTGAACAAATGTTTAGGTTTGTGGGACTTTTGAGGCTATTATATAGAATTTTAAAGAATCCAGCCAGATTGCTGCAGTCATAAAAGACAGCACGAACACTGTGGCCTAGGGGTGTCTGCCACTGAAATCTGGCCCTGCTACAGAGGTGGTGAGTGATCTTCTGGCCTGTACATGGTTCCTGGGGTCTCATTTCCTGCGCTTTTGTTCTGTGTTTTGTCTGCACTCATACCTGTGAAAATAAAAGCTCTTTTATCCGGACGCAGCATGGGTCAGGCTGTGTTTGTCGGGTCTGTTCATATGTTTTTTCAGCTACTCTTTTTTTTTAACAAACATTGAACAGTTATGTTTATATATAGGCATACCTGGGAATGTCTTCCTACCTTTCAACCATGAGAATCAGGTATTCAACCCAGAACTTTGTGATTTTGGTTCAGATACCAGAGTCCGTCTTATCTTATTATTATTATGATTTATATAGCAGCAAAAGTTTGTGTAGGGCTTTAGGATATAAAGGGAGACAATACAGCAATGATACAATTCAATACAAGAAGGTTAAAGTGGAAGTAAACCCTCCTATCGTTTTCAGCCAAGGAAGCTGCCATCTTGTCCTCCCTTTAATCTTTAACTGCCACGAAGCTGCACATGAGATCAGTTATGACACCAGCCATTGGATGGTTTGACAGTTTGGTTGAGAGCACAACCAATGTGACAGTTAACTTTTCCGGCATGCCATGTTTTTTCAAACGATGGGTTTACTTCCGCTTTAAGAGGGCCCTGCTCCTGCAAGCTTACAATCTAAGAGGGGGGGGGGCTGGTGTAACAAAAGTTAATAACTGTGAGGGATGAACTGATGAGGGAAGTACAGTGATATCTCGGTTTGCGAGTAACGCGGTATATATGAGCGTTTCGCAAGACGAGCTATATTAAAAAAAAAACCTGAATTGATTTGTGAGCACTGTCACTATTACTGTATGTGGCCAGAGGTCTGGGGGCGCTGGAGAACTCGGAGAAGCTCCCAGCTGGGTGGGGTGGGCGTAACGTTGGTTGGAGCACCCGAAAGTGTCAACAGTTCCTGGGTGTCTACAAATGTCTCCAGCACCCCCCACCTCTGGCCACATACAGTACTGCATACACCAGCAGTGGTTGTGGAACAAATCATCTGAGTTTCCATTATTTCTTATGGGAAAACTCGCTTTGATATACGAGTGCTTTGGATTACAGGCATGCTCCTAGAACAAATTATGCTCGTAATCCAAGGTATTACTGCAGAAGATTCAGTTGCAAGCTGAAGTGGACCATGTGGATAGGGCTGATGACCACTGCCTTAGAAAGCATGTCTCTGGGTGCACTCTCTGGGTTTTACCACCAGCCATTACATCACAACAGGACACAATAGTGATGTAATTCCCAGAAGGAGATTGTGCTCTTAGCCTCACTTTGAGAAGAACAATGTAAGTACCAGCAGGCTTAAAACAGATGCCACTGGGCCAGTTAATCATTTATACACATAAATTGTACCACAGGTTTTGTAGGAAACATACAGCATTCACAACATCTGCTGTAACAAGTCTGACCTTTAAGAAATGTCTGTGACACTTGTTGCAATGCCCAGACAGGAATGTAACAGAGTTTTAAAATTTGTTAGTTAGGATTGAGTGAGTGTAATTTACCATTTAAATGAGAAAGTTAAGAAAAGTGGTGCAACAAATTATTTACAGAAACGATATTTTGAAAAACAGCCAATTAGGGTCTATTCAAACTAGTATGCAGTGTAGGAAAGCTGTGTTCCTGTGCGGCTTCACACACTGCATCCCAATAGCATGACCCTTGTGAACTGCTGGGGAGTGCAAAGTTAACGGCACCAGTTTTCAAATGCAGTGCAGTTGCCCCAACCGGATCACATTGTACAAAAGTACAATGCAATGCAGTTGCCGTGCGTTTTAAAAAGTAGTTCATGCACTACTTTTGGTGTGGTGCGGTGCAATTTAACCCCATTCAAAATTAATATTTTGAATGGGCACAGAACTGCATGTGAATCGCACAGGAACCATACAGCGTGGAACCCAGTGCCAGTTACATTATGGGGCTCATGGGTGCTTGCACGGGGGAGACAGAATTAATGGTTGCCGACAGCTGAGCTCTCCATCGGTTGCCTAGCAGTGGTGAGGCTGCATAGCCTTCTCTGTTGACATGCTGATCGCGATGCAATTCAGGCAATGCTCTTGATCGGATACAATATTAATTATGATAGTGGTTTTATTGATCACCCACCTTACTGGCATGGAGCCCACACGGCTGCTGAACATATTGTTAATATATGTGATTGTAATTTTGATTCTAATAAATACTGTGTTTATGTCCACATATGAGATCCAATCAGGAGCATCGCCCAGATCGCATCCTGATTCGCACAAAATTGTCGGAAAATCCGATCGTTCAGAACGAGGTGACGTAAAACACGTACGACAGGACTATAAAGAGGCCAGTAGCCAATATCTCTTGTCTCGTAATTTATTCTGAACATGCGTGGCACTTTGTGCGTCGGAATTGTCTACACGCGATCGGAATTTAAACGATCAGATTTTGTTGTCGGAAAGTTTGAGATCCAGATCTCAAACTTTGTGTGTCGGAAATTCCGACGGAAAAAGTCAGATGGAGCCCACACACGATCGGAATTTCCAACAACCGATCGCACATTTTCCGTCGGAAAGTCTAACCGTGTGTACAGGGCATATGTCTTGTCCTTTTGGGAAGAACTATACCAGCCTTTTTCAACCAGGGTGCCTTGAGGTTTCTTCAGGGGTGCCTTGGCAAAATGCCTAAAAATTGATCAAAAATTGTAGGTGGATCAAGGCTGCCTTTTTAGTTAAACAAAGCCACAGGTTTTCATTATGCACCATTATGACTTTTTAGACAATGGCACCCAAACAACCAATGATGTCATCAGTTGATAAGGAAGTTGTCTGTACTGTAAGTCCTCCATATGCACAGCCATGTGATGGGTGAACACGTACTGTTTAACCCATTTCTGCCCAGAATATGTTGGTCCCTTTGGACTCACTGCGCATTATAGGCTTGGGCTCCCTCCCTGGTCACTGATGCAATGGGGGGGGGGGGGGGGCAGCCTGGCTTAACCAGCACTACCATCAGTCCATTCCATAAATTGTTCAGGTCTTACAGAAATGGACCCCAATAGCAGCTTCACCCAGCACCTGTTTATTTCCAAAGGATGTCCACATCTAAAGGTTAATAGAAGGAAGAGTCTGAACAACAGAAAGCATTTTAATGTAACAGGTTATTTACATCCTTTTGTAGCACCCTCTAGGTAGGTAGGTGCTAGAGATAGCAGTTTGTAGGATAGGAGCAAGAGAAGACAGCATCAGAGAGCACTGCTGGGCAAGTCTCCAGGGAGAGGAACAACTAGTCGCAGCCAGGAGGGCTGGTAAGTGACATACACAGGCTTGAGAGGACTGGGGAGACACGCCTGAGAGAACTGGAAGGATGCAGATCCAGCAGAGTGGCCAGTGGTGTCATGGGCAGTGGAGAAGGGCAGTTGCAGCCAGGGGGATGGCAGGGCCTGAAGATGGGTTATTGGGCTCAGTTGCCTTATGTTGGACAGCTAGCACCAAAGACGTTCTGTTGTTTGCTACACTATAGGGGCCCGCGGTCCCTACCTGCAAAGGGCAATTGCTAAGGCCTGGCTGAGCCAGTGTAAGGCCTAACCACTTTGTGCTAGCTGTGCCTGAAGATTAGAGAGTAAGCAATATACAGGAGGAGAAATGGAGTGTATATACCGGACTGTATATAGTTGTCCCAAGCAAGTTCTACCAATTCTACTGAGCATCCAACACTTCCTTTACCCCATCTAAGTTCAATCTCTTTAAATAAAAAACAAAAACAAAGTGCATGGACTGTTTTACGTCTCTGAGTGTCTGAGAGGTGAATGCCGGGCTGGACAGGGTGACAGGTGACCACAATACTCAGTGGCTCCTATGGGGGTACCGCTACATTTTTATTAATCCCAAAATTGATGGCAAATTCCTTGAGCTGCAATCCGTAAAATGTAGAAATAGCAAGGAGAGAGCCGAGATGAGACGCTCATACATTTTAAAGGGCTTTTTACAGAGTCCTGCATCCCAAAAAAAGAGAATGCAAGTAGTTCCATAAGTCCTGCACTTCTCCTTTCACGCTTTCTCCCTAAGCTTCTTGAAACTAGAGTCTCAAAGATTACATCTTTTCCATGCCATGGTCTCCCAACAGACTACATATTTAAAGCCTTTATATCCAAGATGGCCCACACTGGCAGGGGTTGGGTAGGTTTGGCACTACCTCACACTCTGTGGTATACCCCACTACTGAGAGGACCTCTAGAAGCTACTTAGGCAACTATGTGGCCTACACTTATTATAGGGTTGCTAACCTTAAAGCAGAACTAAACCCATATGTAGAGCAGCAGTGAGGGGGCATGGCAACATGTTTCAGCTGGTTCCATCTCAAGCCTCAAAAGGATTAAAGGCTGCTTACTATGATTTTTACACCTCCATTGAATTGAGTGCCTAACTAGCTATCTTATTTGATTTATTTTAAACAACTACACTGAATCAGTGGCACCCTCTGTCTCTGCTTCCGTTACAATTGTTACAATTTGCAGATGTGAACCCTAACTGAATGGCAAAAGTTTTCTAAAGCCCAGTGTAATATATCAGCAACAATTTTTTATTTTATTGGAATACATGTTTTCAACTTTTGCCATTTTTTTGGTGAATTTCAGTTCTACTGAGCCAGGGAGTGTAGTTACCCTATACCAGGAGGTATCTGAGCAAATACATTCATAGCAGGATCACCAAGTATTATAGTAACAAAAGCTGCAGATTTAAAGTGGTTGTAAACCTAGTTACACCACTTTTACCTACAGTTAAGCCTATAATAAGGCTTACCTGTAGGTACTGAAAATATCTCCTAAACCTGCACAGTTTAGGAGACATTTACCATATATACGCTTGGGCAAAAATTTTAAATAACACTCCTAAAGCCACATCCGTATAAACTTGATTGGGGGAGAGAAAGGGTAAAGGGCCACAATTCACAAAATGATATAGTACAAAAATATATTTTATTAACAATAAGTCCTATTAAACAGGTCAAGTAAAAAAGAATTAAAAACATACGATAGGCATATGATGGTAATGAGTATCTAATGTAAACAAGAGAGTTAACGCCAAATAAATGGCAGTGAGCCCCTGTGTGTCAGCACGTTTCGCTGTTTTGCTTCGTCAGGACACACTTGGGGGTAGTTGGAAGGAACAGGTTTCACTTGTCAGCATAGAAATATCTCCATATGGAGAGCTCCCAGATGATCACCCAGGAATCACTGTGTAAAGCAGGAGGCAGTTTCTTACTAATACCAGTGACCGTGTATAGGGCTGATGGTGTAAAGATATATAGATTTGAATATAAACTCATATTGTTCACCGGGGGAGGAAGGAGATATACCTTAAGTATCCAGATAATTAAACGAGGAGAGTAATACAGAGGAGAAAGGTAGAACAAACAACACCCTTTCACCTGTTTTCAGTCCATAGGGGCTTCAACAATAATCCATATGGACAGATATATATTCCTTCCAAACTGGATATATCAAACTCTCCTATACCTGCCCACAGTCAGTATAACTATATAGGCTCCATAGGTATATTTAAACAGGCCATAGTAGCATGAGGTTTAGTGTCTCCTCCAGGAACAAACCACGTCATCGGCGCATGCACACTGAAGAAAGGGCATGATCGTGACATTTCTAAAAGGTGCTGTGACCGACGGTTCCCGCGCGCAGGAGTGAAGTCACGTGACTCCAGACAATCACAGAGCCAGAGTCCACAGCCCCGGAAGGAAGAGGGGTGAAGTTGGATTCGGGCACATTGGGGAGACACCGGGGACATTGCGGGCTTCGTTTGCAGGTAAGTGGTACATAATGGGCAATGCAATGCATACCAGCCTATTATGCTTTTACTATGCAGGGAACAAAATAGGAAGTAAAACCCATCAGAGTTTACTTCCTCTTTAATTAAATAAAAAAATGTTTTTTTGAAAGTGCATTAACACACTGAACTCCTATGAGATTTTGTTTGTGTACACTTTCATGAATATACAGATACACAACATAGAATTTCATTATTCATATCAGTGTTTTAGAACATAATAGCTGGAAAGCAGAACTGAGGTTAGCGTGTTAACCACATGGGTATGTGAGGCCGCCAGTAAGTAGCAGTGGAGAAAACACTCAATATTGATCTTATAAACCCAGAGCTCATCACACAATTCCCTCCACTTTGCAGAAAATTATAAATACGGCAGTTTCTTGTAGACTCAGCCGCAAGGTATGCCTAGTGATCCCAGCCCAAGCAGATGTTACTTTGGCAGTCTAAACAAGTTCATTTGGGACGCTCTGCCTTCATGGGTTGTACAACATTTTAATAATCCAAAAATGCTACACAGGAAATTGCAATATTTATGATGTTCTGATATGATTCCCCTCTGCCGCCACTCCTGAGCTATCCCGCTAACAGTCAGATATACCGTATACAAAGAAATGGTTTACTCTGTAAGCATTCAATCTGGCTATTAATATCATATTATATTAAGAGTCTCACTATGCTGGTAATGCTACATATGTTCTACTGAGCAACATTTGTCCCACACAAATACATAGCTCCCAACTGTCCCTGATTTAGAGGGACTGCCCCTAATTTGGAGCAATGTCCCTCTGTCCCTCTTTCCTCCACATGTGTCCCGCATTTTGGTCTGGTCTATATAGTTGTATATAAAATGCACTTTTTATCTTTCAAAAAGTGTTTCCCAGTGCTAACCCTCTCATCCAAATTCTAAATTGCTGCATTTGTAAATTTTAAAAGCCAATATAAAGTTAGTGATAGTAAAGAAAAATCCCCTGTGGATTAAATTTTTGGTTAATTCTCCTTTAAGGGGGTGTGGCAGGGGGCGTGGCCTATGGCCACGTACATTTGCTAGTAGGTGTCCCTCATTCCTATCTCAAAATGTTGGGAGGTATGCAAATAGATAGATAATCTGTATCTTACATCTCCACTGATATTTTAAGACGGACCCTGGTAAGTTGAACAGCTCCCCACTTTCATATATTTCATAGGGTCCAGTGGGAAGCATTTCCCAAGAGCAGGACATATCTCTGTGCCTTCCCATGAGACTATAATGAAGTTTTTAGCAACCTGGCTCTGCTGTCTGGTAGGGCTGTTTTATATCTCAGGACTGGATGGATTGAAATCTCTTTGCAGATAAAACAGCTCCCTCATATGTATTTTAATGTTATATTTAGCCAGTTACCTAGACTTCAGATTTGAGAAATCACCTGTCTGGTTGTTCAGTGTGGTAGAAGTAGCGCGATCACAAGACTGGCTGAACAGTTACAAATAATTGTAAATGGATATTTAAAATAATTAGGCACAACAAACCCACAAATGTGTATGCAGCACTAACCCCCGAAGGAGCTGCTGGTTTGATTGGGCTTACCGTTACCTTCTTCTCCTGGATTTGTGTGTAGGGGTTTCCCGTGGTAGATACCCAGTAACTTGAGAGACTGATGACAGATCTGCATAAAGGGATTTATATTGCAAAAACGTAGACAACGAACAGTCTGTTTAAAATAGGATCAGAGGGTTAGGAAGGAAGTCCAGGTACTCTTAGTGTCAAAGTCAATAATGAAGGACTTGCTTACTTTGACTGCATCCAGAGAATAGCCATTCACAACTGGATGTTCACTCAAGTTGGACAGTCCCTCTCTCACAAGGCCTAGCAGCCAACAAGGTGCTTAACTCAGAAACAAGTCTCTGCCACAGACGGTGTTGCAGAACTTCAGGAAACTAAAACTTGTAGAACACTCGTGTGATACCTGGATCTTTCAGCCAGCTTGGCAATACCCGCGAGACAGGATTCACTTAGGTCCCTCAGCCTCACCAGGCTCTTGCTAAGAAGCCAACCCGTATGTGGCCATCTTCTGAAGAGTCTTCCCCTGGATAGCTACGAAGTTACTGGGCCTCTTCAACTACTGGAGACGGCACCTGACCACCTTGGAATCCTTCCCGAGACAACAAGTCGGGTGGATCCGCACCCCAGGCCATAGCCTTCATGGGGGCTGGTCAGGAGGACCAGGACCATGGAGTCAGAACATCCTTCTGGACCGGAACCTTGAACCACGTGACATCTGCATCTTAAGTACCCTCTCCCAGAAAGCACAGCAAGAGTGACACTCCCACTGGTTGGGCTCCGAGAGAGAGTAACCTTAAAGCACCCAACTAGATTGTGGTTCCATGCCTGCCAGAAGAGACAATGCCCCCCGGTGGCCAGGCTTAACACCCTATAGTCCAGTCAGACTGATGCTGAGGTCCAAATTTTGAACAATTGTACCCAAACCAAACTACAGTTCAGGTGTAACATTAACTTTCAAAAACACAGCGCGTGCTCTTCAGGAGCCGGCGCTACATGTATTTTAACACATTAAAGAGGAACTGTAATCTGCTCACATGATCTGTAATAAAAACATCTTTGCCATTCTGAAGCTTCCCTCCAACTACTTTGCATATTATTTTATATATACTGTGAATCTGTACTTGCCAAATATGCTGCAACAATCTCCCTCCACTAATGCCGTGTACACACGGTTGGTCTTTCCAGCAGAAAAAGTCAGACGGAATCTTTTCATCGGATATTCCGATCGTGTGTGGGCCTCATCGGACTTTTAAAAAAAAAATTCTGACGGACCTAGAAATAGAACATATTTTTAATCTGTCCAACGGAATCAATTCCTATCGGGAAAACCGTTCGTCTGTATGCTGTTCTGACAGACCAAAAAAACTACGCTTGGTCAGCTATTGGCTACTGGCTATTGAACTTCCTTTTTCTAGTCTCGTCGTACGTGTTGTATGTCACCACGTTCTAGACGATCGGACTTTGGTGTGATCGTGTGTAGGCAAGACCGTTTCAGCGGAACTCTGTCTGAAAAACCGCCAGAGTTTATTCTGATGGAAAAAACGGTCGTGTGTACGTGGCATTAGTCTGGCTGCAACCATTTTCACTGTGAGCAGGTGAAGCTGCTGCCTGTTCACTTCCTGGCTTTACATAGGAAAACCTCCAGCTCTGCAGCTCTCATTGGCCCTCTTATGACTCATCCGCCCTCCCTTCTTGACAAACTCTCACGAGAATGAGAGAGAGAGCTGTGCCTGTTATAAGCCTAGGCTTTTTAGCAGACAAGAAACAGGAAGTGGACTGTATAAGGTATTTACTGGCAGAAAGAAAACGTTTTACTATCCAAAGTTAAAACAACAAGGGCAGAAGATTTAATAGATGGAAAGTTGAAAAAAATACCAACGTTCCACTTTACCCACTCCAGCTTCGGAAGATTTACCCCTCTTCCTAACCAGGCCATTTGCAATACGGCACTGCGTTACTTTAACTGACAATTGCATGGTCATGTGACGCTGTATCCAAATAAATGTATGTCCTTTTTTTCCACAAATAGAGCTTTCTTTTGATGGCATTTGATCACCTCTGTGTTTTTTATTTTTTGTGCTATAAACAAAAAGACTGACAATTTTGAAAAAAAAACATATCCAATACATTTAAAAAAAAATTTAAAATTGAATTTCTTCATTAATTTAGGCCAATATGTATTCTGCTACATATTTTTGATAAATAAAATCACAATAAGCTTATGTTGATTGGTTTGCGCAAAAGTTACAGCGTCTACAAACTATGGGATATATTTATGGAATTTTTATTTTTTATTTTCTTTACTAGTAATGGCAGCAATTATTGACTTATAGTAGGACTGCAATATTGCGGTGGACAAGCAGACACTAACTGACACTTTTGATACTTCTTGGGGGCCGGATCGGATTGATTGGATGAAACCAGACAGGCAGTCCGTTTCCACCTGATTTCCACTCGACTATGCGCTCCGCACAGTGGAGCAGACAGGACCTGTCATCCGCCTGCTCAGCGGGAATGAGTAGAGTGATATCCCATTGAGCAAGCAGAATCTGCATTTTGTTTTTTATGCTTTTTTTTTCTTTTTATGCAAATTTGTTGTTGGGCAGATTTAAAAATGCAAATCCTGCAAAATCACTGTAAAAAACGCACTACATGCTTTCCTGCAGTTTCTCCATTGACATCTATTTAACCAAAAAAGCAAAAAAAAAAAGCAGTGTTTAAAAAAATCCATGACCCTTTCCAAAAAATACAAAAGGCAAAAAAAAGCAGTGATGTGAACGTGCCCCATTGGAACCCATGTTAAAAAATGTCCTGCGTTTCTGCAAAAAGCATGAAAAAACACATTGGTGTGAATGGAGCCTAAAGTACGAAAATTCTCATATGACAGAATTATTGCATTTTCACTAGGGCTGTTACTGATTAAAATTTTCGTGTTCGATTAATTGTTTTTTTTTAAAATCCATTAATCGACTAATTTCGATTAATTATAACGCACATACAGATCCAACTACTTTTAGCTGATCTCTTTGCATTGCAACTATGCATTAGTCAGTGGTTGCACACACTAGTTCGTTTCCACAATCCATGACTTAACTTCACAGTTCACACAAATAAGTTTTAAATTCAAACTGTAGCACTGATGTAATTTTTTTTTTCACAGTAGTGTGACAATCCCTCCACCTCCGGTCTAACTAATCACTCTCACCTTATGGCATGGACCCCTGTGCAAACAGGTGGTCATGCAAGCAGGTATCAAAAGGGTTAACACGGACCATAAACGTCTCTCACGTCTCTAGCAAGGACGCCAGGTCATGGGTAGAAAGAAAAGATCTAAGGGCTCACCGCTTAAGTATAAGATTTTATCTTTATGTTCAAACACAAACTACTCACATAAAGATGATAACAATCCAAAGACATGCAGGTAGGTTAATTGGCTTCAGTCAAAAAATAAAATAAAAATAAAAAATTGGCCATTGTATATGAATGGGGACCTTGGATTGTGGGCTCCTTGGGGGTAGGGACCGATGTGAGTGTGCAATGTACAGGGATAGGGACAATTGTAGACACTCAGCTTGAACTTGATGGACTGGTGTCTTTATTCAACCTTACTAACTATGGAAACTATGAACACAGCATGAAAAGCTGACAATCATGTTAGTTCCGTAGGGCAGCAATGGGGGGATGTCATGCGTAGCTCTTCCTCCGTACGCGTTACATTCAATCAGAACTTCAACGGCATGGACATCTACGTCACTGGACTCCTCCCCCCTTCCCTTTATTAGCAGAAGGAGGCACTTGGGGAAGGGGGGAGGAGTCAAGTGACGTAGATGTCCATGATGTCACCGTATCGCCAACGGAACTCCCCGAAGACCCGGAAGCTGGCGGAGAGGTGAGTACCGATCAAAAGAATTTTGATTGATCAAAAAAATGAATCGAATAATCGAGGAATTCACAGCCCTAATTTTCGCACAAAAACTACTAATTGACCGAAAATGTTACGATCTGGCACAAGAAAATTTTTCGTGCCTTTTCGTTTGCTTCGAAAGCAGTACAATGAAATGATCGCATGTACGGGACCCCAAGCCGATCCGTTCATCTGAGTCGGGTGCAGGCGCTGACATTGTACGTAAGGGAAACCGGCAGTGAAGCCTTCAGGCTTCACAGCCTGTTTGATACAGCGCATGTGCGAGTGGCGTGGCGCATTCTGAATGGTCCTGTCATCTTTTGGGACACACACAGGTTCCAGAAGGCAGCCGGATGAAGGAGGAGGGCCGAATGCAACTGTGGAAGTGATGTACCTCACCGTGGCGACATAGGACTGAAGTCCTGAAGAAAAAATGCAATAAAGTTACAACAAAGAAAAAAAAAAAGAAATCTCGAAAAACGAAGGGAGGTGGGGGGGGGGGCTTGATCAAGTGGTTGAGACAGATTTGTCTTTTTGCCTGGAACTCTGCTTTAATAGGTTAGGGCTGTTTATTTTAATTTAATAATTTCTCTGAAATCACAAGCTCATACAAAATGGATTTAAGAACACCCTAATCTATGATTCATGTGGAAAGCTTTGTGGACTTGGGTGGGAGACCCTTTGTGATTATACGCTCCCACTCCACTTGATACGATATGGAAAATCCCAGCTGACACAACATTCTTTGTCTTTCGTACGGACATAACAAAGGAGACACAGAGAACGGCATTCAACGCTGTTACATCATAATGCTGGGTGAACAATAGGCAAAAGTCTGTTACGCTCAATCCCTTCAACTTTGGCCCACTTTGAATCAACAAAATAGCCAAAAATAAATTCAATGAAAGGTGGTGTTCGTTGTAGAAATACAATCAAACCATAATAAAATGACTTCATAAGACTGACTGCCAAAGAAATGGAAAACTTTAGCCTCTGAATGTACAGAATCTGACAGAAGAGAGCAATAGAAAAAGCCCCAACCTTGGTTTATGATTGATATGTGTAGGACAGCATCACATGGTCATAAACTGGATGATGACTGGATCTAATTCAGTGCTGTTATGATGATGGTCATCTGGTTTTCATCCCTACTATAAAGAGAAATTTCAGACAACCAATCAGTAAGCTGCCAAAGCTATTCAGCTTAAAATGTGGTGAGGAAGAGGAGTGCTCGACATCTAGATGTACAAATAGCTCAAATAGCTCTGGTTATATATATTTTGATGGTACCTGTGGGTTTGCTGGCAGCTCTATAATCTTATGGAAATCTCTAGAGTAGGCCTTGTGAAAACACAAAGAAAGTGTAAAGAATAGGATCGCCCATTCACTGGTGCTTATCAGAAGTGTAATGAAAAAAAAACACGTTAAATGCTTTTATGGCAGAATATACGATATAGTGCTATTAATTAAGGGGGTCAGAGTAGTCATAATTTTTAGTGATGAACAATCAGATATTTTTTTTAAAACACCAAGACACGTTTCGTGGCTGATTAGCTACTTCCTAAGGCAGGGATCCTCAAACTACGGCCCTCCAGCTGTTGCGAAACTACACATCCCATGAGGCATTGTAAAACTCTGACATTCACAGATATGACTGGGCATGATGGGAATTGTAGTTCCTGAACAACTGGAGGGCCGTAGTTTGAAGACCCATGTCCTAAGGTATACAGTGTACCATAAAAAGTTCCACGCTCCTTCCTGCACAGCAATCACTGGCGTGTCTGAAATCAAGAAGTGTGAAACTTTTTATGTTACACTGTAAAATGACGGAAGTGGCAGATCAGCATACAACACATCTTTTTTAGTGCATTTAAATAAATGTAATGGTTTATCACTTAATCTACGATGATTCACTAATATCACCATATACCACCATGGATGCCTCTGCCATATTCGCATTCAATGTTTTTTCATTTGCACTTTTGATAAACACCACTCTGTTTTCCCCAATGAGGATCTAGGACCAGGTTTGCCAAGGCAGAGAGAGCAACCTAGTCCTGCATGGAGACTGGGTTATTCTCCACATGCCTACTCAGAAGGTTGTGTTTACCCCCATACTTGATTATTCGCATACCTAACAAAATATAATCTCCTTTATTGTTCTGAATATCTATTATTACATATCATCACTGTGGAATTACTACACCATAAGGGCTCTCCCAACTCTTCTCATTTCATTTTTACTTTCCTAGCTTTTTCCTTCTGACACGCCACTCTGAGGACCACCAACCCACTTATTCATTGGTGTGTTTCCAGAATAAACTTATTTATGGTATTCAACAAAAAAATAGCCTACTTGTTTCAGGGGTATCAGAGGTCCCCTTTCATTAGCACTTGGATATAATAAGGATGAGGTCTGGAATGGGATAGTTGGTATATACAGTAAAGAATCACAGAATTGGAACTGAGAAGCATCTGTTCCAGCTTTCAGTTTGGCAGCCATCCAGCAAACAGCTAGTAGTAGTTTTCTCACATTTAACTGGACTTGTTCCGTAATATTAAAGAGGCTTCACCACTCATCCAAGTAGCTTAAATGAATGTCAGGAAGATACCACAGCATGTAAACCCACACTGGTAACTCCATCACCTTAATTCAATCACCATAGAATTTGTCAAAGCCAATGTTGATTATCCAGGAACATGATGAGCGGTGTGAAAGTTTGTGAAATCCCTCTTCTAATTATTTGATCCAATCAACATGGTGCCATATATGTGTCAGTTGTAAGAGTCACATGACGTAAGGTGTGAATTGTTAAATTGCCAAGGTAGACATGTTAAAACAGAGGTTGTCCGATGGTGTTTATCAATGGTTGTTTCAGTTTTACATAGATAGATTTAACCCCTCCTGAAACCAATTGTTTTCTTTGTCTAAAATATGTTCTAAAATATGTCCTTGAAGGATTGTTACTTTTCTGGATATCTAGTCTTCCTCTATATGTGAAACCTCACCTTGTAAAACAACTCAGTTCAAAATAGAATAATAATAATATATAATAATATAATAATATATATTCTATAAAAAATTTTTTATTATATATATATATATATATATATATATATATATATATATAAATTATTTTTAATTTTTATAAGTTATCACATGCTCTCCGTTCTCGGCTGCATACGGGGTTTGGAGAGGTGGGGGTGGAGACTGCAGGGGGTTATGTCAGCAGTGTCAACACAAGTCTGATCATTGGTAAACAGGCAGGCTATGCTCTCAGCACATTTAGATAACTGACCACTCTGAGATGGATGAGCTTCTATGGCTAGTATGATCACTTTGAAATATGCCAGTGGGAGGACTGGTAGGATCACCAGTTATTTCACCAAAAAAAAAAAAAAAATTCAAAGAGAACAGAATACCTTTTAACACAAATACATTGTACAACAAATTCACATCAGGAAAAATTCAATAATGGAGTAATATACTGCCAGGAGTGTGTAAAAGCTCCTGCTCCATCACAGCTACTCGTCTCATTCCAGCATCCTGGTTTTGGCTGTGATGCATTCTTCCTGTCTGCTTATTCATCTGCAAGGTGACTGATGTAGCCAGTCTCTGGGTGGAGACCAAACCTGATTTCAGCCAGCCAAGCCTGCAGTCTCATGCTTGTGATATTCAGTTTAACACGTGTTCCAAGCTCCCTGTTTGTCTGACCTGTCTGCTAGTTTGTACTCCCTTGCTGATGAATTTGGATCAGATATGGTATACGCTTGGAACGCCTGCCTTTTTACCATGATTGTAAATGATCGATTGCATCACTATTTTCACCATGTAATCGCATAATCTGATTCATCAAGATACGATCATAGTCATGAACAGGATATCTCAGCGCTGACAATGAATGTAAAATGAGTGATAATTTTCTACCCAGGGTGATTAAATCAAATTGATCGAATCTGATGTAAATCAATCAGAAGGGAAGTTATGGCTATTTGATTATTTGCCGATTTGATCATTTTGATAGAATTTCACATGGATTGGATAATAGAATCAAAATGTTTGTGGCCACCATTAGAGTTTTGCTCGCTGGTGAGCTGAAGCCATGAGCCTTAGGTTGGCCATATATGGACAAATCTCTTCTCAAGAATACAGAGTGGAGATAAATCTGAGTATCTATGCTGATATTACATACATGACCATTTAATGAATTACGACACAGCATGTTTTCAAACCAGGGACTCTTTCTTACCTATTTTCAACTTATTTTGGACAGCTACCTTGGGAAAAAAACTCTTACTGAAATGATTGTGACCCTTATAGGTTAGAAAACAATTCTGTAAAAGTTTGACGTGGGTTCCTAGAATACCTGTATAGAGTTGGAAGGGGAGAACTTCCTATTGTTGGGATTTGAATAGATGGTGTGAAGTAGATAAATGAACTTGTAGCTCGTACAGGGTGGGGATTAGGCACACAATGAAGACACTCTGCACATGTAAACAGAAACACCACGTTTTGCCTATCACTCAGGAAACACATGTTTTTGGGAGCGTATGGTCGTGTGTCCTGAGATGTTCAGCTAGAATGCTATTGAAAACCAAATCTGTGTACAATATGAAGGGGCAAACATAGGATCCTGAATGAAAATAATTACAACGAACCACCCAATTTTAGAGTTCACAATTCCAATCTATAAACTGTGTATATATACTGTATCTCTCTCTATATATATATATATATATCCGCCATACCACAAATTTATGAACAGCTAAGAGCCAAAGTGAATAACATTCATTAACTTGTTACAATGACATCTTAAAGTCAGTAGGATATCTTAGGCTGCAAGCAAACATGTTATAAATGAAGTTGTTGTGTTGAAAGCTGAAAAGATGGGCATCGCAGTTTGCTGCATGTAGGCAGGTTGTCTATTTCAACCTAGTTAGGTGCTGTCTCAGCCGTGAGGGAGTTAATTATGTTTCCTGGGTTTTTCTTGGCTGGCTTCTTGGGTTGTTGTCAGCATGCTCTCCATAGGTGATCCATCTCCCAGACCAGTGGGAGCAGATCAGCACCACAGAGGTCCTCAGCTTGTGCACAAGTACGGAAGAAGAAGAGTTATGGAATCTATGCTAGGTGCATGGTGGGACCCTGTTCCTTTACTGGGAGTGAGATATCAGAGATACGCTGAACAGGTGGAGTGAGCATCAGCTCTGCATGTCCCTCCTAAATGCAACAAGTGAATGTAGTGGTGTATGCCAACATGGAGAGCATTAACTAGTGTTCAGTTGTGACCCACACATGGTGCCCAATGAGTAGGGGAACATGGAGGGAGCGTCACCCACCTACCCTACATGCATATGGGGCTATTTAGCTGCAGACCAGTCAGGGTGCTCATGTTGACCCGTGTCTACAGCCAAAAGTGCCCACAATGGGCACAGGAGGATCAGAACTGGTCCATGGAGCAATGGAAAAGGGTGGCCTGGTCTGACGAATCACATTATCTTTTACATGTGCGTCGCTTACCTGGGGATGTGATAAAACCAGGGTGCAGTATGGGAACAAGACAAGCTGGCAGGGCAGTGTGATGCTTTGGACAATGTTCTGCTGGAAAATCTTGGGTCCTGCCATTCATGTGAATGTTACTTTTGACATGTACCACCTACCAAAACTTTGTTGGTGACGAAGAACACCTCTTTATTGAATTGGTATTCCCTGATGACAGTGGCCTCTTTCAGCAGAATAATGCACCCTACCACACTGCAAAAATGTGTACAAGGTGTCAACTTTTTTAACACTTATTTGACTGGGCTGATATTCTAATCAAGGGTATCAGAATAATCAACTTTGCATATACTGTCGATTATCAGCATATTCTAATATGTTTTTACATTGTATTAGTGTTTACTATGCCCAGTTGCAAATATTCAACTTCTGTTTGCCTAGCGTCAGCCTCCAAAAATCAACAGTTCACTACAGAATGCTCACAGAGGCATTACATTGTGTCTATGGTTTCCACCTGGCAACAAACTAAATGTAAAGATTCTCATATGGCCCCAGTGTAAACTTGTGTAATTGTAATAAAATATTGTAGGTAATGAAAATACTTCACAAAGTTGATTTGGCTGTCCTGGCTCAGAATGTCAACTTAGGCTGGGTCCACACTATATGCAGAGTGTCTCGAGGGAAAGGGGGTTCAGTGCATCTCGGTTCTCCGTTTCAGGAGTAAATCGGGTCCGAATTTTTGCCTAAATTCAGACCTGAAACAGAGCCAAAGAGGCACAGTGCATTGCACGGCTGACCCGGAGTTGTGTGAACTGGCTCTATTGAGATCCAGTCACAGCCTCCTGTCATGCAAATTGGATGCGGGGGAAAATTAGCAAAAGTGTGAACCCAGCCTCAGGCAAACAAAGTGTAAAAAGTGGAACTTTTCCTTTTGAGATAAAGGTTTTACAATAATAAAAAAGCTCATTATTGCAAGCTCCCTGTCAGTGGTAAATGGTTTGTCTCAACCTTCTAATTGCCACTTTTGCTAGACAGCTTGGTCCTTGGAAAAAAACAAAAACAAACCTAAGGCAGCCACCACATCTAGGAATTGGTAAGCTGCAATATAATACATTTTTGTTTTTTAGTTTTGAGTATTAAGAGGAAATGGAAATAGCATTCCACAAGTCTCAGTGCTAGTGAGGCAGGAAGTGAATATATTGCAAACCTGAACAGTTAGGGCATCATTAAGAATGCCAACCACTTTTCACCTGCCTTAGAAGTGAACAGTATCCTACATAACAGCAGAAGGTGAAACAAGCAACTGTGTAAGCAGTGGTTAATCCATTGCCCCTTTAAGGTAGAGTTATTCATAATCCTCCCCAGATGTGAGGTGAATTTATTTTCTTTCTTGCAAGATCCTATATAAGGTTTGAGTAGAGCTTAGATAGAGGTCAGTAGGCCTATGGGAATGGAGCTGCCTGGACATCGATTAGTAAGACCTCACCTGGAATATGCAGTTCACTTTTGGGCACAAGTTCTCAAAAAGGATATCGGGGAACTGGAGAAAGTGCAGAGCTATGAGGAAAGATTAGAAGAACTGAATTCATTCCCTCTTGAGAAGAGGAGATTAAGTGGGGATATGATCAACATGTACAAATACATAAGTGGTCCATATAGTGAACTTTATGTTGAGTTATTCACTTTAAGGTCATCACAGAGGACAATGCGGCACTCTTTACGCCTAGAGGAAAAGAGATTTCATCTCGGAAAGGTTTCTTCACAGTAAGAGCTGTGAAAATGTAGACTCCCTCCAGAGGTGGTTCTGGCAAGCTGAGTAGATTGCTTTAAAAAAGTCCTGGATTCTTTCCTAAATGTACATAAAATAACTGGTTACTGACATTTATAGGTAAAGTTGAGCCAGGGAAAATCCAAGTTTGCAAGCTAAAAATGTTACATGTTTCACCCTAAATACAGTGTAACATGTTCATAAAGGTGAGCTTAGCCTTTAAACCCAAGGATGGGCATCCCTGTTACTAGGTGGTGGCAAAGGTAAACTGCTGACTTAATGAGGGCCTGCTGTGATAAAGATAATTCATTCATAGATAATGCTAAAGACTGTTACCTATTTATTACCGCAAATATTTAATCAAAAAGAGTTGGACTGAGCCTCTGCCTGAGGTATGGTGTTTAAAGTTGATGTCTGTTATCTGTCAAAGTGTGAGTTGGGATAGCACACAGGGCCCAGCACTGACAAGTGCATGTCATGTAGGAGACACACTGTGAGACAAAGGATCCTGAAGCAGAATTACAGTGTTGCAAACCTTGTCAGGTTGTGGCTGGTGCTGGTTAAGGGCTGAAGTCAACTTCTTTTCTTGTCAGTGAGAATCTGACCACCTCCAAATGACCTTGGCCCCCCATTCCACATGGGCCTTAGGTGCTAAGCGGACCATCCAAGCCCTATCCTCCAACCACGAGTAAAACACAAGACCTAGCACAAGGAGTGTCCCCAGGAGTGTCTGCAACAAAAAGAATGGTGAGTGAAGGGCTTATAAACCGCCATGATGCACATGTTGCAGAAAGAGAAATCTACATGGGCTGTGAACTGTATATCGGCACAGCATTGAGGCCCTAGTCAGCCCTGTGGTGAAGCAGGCTCCCTTGTGATGAGCTGGATGATTCAGTCGCAGTTGGACCGGCTTGCTTTAAACTGCAATACTACATCTAGTACAAATGGACCCCAAGTCCTATAAGGCTCCTGTGCAGCAGCACACGTTATAGGACTAAGCATGCTGCTCTTTGCTTAAGGGACCAATCCACCCAAGAGTTGTATTTTGGCTAAATGAGTATGGTGGGGCTTCCTTAAAGTCTTGGGTATTCCAACAGTCAGATCTCCCTACTCTGTTGCTGTCCATTCAGAAGTTTTGGGTGTTCCTATCCACCCACCTTTGTTTGTACCAGCTTCTCTAGTCTCACTCTTCATAATTTAGAATAATTAGTAAATCCAATAGGAGAGTGGTAACCCATCATCATCTGGCACAGCTGGTGTTCTTACCCAGACTTTAGAGCAAAGATCCCACCAATAAAGTCCCCTAGGGATGAAATAAACTGTCAGATGGTTTAACTCTCCAGCATCTAGCAAGAACTGAAACATCAGTTTTGAGTGGATTGCTAAAATAAAATAGAGTGGCGTACAATCTATAAAATAAATATCCTTAAATACAAAAGTTGAAAATCAACCTATAAGTTATACATGGTCCCCACATACTGATAATATTCAATGGCTATGCAGGACTGTGTTTGTTATACTTTTCTCTGGCTTATACCAGGAAATTGCAAAATTAGATAATTTGTAGTTGCAGGATTTTTTTCTCATCTGCCGCCTAAGATAACAGACTTCAGTCTTTGTTGCGGTCAGCAATTCAAGGAAGTTGTAAATATGGAAAAAGATATGAAGGGAAGCGAAAAAAAAAGGCATACGGAGATTAGTCATTTCAGTGATTTTCCGAAAATACAGATGTCATCAATAAAGAGAAACACGTACTTACTGTGAGGAGCTGAGCCAGGTTTATAACATACCGGTACACATTTTTATAACATGCACATTATCTTTCCATACTTTGAGACTTTGAAACCAGAAATCAGGACAACCTCTAGTCCCCAGAAATTGTCATACCCCATCCAATATATGTAACAGAGACTTGGATTAAGGACACAGGTAGTTGCTTGCAAAAACTGGAACTCTAATGCCACGTACACATTACCGGACTTTCCGTCAGAATAAACTCTGACGGAGTTCCAACTGAACGGACTTGCACACACACAATCACACCAAAGTCCATTAGTTTAGAACGCGATGATGTACAACGGAACTAGAAAAGGAAGTTCAATAGCCAGTAGCCAATAGCTGTCCTTGTGTCGTATTTGGTCCGTCGGACTAGCATACAGACAAATGGTTTTCCCGATAGGAATTGATTCAGTCGGAAATATTTAAAACATGTTCTATTTCTAGGTCCGTCAGACTTTTTGGAAAAAAAGGTCCGGCTGAAGCCCACACATGATCGGAATATCCGATTAAATTATTCCGTCTGACCTTTTCTGCCGGAAAGTCCGGCATTAGTTACATAGCTAGTCAATTTGGAAAAGATATAAATGTCCATCTTGTTCAACCAAAAGATTAACATTAATTAAAAACCTTCATTCCTAAACTAGCCATACACTGATGGAAATTCAGCCAGTTCAGCAGGTACTGGCTGAATTTTCATCTATAGAAGGGACATGTAAGAAAATGTTTATTGATCAGCAAGAGCAGTTCTCAGAATACAATTGACTGGTGCAGAGATTCTTCCATCCACCTCATTTGTGTGGATGGAGGAATCTGTTTTTTTTTTCATTTAGCCTACTGGCTGAAAAAAAAAAAAAAAAAAAACAACTAACAGTGTATGGCCAGCACAGGCCCCCTATGTAATCCGCTCCGCAACTGCCCCAGAGGTGTGTTGTCAGGTCACCTGAGACCAGGTGACAGATGCACTCCGTAGGAGTCGGAAGTGCACCGCTAGGTAGTGGACCTTAGGACTGACTGCTGTGGATTGTACCCAGGGAGATTCAGGACACAGGTCTACAGGATGACTAACACAGATCCCAATGGGAGCTGGAGCATAGATTCCCCAGGGCGCGGAGTCTAAGAGCCAGCGGGTTTTCGCCAGACCCTCCAGTGGTGAGGATGGACTTCGCTGCAGTCTGGCTCCAGGTCGTGGCCCCTAGGGTCTCACAGCTCACGCTCACAGTAGACTACAGGAGAAGGAAGCAGCAGGCTGGAACAACAAGGATAGTAAGGGGATATGGTAGAGGTCAGGGCAACTAGCAGACAGGAACAACAGAGTACACACCAAAGGTTCAGGGTCACAGGCAGACAGGGATGGTCAGGGACATGCAAAAGGTCAAGGTCACAAGCAGACAGGAATCGTTGAGAACATGCCAAGGTCGGTAACAGAGTCAAACATAGAGCACACGGCAAGCAGGAACCAGGAAGCCAAACACACAATGAATACACAATGGTGTATAAGCACTGTTGGCTTGCAGTGCACAGGTTAATATAGGGTTCCCTGATAGGGCCTGGGGTGGAGCCATGCTTAGAGGAGAGGTTATAAAAACCACCAGGTGGAAGTGGCTGGCCTCTTAGTCAGAACACGAGGGGAGGTAAGCAACCAGAGGAAGATCACTGCATAACCATGACATGTGTGAACCGGCTCCTTTGGGAGCTGGTCATACTCTATCATGCGAATTGGATGCGGAGAAACCCACATCAAATTTGCATATGTGTGAACCCAGCCTAAGACAGGAAGTGTGTTACTGGCTGCATCACCCAGGGAAAATAATGGGCAAAAGGCCTACAAAAAGTATTAATGAAGCCACCACATTTAAGTATTGATAAACTGCAATATACAGTTGGGCTCATGAGTTTATATACCCTGGCAGAATTTATGATTTCTTGGCCATCTTTCAGAGAATATGAATGATAACACAAAAACATTTCTTTCACTCATGGTTAGTGTTTGACTGAAGCCATTTATCATCAATCAACTGTGTTTACTCTTTTTAAATCATAATCACAACAGAAACTACCTAAATGACCCTGATCAAGTTTCCATATCCCAGTTCCTAATACCATGTATTGCCCCCTTTAACATCAATGACAGCTTGAAGTCTTTTGTGGATGAGACTCTATCTTCTCAGATGGTAAAGCTGCCCATTCCTCTTGGCAAAAAGCCTCCAGTTCCTGTAAACTCTTGGGCTGTCTTAAGCCGCCTACACACGGGCGGACTGTATGGCCAACTTAGTCCGTCAGACAATCCGACGGACAGTCCGTCCTACTTTCGAATGAACGGACTTGACCACACACGGATGCACAAACAGTCCGTCGAAAGCTTGCGTGATGACGTGTACAGCGCGTACGACGGGACTAGAAATAGGAAGTCCAATACACAGCAATGCAACCTTTCGCCGTGTAAATCCTTTCTGAGCATGCGCCATACTTAGTCCGTCGAACTAGCCTACTCACGAGCGGATTGTCCGCTGAAACCAAAGTCTGACGGACAATATTACGGAAATTCCGAAATACTTAGTCCGCCAGACTGCACGCTGAAAAAGTCCGCTGAAGCCCACACACGAGCGGACTGTCCGCTGAAATGTGTTTCGACGGACTAAGTTGGCCAGACAGTCCGTCCGTGTGTACGCGGCTTTACATGAACTGCACGTTTGACATCTCCCCAGAGTGGCTCAATGATATTGAGGTCAGGACACTGAGATGGCCACTCCAGAACCTTCACTTTATTCTGCTGTAGCCAATGACAGGTGGACTTGGCCTTGTGTTTTGGATCATTGTCATGTTGGAAGGTCCAAGTACGTCCTATGCGCAGCTTCCTGGCTGATGAATGCAAATGTTCCTCCAGTATTTTTTGATAACATACTACATTCAGCTTGCTATCAATTTTGACCAAATTTAGTGTTTATGGTTGTGGCCAAAAAGCTAAATTTTGGTCACGTCACTCCAAATTACTTTGTGCCAGAAGGTTTGAGGTTTGTCTCTATAATGTTTGGCGTATTGTATGCGGGATACTTTGGGGCATTTGCGTAGTAATGGCTTTTTTCTGGCGACTCGACCATACTTCTTTCTTCAAGTGCCTCATTATTGTGCATCTTGAAACAGCCACACCACATGCTTTCAAAGAGTCCTGTATTTCACCTGAAGTTATTTGTGGGTTTTTCTTTGCACCCCGAACAATTTTCTTGGCAGTTGTCTACCTGACCGTGGTTTGGTTTCAACAGAACCCCTCATTTTCCACTTCTTAATTAGAGTTTGAACACTGCTGATTGGCATTCTCAATTCCTTGGATATCTATTTATATCCCTTTCCTGTTTTATACAGTTCAACCACCTTTTCCTGTAGATCCTTTGACAATTCTTTTGCTTTCCCCGTGACTCAGAATCCAGAAACATTAGTGCAGCACTGCATGAAAGATGCAAGGGTCTGTCAGGAGTATAGAAACTCATTGACCTTTTATACACACACACTAATTACAAGCAAACAGATCACAGGTGAAGATGGTTACCTTTAATAGCCATTCAAACCCCTTTGTGTCAAGTTGTGTGCATGTTATCAGGCCAAAGTCACCAGGGTATGTAAACTTTTGATCAGAGTCATTTGGGTAGTTTCTGTTGTGATTATGATTTACAAAGAGTAAACACAGTTAATTGATAATAAATAGCTTCAGCCAAACACTAACCATGAGTGAAAGAAATGTTTTTGTGTTATTCATATTCTCTAAAAAATGGCCAAGAAATCATAACTTCTGCCAGGGTATGTAAACTTATGAGCACAACTGTATAAATAATTTGTTTTTGGGCATAGATACATTTTAATATTTTTTGGATTTTGGAATGGGATGTCCAATAAGCTCATATAAGTGTGCCAGTTGCCCACAGACCTTTGGCCACAGAGTGTACATGTATAATTGGTTCAGCATGAAGCTACTCATGAGACTACAAACTGTTGACTAAGGTTTGGCAAACATGAATTAAAAAAAAAAATGAATTTCTATGCAATGTTTCTCACAGATCTTCAGGTTGTTCATGCATAATGCTAATTTTGTGACTGTTAATTATCTCAGTATGAAGCTACTACTGTTTATAATCTGCTCAAATTTCATTATGAAAAACTAACAAATAATAAAACAATATTTATGAAAATGGAACCTGCACTGTTCTCAAGTTGATTAAAAAGAAAACTGATAAATTTTGTGATGCAAGTTGGTTTATTTCTTTGACATATACAAAATCACGAGCCTAATTAAACCGTAGCCTGGAGGAATGTGTTTCTCATAGCTTGTAAATATTTTTATTCTTATTGGTCTGAAATGGAGTATAATGGGCCATAGAAGTAGTAAAGGAAATAAAATACATCAGATATTGCATGGTTTAATTAAACAAATACACGTCGGATACAATCAGGCTTAAAATGAGTACGTTTACTGGAGGTTTGCCATAAAGAGTCAACCAGCAATTTATAGGATTGTAAAGAGCATATATAGCACACAAACTACAATGAAATACTCTCATATATTACAAAAAAATTCAAACCAAACTGACTCCAGCCAATAGTACCCCAACTATGCCACTACTGTAGTTGCCCCTTAGGTCAGTATACTTTTGATTAAGGACTCCTTCACACCACAGATTGTAGATAATTGTCATCTAGGGATGACTCAAATTGGGAGTTTTTAGCTCGCCAAAATTTTAGTGAAAATTAAGGCATTTGTTAAAAGGCATTGTAATCAAAAGGGAATGCTAAATTAAAGTGATACAAAAGATATTTAAGAAAAATAACAAGCAGGTTATATTTACCTGCTCTGTGCAATGGTTTTCACAGAGCAGTCCCAATCCTTCTATTTTCAGCCCCCCTCCCCCAGCGCTCTGGGCTCCTCCTACATGCTGGGTACCCCCGTAGCAAGCTTGCTATGGAGGCACTGGTGTGTGCTCTGTGTGTTCATGGAACAGGCTCAGCCCCATTCCCCACTCCCTCTTCACTGGCTGTGATTGACAGCAGTGGGACCCAGTGTCTGAGCCAATAAAGAGAGCCGGGAGAGCAACTCATGTACATCGCTGGATCGAGATTGGGCTTAGGTAAGTATTAGGGGGGCTGGGGGGGGAGCTGTACACAGTAGGATTTTAAATTCATGAAGGTAGAAAATCTTCAGCCTTTACAACTACTTTAAGGTTGTTCATATGGTTTTTAAAGCCTAACTCCACATTTAATGTCTCTTCAAATAGCTTGTTTGGTCCAAACTGGCCCAAACAAACTATTAACTGCACTGAAAATTGTGCTTGTTGGGCACTCTGTATAAGCTGTATGTAGACTCAGCTACATACACTATACAGCTGTGTATTCCGGCAGTTGGATGTGAACTTTCCATCTCACTCCTGGAACAAAATTGTTTTGGGCTGAGCACTGCTTATTGTATTCTAGGAATGAATACATTTCATGAAAATAATTTCTGTGATTGACTGAGACAAAGATGATGTCATCTGCTGCCATCCCCACCTCAGCCAATCAGAGGAAGCTTTGCATTCATTCATAAAATACAAAGCTTCCCATAAATGGCTGAACAGCACTCAGCCCAACTCTGTCTTTTTCGTGAATGGGACAAGAATTTCCTTTCCCACAGCCAGAATACATCACTATATACTGTATGTATATGGGACTATATACAGTTAATATAGTGCACCAAGCAAGCACACCTATTAGTGCAGTAAATATTCTAAGCTGGCCTAAACATATTATTTAAAGGAACATTAAACTCGGAGTTAGGCTTTAAGGGTGAGATGGGCTTTAAATGACTCCTGAGGAATAGG
The DNA here is from genome assembly GCF_037356315.1 of Lithobates pipiens. Taxonomy (NCBI): domain Eukaryota; kingdom Metazoa; phylum Chordata; class Amphibia; order Anura; family Ranidae; genus Lithobates; species Lithobates pipiens. The sequence continues at coordinate 64,172,796 of NW_027507791.1, forward strand.
GTAACTAGGATTTGTTCTTGTGTCAAAAAAATGGCCCTTAATGAGCTGGAAACAGGATGTTGGATAATAAAGCCGCGTACACACGGGCGGACTGTATGGCGTACTTAGTCCGTCGAAACACATTTCAGCGGACAGTCCGCTCGTGTGTGGGCTTCAGCGGACTTTTTCAGCGTGCAGTCTGGCGTACTAAGTATTTCGGATTTTTCGAAATTCTGTCCGTCGTACTTTGGTTTCAGCGGACAATCCGCTCGTCAGTATGCTAGTTCGACGGACTAAGAATGGCGCATGCCCAGAAAGGATTTACACGGCGGAAGGGTGCTTTGCTGTGTATTGGACTTCCTATTTCTAGTCCCGTCGTACGTGCTGTACACGTCATCGCGCAAGCTTTCGGACTGTTTGTGCATCCGTGTGTGGTCAAGTCCGTTCAGTCGAAAGTACGACGGACTGTCCGTCGGATTGTATGACGAACTAAGTACGCCATACAGTCCGCCCGTGTGTATGCGGCATCAGAAACAGAGGAACCCTTAGGCTAAGCCTAACCCTTTCTTTATGAACAAAGCCACACGATCACTAGCTCAGTGTTGATATGGCAATTTTTTTCCCCTAAGTACATGTGTCAAAAATTATGGCTAATTTTGGCACAATTTTGGCAAAAATGAAACTGGTTATTACACTAGAAAAACAATTTTGGGAAAGTCACTTTGAACATCCCTGAACATATATCTAACTGGCTGGTAAACATGGGACTTGTTCCAATTTTATTATTGGCCCAATCAGATTGGTGTATTATGCAATGTATATAGTAGGATGTGTTGGGTCACTGTAAATGGCAATGCAAATTGGGCAACACACAGCACACATGTTGTGCATTGTGGTGCACTGCATTAAAATTGTGCATGTCCAGTTTCTGTATGTCAATGTGCATTGGTGGCCCATTTAAAATGAAAGGTTGCCTTAAATGCAGCACACTTAATGTTCATTAAAATAATGTATAATTTAAGGGGGCCTAAAAGGAAAGACCATAAGGCCTATACTTTTTTTCCCAGTAAAGTTAGTGAAAGCAAAATGCGAATCAGACACAGACAAAATCCATTGTTTTTAAAAGCAAGAAACTGCATGACATAATCAATGCAATGGTATGAGAATATTGGTTCTTACCACTTATATTTCAGTGAAGATAATCAATTATGATAGACCGATACAATACAAAGCTTCATAGATGGCTGTGTCTCAACATTTCAGTTTCGACTTTGGATCATCACATATTGAAGTCTGAACTATTAAAATCTAACCTTTATTCTGAGTCCCTGACATGAGACAAGTAAGTACATTAGAAATGTCAGAAGTCCTGATCTTCATACTTGTTCTTGTAGAAGTGACTAAAAGTACTAAGTCAGTGACTGACTGGTAATGAAAGACACTGTAGGAACCTACCAGTGTAAAGGAAAAAACATATTTCTCTTAGCAGATTTCTCATTTAAGAGGTATTTTCACTTCAAACCAAACTTGGACCCTTGCAAAATATTTTTTATGAAGCCCTATCTCTGGTATTTCATCTGATTTCTCCAAATCCAGGACCTACAGCCCAAGATTTCAAAAGCAATCTGATCTGATGTAAGGAATATTTACTGAAGTGGAAAATAGTACATTAAAGGCAGTGGCGACGCATCCATAAGGGTGCACAGGTGCCGCTTCCTCTCTACAGCCACCCCCTCTATGACCAATGGATAGATTCATGCATGGACAGAGTGGCAGCATTTGATGGCACAGTGGCTGCGTTTGCTGGGCAGAGTGGTAGCATTTGATGGGCACAGTGGCAGCATTCGGTGGGCACAGTGGCTGCTTTTGATGGGCACAGTGGCTGCGTTTTGATGGGCACAGTGGCAGCTGTTGCGGAACTACAAGTCAAATTATGCCTTGGCCTTTATGATTCATGCTTGTAACCATACCTCCCAACTTTCTGAGATGGGAATGAGGGACACCTATTAGCAAAAGTATGTAGGCATAGGACACACCCCCTGCCACATCACCTTAAAGGAGAATTGAACAAAAAAAAATGTAGTAAATTTACCACTACTATTCCCTTATATTGGCTTTTGAAACTTACAAATGCAACAATTTAGAAACTGGATGAAAGGTTTAGCACTGGGAAACACTTTTTGAAAGATAAATACCTGCAGTGCATTTTTATATATAACTATATAGATTAGATGAAAATGAGGGACAACTGAGGAAGAAAGAGTGACAGAGGGACTTTGTTACAAATCAGGGACAGTCCCTCAAAATCAGGGACAGTTGGGAGCTATGCTTCTAACTGTCAGTCTTGCAATGCCTCATGGAACTTGTAGTTCCGCAACAGCTGGAGGGCCATAGGTTGAGTGCACCTGCTTTAGAAGATGCTAGGGGTTCCCTTAGCAATGATTAATCTTTGTTACAATATTTTTATTGCGATATAATGAAAATTGCAGCCATAATATTGCCACACAGAGGATATAAGCAGTAGACACGTTGTAAAAATGAAAAACATAAACAGGTGGTGCCTACGGGTGTAAGCTATCAAACAGCAGTAACCCTCCGACCTAGGACGGGGGTCAACACAGGGTGCCTGGTCCCTAGGGCCCAGGGGCTGGGATAGGCGTAGGAAGGGGGAAAGTCCTCTTAAAAATAGGGTGAACAAAACATAGACTGAACACAAAAAAGCAACAAAAAAAAAGGGGGGGGGGGGTGAGAAGTGAAAGAAGGAAGGAATGCCAGGGAGGAAGAGATAAAGTTCCCCCAGACTGGGAGGTGGGAAAGATTAGAGAGGCTTAAATTGGTCGGGTGGCAATGATCAATTTCTATGATCTTTAAAGTGATTGTAAAGTCTCATTTTTTTTCTCTAAAAAAAAACAAACATGGTATACTTACTTGTCCTGTGAATGGTTTTGCACAGAGCAGGCTGGATCCTCCTTATCTCAGGTCCCTCTTTGGCTCTCCTGGCCCCTCCCTCCTGTTAGGTGCCCCCACAGTAAGCAGCTTGCTATGGGGGCACCCAAGCCGAGTCACAGCTCCCTATGTTCATTCAGGCATTGCACCCGGTTTGGCCCCGCCTCTCTTTCCCGATTGGCTAACTTATTTTGATTGACAGCAGTGGCAGCCAATGGCGCCACTGCAGTGTCTCAGCCAATCAGGAGGAGCGTCCCGGATGGCCAAGGCACCCGTGGACTTCGCTGGAGAGAGATGGGGCTCATGTAAGTATTAGGGGGTGCTGGGGCGGTCGCTGCACAAAGAACGTGTTTTATCTTAATGCATAGAATGCATTAGGATACAACTACCCTTTTCTTTTGTACTCACTGCTAGACATTATATCTGCAAATTATTGTACTAAGAGCTCTTTACAAGATTGAGAGGGGCTGTCTTATACTATACCTTTTAATGTACCTGGGTGAACTTGTTAAAATTCATGCTATGCGTCTATCCAGTACCATATAGGGGGTGGCCTGGAGAATGGGGGCGGTGCCAAGCACCCCTAATGGACGGGCCGCCACTGTTTAAAATCACATATGAGAGTAAAAGGGGACAATGCTATAATAAATTCCACAGGTGTCTTAGAGCATTGTCACCCTAACAAAGGAAAAAGACAGTTGGCATTTTGAATGAATTAACCAATCAATCTATTATTGACAAAGAAAAGACACAGTAAGAGATGGAAGAGTGCTGCTCAACCCAAAGATAAAAAAGGGAGAAGGGTTCCCCTAAGGTGGGGTTTTTAGGCAGCAAAGTATCACACACTATATTATCACACAGACCCCACCCCCCCTTCTTTTTTTTTTTCGTTCACACATACACACCTATTTACACTTGTCTCACTTATTCTTTGGTTCTTTTTCATTTTCTCATTCCAACCTTATCTTGGCATTTTCTATCCTTTTTACTGTGCAGAACACACATCTTTGTGAGATACGTTTCTCACTTATAGAGCTGATGTCTAACCATGGTAATTTTGGTTTAACTGTTCACGTATACTGTGGGCATGTCGTATTAATTTTTACTGGATCTCTACCACAGGTGTGACCCACCCCCCACCCGATTACTGTCTGTTCTGTTGAGGGGTCACTTTCAGTGTGACTTCATGTAAGCCATATCGCTGGATTACTGCCCCTGTTTGGTTATTGTAGCTGTGAAGTGCTTTGGGACCCTTTGGGGAGAGAAAAGTGTTTTAAAGGACCTCCATGTAGGAAGCCATCTCTTTGTTGGTAATCCACTATTGGGTAACTATATCACATGTCTGCACTGCATGGTATTTATTTTTCTTCCAGTGTGCGCAAATAATTTTGACATGTGTACCTATAATATATTTCTCTTAGCAGACTGATCCTCTGAAGAAGACCCTTGGTATATGGGTTGAAACGCGCTAGCCTTACTTTTCATATTGTCGACATTTCTTCATTAATGTTGCCATGAAATTTCTGTCTGCAAATGTATATCTGCTAGTTTTTAATTTCCTACTGGAGCTCATTTTTTAATTATCATGTTCTGCCCTTTGGTACTATTAATAAATAATTTTTTCTATATAATATTGACTCAATCTTTTTACTTTGCTGCCTAAAAACACCACCTTGGGGGAACCCTTCTCCCCTCTTTTATCAATCAGTTATTAGGAATTCGAATTTTGTTAAGTGGGGATGGGGAGAGGAACCTTCAGAGTATGAGTAGGCTCTGACCAGACTGACTTTGAACTTAGGCCGCGTACACACGCGCGGACTGTTCGCCCAACTTTGTCCGCTGAACAGTGTTTGGGCGGACAGTCCGCTCGTGTGTGGGCTTTCAGCGGACAGTTTCAGCGGACAGTTGGACGGACAAGGTTTTTCGGAAATTCCGTAAAACTGTCCGCTGAAACCTTGTTTCAGCGAACAGTCCGCTCGTGTGTAGGCTTGTTCGTCAAACAAAGTTGCGCGCATGCTCAGAAAGGATTTTCACGCCGAAAGCTATAATGCAGTGTATAGGACGTCGTATTTTTCGTCCCGTCGTACGTGCCGTTCACGTCATCGCGCACGGTTTCAGCAAACTGTTCGTCCGTCGTGTGTGGCCATGTCCGTCCATGCTAAGTTTGAGCGGACTGTTTGCCGAAACTGTTGGACGGACAAAGTTGGGCAAACAGTCCGCGCGTGTGTACGCGGCCTCACACAGTGATTTTTTGCTTTGCTATGACCACTAAGCAGAGCAACAGGGAAATAGTTGATTGTTTTTTGCATTGCTTTTCCAAGAATTGGCAAAGCATGGTCCACTTTAAGTAATTGAAACATTAACACAAAATGTAATTTAAACCAATTGCACCAGATCCAATTTCGCCTTATTTAAATATTCAAGTCTTTACATATAAATGATCTCTTATGGGTTAATCTTTACTTTTTAAGCTTTACCTCCTTGGTAAATGCGTCATTCTTGTATTTGTCATGGCAGCACAATGCCAGCATTAACAGTGACAGTGGGTGGATTTTGCATACTGATCCGATGCATTCTTTTGGAACAACGGAGCTTACAGAACTTTGTGATTCCTTACTCAACCTCTCTCTCTGAATATGTACAATGTGTCAGGCAGAACGTTTGACTTAAAGATGTCCATCGTGCCAATACAGGCTTTGTGCTCAATGTCACAGAATAAAATGAGACAACTCTTTATAATTTGGCACTGTGTCAGCCTGAGATAAGAAAATTCACTTCATTTACATCTTAATCTAACACAGCTTGAGGCTTAGGGGTAATGGAGAAAGCTTTTATGTCCTGCGCCTGGGCTAATGAAGTACCAGGTGACCAATGGAAGACGCTATAAAATGCCATAAACATGGCATTAAACAATAGCTGAAGCTAGGGAGACCTCACTGAACAAAATGGATGCATTAGCATGTTCACATCTTTAAAGACAAATGTCAGCAGAAAATTTGTAAAGTTTATTTATATTTTTCAGTTTGCTTCTGTCATATGAACAACCTGTGAATGTCTCCTTACTCATTTTAAAGTAAAGGTAAAAAATCCAAAAAACAAACAAACATGTCTATACTTACCTGCTCTGAGCAATGTTTAGGCTTTAGAACCACTTTAACTGGAAATCCTGTTTTAACTTTTATTTTTTTGGATAGAGTAGGGAAGAGCTGTAACCTTTGGCAGGATTTAATTGCAGCATCAATTCGGCCATATTCCGACCAAAATTTGGCCAGTACAGCAGGGACTGGCCGAATTCCGAGCCATGTATCCTCCTGTATGGGGCAGGGAGATTGTACAGGAGTCAATCAATCGATTTCCATACAATCACCCTGTCCGATTTTCCCCACTCGATCACCATTGTAGGTTATAGCCTGCAACACTAATCAGTGTATTCTAATGGCGGGGGAAGTCTCCCCGCTGTCAGAATACCATAGCTCAGTGGGGAGTTTGCCCCCATCCACACTGAATGCGTGGATAGGGGAATTGAGTCAGGTTTTTTCAGTCAACACGGTTGTGGACAGGGCCTACTTGCCCTACACATGGGGGTACCTTTCCAGTGTATGCCCTCACTAATGCCCAGGACCAGGTGGGTCATGTGAATCCAACATTAAGGCGGAACCCCAGATTAGAAGTGAGCTATACACCTTGCTCAGCTGTGAAGTAACATACAGACTCCTCCTATAACATACTATGTTCCATATCGTGGCATGGTAATGGAAAATGCTGGACAGGTGGATGTGGATAAAGGCTAAGCTCAGCGTCCACAGAGAAGGTGTACATTGTCACAGGGACCCGAGAGTTAACTGGAGAACAGTTATGGTGCAATTGTACATGGTGTGCAATCACCTCTAAGAGTAGAGGCCCGCCTTAAAGTCAAGTTTTCCCCCACAACAGCCTCAGCCTGGTCCCAAGGCATTGATGAAAATGGCACAAGAGTAAAAAGGTACCCCATGTTTACAGTGACCCTGTGCAAAGTGCCTACATAGTCCAGAAGAACCCACCCCGTGGTAGGCCTCTCATGTGACTTTTTTTGGCACCCAACGAGGAGGGAAGCATGGATCACATTACAACCACTTTGTCACCTTGACCTGCCACACATACCTTATCAAGGTGGATGTCCATAAGTGGTAGAGTCCTGGTTAGACAGTTCCCATTGGAGTGCTCCAGAGTTGCTGGTGGTCATATCCTTGGCTTGACCTCACTGTTTTTCCTAAGGCCCCCTAACTTCCCTGAGCAGAGCAATCCCTTTATTAATTTACAGCGCAGGGAGGAGGGGAGAGCCCAGAAAATGCCTGGAATAATGTAGAGAAAGCGTAATCCCTTCCCATCACGGGTAGCCTGTAAAACCCAAGCTGACTTAACCCAAGTCCTGTAAGCACCTGCTTACACTCTAGTTGAACAAAAAAAAAAACTACTTATCTGGGCTGCCTTAGTGTGACCATTTAGTTTACAGCTCAAAATTTTAGACTGCAATGTTTTAATTGTGGTCTCTGTCCCCTTGGGGATTTGTTTTCCTGCCCCATGGCACCTGTACATGCAGCAGAAAGTTAGAATATTTCCAGCTAAGGATCTAATCTAACCAACTGTGCTGGCAGTGGCAGCTAATTGTGAGAAGCTGTCCTCTGCTTTTTTCAGCAGTCTAGCAAATTTGGTCTTGTGTTCGACCATTGTGGGATGTCACTCCTGCAGGCTTCAGGACCCTCTGCTTGGCCCTTCCAATGGCCAACTGGCAGCGCCCATTTCACTAGTAGGTGCCCTTAGAAATTGCAGACCTTCCCACATTAGAGACCAGAAGAAAGAAGATCTGAATTCCAATGTGTCATGTGACTGGTGTTTTAAGCTGGCTATACACTATCCAATTTTTTGCCTGCAGCTGACAGCTGTTATAATACCAGGATAATGGCTGCATCCAATTGGATGCAGCTGCTTCTCAGATGACAATTTTTAGATTAAGTACATGAGGTGGAGTGGGAAGTTTTTTTTTTTTTTGTCCAATCTCCCTAGAAATCAGTTTAAACTATTGAAAATTTTGGAAATTTTGTTGACTGGCTAAATCAGCATCCTTTTTGTGAGACTGCTGCAGTCTTACCAACTGAGTTTACTGCAAGAAAGGAGAGAGAGAGAGCTTGCAATGCAGAATCATGTGAAAAGATGGTGTAGTGCTGCCTTAAAGATCTCCAAGAACAACAACCCCTAATATCTAGTTGCATTGGGTTTGATAAAATTCAGACTGTGGTGTGCTAAAGTTTGAAAGCCCGTCCAGGTTACCTTCATTGTTTTCAGGATACCCTGAGCAGTACACCAACTTATATACTCATATAAGCACTGGTAAATACAGAACTGCTCAACGGTCACCTAACACTTTTCTGAACAATGTTGGATTCATGTTATCTGGCCAGCTAGTAAGAGCTCATTGTAAGTTTCTTTTTTTATTCTAATTGATAAAAATAACCAAGTACACACGATTGATGCATGCTGGGAATATGCAGGAAACACTAAGACGTCCTGTGCATCAATTTAAGGTCACCATTAACCTTTCAGTGACCATTACTGATAACTGCTAAAATTAGATTTCCTCCAGAGTGTCAGTTGAGCATAAAAGTGTTGTCAAGCTTACAAAAGAAATAAACTTCTTCAGCAGTCAACAGTGTGCTTTTCATTTGGCCATATACAGGCAGATCTCTTGTGGAACATAATGGGGGAAGAAAAAGTCGTCTTACCCATCAAAGTGGAAAGAAATTATTTCAATCAAGATTACATGTCTTTACATGCACATGAACTTGGTATCCCAGTCTTAGGGCTTGTTCACACCATACGTGCATGAAAACTGATGGGGACTGAAGAGAAAACTGCACAGATTTCACTTGCAGAGACATCAGTTTTCATGTGCTTAAGTTTTGTGCCTATTCACACCAATGTTGATGTCATGTCAGTTTTTTCCCCATGCAGAAAACTGCATACACATTGCAAATTCCTGCACATTGTGGTGTGAACATGGCACATAGAGAACCATTGATTTTTTGTGGCCTTGCAGAACGCGTTCAGAAATACTGACATCTCTGCACCATGGTATGAATGAGGCCTTATTCTGTAGGATTCAATATTGAGTTGGCCCACCCTTTGCAGCTATAACAGCTTCAACTCTTCTGGGAAGGTTGTCCACAAGGTTTGGGCAGATGGAACTGCTCAGTCATCTAAGGCTCATCATTTCTTGGGTGCCTTACAGGACAAATTACTGTGTCATTTGGTGGATGCCCCAAGTAGGAATAAGGCTCTACTCGACCTACTTATTACAAACACAGTGCTGATTGCAGACATGGAAGCAGGGGCGTTGCTAGGAGTACAAAAGATCTGGTGCTACAGCCCATAGCAGCGTAGTAAAGCAAGTCATATGCTTGGGCGGGCATACACATGTATATACAGTAATATATGTGTGTATACCATATATCCCCAGAGAAGCCCCCCCTTACGTCAGGGTTCCCAGAGAGTTCCCCATACATCAGGATCCCCAGAGAGCCCCCCTTACCCCAGGGTCCCCAGAGAGCCTCCTCCTTACATTAGAGTGTCCAGAGAGCCTTCCCCTTGCATCAGGGTCCCCAGAGATCCCCCCCACTTACATCAGGTTCCCAGAGAGCCCCCCCTACATTAGGGTCCCCAACAGCCTCCACCTTACAATCAGAGTCCCCAGAGAGCCTCTTCCTTGCATCAGGGTCCCCAGAGAGCCCCCCACTTACATCAGAGTCCCCAGAGAGCCCCCACTTACATCAAGGTCCCAAGAGAGCCTCCCCTCCCCTGCAGAGACTCAGGACTATGGCCCCAAAAGCCACCCCCTAGTGACACCCACTGCATGGAAGTAAGGGAAAACTTAGGAGGTAGCAAAATAAAAAATATTATATAAAATATTTGCATTTCAACACTATAAGGAACAAAATAAAAAATATAAGAGCACAATCGGGAGCGGAAACAAGCCACATGAGACACAGAGGAGAGTAAAAAAATCCCCCAAAATTGTAAAAATATAATATTAGTAAAAAGGCAAAGTCGAAGCATAGTCTGGGGAATTTGGTTACAAGTGGCAGGGAGAAGGCAACTGTGTTAAATACATTCTACATGAAACAAATTCATACACTTATGAAGGTTCGTTCTTGCCAGGCCAACCTTTTAACATTCTATAAGGAGATAAACTGTAAGCTGGATAAAGGAATGTCAGTGGACCTGATGTATCTGGACTTTGCCAAAACATTTGATATAGTACCTCATAAAGTCTTAATTTACAAATTGAGGTCTGTTGGCTTTGACAATAGTGTATGTACCTGGATAGAAAACTGATTACTGGAATGTGTCCAGAGGGTGGTGATAAATAGTATATCTTCTGAACAGTCTGGAGTAGTACGTGAGGTACCTCAAGGCTCTGTCCTAGGACCAATTCTGTTTAACTTGTACATAAATAAGGTTGGAATAAATAGTTCAATCTCAGTATTTGCTGATGATACGGAGCTAAATACGGTAATAACCTCACAACAAGATATAGCAACCTTACAGGAAGACCTGAATAAAATAGAGGGGTGTAAAACTACATGGCAAATGAGGCTTAATATTCATAAATGTACAGTGATACACTTGGGGGCTAGAAATATGAATGCACATTACACCATTGAGAGAGAACCTCTAAGGGAATCTAGGATGCAAAGGATCTGAGAGTCCTAGTAGACAACAGCAATAGCATGCAGTACCAAGCTGCAGCAAACAAAGCTAGCAGACTTTTGGCATGTATCCAAGAAGGTATTTACTTCAGAGATAAAACTATAATTCTACAACTTTATGAGACTCTGGTTCGGCCACATCTTGAGTATGTTGTAAGGTTCTGGTCTCCAGTCCTCAGGGGCAACAAAACTGATAAGGGGACTGGAGACCTCAGTTACGGAGAACAACTACATACTGTACATTACACTTATTCTACCTTATTCTACCTGGAGACCTCCTGGAGATTCTACCTCATTAATTTCTCATTTAAAATATATGTAAACCCCAAAAGTGAAACTCTTATATAATCCCTTTTGGTCTCTTAAATATACCATTAAAAGCATTTTGATATATTCACCCAATAGGCGAAGAAAAAAAAAGTGAATGCGTATTCTTACCCTAGCACAGGACCTGTGTTACTGGCAAAATCACCAGGCAAAAATAAAGGGGAAAAAAGCCTACAAGCCTGTTTGTTCTTGGGTTTGAATATGCCACTTCTCCTTAGGTGGACGTCATATGACGTCCTGGAGTTTAAGTATGAATGATACCTGCAGCTGCAGGCATTCATTATTAAGAGATCTTCCTTTTCTGCCAGATTCCCTATCATGTAAAAACAATCATAGCCGTTGATTGTTTTTACAGGTGGCAGGAGGAGATTACGGCCGTTTACTATAGAGAATACCGCGGACCAGATGGTCCCTGGCATTCTCTATGACCTTCGGAGGCCGGGAGTGACATTATGACGTCACGTCCAGCCTCGGCAGATGTAATCACTACTGTTTTCCCGGCTGAGAATTTTATTTATTTATTTTAATTTCAGGCATTGCACAATTTTAGACATGTTATGCCTATTTACTCGGCATAACATCATCTTTTACATTATACAAAAAAATATAAAAATATCGAGCTAACTTTAGTTTTTTTTTTTTTTAATTCATGAAAAAAATGTGTTTGAAAAATCGCTGCACAAATACCGTGTGACATAAAAAGTTGTAACAACCACCATTTTATTCCCTGGGGTCTCTGCTAAAAAGACATATATAATTTTTGGGGGTCCTGAGTAATTTTCTAGCAAAAGAAAATGATGATTTTTACACGTAGGAGAGAAGTGCCAGAATAGGCCTGGTATGGAAGTGGTTGAAGAGACCTGTCAGATAAGTCCATTCATTTTAACAAAACTCTTCAGATAAGCTTAATTGTGCACTTAACATATTTTGTACATGTTATTTACCTGTAAAAGCCTCCCTTGTATAGACATCCAAAAGCCCAAAGACTACTGCTGGGTACCACCATTGTGGATATGGGCAGAACAGTTGTGTAGTGGGTAGCGCTCTTGCCTAGCAGTAAAAAGCGTAGCTGGTTCAAATCCTAACCACGACACTACCTGCCTGGTTTCCTCCCACACTCCAAAGACATGCTGGTAGGTTAATTGGCTTCTGTCTAAACTTGCCCTAGTATATGAATGTGAGTTAGGGACCTAATACCGCGTACACATGACCGGACTTTTCGAGGGACTAGGTCCGACAGACTTTCGACGGAGTTCTGACGGAGTTCTGACAGAGTTCTGACAGACTTTCCGAATGAACGCACTTGGCCACACACAATCACACCAAAGTCCAATGGATTTGAACGTGATGACGTACGACTTGACTAGAATAAGGAAGTTCATAGCCAGTAGCCAATAGCTGCCCTCACGTCGGTTTTTGTCCGTCGGACTAGCATACACACGAGCGGATTTCTCGGTAGGAACTGGGTCCGGCGGAGTTCTGTCGGAAAAATTTGAAACATGTTCCATTTCTAAAGTCTGTCAGACTTTTGCAAATCAAAAGTCCGCTGCAGCCCACACACGATCGAATGGTCTGCCGGAATCATTCCGTCTGACTTTTGATGTTGAAAAGTCCGGTCGTGTGTATTAGATTGTAAGCTTCTTGAGGGTAGGGACTGATGTGAATGTACAATGTATATGTAAAGCGCTGCATAAATTAACGGTGCTATAGAAGTACCTAACATAGTAATGTCAACAGCCTCAGAGTAGACTCATCAATGTCACTCAAGAGACACACTATAGCAGCCATTCTCAGCTAAGATTCCTCCATTTTTGGAAATATATTTTATTATATCTTTTCATGTGATAACACTGAAGAAATGACACAGCGGTTTAGACATTAATGGTTGTATGTTGAGTTATTTTGAGGGGACAGCAAATTTACACTGTTATACAAGCTGTACACTCACTACTTTACATTGTAGCAAAGTGTAATTTCTTCGGTGTTGTCACATGAAAAGATATAATAAGATATTTACAAAAAGGGGTGTACTCACTTTTGTGAGATACTGTAGGTTGTTAGGGGGGTTCCTAGAGCTGTGGATGATTTACTTCCCATTTGATAGCCTCCCACTTGGCAGAACCAGACCTAACTGTCTGTAAGGGTGACATTCTGACCACCACTGGCCATGGATATAAAGGGCATTTTCCCACTGACTCTTTTAGCATGGGTTCCCTGAGCCCTGATAATTATCTTAACCACTTTCAGACCGGACCATTTTGCTGGTAAATGACCAGAGGTCTTTTTACACTTTGGCACTGCGCTGCTTTAACTGGTAATTGCGCGGTCATGCAATGTTGTACCCAAACAAAATTTGCGTCCTTTTCTTCCCACAAATAGAGCTTTCTTTTGATGGTATTTGATTGCCTCTGCGATTTTTATTTTTTGCGATATAAACGTAAAAAGACCGCAAATTTTGAAAAAAAATGATATTTTCTACTTTTTGTTATTAGAAAAATCCAATAAACTCAATTTTAGTCATACATTTAGGCCAAAATGTATTCAGCCACATGTCTTTGGTAAAAAAAAAGTCAATAATTGTATATTTATTGGTTTGCGCAAAAGTTGTCACATCTACAAACTAAGGTACGTTTTCTGGAATTTACGCAGCTTTTAGTTTACGACTGCCTATCTCATTTCTTGAGGTGCTAAAATGACAGGGCAGTACAAAACCCCCCCAAATGACCCCATTTTGGAAAGTAGACCCCCTAAGGAAATTGATAAGAGGCATGTTGAGCCCATTGAATATTTTATTTTTTTGCCTCAAGCGATTGAATAATGACAAAAAAAAAATTTTTTTTTTTTTTTTACACAAAGTTGTCACTAAATGATATATTGCTCACACATGCTATGGGCGTATGTGAAATGACACCCCAAAATAAATTCTGCTGCTTCTCCTGAGTACGGGGATACCACATATGTGGGACTTTTTGGGAGCCTAGCCGCGTACAGGGCCCCGAAAACCAAGCACCGCCTTCAGGCTTTCTAAGGGCGTAAATTTTTGATTTCACGCCTCACTACCTATTACAGTTTTGAAGGCCATAAAATGCCAAGATGGCACAAAACCCCCACAAATGACCCCATTTTAGAAAGTAGACACCCCAAGCTATTTGCTGAGAGGCATGTTGAGTCCATGGAATATTTTATATTTTGCCACAAGTTGCGGGAAAATTACAAACTTTTTTTTTTTTTTTTTTTTTTTCACAAAGTTGTCACTAAATGATATATTGCTCATGCATGCCATGGGCATATGTGAAATGACACCCCAAAATAAATTCTGCTGCTTCTCCTGAGTACGGGGATACCACATATGTGGGACTTTTTGGGAGCCTAGCCGCGTACGGGGCCCCGAAAACCAAGCACCGCCTTCAGGCTTTCTAAGGGCGTAATTTTTTGAGTTCACTTCTCACTACCTATTACAGTTTTGAAGGCCATAAAATGCCAAGATGGCACAAAACCCCCACAAATGACCCCATTTTAGAAAGTAGACACCCCAAGCTATTTGCTGAGAGGCATGTTGAGTCCATGGAATATTTTATATTTTGCCACAAGTTGCGGGAAAATTACAAACTTTTTTTTTTTTTCACAAAGTTGTCACTAAATGATATATTGCTCACGCATGCCATGGGCATATGTGAAATGACACCCCAAAATAAATTCTGCTGCTTCTCCTGAGTACGGGGATACCACATATGTGGGACTTTTTGGGAGCCTAGCCGCGTACGGGGCCCCAAAAACCAAGCACCGCCTTCAGGCTTTCTAAGGGCGTTACAGTTTTGAAGGCCATAAAATGCCAAGATGGCACAAACCCCCCCCCCCCAAATGACCCCATTTTAGAAAGTAGACACCCCTAAATTTAGGGGTACACTAGTGAGACTAGGTAATAAATGGCGGGTGCCCTGAAACTATAAAAAAATAACTAACCAACCAGCGTCACCTGTAACAGTTATATGGTGATCACTGGTGAAAGGGTTAACTAGGGGGCAATCAGGGGGCTTTATGCGGTAGTATATGGGGGTCCCTGGCGCTATAAAAAGCTGCGGCGAACCTAAATACCTACCTGCCTAACTAGCGTCACCTGTGACACTAATACAGCGATCAGAAAAACGATCGCTTATTAGGCTGGGTTCACACTGGAGCGATGCGGGAACGCCACGAATGCGCGGCGGGTTCCCGCATCGCATGCCTCCCGGCGGCAGTTCACACTGCCCTATGCGAACTGCTGGGAGTGTCAGTGAAATGTTAATGACACCCCCAGATCAGTTCGCATATCGCAGTGCGATCTGCAAACTTGGATCGCATGGTGTGAACACCCATGCGATCCGATTCTGCTGCGGACCAAAAAAAGGGTCCCGTGCGAGTTTGCGGCGGGTGCGGCGGGTGCGACACGAATTCAGCCATACTATCTGTATAGCTGAACTCGAATCGCACAGAGATCGGATGTGATTTGCACTGCAGTGCGGTGCGAATCACATCCGTTCTCATAAACCGCTGCAATGTGAACCCAGCCTTAGTGACACTGGCGACGGGGGGTGATCACGGGGTTAAACCTTTATTGGGGGGGTTAGGGGGGTACCTTAGAACTAAAGGGGGCTAACCCTAACTGCCCTAACAGTTATTAGTCACAAATGACACCTGCCGGGTGATCAGGGGGTTAAACCTTTATTAGGTAATAAATGGCGGGTGCCCTGAAACTATAAAAAAATAACTAACCAACCAGCGTCACCTGTAACAGTTATATGGTGATCACTGGTGAAAGGGTTAACTAGGGGGCAATCAGGGGGCTTTATGCGGTAGTATATGGGGGTCCCTAGCGCTATAAAAAGCTGCGGCGAACCTAAATACCTACCTGCCTAACTAGCGTCACCTGTGACACTAATACGGCGATCAGAAAAATGATCGCTTATTAGGCTGGGTTCACACTGGAGCGATGCGGAAACGCCGCGAATCCGCGGCGGGTTCCCGCATCGCATGCCTCCCGGCGGCAGTTCACACTGCCCTATGCGAACTGCTGGGAGTGTCAGTGAAATGTTACTGACACCCCCAGATCAGTTCCCATATCGCAGTGCGATCTGCAAACTCGGATCGCATGGTGTGAACACCCATGCGATCCGATTCTGCTGCGGGCCAAAAAAAGGGTCCCGTGCGAATTTGCGGCGGGTGCGGCGGGTGTGGCGGGTGCGGCGGGTGCGGCGAATGGCTGAACTCGAATCGCACAGAGATCGGATGTGATTTGCACTGCAGTGCGGTGCGAATCACATTCGTTCTCATAAACCGCTGCAATGTGAACCCAGCCTTAGTGACACTGGCGACGGGGGGTGATCACGGGGTTAAACCTTTATTGGGGGGGTTAGGGGGGTACATTAGAACTAAAGGGGGCTAACCCTAACTGCCCTAACAGTTATTACAGTCACAAATGACACCAATGCAAAAAAAAAAAAAAAAAAATGACATTGGTGTCACTGTGACTGGGGGGGCAGGGGTAATTGGGGGGGTGATCGGGGGGTAAAGGGGGGGTGTGAGTGTGCCTGGCATGTTCTACTGTGTGTGGGATGTGTTGGTGCAACTCACTGATCCGCTCTCCTCCGTGTCGGAACGAAAAATACCGACACGGAGGAGAGAATACATCACTTCCTCTCCTGTGTTTACATTACAGGAGAGGAAGTGATGTCACCGGGGATTTCCATTCGTCGGGAGCGATCGCGAGGGGGTGGCCATGAATGAATGGCCGTCCCCTCGTCCGGGATCGCTCCCGAACGAAAACCGACCGCCGCAGGCACCGGGCGGGGGCCCGATCGGGCCCCCGACCCGCGGGAGGCAAATCACGTACATGTACGTGCTTATGCCTGCCCGTGCCATTCTGCCGACGTACATCGGCGTGAGGCGGTCGGCAAGTGGTTAAAGGGTTTCTCTGTGATAAAAAGGTTAGGAAAGACTGCTCTATAATGAAAATAATTTATATGAGATGAAAAATTCAGTAAGTTAGCACTTAAAATACTTGATTATTCAGCGCATTTACCTGCAATTTTTTTAAATTGGTGTTAGTTTATCTTTAATGATGTCCAAGTAAAGCTCAGGGAAATGCAATCTATAGGAATAAAAATAACTTTGTTTCCACCATGGTATTCCACATTCCCTGGTGGTATTACTCCAACACTTTCAGCATAATTAAAAACACAGGATAGACCTGTATATTCCTCCTGACATAATCCCTCTAATGTACACTGCAGTTGTGGTTTCTTAGAGAGTACGGGGACAGCGGCAAGTAATAAAGCATATTAAGAGATCTTTTAACCTAATTCCGGCTCTGACAAATACAAATGGCTCAATTATGAATATGTGCCTGTTTCCAGTGCGGATTCTAGCAGTGTACAGCCTGGAAATTGCTACCTCCCACTTGATAAATGAACTGTTGTATCTCATAAATGGGATTCTCTCGGCAGTCCCTACATGTTTGCACATTACCCAGAAATGCATTATGAAAATGATCTGCCTCCATTTTCCTCTTCATTGATCTCTGTATTGTGGAAAATCAATCAGGTTGTAACGCTTGTGTTCACCATCTGCTTGCCTCGTATAATGGATATTCCACGTACACAATATGATTGCTTAATTGTGACTGGGAGCACTAAGAAATTAACTGAACTCCGATTAATGTGAAGATGAAATAGACCCAATCACACACCCCCTAACAATGAACATTTTGTGTCTGCTACCTTTTGGTTTGTTGAATATACAATTGAAAGTACTTTGTTAGATCCCCATAGCCTGTCAAACTTACCCAAGCTCCCTCTGTGCTGGAAAATTAGCTTCTCCAGTCGAAGGGTATGCCCCATATTAAGTACCCATTCTTTGTGATTGGGAGTACGTGGAGATTTCCACAGTTGCAAAAGAAGCTTTCTGGACTAACTCAAGGCCCTGTTCACTGTTACCACCTGGAGTCACCTGGTGGGCTCAAGAGGGCATCTGGTGGGCTCAAGAGGAATTGTGATATGGAATACAGACTTTATGGTGTTAACCACCTCTGTCCAGTAGCGGTGGAGCTTGGGGCATCTCTACAGCAGATGGGCAAGGTCACCAGCCCCAGTGGTTCACCTAGCACAGAGTGGGGTTTGTAGGATGTCCATTCGATGCAGCCGTGAAGGAGTATAATGAACTCGTAGTACTATGTGAGTTGTGAAATCTATGTTTTTGAGATGTGAACGGAAAATGCTCTGTAGCCTTTTCCTAAGTGCCGGTTCACACAGGGACGACCTGTCTGGCGACTTAGCCACTTGACAAGTCGCGCTACATGCATTGCAATGGAACCGTTCTAATAGAAGCGACTCAGGTTGTTCCGACTTAGAAAAAGGTTCCTGTACTACTTTGGGGCGACTTCGGAACGGCTTGCATTGGCTTCTATACAGAAGTCCTTTTGCAAGCCACGCTGAGGTCATGCTGTACGGGGTGGCTTCAGAGTCAGACACAGAGTCACCCAAAAGTCGAACTTCTGCTTGTTGTACTCCTCTCCCCCTCCAGTGCCACAGAGGGGGGGGGGGGGGGGGCAGGATACCTGTCTTTCACAGGTATTCTGTTCCCACTTCTGGGAGCCTCAGCTGCGGGTATTGACGTCACCGCCCGGGCTCCCGCCTCCTCCCTCCTTCTTCCGCGTCCACCGGTCCAGTAGGAGACTCGTGTATGCGCAGTAGGGTTCCCAGCATGAAGCCGTAAGGCAGGTAAGTGTCTGATTATTAAAAGTACTTACATACTGCAGCTGCTGGCTTTTAATTTTTGCAGTGATGGGCGGATCTCTGCTTTAAATACATTTTAAAGGCTAAGTTCACCTTTAAAAAAATAGAAAATAAATGCACATCTTTTTGCAGGTAAAAAAATAAAAATAACTGAAAAAAAATTAGCATTTATTATTTTTGTTATTAGGAGCCTGTAAAGTATTGCATCCATGATCAGCAGATTGCAGGTGCAGTGTCAGGCTCCTGCAGACTGTCAGTGTAAAGCCGCGTACACACGGGCGGACTGTATGGCCAACTTAGTCCGTCAGACAATCCGACGGACAGTCCGTCCTACTTTCGAATGAACGGACTTGACCACACACGGATACACAAACAGTCCGTCGAAAGCTTGCGCGATGACGTGTACAGACGTACGACGGGACTAGAAATAGGAAGTCCAATACACAGCAATGCAACCTTTCGCCGTGTAAATCCTTTCTGAGCATGCGCCATACTTAGTCCGTCGAACTAGCCTACTCACGAGCGGATTGTCCGCTGAAACCAAAGTACGACGGACAATATTACGGAAATTCCGAAATACTTAGTCCGCCAGACTGCACGCTGAAAAAGTCCGCTGAAGCCCACACACGAGTGGACTGTCCGCTGAAATGTGTTTCGACGGACTAAGTTGGCCAGACAGTCCGCCCGTGTGTACGCGGCTTTACTGTCTGTCCTCCGTATCTTGAACAGTCTGCTTTGAAATCTTTGCCTGGAAGGGATCTTGCTGATACAGTATAACTACCTTGGTGTCTTGTTGCTGTACTCAATTTTGCCATGGTGTATAACCTGTGACATGAGACGGTCTTCCTCAAGTTCACTTTTTCACCAAGCAGTTTGGCTGTTCCCAACCCAGTTTTAATCTTTCTACACATCTGTTTCAATTAATGACTGTGTTTCAACTTACATATGAAATTGATCGGTATAGTTGGTTAATCATACACCTGACTCTAACTTTGTTCAAATGTACAAAGTGTGCAAGTGTGAGAATTGATGTTGGTTTGAAGCTGAAGGGTATTCACACCAAATATTGAATTGATTTACATTTTCCTTCTGTTCTCTGACTTGGCATTTTGTAAATTGATAAAAAAATAATAATTATATATATATATATATATATATATATATATATATATATATTTTTTAAACATTCTTACTTTACAGCATATCTATCTGTAATCTCTGCCTCTATCTCTTAATTAAAAGAGACTGTCACTTTGCCCACTCAGGGCAAAATGACAGATTCTCTTGAAAGAACAACCCCATAGCCTCTGATATCTACCATTCCAGCCAATTTGTTCCTCCTCTGGAGCCAAAAGTCTAAACCTGTGTAAGCTCAGTTTTAGATGGTGTTGGAGCTTACACAGCATTAATGTCTTTCTCAAGTGACAGTGTACAAGCCTGGTATTTGGCTGCTCAGGCAAGAACACAGCATCCTGAGAGGTAGGGTAGAAGGTCACATGCTTCTCCCATTCCCGGCAGAACTCGGTAATTCCAAACGGACAGAGCTGCAGTAAATCATGATGAAAGTATCAGCTGGGAGGTGGGAGCTTGTTTCTTCAGTAGGGATCTATTTTTACAAGATATGGTTTAGATGGGTGTTGGGACCTTGTTCACTGTTACACAGACATGGACACTGCTCAGTTCTATCTAGCAATCATTTGAGCAATTTTTTCTTCACCACCAATGGTTGAATAAGGGGTCAACATTTTTTTGTTTTCTGCTTATAAGAGTTTTTGTATAAAGGGAAGGAGGAGAATTGTAAAGCAAAAAGTGAAGCTAGATCTAGCTTATATCTAAAGAGAGGGAGGAATGAGAATAAGAAAAAGAGAGAGAAAGACTATAGAGGAACTTTTTTTTAGTGACTTAGAGGGTTCAACGCAGTCCATGTTCACAACCACAAATCTTCACCTTTCCATTTTAAAATGATAAGAACGTCTTTTACTGATTCCCAGCCAGCAGTTAAGGCTACACATAGTTGGAGGGATACCTTTCCAAGAATCACAGTGGTGGTGGTGGTGGTGGGGGGGGGGGGGGGTTGGGTTGAAACCTACACTTGAAAAAGTTACAGGATCATCAGGACCCCCTAATCTACATGCACCATGATGACAGTACTTGATCCATACAAGAGTGAGTGATAAACCCAACTCATCCAGACAAAAAGCTTTGTCCTTTCCCAAACTTGTTTGGGAAAGCACAAAGCTTGCCATTAGCTCCTGCTGCTATTCAATCCTGTGAGGAGGGAGCGGGAGGACAGTGCCAAATCACGCTGTGTGTGTCTATGAATGCACACAGCCTGGCACAGGAGCAACCCCCGCACATGTGCCCCCCATAGCAAAAGACTTTCTATGGAGGTACACATAGAAGAGTAGGAGCCAAAAACGCCAATGAAGGACACCAGAGGAGGAGGTTTGGGAGACACTCTTGACAATAGAATTGCACAGAGTTAGTAAGTGTAACGTATTTATTATTTTAGAAACAAATTAAGCTTTTGCAATCACTTTAAATGCAAGACCCCACAAATGACACCCTGAATCAGAATAGTCATCTCAATTTTATTAGTACAGAACCTTTAAAACCCTAATTTACAATACAAAACACACACTGAACAAGACTGATTATCTACAATATGTTAAGGAATTAATCTCTCTTTAGCTGTAAAGTAGAACCGCAGCCAAGCACTTTGTATAAATTCGCCAATACTCAGAACAGTGATTGTTGTTTAGTGCACGGTCATCTAAAACATGTGACCTTACAATGTAACTTGAGGCTAAGCAGTATAGTAAGTCTTGTGAAGGAGCATGACTGGTGATGTCATAGGCGCCTTTCCAAAACTGTAAAGTCTATCGTGGGTCACTTAGGGTGTCTTTATGTTTTGTTTTTGTTTTTTTCAAAGTAGAACAAAGAAATGCTGTCAGCTTTGCTTTCTCGGTTCATGTTATTTTTGAATTAGGATTTTGTCCCATATACCAAATGTGTAAGTTGTCTGTAGGTATTAATGGTACAAATAATGTTCACTAACACATGCATGAAAAATACTATATATAAAAACATTATAATTATTCATTTAGATTTCTGCTGTTGAACCCACTGTTCTATCCTCATACCCATTTTAGGCTACAGGAAGGCTTTGCTGACATTGTTAAAAATGGGTACATTGGGTGGTAATACATATTGTTTCCAGAATTATTTCAACAATTTCAAGTTCCCATAGGGAATGGAATCTTTTCTGTATATTTGACCTGCATTGTAACCAGGATTGGTAAAAAGAACAGACCAATAATACCTTATGTGCAAAAGATATTTTCATGCATTTATAAAAAAATATCAGGAAACACAAAATAGAAGTTAGATCCATAACAACTGAATGCTGTCATATTTCTGAAGTAAATAAGAAAATGAAACATTAGTTCAGTAATCTAAAGAAAAGGAACGGTGTATTTGCATTTGAAAGTGGGACAAATTGATTTACAGTCAAAGCAGAGACAGTCTCTTCAAATTAGGTACATTGGGGAAATCTGAAATTCCTGAAGGAAATATTTTCCTTTAGTTTTTTATGGTCAGGAGTCATAGGACCAAAAAAAGTAACAAAAAAATAATGTTTTTAGTCTGATAACTATGAAAAAATTGCATTAAAGCCTTTGGAAAGGGTATATTTTTTAAATTATAAACATGGTTTTCTTACCTGCTCTGTGCAATGATATTGCACAGAGCAGCCCGCCAGTGCTCATCGGCTACTCCTCCTCTCTGAGAGCAACTTCCTATGGTGGCACACCTATGAGCTTGCATCTCCAGTAATACACACAGCGAGGCTCAGCTCTGCCCCCCACTCCCTCCTCACAGAATTTGATTGGCTCCCGCTGCTGTCTCTGAGCCTGTGAGGAGAAAGACCTGCAGATAGGCACATCGCTGTATTGAGTAAGGACTCAAGTAAGGGGGGCGATACAACTAGTGGGACATTTTTTACCTTAATGCAGGGAATGCATTAAAGTGATACTAAAGTCTCGTTTTTTTCGCATTAAAAATAACAAACATGTCATACACACCTGCTCTGTGAAATGGTTTTGCACAGAGCAGCCCAGATCCTCCTTTCTAAGGTCCTTCTTTGGTGCTCCTGGCCCCTACCTCCTGTTGAGTGCCCCCACAGCAAGCAGCTTGCTATGGAAGCACCCGAGTCAAGCCACTGCTCTGTGTGTCTATTCAGACATGAAGCCGTGGCCTGGCACCACAGCCTCTATCCTCATTGGCTCACTGACCTTGATTGACAGCAGCTGGAGCCAATGGCACTATGCTGCTGTCTCAGCCAATGAGGAGGGGAGTCCCAGACAGCTGAGTCTCTCACGCAACATTGCTGGATCTAGATGGGGCTCAGGTAAGTATTAGGGGGGGCTGAGGGGGGCTACTGCACACAGAAGGTTATTTTTATCTTAATGCATTAAATTGGTTGTAAAGTCACTTGTAACGGAACTACAATCTGCTCTGTTAGGTAACAATATGTGCCTCACAATATGTCCTTTATTTAAAAAAAGCCGATATCTACCTTATTTCAGAGCACTGCCCAACACTCATGTGACTCCATGGCTCTCTCCTCTCTCCGTGTGACAGCTGCAGCGGGAGGGGCCAAAAATGCCCACTGACGTCAGCCGGGAGCAGAGGAGGAGAGAGGCGACCGGTTACGTGAGCGCCAGGAGACACTCTGAAAAAGGGTAGATATCGTCTTTTTTAAAATAAAGGACATACTGTGGGGCACATATTGTTACCTAACAGAGCGGATTATAGTAACATTAAACGATTATGAAAGCAGCAGGAGTGGGAGGATCAGGGAACGGATGGAGCTGACAGGCAGGGAGGGGAGGGGGAAAGGATAGAATTATGTAAACTGACCACAGTGTCAGGGCTCGCAGCCATGATAAACCATGGTCAGTTTACAAGGGGAGGGCAGAACCAGGCAGGTTTAGCCAGATATTTCACATGATAGAAGGGGCCAAATTACACAGTACAAGTACTGTGCTGTATAACATGCTTTAAAGCAGGTACGTCCAAAGTCAAGCCGCGGGCCGCGATTGGTTCCCGTTTTGAACGGCCCGCCTGGTTATTTGGACATCTATATCTTTTATGGCCCCCAAAGATCTCCCAGCGCCGGGGCTACAAAATATATTGTGGCAGCACGCAGGTAAAGTCACCTGGTTGTATCCAGGATGGGAAATATGTGTGCCCTAGATTCAGGCTTTATGCAGACCTTTACAATTAGAGGGGAAGAGTTAATGAGCCCAGCTGAAGTAAGTGGGCTCATTAAGACCTCTACAAAAAACCCCAGCATGCTTAGGGAGATGCTCCATCCTGGAACCAGTTTTGTGTTGTATAGACTGGGGAGTGTGACACCTGTTCTGTGCGGTGAGTTAATGCCTGTGTGGCAAACCTCTACAACAGAGACAGGGACTGGTGCAGCACAAGGCTGCACTCAGTTGTTAGTAGGGATGAGCCGAACACCCCCCGTTTCGGTTCGTACCAGAATCACTAGCTATATAGGTGAGGTGAATATAGTGGTGTATACTGCGGTCAGGGCACAGACAATAACCACTACACAAGAGCAAGATAGGAAATCAGCCAAAAACGATCGGTGTGTACTGTGTTGAAGGTACACAGAACACCCACTGCTTCAGATGCCAACACACTACACGAGGCCGCCTCAATGGCGGCCTTATATAGTGTGGGGCGTGCACTACACAGCCTGAGCTATGATTGGCCACAGGAATCCTGCCTGTGGCCAATCATGGCTCTCCTCGCTGCTGGCGCTGCGATTGGCCAAGCATGCGGGGTCACAGTGCATGCTTGGCCAATCATGAGCCAGCAATGCACTGCGCCATTGCAGTGCATTGTGGGCCGTGAGCGCCACACGAATTTTGACGCGAACGGACCAAGAGTTCGGATTTCGCCGAACGGACGAACAGCCAATGTTCGAGTCGAACGTACGTTCGACTCGAACACGAAGCTCATTCCTAGTTGTTAGACAGGGAATCTAAGTGTGTAATTAGAGGTCAAGCTGACCAGGATTTATTTTCATGTTTTATTTTGTTTGGCTGTTATATGTTTCACTGCATGTAGCATAAATAAACCGCATCTTTTGTTTTTTGCACCTACAACGCTGTCTGCTGTGCCTGATTTTTGTGTTGTGAACCCATCCAGGGGGTCACACACACCCGCTGCCGAGCTAACCCCTCACAATATATATACTGGCTGCCTTGGAGGAGACAGGGAGGAGCCGGGATGAGTGCCGTACACACAGAAGTATTTCCTGCCATATTGTTTAAAATTCATATCTTTCTATGTTTCAGACTATAGAAACCTATTATGTCTCTTTAGAAAGCCATAGTGCTCTGGGAACCCTTTGCCATGTGCTAACTGTTTTATTTGTAAAACAAGATTATATATATATATGTAGTTAAAAAAATATATATATAAAATAATAAAAAAATTATATATATATATATATATATATATATATATATATATATATATATATATATATATATATATATATATATATATATATATATATATATACCTATATACCTTTAAAAAATAAGTTTGCCCCAAAAACTCATAGTCTACATTTAAAACAAAATTCAGTAATAAACCTTAACAGTGAACAGAATTTTACCTGAATCTACTTTGGGGTGCATTCTTTGCAAGAAAAAAAAACTGCAAAAGTACCCAAACTGCAATGATGTTTTGCTTGTTTTGTGGTTTAGAGAACTGGCAATCACACACAATGCAGCACCCTCTTATCTACACACTACACAGCAAGCCTGTCTGAAAGCTGGTTTGTTACCTTCAGCAAAGCTTCTATCTCAGCTCTCAACAAAAAGACATTTTAAGTGCAAATGGCTGGATATTGCAGTATGTTTTGTAGCATTTCTGATCATCAGCGGATTCCCATATAATCTTGCCTATTCCTCCAAGTATCTGATAAGAGGAATATAATGGGTTCTGTATACAAGAAAATACCAGAAGCAGTATGCAAGCTTTGCATGAATTCACAGTTTCCTTCAGCAGCCTATTGTTTACCTAATATAACTGCTGCGTAAATAGCGTGACTAAGAATGATGAATTCATGTGCTAGGGGTGAAGGCCAGGTCTCCTCGCAGCTGTAAAATGAACACATGTACAGGCTAAGGTTTAGAAAGAACTTACCACCCTTATGGAAGATTCTCTCAGTCAACAGAAAAATCTAAAGTGCCCATGGCAAATCCCGAGAGACATTTCTTGATTTATAATGCTAGTGTGTCTATGGGAATGTTTGACCATTCTTCCAGTAGTGCATGTGTGAGTTCAGGCACTGATGTTGGATTAGAAGGCCTGGCTCGCAGTCTCCGCTCTAATTCATCCCAAAGGTGTTCTATCGGGTTGAGGTCAGGACTCTGTGCAGACCAGTCAAGTTCCTCCACCCCAAACTCGCTTATCCATGTGTCTATGGACCTTGCTTTGTGCACTGGTGCACAGTTATGTTGGAACAGGAAGGGGCCATCCCCAAACTGTTCCCACAAAGGTGGGAGCATGAAATTGTCCAAAATGTCTTGGTATGCTGATGCCTTAAGAGTTCCCTTCACTGGAACTAAGGGGCCAAGCCCAACCCCTGAAAAACAACCCCACACCACAATCCCCCCTCCACCAAATGATTTGGACCAGAGCACAAAGCAAGATCCATAAATGCATGGATGAGCGAGTTTGGGTGGAGGAAATTGACTGGCCTGCACAAAATCCTGACCTCAACCTATAGGTTGGGATGCATTAGAGCGGAGACTGTGAGCCAGGTCTTCTCATCCAATTAGTGCCTGGAAGAATGTGCTACCAAATGCGCTTCTGGAAGAATGGTCAAACATTCCCATAGACACACTCCTAAACCTTGTGGACAGCCTTCCCAGAAGAGTTGAAGCTGTTATAGCTGTAAAGGGTGGGCCAACTTAATATTGAACCCTACGGACTAAGACTGGGATGCCAATGTTCATGAGCCTCTAACGGTCGGTGTCTTGTAAAGCGGAATTAAACACGATACCTAAAATGCTATATATTGCAGTATACCAGATATGGTGGGTGCATTTGTTTTCTATTTTTGTCTTTTTTTTCCTCTGTTTTCACCCAGTGATCTGGACAGTAACACACCTCCTGTATTAGAGTGCCTACACTCTGGAGGAAGGAGCACAGCGGGCACCTTTGGACAGCAAAATTGTCAGTCTGGGGAGAGGGAAGTTACGTGGTTGGTGAGAAAAAAGAAAAAAGGGAAAAAACAAGTCCATCAAGTCCAACCTTTAAGTGTTAGGTGTACTAGCAGATTTAGATACACTAACAATTTGAAGCTGAACTTCAGCTAACACTTTATAAGCAGTTACAATAAACAGTGTTTTCCCTTTTGGAATAAGGTTTTAAATAAACAAATAAAGCTGATCATTAAACACACCCCTACCAGTGTTGAATGGTTTGTCTCACCCCTGTAACTGATACATCTGCTGGAGAGCTTGTTCTTTTGAAAAACAACAGACTTACTGGTCAGATCACAAGATGAAAATAGAAGAAAAAAAAATCCTTAAAAAAGGCCGTCATCACAGCTAAGAATTGGGAAGCTAAACTACTAAATATTTGCATTTACGTTTAATGCCACTTTAAACTGTCTGACGGCATAATATAGAAACACATTGAACTACAATGAGATATTTCAGATTTGTTGTACAGATATAGAAACTTTTAAATTAATATTTGTGAGTATCGTTTGTAAGGTCCATTTTATTTTAAGTTTACTGGAATAACAGGAGGGGAATCATCTCATAACTTGTGAAGTCTGTGTTATATTTGCTCTGTCTTTTATCATCCAACATACAGTACATGAACTATTCCCGCTCTAAAGTGCTGATTCAGCAAGAATTCATTTGGGGAGTGGTAGTCAGGTTCACAGCAAAACTACTGCGGTAAAGGAAAGATTTTCCTCACTTCGTCATCCACTCAAAAATATAAATCATAAAACTTCAAAATCTCAAGTTGTGCGCCTTTGTTGTTTATTTTTTATTGCAATCTACACTATACCTGAACTGATTGTTATTAGGATGCAATGTAATATGTTAGGATCTTCTAGGATCATCTGTATTGCACAAAGCATTTCCTTGTTTTACTGGCCCTCATATGGCTTAGATTGAATATTGGGACAATGGGGGTGATTTACTAAGAAGAAGGCACTGCACCAGTTCATACATTAATTGGTTCGCCGGAAAAGTAATTAATTGAACACGCGAACCAGGGCACATTGAAGTGCAAATAACGATAATAAATACCCGTGTATGTAAACTGCAACTGCCGCTAGGGTAACTGTGGTTTTATCATTGATAATAACGCACGCACAATACGATTGGTTAATTCCATCTCATTGGATGTGTCATGTTAGGCAATTAGTACGTGTACTCAGTTAATTAACCCTTTTGCTGCTAATCTCATTCCTATCACCTCTAATATATCTTTAATTTTATTTTTATTTATTTTTTACTCAAAACTTTCAATACATTACAAAGAACAGAGAAGTGTTTTTAAATCCAATAAATACATTTTTTCAGATCTTGATCTTTAAAGGTGACCATACACTGCAATCTGTTAGATCTTAAATAAAGGAGATTTAGTGCAAGGGCCTGTTTGATTTCCTATAATTTGAATTAATTGTTCAAGTGTGTCTTCCTATTACCTATTTTGCCTAAATATCAAGTTGAACGGAGATTGGCCAATCAGATTGCATGTCCATCTTAAGTGCCAAATTTGGAATGTAGATGTGCCATGACCCACATTTTCTTAAAGCGGTTCTTCACCCTAAAGGGGAAGTTCCGCTAATCTGATCCCTCCCCCCCTCCGGTGCCACAATCGGCACCTTTCAGAGGGGAGGGGGGTGCACTTACCTGGATAATCCAGGTATCTGCACCCACTTCCGGGCAGACCGCCGCAGATGCCCCCCCCCCCGTTGTGTTCTGGGAAACACACAGTTCCCAGGACACAGCGGGGGACCAGCAGAGACGCGCAGCGCGACTCGCGCATGTGCAGTATGGAACCGGGCAGTGAAGCCGCAATGCTTTACTTCCCGTTTCCCTGACAGAGGATGGCGGCGGTGGCAGCAGCGAGACGAGCGATTGCTCGTCATCTGCCGCCGACATCACTGGACCCTGGGACAGGTAAGTGTGATTTTATTAAAAGTCAGCAGCTGCAATATTAGTAGCTGCTGGCTTTTAATATTTTTTTTTAGGTGCAGAACCACTTTAATGATATGTCTTGGGCATTACACAAGGCACATGAAAAAAAAAATACTTGCTCTAAAACATATCTGTTTTGCAAAGACATAACAAAATACATGTGTTACAAACTCTATAAGGACGGACACACACTTTTCAGGGCGAGGTAAACAATGCTATCTGCAAGCTTGATATAATATAGGTTTGTGTGCTAATGAGGCAATTGAAAAAACATGCACAGTCCAGGAAACACACTCAATGCAAGTTCACCCAATGTAGAAACATTACTTCAAAGTGGGTACACCTGTTAAGGATGTCCTTAAAATTACTAACACAAAATACACACTCTGAACATGCACAGGAAAATCCAAGTGCTCTTCACACACACACAAAAAAAATTCAAAGTCTCTGAGCATGCCCAGAACAACCCAAATGCAGCCATCACAAAGTAAGGCACCCCCCTGACCAAAATTATGCACATAATCCAGCATGCTACAGAATTACAGATAGGAGAAACACTCCCTGTTCCAGGGGGGAAAACAAAGAGCCTAACATGGGCAAAAGTTATACAACAAATACCATTGCAGTCTATGGGAACTGACTTGTTAATTTTGCTAGTCCCCACTTGGCTGGCTTATATTGTAGTTATTGGCCTTAGGGACCCTGAGGGACATATATCAATGTCACCAATTTGGTTTGGATAACCCCAAAAACGAAACAAGGAGAAGTGCCTTTAAAAATGCCAAATTGCTTAAAAGCTTGTAATTTGGGGGGGGTTACTCTGCCTGTAAAGTGGTGCATCTGTAGCATGTATCCAAAATGCTGCTTCAAAGATGTATAGCTTTAGAGAAAACTTACAAATCAGCAAGATTTTAACCCAAAACTAAAAATAGCCCCCCCCCAATACATACAAGACCATTTGGGTCTGTTAAGGCTTAAAATGAGAACCCCCATGTGAAAAATACCACCCCAAACTAAAAAAAACATTATGCCCCTCCCACACACTAACAAACCCCTAGCCAAACACACAGCAAGCCAGCCCATCTTGTTCCTATATTCAGGGACAAGGGCCTTTTCCACACAACCCTAGGCTGGGGTTGTGGGGGGTTGCAGACAGGGGGCTTTACAGAATGTGGAAAGCCCCTTAGACTAGTGGGTACAAGGTGCTTTGTGATTGTTATTGGGCTGAGCCCAACAGGCCCCAAAGGCAGCCAGCTATGTTGAGTGCATGTGGCCTTGTATGGTTCATGAGGGGGTTGGGCGATCGCTCTTCTCGCCCCTTTCTTAGCTGGCCCTGTTGTATGCTCTGAAAAAGGATGCAGATTGGATTGATCAATGCAGCTCACAGCCTTTTGAGAATGGAGTGGAGGGTGGAGTTCCCATTTAAAAGCAAAAGTTAGCCCATGGAAATCCAAGGGATTAGAGGGGGGAGACAAGAGCATTGGAGAATGGAGTGTGGAGTTCCCCTTTCAAAGCAAAAGCTAGCCCAAGGCTATCATATGCATTAGAGGGGGAATGTTAAATGCCCTTTTAGGAGGAGCTAGAGGAGCGAGAGTCTTTTTACATAATTTTAACAAGGTGCATGTCTCATGTTGGCAACGTAACATGCTAACACGACCTGTGTGCAAATCTCCTTAAAAAAAATACATAAAGGTGAACCAGCGTAAAAAAAAAAAAATTGTCAAGTGTAGAGGTGTGTATGTACGTTGCTTGACAGTTACTAGTTTGGGGACAGTGGAAGCTTGTCTGAGCTGTCAGAATGCAAGAGGTGGAGAGTGAAATTACACACTGCAGAGCTCAATGATGAGAGCTGAGAGAGCTCATTGGGAGGGAAGGGACACACCCCTTCACACAGCACACAGGAACAGAGTTGAGGCTGTGTGCTAGAGATCCCTCCCCTGTCACCTTTTTTCTCTTGGTGTCAGGAAAACTTGTCAGAAGTAACTCATGCGGATAGCAGGGGAACAAATAAGCAGACAGAAATTATATAGAGTTATACGTTTTGGTCAAATTTCATCATACAACCATTTTAACTCCAAAAAAAAAAAAGTGTCACTATCCTGGCTGTACTGTCTGTTAAGCCGCGTACACACGTAGCGGTATGTCCGACGTACTTAGTCTGGCGGACTTCTTGCTACTTGCCCACACACGGCACTTTTTGAGCGGACTAACACGGCGTACTAAGTCCGCCGTACTATCCGCCCTACTTTTGAAATGAACGGACTCGCCCACACACACGCAGAGGAAAGTCCGCTAATTTCGAGCGCGTCTCCAGGTAGGCGGGGCCCGCGAAGGAGACGTCGCTGGCCCTGCTGCCTGGTATGGACTTAAAGGGGAACCCCTACGGCGAAAAAAATCGGCGTGGGGGTCCTCCCCAAGTCCACAACAGACCCTTGTCCGAGCACGCTACCCAGCCGGCCAGGAAAGGGGGGCGAGCGAGCGCCCCCCCCTCCTGAGCCGTACCAGGCCGCGTGCCCTCAACATGGGGGGTGCCTTGGGGAAGGGGGGGCCGCGCGGCCCCCCACCCCAAAGCACCTTGTCCCCATGTTGATGAGGACAAGGGCCTCTTCCCGACAACCCTGGCCGTTGGTTGTCGGGGTCTGTGGGCGGGGGGCTTATCGGAATCCGGGAGCCCCTTTAATAAGGGGGCCCCCCGGATACTGGCCCCCCACCCTATGTGAATGAGTATGGGGTACAATGTACCCCTACCCATTCACCTGTAAAATAAAAGTACAAAAAAAACACAACACACGAGATAAAATACTTTATTGCACAGCTCCGGGGGTCTTCCATCTTCGGGGGTCTTCTCGCCGGACTCCTCCGCTATCTTCTTGTAGCTCTTTTGCTAGCAGAGGAGTCCGGCTTTCTTCCTTGCCGCCGGCCTCTTCTTCCGACTTCGGGGGTCTTGTCCCCCTCTTCGGTTCTTCTGCCGGGCCACCGCGCCTTCTTATAGCTCTTTTACAGGCGGTGGCCCGGTCTTCTGTCGCCGCCGCCGTCTTCCGTTCTTCTTCTTCTTCTTACGATGCCCCCTTACGATGTCACAGTCCCGGAGGATGCTGGGACTGTCGCCATGTGACATCAACCCATGTGACCAACCCATGTGACATAAACCCATGTGATACCGCCCCTTGTCCCTATATAAGTGGCAGCGCAGCGCGTCCCTGGCATTGCGGCCGGAGAGATCGTCGAGTCAACATCTCCTGGAGAAGAAGAAGAAGAAGAACGAAAGGCGGCGGCGGCGACAGAAGACCGGGCCACCGCCTGTAAAAGAGCTATAAGAAGGCGCGGTGGCCCGGCAGAAGAACCGAAGAGGGGGACAAGACCCCCGAAGTCGGAAGAAGAGGCCCCCCCTTCCCCAAGGAACCCCCCATGTTGAGGGCACGCGGCCTGGTACGCTCGCTCGCCCCCCCCTTTTCCTGGCCGGCTGGGTAGCGTGCTCGGACAAGGGTCTGTTGTGGACTTGGGGGGAACCCCCACGCCGATTTTTTTCGGCGTTGGGGTTCCCCTTTAAGTCCATACCAGGCCGCGGGGCCAGCGACGTCTCCTTCGTGGGCCCCGCCTACCTGGAGACCCGCTCGAAATGAGCGGACTTTTCTCCGGGCGGGAAAAGTCCGCTCATTTCAAAAGTACGGCGGACTGGCATACACACGGCCGGATTGTCCGCCGAAATGCGAGTCCGGCGGGAAGATTGGAGTGCAACACGGCATTCTAAGTCCGCTGTACTTTCGGGTCAAAAAAGTATGCCAGAGGCTACACACGGGGGGATTGTTTGGCGGACTTGAGTTTGCCGGACTTTTCCACCGGATTGTTTGATCGTGTGTACGCGGCATAAGAGATGAATTATTAAAGTTTCTGGACAAACTATCAAAATATTTGACAGAGAAGACCAACTGTGTATTTAGACGTTTGCCTGCTGTTCAGCTTTAAAGAAAATCTGCCGTGAGAAAAACATGGAGGCCACCATTGCTCACCTCTGCTTCTGAAAATGTTATTTTCCTGGTGGTGTTTAAGCTGAAACACTGGATATGGTACTTTCTGAGTCACTAACTTGGAAAAAAATGGAAAATCAGGGAAGTTAGAGTAGAGTCAGATCTTTATGTGCGGGCTCTTGGTTAGTGGCTGAGTACTGAAGCAAACGCTTTGTCATGACTACCAGGAAATTCGCTTTTTCAGTCAGCAATGGTAACTTCCATTCTGTTTTTGTAACAGTTTTACTTTAAACCTCCTGACAACCTTCTGACATGAAGGAAGTTTTGTCATCGGCCCCCACAATCTCTATTCTTGTTCTCCACCATGAGCGCCTCCGCTGTGATCTATTCACGCAAAAGCTTAGTTGCTCCTTTTTGGACATGAAAAAACAAATGAGATTTTATTTGCATGACTAAACCATTTATAGGAAATAGGCCATAATTGGTTTTAAAAACAACTAGAAACAACTAGTTTACCAAGGAATGAAGAAACTGTTTTAGCTGAAGCCCAAAGTAATTTTCTGTGACTCTTTTCCCCATCAAAAACCACAGAAATGTGAGCCGTAACCACTAATTAGTTTCACTTTCTTTCAACTGAAGCCTTTAAAATGTTGTCATTCTATAAGGAGGCTGAATGACGGAGTCTGGGTCTGATCTAGGATTGCAAGCTTTGACTTTGCTTGAAAGATATCTTCCAAGTTACTGATGTGGATCAATAATGGCTGCTCAACTTTGGTCAGGGTTTGGGGTCTGAAGTGTTACTTCACCTATCATGTCTTCCAATTTTACTCTTTCCTGCAAGAGTACATTTTGTCTAATTCATGGAGTTCAGCCATTGAATAAAAAAATTTCAGTTAGTAAACACTCTGGTAATTAAAGCTGAACAAATTTTGTTTACCATGCATCGGGGCTGTGCCTGCACTGCATGGGTTAACTGCTCCTTTCTGTCTAGGGCAGTGATGGCGAACCTTGGCACCCCAGATGTTTTGGAACTACATTTTCCATGATGCTCGCCTATACTGCAGAGTGCATGAGCATCATGGGAATTTCCAAAACATCTGGGGTGCCAAGGTTTGCCATCACTGGTCTAGGCAATTGGAAAGCAGAGCTATACTTACCTAATCTTCCGATCCTCCCAGCACTAGACTGGTCCTTGCGGCTCCTGCTCCCCAACAAATTGTAATATAAAAACACAATGGGTGGGGTGCTGATGACCAGCATCGTTGATCAATACAGGTAACAGGTTACCCCAACGGTGTAGCAGTTTTGATTGATGGACTGTTCCTGATGTCATAACACCCATAGACCTGCTCTGGACATAAAGATGTCAGGAACAGTCTATGGCTGGCACAAGGGGGAGCACTGTTTGTTACTGGAGAGTAAGGTCAGGAAGTATACAGCTTTCTGGTCCCCCCTTGGTAAAATGAGCAGGTAACTCATGCAGTGAGGGCACAGACGCATTCCATGGAAAAGAAAGATTGCCTGGAGTTCAATTTTAAATAGTTAATCTTTCTTTAAGAGTTAGCTCCACCTTTAAGCCCATGTTACTTTACACTTATATTTAGGGTTTAACAAGTAACATTGTGCCAAGCAGACCCTGCACCATCTGCAGCAACTGTTAGATGTTAAATTGGCATGCCTGTGTGGGCAGAGATTTGCAGAGATTAATAAACTACATGTCCCTGTGACAGACCCAACCTGGACAGGGGCTTTTGGAGGGGACTGCAGGCTACTGACTATGGGCCCTGGCATTCAAGGGAGCTACAAACATTTAGGAAGATGTCCTCTTATATAATGCAAGAGGACATTGTTACATTTACCAGTCAAGGAAGCCATGATAGTCTCTGCCAACTTGAAACTCAGTAAGCAGATGTATGACAGAAAGCTGGTTAATGAGATTTGGACAGCCCTGGGTCTTCTTCAATACTTTTGCCGGATAGTCTGGGACTCCTGAGTACTCAAAGCATTGTCTAGGTGTGAATTCCCATTTGTGACATATGGTAAAAGATGGATCTCAAACTAATGGATTAACAACCAATATTGAAAACCGATTTGTTCGACTGGACAGGGTTCCTCCACAATTATGACACTATATCTAAAAAGGGGAATAGGGCACAAAGGGACAAGAAAAGTTGTAAAGAAGAACCAGCCACGGTGTATGTAATTGGCGATATAAACTTCATTAAATACAAATAACATATAATTTAGAAAGGGGCACAATGGCCCACCACTCCAAGCACCATTAAAAAAGGATTAAACATAAAGAAACAATGTTGCTACTTCACAAAACACACAGGATGTCGCTCACTTGTGCAATCAAACCGCAATCCACCTTAGTGGGAAACTTCCAGGTATCTAAGCTCAGGAGGTCTGGGTGTAAGGTGGTCAGGCACTAAGAAATACTTGTCCCATTCAGGGCTTGTTGTATGCTATTGGTGTCATCAACCCCTAAATACCCTACAATTGTATAAGTAACCAACACTGCATAGCAAAATTTAAATATAGAGGAAGCTGCTGGATGAATATAGAGGAAGCTGCACTATTGGGCAATATCAGACAGTATTTCTCTCAAGAGTTGAAATTGAATTCCCATTGTTTATGTCTGTTGGCTAACTTGACTAACTCTTGGAGGTATCTAAGATGGGATTAGCCTTGTGTCAGCTCTACAACATTGCCTAAACCATTGTGTGAGGTTTGGGTAAATAGTTGGTTTTATTGTTCATGTGGTGACTGACCTACTTTTGAAGTGTATAAAAACTTGTAGTTTTGTTCAATAAACAGTCATTCCTTTGGTTCTATCCCATCATCTTGTCTGTGTATGATGATAGGGGTAACAGGGCTTATATTAGCTCTTGGTCTGCTGTAACAGTTTGGAGGCCAGGAGGCACTGTTTGGCGGAAGCACCTAATCGGGGTGCCAAGTGGTTCTGTCACAGTCCTATCAGTCATAGTGGCAGATGAACTTGTAATTCTCAGTGGAAAACAAATGTAGTGATCACCACACTTATAGTCCATTAACACTTTATCCAGCTGTTTAACTGAAAGTTCATACCTTGGAGCTAGAGGAAGAGTCTGCAGGAGCCTGGCCCTGCACCCACGACCAACAGTGCATTTTTTCAGAATGTGATCAGTGTACACTGGTTTGCACCTCCATCTGATTACAAATATGTTAGCTCTACACACTCTATACTCTTTAAAACTGGACAATACAGCTAATACACAATTTGTGTTAAATCTGGATTGATACCAGATTGAGTACAGTATAATATAAATATATTTCCATATATAGTGAGGTTCACCTTTGTTTTAAATAGGTTTCACAAGCTGAAAACACTTGGAGAAGTTTGCAGTTTAATAGATGGCACAGTCGTAGGTTAATTGCCAGTGAAGGGCTTGTGGAGGTGGTAAAATAAGTTGAGGCAACACAACTGAAACCATATTTCTAGCAAGAACTAAGAATAAATGTCATGCCAATTAATGACGACAACCCTGTCTCCCACTCCTGCCGGCATGTAGTGTGACCCGGCCATGCTGGGTCAAACTGTTCTTAATGTTCAGAGATGTCTAGAATGGCCTTTCATACATGTATTCTGTTTTACATTGAGCAGAAGGTCACAGCATAATGAATCAAGTCAATGCCAAAAGGACAATGAACAAAGAATGAATATGATACAAACATGCACACTATGCTTAAAGCACTAAAGCCTTCCACAGTATTGAAGGACCCAAAATTGATATTTAATATTGGGAAAATAGCAGTGGGTTGGCTTACGTCTTTGTCACTTGGCAACATTGAAGGAATGGTTTGAGCACCTAGCTTGGAAACCAGAGCTTACAGTTGTATTTACCATAAGGCAGTGGCGGCTGGTGTTCAATATTTGGGTGGGGGACTGTAAAATACCTTGCCCCCTCAGCGGGAGACTGATAGTGGTGAACATTCCCCCCCCCCCCGAGGAAGACGAACGCCAGTGATCAGTGGCCTTACCTTAGGAGACCGATGCTGCTTTTCGCTCCAGCTTGCCAAGGGAAAAGCCGGGCCATTGCTTCTTCTCCTGGCTGAACAGGCATTGCTTCTCCTCCTGGCCGAACAGGAAGTGGGTCCTGAGATCCGATTGGCCAGGAGTCCTAAGACTCCTGGCCAATCGGTTCTCAGGACCTGATTCCTGATTGGCCGGGAGGAGAAGCAGGAAGACAATAGCGAATATTACTTTGCTATTGTCACACAACTGGGTGGGCTCAGGCCACAGTGCTCTGTGCCCACCCTTTTTTGAAGCCAATTACAGCCTCAAGCTCTAATCACGTCTTTTTTTTTTTAAAAACCCACTGAAATCCATGCGTCCAGCACCTTGCATGTAGTTTAGGAGCTGGGCACCCTAATGGATGGGCTGCCACTGCAGTAATGGCAGTGAGAAGCAAAGGCCTAGGGCAGCAAGGTTAAAATGGACAGCACCATGCCTTTAGAAGTGTACAAATTATGGTAACTTTTTTTATTGGTTTCACCTTTTCTGTTCACCTCTTGGTAAAACGTTTTGATTTCTGGTTGAATCTAACAAGAAAAATATAGGGGAGGAAATAAATTGTTGAGAGGGGTTAGAAATCTCTTTATAGTACAAAAACATGAAACCATCTCTACTTTCTCCTATTTGGTGGGTTATACAGCTGAAACATATTTATGTATATAAAGAATGTTTAAAGCAAAGGTTTGTTGGAAGTTGGACCTCATTTTTATATAAAAAAAAATCATTAAATGTATTTTAAATCCAACTAATGTAAATACCTGAGTTTGACTTGATGTCAACCTCTTGGAATCTCCTATAGAGCAGCACTCACCCAGGGAGGGGCAATGCTTGGAGCCAATCAAGAATGCTATGTGCACTGCCAAAGTACATGCTAACAGAAGGAGAGAGCAGGGGGACGACTTCAATCGGTTTGTGATTGTTCTTTCATTGTCCATTCAGACATGGAGCAGGGAGCTGTGTTGTTTAACTATAGAGGAGAAAAGTCAAGTCTTTAGGCTAGCTGGAAAGTCTGGCAAAGCTCTGTAAATTTCAGCACTGGGTGAGTTAAAAATTGCTAACACTTTGGCAGTAAAAACAGCACAGATAGCCTGTATATGTTTCAGTTGTGTACTTGCCTGAAACTCACAAACATTGCAAAGGGTATCTATTCACTGAGTAGCTTGCAGTTCAATATGCAGTAATTGTTCCTAGTGGACAGGCAACAAGAACATAAGTACTGTTGGGGCAGGGACAGCGGTACCAGTTCATTAGAAAGGGAGACTCTAATCCCACGGGGCGGGTGTGATTTCGCAAGAGATGTGGGAAGTTGGAATTTTTGATCCCAGTTAGAGAAAACACTGATTTAATTGTTATCCAAGAATTTTCAACACAATGCCGTTAGGAGGATCAACCCCATTGTCTGGTTTCTCCCCGAAGCCATACAAAAGGTCAGGCAGGGGGGCATGACCCCAAAGACGCTGGAAATTCTGATGTGATATATTTCCATAATTTGTGAGAGATCTAACCGATAAGGGTTTTATTACCATCATTCATTATAACAGCTGCTTAAATGCGAACTCTAACAACAATTTCACTTTTTTGTTCTCTTTTGGTCTGTACCATTGAAAGTACTTTATTATCTGACAAGTGCAAAATAAAAATAAAAAATAGCTGCTTATCCAACTAGAAATTGTGTAAACTTCCTGTACTGTACTGGTGGACAGTTACCAGGTAGTATTGTTTCCTGCTATCTCTGTGAACTAAAAAAAAACCTCCCCCTATTATGTAGCATAAAGGGAGAACTCCGGGAGGTATCATAGAGTTCTAACACTCTTTGTCCTGGAGTGACAAAGTTGCTCAGTATAGTTGTCACCTTAGAACAGGAATTGTAATAATGGCAGGATTGCCAGGTAAAAATAAACAAAACAAGGGTTATAAAAAGAAAACAAATACAGCCACCCCATAAAAGAACAATAAGCTGCAATTTTTGAGATTGGACATTATTAATATGTTAATATTACCACTCATTATTACCTTGTTATTTTCGCGCTTATGTTGCTAAGTTCTATATTATAATTGTAAATTGAATCTATTGATTTGACATTATATGGCTAAAAGTATGTGGACACCCCTCCAAATGTTTGGGATATGCATTTTCTGAATAAAAGTACTGTTAATGCTACAATATATAAAGACATTTAGGCTGCTTTCACACCAATGCATTTTTTCATGCTTTTCACGGAAACGCAGGACTTTTTTTTAACATGGTTTCCTATGGAACACATTTGCATCAATGCATTTTTGTGCCTCTGCATTTTTGGAAAGGGTCAGGGACTTTTTTTTAAATGCAAAACTACAGAAAAGCATGTAGTGCATTTTTACAGTGATTTGCGGTTATAAATCTGCTAAAACAACAAATTCCCAGCCCCAAAAAAGCCTAAAAATTATTGCAAATCGCTTCAAAATCGCAGTAAAAAAACAAAACAAGAGGAAAGCACAGCAAAAAGCTCAGCAGAAACGTTCAAAAGCAACAGCCTTAAAGCGGAGTTCCACCCAAAAATGGAACTTCCCGCTAAGGGAAGGTGACCCACTGACATGCCACATTTGGCATGTCATTTTTTGGAGGGGGGGGGGGAGCGGAAACCCTCTTTAGAGGCTTCCAGTTCCAACCTCCGGGGCACCGGAAGTAAGTTCACCTCTCCCCCTCCTTTTTGGCAATCATCTGGGACACGTCACAGGTCCCAGATGATTGCCCGGCCAGTCGCAGAGTGGCTCGCGCATGTGCAGTGCGTGCCTGGCTATGAAGACACAGCCAGGTGCCCACAGTGACAATGCCGGCACCACAGAGAGGTGGGGGAGACGAGCGGGGCTTCATTCCCCCACATCGCTGGACCCTGGGACAGGTAAGTGTCCAATTATTAAAAGTCAACAACTGCAGTATTTGTAGCTGCTGACTTCTAATTTATTTATTTTTTGTCGGAAGTCCGCTTTAAAATGTATTTCCACTTTTGCACTCAAATTTGATTCACACAGCATACCAAATGTTTCAAAAACACTTCTTAATTATGTCAGGGCTGACACCAAGGTTTTTTAAAATAGTGTTAGAAGGAGCCAATCCCAAGTCTGTCCTCATTAAGATACAATGCAAAAAACCCAGCCTCTACACCTTTAACCTTTTGTTACAATAGGCAGTGTTTAAAATCTATTTGCAAGTAAGCTCCATAAGGACTTGGTTTGACAAATTTAGTGATGAGGAACCGGAGTCCCCTGCACAAAGAGCTAACTTCAACCCTACTGAACACCTTTGGGATGCATTGGGTTCTGATTGTAAGCCAAGTTTTTATGCATAATGTCAATACCTGACCTTACAAATGCTCTTTTACATGAATGAGCATCAATTTCCACAGCAACACACTCCACAAATCAGGTGGAAAGCCTTCCGGGAGGAGCAGAGGATGGTATGGCTGCAAACATGGTGCCCAACTTCATGTTAATTCCCATTGTTTTGCAGTGAGATTTCCAACAAGTTTATATAGGTGTGATGGTCAGATGCCCTCGAACTTGTGGTCCAGTAGTAAAGTTCTAAACCATACTGTTTGTTATTACTGATGAGTTTGGTGTGTTCGAAGAAACTAAATATTCACAGAAGTATGAAGCATTCCCGAGAGAAAAGATGCTGAACAGGCTAAGCTACAAGGGTGTATATGTTTGTACAAGATGCAAAAAGGATGCTCAGGAATAAATCTAACCTTATCAGAGTAATGATGACATGTTTGTTTGTCTTAAAACGGTCAGGCGGCTTTGTGACACCCCTGCCACTTTAGCTGGACAGTATCTACAGTGCGCCCACTTCCTTCTCATCTGACGGAAAAAGGTCATGAGATATAAAGGGAAATGGGATAGGAAGGAAGGATTAGAAGCCACAGATTTTTTTTTTTTTTGTCACGTCTGGTCAGCAGATATATTAAACAGAGGTTGCTGAGGTCACATTCAGGCCGGTGTTATACAAAATATTCCCTATGCAGCCTGGAAATTTTAATTTTGAATACATTATGGTGAAGGCCAAATTGGCTAATCGGAGATTTTTATAGTTTTGGATGGATGTCAGTCCATTGAATCACCCACGCACTTCTTATATCTGTTGGGGATTACAGTTGCAAAATATCCTTTACAGAATTCAAAACTCCATCCCGTATCTCCACTGCTATAGCCATTAGAAATCTAACGAGGGTGGCCTGCCCATTCCACTTGATTAGCCAGATATTTTCAAAACTTCTTTTTTTAATCAAGGTATTATGGATAATAACAAGGACAATAACATTGCCAGCAATACATACAATAACTTCATAACGCTTCTAAATGAATGGCGCAGTGGATTAGAGATACATAATACTACAGCACAATAGAGTAAGCAGGAGATGTGATCCTTAAATCCAGTGTTAATTTAAACTGAAACTCGTGGATTTGGATTTTCTGAGCCAAATCTGAATTTCAGAGTTATTTCTGGTAGTTTTGTTTCTCAAAAAGGTCTGAGCGCTGACTGTTTTTGCTCTAAATCTGCTTCTGCGCCTGTCTCGTTACCCCAAGCTTGACTGTCAGTGCAACGGGGTCCTGTCCTTCTATCTCATTATCCCAGGTACAATTTTTTGATTAGTGGATCAGGCTACTTGTGCACCTATGCCTACTAGTTTAAGTACCTTGCCACTCCAAGGTCCCTGTCACTTACCAGGCCTAAACTCTGAGTAATACCTTAGTATCCCTGGCACATCTTCTGAAATAACCATCTTACACTTACACTGCTGCTGGCCATTTTCCTACTGCTCTTGTCTGAGCATGCCGCAACTGCCCCCAAAAACCGGTGGGAATATATTTTTTTCCTAGACTGGGTCCTAATGTTTTTATATTTGGTCCCATAATTTCATCAAGCAGGGTAATGCTTATTTCAGCTAAGAGTGGTTTTGTGTTGTGTACAGAGGTATTGTGAGCTCAGGCCAGCAGCATACTAGGAGTTCAAGCAAGCATGATGATGTACCTGCATTTTGTCTTTCAACCCGCAAGTGAGCTGCAGAGACTGAGGAGTTGGAGTGCAAAGATGAAGTCTAGGAAGGGTAAGCAATGCTTAAAAATCTTTTTGATGCCATAACATCAACCCATTTTGACAGGTGGATGACAGTATGGGGTTGCCTCGCTCTGCTTCCCCTTTCTTCCAGAGAGTTACCCTTCACCCCACCCTTTTTCCCCCTCTACCTCTCCTCCCTGGCACCTGGTTTGGCAACTTTCTGTTGCTCTGGATTTTGGCCGCTAGTGGGGACCTTGTTCCCTGCCGAGAGCCCTGTTTTGGTATGGGCATTAGAGAGCCATTTTGAAGCTGGGAATCAGCTTCCTCTTGGGTCTGTTTTTCTTGATTATTGTGGTCCTTCAGTCCTATCGAACCTGATCGTGGACTTGTATGATTTCATATTTCAGACACCATGTGAACTGCAACTTATAGTATATTTGTGATGTATCTTTTCCCTATATATTTGTATCTGTTCTATGATATGTTGAACTTCTGTTTTGTAAATGTTGCATGCTTTGGATGTCAAAATAAAGCTTTTGTGGAATAATAACCTTTTTGGTCAGAATAGAAAACTAAGCTGGAGTTCTTCAAGCGCACTCTAGTCAGGGTTTTTTTTTTTTTTTTTTAAAGAATTGAGAAAAGTAAAGACTACTTTAATCAACAGTGTAAAACAGATATTGGTCTCCCTCTCAACAGAAAATGTTTGGAAGTTATGATGCTGCTGATATTAAGGTAAGATACAACATCCAATGCATTTCCAGCTTCTAAAGTCTAAGCCCTTGTACACACGGTCAGACATTCTGACGGAAAATGTCTGATCGGACCGTGTTGTCGGAATAATCCGACCGTGTGTGGGCTTCATCTGACTTTTTCCATCGGAATGTCCGACCAACAAAGTTTGAGAGCTGGATATAAAAATTTTCCGACAACATGATCCGATCGGACTTTGTCCGATCGTTTGTAGAGAATTCCGATCAAAGTGCCACGCATGCTCAGATCAAATTCCTAGACCAAAGCTATTGGCTACTAGCCTGATCGTAGTCCAGTTGTAACTAAATAACATCATCATTACGAACAATCGGATTTTCCGACAACTTTGTCCGACCGTGTGTATGCAACACCAGTTTTGGACAAAATCCGTCAGAAAAAATCCGACGGATTTTGTTGTCGGAATGTCCGACCGTGTGCACAAGGGCTTAGAAGGGCTTATAAAATGTATGAACCTGGGATGCCCAAACTCAATGAAAATA
Source organism: Lithobates pipiens (assembly GCF_037356315.1). Taxonomy (NCBI): domain Eukaryota; kingdom Metazoa; phylum Chordata; class Amphibia; order Anura; family Ranidae; genus Lithobates; species Lithobates pipiens. The sequence continues at coordinate 64,216,128 of NW_027507791.1, forward strand.
TTATAAAAGTTAGGATGTTGCTGACATTTATCAAGTACAGTACACTGTAGGTAGTGGACCAGCAACCTATGATATGCCATTAGCTGTACGGCTAGTGCACCTAATGACTGTCAACAAAAATGATAACTTTTACTCTAGGATGGCGGGTCCTAATGCATCAGTGTTAAGTAAGTAAGGATGTTGCTGGGACAGACACCTGCAGGAATCCTGAGGAAATAGTGAAGATTGAGGTCAGTTTTTTTCATTAAAATCAAACAGCAATGGTCATATCTATTCTCTTCACTGGTTGCTCTGGGCTGCTTTCAAACTGATCTGCAGGTGTAGCACAGTTCAACTGCAGGTTACCTGCACTGAGCCATAGACTTCTGTTATTACCTGAGGTTTGGTGTACTTTCTAAAAGTGCATCAAAATTCCTGAATGCAGGAGTTTTGGTGCGCTTTCAGAAAGTGCACCATACCTGCAGGATATAATAGAATTCTATGGCAAAGTGATGGTAACCCGCAAGACAGCCACAGGTGTACTGCGCTGCGCCCACAGCCTTAAGCCAATTTCACATGATTGGTCTGATCGGGTCCGCCAGTCCATTCTTCAGGCAGACCCAGTCGTACCCTCCATTCATCTCTATGGAGCAGCAGATGTAAACAGACTTGTGTCCTTTTACAACTGCCTATCTCCAATCTGATCTGCTAAAAAAAAAAAGAAGGGGATCGGTCGCCTTCTGTCTGGGCGGATCGGATCAGGGCACCCATAGAGTAAAGCGGGCTGTGTCCATGTCCGCTCTGCATATGCAGAGTGGACAAAGACCTGTTATTTTCCTGCTCTGCTTATTGTCGCCCGCAAACAGTTACCAAGTCGCTTAAGTGGCCCTCGCTCTTTAAAAGGTTGGGCCCTCTATTTTAAACCCTTCTAGGACTTTAGAAGCTGGAAATACATTGGATGTTATACCTTACCCTAATGTTAAAATATTAAAAACCATCTTTGATTCTACGGACAATGGTATGGGGCTTTTCTTATATCTTTAACATTTAGATTCAACCCAGGGCACCCTTTTACATATCCTAAAGTAATATTAAACAGACAGGTGTTCCCCATTATACAGAAAAAATGTGCTTGTTGCAGTCTGATCTCACTAGACAGATTTCAGGCAAGAATTGACGGGAAACGACCCCATTAAGGACACAGACCACAAATAACCTCACAAGCGTTTTATACCTTTATCAATGCATCACAAGCAGTAAAAATCGATGTGGGCTTTAACCTAAAGGTGTCTGCGCATGCCTTTATTTTCCTATAAAATATTTTTGTGCACTCCACATCACTGCAGTATGCCTATTTAGCTTCCAGGTGTCTATGGTTCCCTCGTCTTCTGCAAGCTTTTCCACAGCTCATTGCTTTATCTGACAGTGAGGCTGTTTCTGTGCTCCTTAGACAAATCACCGAGTCCTGACAGCGAGGACTTTATACAGAGCAGAAACATCCACTCTGTGTGACAGCACTGTATGCTTAGGCTTAGAATTATGGAAAGGTTCAGTATGAGAAAGTAACATGCCAAATGTAGACTTTTCTTAAATAGGATTACCATATAGTATACTTTTATATCATTATTTGTTAAATTGCCCTTCCAGCACTACCCTAATGTTTTATACACTGACCACACTTCCTTCAAGATCCATGGTAATCTAGCAGAGGCTTTACAGACTCTTTTGAAAATTCTTTGGCTGGTTCCTCATGTCTTCTGTACACAGAGAAAAATCTGATTTCTTTAATATGAAGAAGCTGTCTAAAATACATTCTATTGGAGTTAATGGGATTTTTTCTCTGCATGTGCAGAAGCGAAGGACCAGCCAAAAGCATTTGTAGTGACAGTTGTGCGGCTCCCTGTGGGCCTCACATCGTCAGTCTTGGAAGGGCATGGACAGATAAGTATTGAGGGGCTAACTAAAGGAATGATTATATGAAAATATAGTTATCCTTTAAAGTGGTATTAAACTCAAAAACAAAAGAAATGTATATATTGCAGCTTACCAATTCTAAGCCCCTGTACACACGGTCGGAGATTTTGCCAACCAAATCCGTCGGATTTTGCCCGTCGGATTTAGTCCGACGGATTTGTCCGAAACTGTTGCATACACACGGTCGGGCCAAGTTGGCGAAAAATCCGATCTTTCAGAACGTGATGACGTAATTTAGTTACGATGGGACTACATTCAGGCTAGTAGCCAATAGCTTTGATGTAGGAATTTGATCTGAGCATGCGTGTCACTTGGTCCGATCAAAATGCTATACACATGATCGGATTAGGTCCGACCGGCCCAGTTGGTCGGGAAATATTTCCAACATGTTGGAAAATTGGGTCGGACGGAGATTCGGATGGAATCAGTCCGATGCATACCACACACAGTCGGATTATCTGACGACACGGTCCGATAAGACGCATTCCGACAGATTCTCCGACCGTTTGTACAAGGGCTTAAACATAATGGCTGCATTAGTTAAATTTTTTAGACTTTTTTCCCTTTATTTTTCCATGGTGATCTGGCCACACACATTCCATCTTAGTTTATCTCCACTCTGGATGGAGAAAATGAAGACATTAATGGAGAAACATATAGAGGCATTAAAAATGCACCAAAGTTGTGTTCTAGGAGAGGAGCTTATGAGCATAATTGGTGCACGTATAAGACTAAATATATTCCAGTGGCCAGAAGAAATAATATTCCGACCAGTAGAATGCATTCACGCTCAACGCCATATGCCCACATGTGAATGTATATACATGCCTGATGTTAGAAATATTTTTTATGCCAAGCATTTTTGGGGCGTACATTCATTTTGTTTCTGTTGTCAAACTACTCTATTGTGTGAAGAATATTGTACCAACTCCGATATTGTAACCCATCCCCTCCTTACTTTTTTTTTTTTTTTTTATTAGAAAAAAAGAACAGAAGAGATGATACTATTGTAATAGGAATGCTAAAAACTCTGTAGGTTACATTCTTTAAATATGAAAAATAAGTATGTCACATGGAGCATAAAATACCACATCCTGCAATGTGACAATTAGTCAGTCACAACTAGTAGTATATTTAATTGACGTGTTTACAAAATATTGCTCTTCTCATCACCTCTCATCAAGAAAATAAGTATAAGAGCCATTAAACACTTTGGCTTTCGAAAAAAAAAAAAAAATACATATATAATTATAGAGCACTCTACTTTTCTTTCATCATCCTCTGTTCCCAGCCCATCTGCTATAATGATCTTGCTCTTGATGTTCAACCACAATCCCGTCCCTACCATTTCCTGCATCCAATGATGGACTATTAGAGCTCAAGGGGGACATGGGAAACTTTGGACCAAGGAGACATCCAGTGGAGAGTGTTGGGGGTGAAAGTAGCATTATTCCCCCAAAAAATACAGCTAAATGTCACCTATCTTTGAGTACATACTGTATGTGCTCGATACAATCTATTCATTATTTAGTTCTAAATTATAATACACATAGTAGACGCTCTCTTTTTCTTTTTTATCTCGGTTTAATATTCTGTTCTGTGAATTTTAGAGAATTTTGAACAAAAAGGCAGACATACTGCTTGTGCATTTGACCAGAACCTCAACGAAAAGACCAGCCTTTTGGATCACTCTCAGAGATGTACAGTGGTGTGAAAAAGTGTTTGCCCCCTTCCTCATTTCCTGTTCCTTTGCATGTTTGTCACACTTAAGTGTTTCGGAACATCAAACCAATTTAAACAATAGTCAAGGACAACACAAGTAAACACAAAATGCAATTTGTAAATGAAGGTGTTTATTATTAAAGGTGAAAAAAAATCCAAACCATCATGGCCCTGTGTGAAAAAGTGATTGCCCCCCTTGTTAAAACATACTATAACTGTGGTTGTCCACACCTGAGTTCAATTTCTCTAGCCACACCCAGGCCTGATTATTGCCACACCTGTTCACAATCAAGGCATCACTTAAATAGGAGCTGCTTGACACAGTAAGGTCCACCAGAAGATTCTTAAAAGCTACACATCATGCCGAGACCCAAAGAAATTCAGGAACAATTGAGAAAGAAAGTAATTGAGATCTATCAGTCTGGAAAGGGTTATAAAGCCATTTCCAAAGCTTTGGGAATCCAGCGAACCACAGTGAGAGCCATTATCCACAAATGGCGAAGACATGGAACAGTGGTGAACCTTCCCAGGAGTGGCCGGCCGCCCAAAATTACCCCAAGAGCGCAGCGACGACTCATCCAAGAGGTCACAAAAGACCCCACAACAACATCCAAGGAACTGCAGGCCTCACTTGCCTCAGTTAAGGTCAGCGTTCATGCCTCCACCATCAGGAAAAGACTGGGCAAAAATGGCCTGCATGGCAGAGTTCCAAGGAGAAAACCACTGCTGAGCAAAAAGAACATCAAAGCTCGTCTCAATTTCTCCACAACACATCTTGATGATCCCCAAGACTTTTGGGACAACATTCTGTGGACCGATGAGACAAAAGTGGAACTCTTTGGAAGGTGTGTGTCCAAGTATATCTGGCGTAGAAGGAACACTGCATTTCATAAAAAGAACATTATACCAACAGTAAAATATGGTGGTGGTAGTGTGATGGTCTGGGGCTGTTTTGCTGCTTCAGGACCTGGAAGACTTGCCGTGATAAAAGGAACTATGAATTCTGCTGTCTACCAAGAGATCCTGAAGGAGAATGTCCGACCATCTGTTCGTGTACTCAAGCTGAAACGAACTTGGGTTCTGCAGCAGGACAATGATCCTAAACACACCAGCAAGTCCACCACCGAATGGCTGAAGAAAAACAAAATGAAGACTTTGGAGTGGCCTAGCCAAAGTCCTGACCTGAATCCTATTGAGATGTTGTGGTATGACCTTAAAAAGGCCGTTCATGCTCGAAAGCCCTCTAATGTAACTGAATTAGGACAATTCTGCAAAGATGAGTGGGCCAAAATTCCTCCAGGACGCTGTAAAAGCCTCATTGCACGTTATCGCAAACGCTTGGTTGCAGTTGTTGCTGCTAAGGGTGGCCCAACCAGTTATTAGGTTTAGGGGGCAATCACTTTTTCACACAGGGCCATGATGGTTTGGATTTTTTTTCACCTTTAATAATAAACACCTTCATTTACAAATTGCATTTTGTGTTTACTTGTGTTGTCCTTGACTATTGTTTAAATTGGTTTGATGTTCCGAAACACTTAAGTGTGACAAACATGCAAAGGAACAGGAAATGAGGAAGGGGGCAAACACTTTTTCACACCACTGTACAATGTAAATGCAAGCTGGTGAGTATTGGTTATTGACCTGAAATTGGTCGACCACACCTTAACTCTTTTGTAGAGACTAGACGGAGAACTTTTTTTGATTCATGATGTACCACAATTGTTCTAGTGTTACTTTTGGCTTCACGAAGGAAGAAAACAAATTGGAAGAAATATGGAGTCAGGGAGGTAGAAAATAACTGGCAGAAATATGGTGGTGGAGAAGATGTGGTAGAGTACATTTTGATGATGAGAGTTGTAGCTTACTTGTGGAGAACAGATCATCAGAAAATATAATGAAACATCAAAACATCAGTAAACATAGTATCATCATGACTACATATAGAACATGTAAGCAGAATGAACATTAGAAGTTGTCCCAAATGGTATCCAGGCACCTGGGCTCTCTCCTCCATCACTGTAATGAACCATTCATACTCTGTTCAATTTGAGCATACAATATAGTATTCTAAGCAGAGTGACACACAGTACAATATTTTTTTGGGGACATTTTTTAATGATTTAAGATTTTTTCCCAATATTCAGACAATTTTAATGGAAGCAAATGTTTTACTTTCCTGTTTTACCATAATTCAGATACAGGTTTGCGTTAAAGCTTAACATTAGTCATTTTATTTACTTTCCTAACTTTGGAAAGAGTTAACATTTTGTCAGATTTTTATCTGTAACAACTCCATTGGGGAATTTTTCCTGTCCCAGTGACTCCAATATAAGAAATGGGGACATGGGGGTGGGGGATAAGGTACTGACAGTGATAAAACATATTACCAGAAGTCAACCTTTCCTCACTATCTTTCTGTGTCCATTTCCATGACTTCCTGTCCTGACAGGAAGTGTGTGAAAAGGTCCACTACAGAGAAAAAGAAAGTAATAAAAACCTGGGAAGACTGTTACCCTTCCTCACTTTATCCAACACAAAATAAAATGTTTTAAACCCCTAAATGCTGGTACTCTATTAAGGTACCATTTACTTTTTATGATTGCCATTATCTAATTATTATTCAATAAAGGGTCATGAGCTGGAAAACAGCATGGGTTGTCAACACTGCAGGAAGACAACTGAACATTTTGTACATTTAATTGGTTTCCACAATGTACTGGTTTAGTGGATCATTCACTAAATACTCCATAAATATGCTCGCAGCCAATACCAGAAATGCCACAAATAACTAAATTACAATCCATGTTGTGTAAGAACGTAATCAGCTTTGTTCCTACCTTTATGTACAAATGTTTTATTAGCTTATTAGAAATGATAATTGACATTTCAATTCATACCGTTGGGAGAGACATTTATCTATGGGTTGGCAACTTCCTGTCTGGTAACCTCACTGAAGGCTGCTTTATACAGCATCTGGTAAGCAACCTTTAGGGTTTTCCATAGTTAGCCTTTAAATCCATTTTCTATAAAGTTAACCAATGTTGGTACCGCTCAAGGTGGAAAGTAAAGTTGTGATCACCATTTGCGGCTGCATAATTGTTAGGATCAAGCATGGAGTGCTTTTCAAAAGAACGGCAGTACTTGCAGCTGGTATAAACAAACACAAAGAAAAATGTATTCTTTTTCTAGTCTATGGGTCTAAAAATTACAAATTCTGCCTCAAAAGTAGAATGTAGGAGCATCAGATGTCAAGCACTCATGTGAACAGCCACCATTGCCATATATAGGATTTTGGATGTTGAGTGTTTTGGAGCTTCAAGCTACAAAACTCTCAGTTGTGAATGGAGAGGCAAGGGTGTCTTCACACCATAAAGCACACACACTCAATAAAAATTGTTCAATATATATTGAAGATTTAAAGTCAAAGATTACATTTATTTACTAGTTACTGAACCCTTTTTTTTATTATCTTATTGTAAATCACCATACTATATAGCTGCCAATTACACTGCCCAGTATTGCTTACTATACAGAAAGTTACAATGCGTGTCATGACAGTCCACAGTAACGTATACGTGTGTTGCAGCACATTTCCATTCGTGGTTAATTGCATTCCAATGCATGCATCAGTGTCCTCCAACACCCCACAACTCACAGATAAAAAATGCTTTGTGGGTTGCTATGTGCCAAACTTTAAAAAACAGAGCAGGGCCTACTTTTTGTCCATTTAATTTGAAAATGAAAAGGCTGCCTAACGCAATGCACCTCAATGCATGAAAATGAGCATGTTAAAGCGCACTGCGTTTTGGGGCGAATGGGCCCTTAACCTGAAATAGTTGATCACAATATACATTATTTTGTCAGATCAAATGTAAGTACAATCCTTCAAATACAACTGTATGCTTGTCCTCACCCCTTTACTTAAGCTAGCCCCCCGAGACAGCCTGAATCTATACATAGTTCCATAGTTTGGTTGAACTAGATGGACTGTCTTTTTTTTAACCTATGAAAAAAAAACAAAAAAACTTGAATTTGATGAGCACAGCCCACAGGAACCTCAAGCGTTTGACCTAAATCTTATTTCTGCCCATGTCTGCACAGTAGAAGGCAGGGGCGGACTGACCATTGGGCCACTCGGGCACTGCCCGAGGGCCCCGTGCCACTAGGGGGCCCCATCAGGGTTGCCAGCCTCAGTAAACCCAGGGACAGTATGTAAAAATCTGTGTTTTTTTTTACATCTGTCTCTGAAATGTCCCTTACCGACATCCTTTTGGTCTAAAAATCCTTAGATTATAGCTACCCAACCTCTCCAGTACCTACCTGTCTGATTGCCTGGGGGCCCCATAATCTCCTATTGCCCGGGGGCCCCATGAGTTGTCAGTCCGCCCCTGGTAGAAGGCCATAGACTTCAATAGGGCTGTCTCCATCTGTCTCCTGTATCAGGAAATGGCTCCACAGAAGTCTACAGATTCCTGTGGGTGGCAGTTGTCCATTTCAGGTAGATAATATACATTATGGGTAAGAAAGTGGACTGGATTCAGTAAAAGGGCAAAAAGATAACCCAAATTTAGGAAAGCTGTGGGCAGCAGTCGTCTAGTTCAGGTAACTATACATTTAGGAGAGAAAAAGTTTCGGTCAGGTGGCAAAAAGGTAACTCCAATTTCTGAAAAGTTATCCAATGTTGGTACCACTCCAGGTGGAAAGCGGGGCTGCACTTACCAGGCCACGGGTGCCCAGACTAGCAATAGGATCCATTTCTTCCCTTACTACACACGGCAAAGATTAGGTGGCACTCAGCTTTTTTGCCACAGTAGCATGGCTTATAATACATAAACTCTGCTGTTGGACATACCTCTTCCCATGATCATAGGGAACCCTGATCAAGAGAGAAATGCGTAAACAGGAGCTATGTCTGTTTTTTTAAGCCACGCTACAATAAAGTTGATTGCGTAAAAAAGGACTTCAGAAAACTGTGACATTTGCTGTTCCCATAATAAGATTTTTATCTCAGATGTCCACACAAAAAGAAAATTTGAATAATTCTTTAAATGGTAACTGAAGCTTTTAGTCAAGCCATTTAAGGGTTTAAGCTGACCTCACACATTACAATCCGATTATATAATTTTTATGCAAACTTCTTCAGATTTTCTAACAATTGTGTAGTGTGAGGGCCTAAAACAATCCATTCAGGTTAACTCCTTTACAAAACATATGTGCAGCAACAAAAGGGTGGGCTTTAATGCCCCCATGCCATACAAATGCTTTGCTGGGTGGCTGAGGTTTATGTGCTAAGAGCATGCTCACTGCATCAAAGACAGCTCTCAGTCCATGCTACGGTTTGGTAGCCTAGACTATGGTCACATGATTGCTGATCCTTCCTGCCCCAGGGCACTCCAAACTATTTAAAGAGATGCCAGGGCAGGTGGGAAGAGGTTAAATAAATCTACGTAGGTGCTTGCACTAAATCGTTTTTGGGAAGTCTAAAGGAGATTGTGCAATCGGATTGTACTGTATGTGATCAGCTTTACTGGTTGATTTTTAAGTCCATGTATTTGTATTTATTGCTCATGGTGCTTTTCCTATGTATTGCTATATGATGTATCTGCATGTGTTAATGAATATATTTGTATGGCATTCATACTGTCGTATTTAAAGAATAACTCTACTTTTGTTAAGAAAAACTGGGTGATCAGTGTACATTCTAATGCGGAAAGTTACAGTGTCTGCATTCCTTTAAGAACCTTTAATCCTTTGGGTGTATCTCATCAAAATTTGAATTCCTATTACAAGGGATGTCTGAAGTTCTAGTTGTACCTTAGCGCAGACTTCTTCAAATTAGTGAACCAATCACACAAGCAGGAAATTACATTTCTGGGGACATTGTGTCCACCAACAGTGTACAGAACACCTCCAGGTAGCCATATTGCATTGAGTTTTACAGAAAATCACAGTAGCTGCAGATTGAAACGGAAAAGTCATTTTTAATAACAATAAATTACAATAAGGCTTGTGTAGCAATTGCATATACTGTATTGTTTTTGTTATTTGCTACACTTTTCCATGAAAGTGGAGTTACCCTTTAAACTTCAGCTACAGTCTTTTTGCACATATTTTACATAGTTTAAGGTTTTTTAAACTTTAAATGAATGTAATTTTCAATATCGCTTTTACATGGTTATTTTCTTGGTGTAATATACACATTCTTTGCATTTCCTAAAGCCCAATCCTAGGCCTCCCGTCTCCTGGAGCTCCCCACCTCTTGTATTTGCCTTTTGTCTGGTAACCTGACACACAGTTTTCTCCACCTGTTCTGGGCGGCTCTCAATGATGCAGACATGATGTCAACGCTGCATCATTATACTGAATGCTCAGTTTCAGTGGTGACCAGCGGCGGCCGGTCCATAAGAGGTGCAGGGGTGCCGCCCACCTAATCGCCATGCGCCAGCCCCTAATCTATATGTAGGGCATCGGACGCATAGATTTCTACAAGGTTTTTTTTTTCAAAAAGGTTGTCACCCACTTGTGACATTAGTGAATCAACATTCGCTATTGTCTTCCTGCTTCTCCTTCCGGCCAATCAGGACAGGAAGTGTGTCCTAAGACCGAATTGGCCAGGAGGAGAAGCGACTGGATTGGCCAGGATGAGAAGCCAGGGAAGCCCCGCGTGACCTGGATGGGGTAAGTGCGGGTGGGCGAGCGGGTTTGTTTGCCCCCCCCCAAAAAATTGAGTACCAGCCAACACTGGTGGTGATGTCCAACAGGTTACATATAGGTGAGGTCGAATAAAGACACAAGTCCATCCTATGTGTGTGATTATATGTCAGTATTACATCGTATGTTGTGGTCGTTGAGGTGCTTATCTAATAGTTTCTTAAAAATACCGATGCCCTCTGCTGAGACCACCACCTGTGGAAGGGAATTCCACATGCTTGCCGCTCTTACAGTAAAGAATCCTCTACGTAGTTTAAAGTTAAACCTCTTTTCTTCTAATTTTAGTGAGTGGCCTTGTTAAACTCCCTTCCACAAAAAAAGTTTTATCCCTATTGTGGGGTCACCAGTATGGTATTTGTATATTGAAATCATATCCCCTCTCAAACGTCTCTTCTCCAGAGAGAATAAGTTCAGCTTACAACCTTTCTAAATAACTGGTGGTGGGCCATGGTGCTCTACACTTACAGGAAGTGGATTGAAAGATGCTGGGTGCCATGCAACCTGAGAGAAGATTGGCACCGGATGACTGGAGTGGAGAGTCTGCAGGGGACCATGCTGAAAACGCTGCATATTTGTATTATTACTGAAACATGGATACTGCAATATAAAATAAAATGCAACATTTTATATAACACAAATGTAAATGTATATTATGTAACACAACTACAAAATAAAATATAATGCTGGAATTTGGCTGCAGAGTCTCCTAAAGCGAGATAGCACAATAGTTCAATCGTTAGCGCTTCTGCCTCACAGCATTGAGGTCATCAAATCAAATCCCAACCATTACACTACCTGCATGGAGTTTGCATGTTCTCCCTGTGCTTGCATGGATTTGATCTGATCATATGGGGGAGGGGTATCTGGTTGTGACAGGTATCTGCTTCCACTCCTGGTGGGATTGCATCGATCCATGTGGAAGTTCAGCCCCTCTCCTTCCCCTGCAGGCTTCTGCAACACGTTAGAGCTCCCAGTAAGCTGCAGGACCAATCACATAGCGCAGCCCAGCTCCCACATGTGCAGTGAGCAGCCAGGCTGAGAAGTCGCAAGCAGTCACAGCCTATTGCCAACAGTTAATATGCTGGCGCCAGGGACCGTAGCCCAATGAAGAAGCTGGTGGGGTGAAGACAGTTTCTATAACAGGCGAGTGTCTGATTTTTAAAAGTTAGCAGCTACAATTTTTGAATAACAGCTTTAACTGGATCCTGTCTAAATTGGCCCTAGTATGCAGGGCCACTAATAAGACAGTATAGCCTGCCCTCCTGTACTGGGCCTGGGCCCCATCAGTTCAAAAGGGGGGCCCAGGCACCTGCTGAGGTCCTATTGCAGACACCAATCCTCCTCTGCCTCCCCCTGCAGTGCATCCAGCTTCTCCTCCTTTTTCTCCCTCTGGCTGTGCTGCAGAGGGATTGGTTCTAGCACATGCGCTGCTACTATCTGTCCAGGCCCCCCTGTGTGCCCCTTTCTCCCGCAGTGCTTCTGACTTCTCTCCTCTCCTCTCCCGCCAGCAGGCTGCTACAGGCCCACAGATGGAAGTTTCAGAATGGGGAGCAGGGGAAGGGGCTAGTAAATATGTAATTTTCTGGCCCCTCCTTTTCCTGAATGAACATAGTGAGTGACCAGTACCACTCACTCCTATGTCCATCATTGAAGCATTGTAAATAGTATTTGCTATGCTTCAGTTTGTGAATGATCAGAAAGCCTTAGAACTTCCTATTCATCTGTGAAGCTGAGGTTGCAGAGAAAGGGACTGATGTCCTCAGTCACTTTGGGCTGGGGGCCTGTCAGGTAGGTTTTATGGGGCCCTGTGATTTCTAACAGCATCTCTAATAGTACAGTATCTGACAAAAGTGAGTACACCCTCACATTTTTGTAAATATTTTATTATATCTTCTCCTGTGACAACACTGCAGAAATGACACTTTGCTACAATGTAAAGTAGTGAGTGTACAGCTTGTATAACAGTGTAAATTTGCTGTCCCCTCAAAATAACTCAACACACAGCCATTCATGTCTGAACCACTGGCAACAAAAGTGAAAATGTCCAAATTGGGCCCAATTAGCCGTTTTCCCTCCCCAGTGTTATGTGACTTGTTAGTGTTACAAGGTCTCAGGTATGAATGGGGAGCAAGTGTGTTAAATTTAGTGTTATCGCTCTCACTCTCTCATACTAGTCACTGGAAGTTCAACATGGCACCTCATGGCAAATTCTTTAAGAATCTGAAAAGAAGAATTGTTGCTCCACATAAAGATGGCCTAGGCTATAAGAAGCTGGCCGAGACCCTGAAACTGAGCTGCAGCACGGTGGCCAAGACCATACAGCAGTTTAACAGGACAGGTTCCACTCAGAACAGGCCTTGCCATGGTCGACCAAAGAAGTTGAGTGCACGTGCTCAGCATCATATCCAGAGGTTGTCTTTTGGAAATAGACGTATGAGTGCTGCCAGCATTGCTGCAGAGGTTGAAGGGGTGGGGGGGTCAGTCTGTCAGTGCTCAGACCATACGCCGCACACTGCATCAAATTGGTCTGCATGGCTTTCATCCCAGAAGGAAGCCTCTTCTAAAGATGATGCACAAGAAAGTCTGCAAACAGTTTACTAAAGACATGCAGGTTAAGGACATGGATAACTGGAACCATGTCCTGTGGTCTGATGAGACTAAGATAAACGTATTTGGCTCAGATGACGTCAAGCGCTTGTGGTGGCAACTAGGTGAGGAGTACAAAGACAAGTGTGTCTTGCCTACAGTCAAGCATGGTGGTGGGAGTTTCATGGTCTGGGGCTGCATGATTGCTGCCAGCACTGGGGAGCTACAGTTCATTGAGGGAACCATGAATGCCAACATGTACTGTGACATACTGAAGCAGAGCATGATCCCCCCACTTCAGAGACTGGGTCACAGGGCAGTATTCCAACATGATAACGACCCCAAACACACCTCCAAGATGACCACTGCCTTGCTAAAGAAGCTGAGGGTAAAGGTGATGGACTGGCCAAGCATGTCTCCAGACCTAAACAATATTGAGCATCTGTGGGGCATCCTCAAATGGAAGGTAGGGGAGCGCAAGGTCTCTAACATCCACCAGCTCTGTGATGTCCTCATGGAGGAGTGGAAGAGGACTCAAGTGGAGACCTGTGAAGCTCTGGTGAACTCCATGCCCAAGAGTGTTAAGACAGTGCTGGAAAATAATGGTGGCCACACAAAATATTGAAACTTTGGGCCCAATTCGGACATTTTCACTTAGGGGTGTACTCACATTTGTTTCCAGTGATTTAGACATTAATGGTTGTGTGTTGAGTTATTTTGATGGGACAGAAAATTTACACTGTTATACAAGCTGTACACTCACTACTTTACATTGTAGCAAAGTGTAATTTCTTCAGTGTTGTCATATAAAAAGATATAATAAATTATTTACAAAAATGTGAGGGGTATACTCTGTTTTGTGAGATACTGGCGGTAATTTACTAAGATGAATGTGCTGCTCCGGTTCATACCTTAATATGTGCGCCAGATAAATTATTAATTGAGCGTGTGAACCGGTGCACGCATAAGCGCAACAGATAATATGCAGGCGTACGCGATAATAATATGCGTTGATAATAGTGCACTTTGTATCATTAACAGTCCATTCACACAGGGGCAACACGACTTCCAGCACGACTGTGGGAGGCAACTTGGACACGACTTGAGTATGAATCACAGCACGACTTGGAGCGACTTACAACATGACTTTAAGTTACCCCCAGGCCAGGCGACTTTAATAATAAAAAAAAAAACGGCATGGGTTCCCCTCCAAGAGCATACCAGGCTCTTCAGGTCTGGTATGGATATTAAGGGGAACCCCATGCCAAAAAGAAAAATGGCGTGGGGGGTCCCCCTCAAATCCATACTTAGCCCTTCAGGTCTGGCATGGATTTTAAGGGGAACCCCATGTCAAAGAAATAAAAATAAATGGCGTGGGGGTCCCCCTCAAAATCCATACCGGACCTTTATCCGCAGGAAAAGAGGGGGGGCGAGAGAGCGCCCCCCTCCTGAACCGTACCAGGCCACATGCCTGCAACATTGGGAGGGTGCTTTGGGGTCCCCATGTTGATTAGGACAAAGGCATCATCTCCACAACCCTGGTGGTTGTGGGGGTCTGCGGGCGGGGGGCTTATAGAAATCTGGAAGCCCCCTTTAACAAGGGGACCACCAGATCCCACCCCCATGTGAAATGGTAAGGGGGTACTACCCCTACCATTTCACCAAAAAAGTGACAAAAGTGTTAAAAATTACATTAAAGTCTTCTTCTTTCATCTTCTTCCGGTCTGATCTTCTTCCTTCTTCCTTTCTTCATCCTTCGGTTTCTTCCTCCATCTTCTCCTTCCTCCAATCCTCTGCTTCTTGCTCCAGAGTTCTCGTCCGGCATCTTCTTCCACAGCGTCTCTTCTTCCCCGCTTTGTTCTTGAGCCGCTCCGCGCAATGGGAGGCTCCTGCTGTGTGACACTTCTCTTCTTCTGACAGTTCTTATATAACGTGCGACCCTGCCGCCCTCTGAACAAAGCGGGGAAGAAGAGACACCGTGGAGGAAGATACCGGACGCGAACACCAGAGCAAGAAGCAGAGGATCGGAGGAAGAAAAATATGGAGGAAGAAACCGAAGGATGAAGAAAGGAAGAGGACCCGAAGAAGATGAAAGAAGAAGACTTTAATAAAGGAATTTAAAGGAAGTCAAAAACTGTCTCTTGTCATTTTTAACACTTTTGTCACTTTTTTGGTGAAATGGTAGTACCCCCTTACCATTTCACACAGGGGGGAGGCCGGGATCTGGGGGTTCCCTTGTTAAAGGGGGCTTCCAGATTCCAAAAAGCCCCCCACCCGCAGACCCCCACAACCACCGGCCAGGGTTGTGGGGATGAGACCCTGGTCCTCATCAACATGGGGACAAGGTAATTTGGGGGGTATCCCAAAGCACCCTCCCAATGTTGAGGGCATGTGGCCTGGTACGGTTCAAGAGGGGGAGCGCTCTCTCTTTTCCTGAGGCCTGCCAGGTTGCGTGCTCGGATAAGGGCCTGGTATGGATTATGAGGGGGACGTCCACACCATTTTTATTTTTTTGGGCGTGAGATTCCTCTTGAAATCCATGGCAGACCTGAAGGGCCTGGTATGGATTTTGAGCGGGACTCCCACGCCATTTTAAAAAAAAAATGTTTTTTCTTAATGCTAACATGACCTGTGTTCAAATAGCCTTAAAAAACAAAAAAAAGTTGAGAGGTGTGCCTGTTCAACTTATGCAAATGCATCTACGTGGCTTGACATTTACAAAGATTTTGTCGGTGCAGTGAACCAAAGCACTTGAACGTGCGCAAATGCCACTTGCGCATGCGCAGTGCATAAAATTACCTCACGCAGTTCCAAGTGTATTTGCAGGCGCAGCAGGCTTGTTCACAGAAAGTTACTTTTCCATTCTATTTTGGGCATATTTGTTACTTGGACAGTTATATAGTTGAATAATGTGTGCACCATGTCTATAGCGGCACACAGATTGCCACCTCCTATGCGCCGGCATTATAATGGTAAATGGGGAGTTGCGCTGTGTTACAGGCGCAAATGCTTTGTGAGTACGAAAACGGCCGTTGCACATCAGCGTGCGCCGCAACTCATGGCGCAAACCGTTTGTAAATCAGCCCCACTGTATGCATGCATGTAAGATAGGGACCCAAGATTGTTATCTCCTTGAGGGTAGGGACAGATATGAATGTACAATATACTGTATATAAAGTGCTGTAAAAATTGGTGGCACTATATAAATACCTGAAATATATAAATATTAGAAAGGATTAAAAAGCATTAAAGAGGAAGTAAACCCTGATGAGTTTACTTCCTCTTTCATTCCCTGCAAAGGTAAAGCATAATGGACTACTATGCATCGCATACTACCCCATTATGTGTCACTTACCTGACACAGGAGCCAGCGAAGTCACCGCTATCCCCTGTAGTCCGGCGCATCCATCTTCTCGGTGGGGTCTTGTAGCTCCGCCGCTGTCATTCGGCGAAGCCGCGATGACGTCACTCCCGCGCATGGGAGCCGACACGTGCGGCAGCTCCGTTGTTGGAAATGCCGCACTCAGTGCGCCTGCGCGCCGCTGTCTATGGCGCATGCTCCGTAGACAGCGGTGCCTGTCTTCGGGCAAATATCTCCTAAACCGTATAGGTTTAGGACATACTTCTTGGACCTACAGGTAAGCCTTAATCTAGGCTTACCTGTAGGTCAAAGTGTGTTGTAAGGGTTTACAACCACTTTAACCACTTCCCACCCGGCCAATGCGTATATACGGCCGGGTGGGAGCCGTCTACTCCTGATAGGACGTTTGGGAACGTCATTCAGGAGCAGCGGGATCGCGCGCGCGCGCGCGCGCAGCGGCGCGATCCCGATGTGCTCGTGTCACCCGGACACGGCACATCTCAGATCGGCAGGAGGGCTCTGTGATTGGCCCTCCTGATCACATGACGGCCGTGTCCAATCACGGCCGTCATGTGATGTAAACAAACAGCCGGTTGCTAGGCAATCGGCTCTCCTCTCCTCACACGGAAGTCACCGCTGAGGAGAGGAGAGCAGATCGCTGCAGCCGGCTGATGATCAGTGAGTATGGGCTGCTTTTTACAGCTTTTTACTCACTGATCATCAGTGTAGTGTACACACACAACACACCACACAGTACAAACACAGTCCCCACATATGTCCCCAAAACACACATGTCCCCAAAACATACATGTCCCCAAATAATAAAAACATGTCCCCCACATATGTCCCACTAAAATCACATGTCCCAATGATTATCTGCACACATATGTACGTGATCACCTGCACACATATGTACATGATCATTTGCGTACATATGTCCGTGATCACACAAACCAATTATTATACACTTAACGGAATTTTTTTTACCAAAAACATGTAGCAGAATACATTTTGGCTTAAATTTATGACAAAATTTGATTTTATTGGATTTCTTTTCAAATAGAAAAACGAAAATATAGTTTTTTTTCCAAATTTCCGCTATTTTTGCGCTTATATCGCAAAAAAAAAAAAAACGGAGTCGTGAATAAATAACACCAAAATAAAGCTCTATTTGTGCGAAAAAAATGATAACAATTTCATTTGGGTACAGTGTAGCATGACCGCGCAATTGTCACTGAAAGAGCGAGAGCGCTGAAAGCTGAAAATTGGGCTGGGAAGGAAGGGGGTGAAAGTGCCCTGTATTGTAGTGGTTAAAAAGCAGTAATATAACTACTAAGAAGACAGAGCAGCATTTATACACAATTAATAAATACGGCTCCCCCGCCGAACATAGATTCATAAATTAGACATAAAAACAAAGTTTTTAACAAATAAACACACATTGACACTGAACTGACCCCACTAAACGCACATAGATATGTGTGCTTAGCGGGGTCAGCTCAGAGGAAATAACCTTTTTTTTTGTTGTTAAAAACTAGCCAGAAGACAATACAGATTCCCATAAAGCGACTTACCTGCATAGTGGTCAAACACAGTAGGCAAGTACTGCTCAGGAAAGGCGTCATTTGCGTAACTCATCACCAGACAAGTTTTCCCGACAGCCCCATCTCCGACCACCACACACTTCAGCATCCTCTTCATGCTGTTCATGCTGCCAGACCCCGCGCTGTCAATTCCGTCTCTCCCATCCATCTCCGGCTGCCGCAGGCGCCTCTCTGAGTCCACGAAAGAAGAAACGAACGAACGCAGAGATCCAAGTTTCTTTTTCTTTTTTTTCTAATGCCCCCTTGAGAGACTGCAGATCAGGAAATCATTATATACTGCACATTCTTTTGCAATATCCTCTAACGATCATACTTTGCTGGATGGCGCTGCATTTTCCAGGCAGATGCTGAGACCCCTCATCTCTACAGTTCACAGACTTTCCCTGGTTCTGACACACACACACACACGGCGCTCAGTGTTTGTGCATCACAGCGGGGGCATTAAACGCTTGGACGTCACTTGTCTCTGCAGTAGGCTGACCACAGAAATCACAGCTTGCTGCTTATCCACCCCCAGCCTCCACTTGTCTCCAGCATCTACTATGGAAGAGAGAGCACAAGGCTTTTTTTTTTTAAAGTGATTTTTTTTTTTAATCTTTCTAATCTTTCTTTCTTGGGCTTGCTCAGTGTCAGGAAATCATGGGTTTCCTGCTGAATTCCATATTAGGATCAGTGGGCTGGTGAACTGTAGGGAACAATGGGAGCTCTGTGTGTGTTTGCACTGTACAGGAACTTTGCCAGGACTTGGAGTTAGAAAAACACTAGAGGTCCCACTGCAGGCTCCGAGTTAGACTTCCTCCTTCTTATCCTGGCTGGAGAGAGACTGATGATGTCACTGCAGTCCTCTAATCACACTGTTAGAACAGCAAAAAGGCGCATAGCTGAAAAGGAGCAGACCCGTTGATCTGCTTTGTTTCCATACGCCGACTGCATCGATGATGCTAAAAAAGCACGCTGGCCTAATAAAAAAAAAGCAGGATATGGTCTTAGGGTGAAGTAATAGACTTGCTTTAGTCCCCCCCCCCCCTCCTCCCCGGAATCATTTACTTTTTGATCATTACCCCAGCTGTTTCATTCAGCGCCAGAAGTTGAAGTAAATACGTGGAATTTCTGGGGGTGTCAGTAACTCAATGCGACAGTATTGGGCTAATGAGTGCAATCACACAGGGAATCCTTAGCCTTGTGTAAAGCTACCAAATAGTAGATATTTGGAGGAACATTTGTGAAATAATTTTGTATTTTTTGTATTTTTACCATTCGATTTTGAAATGAATGTACACTATGGGGGGTATTTACTAAAGGAAAATCCACTTTGCACTGCAAGTGCACTTGAAAGTGCACTGAAAGCGTACTTGGAAGTACGGTCACTGTAGATCCGAGGGGGACATGCAAGGAAAATAAAAAACAGCATTTTAACTTGCACATGATTGGATGATAAAATCAGCAGAGCTTACACTCATTTCAGATCTACCCCTAAGCCCTTGTACACACGGTCGGAGATTCCGACGGAATGTGTCCTATCGGACCGTTTTGTCGGATAATCCGACTGTGTGTGGTCTCCATCGGACTGTTTCCGTTGGAGTATCCGATGGACCAAGTTTTCCAACTTGTCCGTAAAATTTTCCGATAAAATGCTCCGATCGGACATACTCCGATCATGTGTAGCCTTCTCCGACGGACAAAGTGCCACACATGCTCAGATCAAATTCCTAGACCAAAGCTATTGGCTACTAGCCTGAACGTAGTCCCGTCGTAACGAAATAACGTCATCACGTTATGTACAATCGGATTTTCCGACAACTTTGTCCGACCGTGTGTATGCAACAGTTTCGGACAAAATCCGTCGGACAAAATCCAATGGATTTGGTGTGTACAGGGGCTTAGATTTATGCCGCGTACACAAGAGCGGACTGTATGGCGTACTTAGTCCGTCATACAATCCGACGGACAGTCCGTTATACTTTCGACTGAACGGACTTGACCACACACGGATACCCAAACAGTCCGTCGAAAGCTTGCGCGATGACGTGTACAGCACGTACGACGGGACTAGAAATAGGAAGTCCAATACACAGCAAAGCACCCTTCCGCCGTGTAAATCCTTTCTGGGCATGCGCCATTCTTAGTCCGTCTAACTAGCCTACTGACGAGCGGATTGTCCGCTGAAACCAAAGTACGACGGACAGAATTTCGAAAAATCCGAAATACTTAGTACGCCAGACTGCACGCTGAAAAAGTCCGCAGAAGCCCACAAACGAGCGGACTGTCCGCTGAAATGTGTTTCGACGGACTAAGTACGCCATACAGTCCGCCTGTGTGTACGCGGCATTAGAGTGACTGCACTTTCAAGTGCACTTGCAGTGCAAAGTGGATTTGCCTTTCGTAAATAACCCCCTATAATACCAAAAGTATATAATAATAGGTTAAATATCTGTACGGTTCATAATTGAGTTGGCCCACCCTTTGCAGCTATAACAGCTTCAACTCTTCTGGGAAGGCTGTCCACAAGGTTTAGGAGTGTGTCTATGGGGATGTTTGACCATTCTTCCAGAAGAGCATTTGTCAGGTCAGGTTCTGATGTTGGGGAGAAGGCCTGGCTTGCAGTCTCCACTCTAATTTATCCCAACGGTGTTCTATTAGGTCAAGATCCTCCACTGGGCCCTGATGGAGGGGTGATTATGGTGTGGGGTTGTTTTTCAGGGTTTGGGCTTGTCCCCTTAGTTGCAGTGAAGGGAACTCTTAAGGCGTCAGCATACCAAGACATTTTGGACAATTTCATGCTCCCAACTAGTGATGGACGAACGTTTCGCCCGGCGGTCGTTTCGCGGCGAATTTCCGACTTTCGCCGTCCGCGGGTTCGAACGCCTTTTTCCGTCGTTCGCCCCGGCGGACTTACGTGTTTAATGTATACAAGAACTTTAACCTTTCGTGACACGTTTATCATGTGTTACAGGACAACCAATTGAGACATGACAGCTCATGGACACTTGGACATTCCCCCTAACCTATAAATACACCCGATCCGGTGGCCATTTTACATTCTTTCTTCTGTCACTGTAGGGAAAGGATCCTGTGTGGAGTAGGGACAGAGAAAACGCTAGCTATTTGGTACACAAAAGTTCTTTTCAGGACTGGTATAGGTGTTAGGTCAGCAGCCTGAGTTTCTTTTGTCAGTTTAGATAAAGGGACAGAGCGCTGTATGCTGCTATTTTAGGGACAGCTCAGCCAGATTAGTCTTTCTTCATCATCATCATCATCATCATCATTAGCTGTTACTATCAGGTCCACAAAAGAGCTGTTCCAGCTAATCGTTCCAGCCTACTCTTTTTTGCCAATTTGTATAGGGACAGGCAGGAAGCAGTGTGTCAGGCAGTGAGGATAATTTTAAAGACTTGCTGTTACTATTAGTTCCACAAAGGTTCTTTTCAGGACTGGTATCAGTGGTACGGTAATAGGCTTGTACACGTATAATATTCTTTCTTCCAAATATAGAAAGAATATTATACTTGACTGCTGCCCTTCTGCTGCAGTCTGCTAATCATTCACAACTCACTTGTTCCACAAAGCTCTTTATCAGGACTGGTAACTTGGTCTGTCTAGGGTGCTACGGTACATAGGCTTGGGTGCGGTACAGTCTGCTGTTCTGTAAGGACCGCTATCGGTCCACAATACATAGGGTTGCCGTGCACTACTGCTGACCGCTGCCCTATACTGCAGCAGTCCTTCAGCGGTATAGGGACTGACGCACAGTCTGCTAAACACTAATACACAACCTGCTTGGTCCACAAAAGTTCTTATAAGGACTGGTAACTTGGTATAGGGTGCTACGGTACATAGGCCTGAGTGCGTTACAGTCTGCTGTTCTGTAAGGACCGCTATCGGTCCACAATACATAGGGTTGACGTGCACTACTGCTGACCGCTGCCCTATACTGCAGCAGTCCTTCAGCGGTATAGGGACTGACGCACAGTCTGCTAAACACTAACACACAACCTGCTTGGTCCACAAAAGTTCTTATAAGGACTGGTAACTTGGTATAGGGTGCTACGGTACATAGGCCTGAGTGCAGTACAGTCTGCTGTTCTGTAAGGACTGCTATCGGTCCACAATACATAGGGTTGCCGTGCACTACTGCTGACCGCTGCCCTATACTGCAGCAGTCCTTCAGCGGTATAGGGACTGACGCACAGTCTGCTAAACACTAATACACAACCTGCTTGGTCCACAAAAGTTCTTATAAGGACTGGTAACTTGGTATAGGGTGCTACGGTACATAGGCCTGAGTGCAGTACAGTCTGCTGTTCTGTAAGGACCGCTATCGGTCCACAATACATAGGGTTGCCGTGCACTACTGCTGACCGCTGCCCTATACTGCAGCAGTCCTTCATTGGTATAGGGACTGACGTACAGTCTGCTAATCACTAACACACAACCTGCTTGGTCCACAAAAGTTCTTATAAGGACTGGTAACTTGGTATAGGGTGCTACGGTACATAGGCCTGAGTGCGTTACAGTCTGCTGTTCTGTAAGGACCGCTATCGGTCCACAATACATAGGGTTGCCGTGCACTACTGCTGACCGCTGCCCTATACTGCAGCAGTCCTTCAGCGGTATAGGGACTGACGCACAGTCTGCTAAACACTAACACACAACCTGCTTGGTCCACAAAAGTTTTTATAAGGACTGGTAACTTGGTATAGGGTGCTACGGTACATAGGCCTGAGTGCAGTACAGTCTGCTGTTCTGTAAGGACCGCTATCGGTCCACAATACATAGGGTTGACGTGCACTACTGCTGACCGCTGCCCTATACTGCAGCAGTCCTTCAGCGGTATAGGGACTAAGAGTTTTGTCACAGGGTGATTTAAAAAATGACAGGCAGAGGAAGAGGCAGGCCCTTCCGCAGGGGTGGTAGGGGTAGGGCAGGAGCAACAGCCTTGAGCCAAAGTGGGAAGTTGCAGAAGGTGCGTTCAATTACTTTAAAGGACGCACCAGACTTGGTTGAGTGGCTCACTCAGCCTTATTCTTCTGCACCCTCCTCATCCTCTCGATCTGCACCCTCTTCTTCACTCTCTGCTATGTGCACCCCCAAAGACACTACCACCAACAACACCACCACCACCACATACCTTCCGCTTGAGTGCAAATGGGGGCCTTCATGCTCCAGTGTTTTAATAGGGACCCCCGTATAAAAAGCATGAGGGTCAAGGACCAGTACTGGGTGGCAACGTACTTAGATCCCCGGTACAAACACAAAATGGCGGAAATGTTACCGCCGTCGCAGAGGGCTGTCAGAATGCAGCACTTCCAGGCCTTGCTTCGAGAAATGCTGCATTCTGCTTTTGCGTGCGCTGGCAGAGGAGCAATTCCCACTCCCAGAGAAGGATTTGCGGGTACCAATCCAACAGCGCCTGCAAGAAGAGGCCGGTTTGAAGATGTGTTGGTGACTTCGGATATGAGGTCATTCTTTCAGCCGACCCATCGACAGGTGTCATCCGGATCCAGCATCAGGGAACGCCTAGACCGTCAGGTGTCCGACTACATTGGGTTAACGGCCGATGTGGACGCTCTGAGGAGTGATGAACCCCTAGACTACTGGGTGGGCAGGCTTGACCTCTGGCCAGAGCTTGCCCAATTTGCAATCGAACTGTTGGCTTGCCCCTCATCCAGTGTCCTGTCCGAAAGGACGTTCAGCGCAGCAGGGGGGATTGTGACCGATAAGCGTACTCGCCTAGCTCACGACAGTGTTAACTACCTCACATTTCTAAAAATGAATGAGGCATGGATCTCGGAGGAATTCAACACATGTGATCAGTAGACCATGTATATGTCTATAAACAATTTTTGGAATCAAGCACACAGACCTTCTTAATTCATTTGGCTCACTTCCCTGACCCAAAAAAGCACACCGTACTATATGCCCCTACCCTCCTCTTTGAAGAGGTTGAGCGGTGTCATATTTCTACTGGGGCTGCTTATTATGAGGGGTTCCCACCATCCCTGTGCTGTGCTGACTTCCTCCTGGGTGTTCTTATTATGAGGGGCTCCCACCATCCCTGTGCTGTGCTGACTTCCTCCTGGGGGTTCTTATTATGAGGGGATCACACCATCCCTGTGCTGTGCTGACTTCCTCCTGGGGCTGCTTACGGTGCTGCTGTCAGCGCTGTATGTCACGGAGCTGCTGTCAGCGCTGTATGTCACGGAGCTGCTGTCAGCGCTGTATGTCACGGAGCTGCTGTCAGCGCTGTATGTCACGGAGCTGCTGTCAGCGCTGTATGTCACGGTGCTGCTGTCAGCGCTGTATGTCACGGAGCTGCTGTCAGCGCTGTATGTCACGGAGCTGCTGTCAGTGCTGTATGTCACGGAGCTGCTGTCAGCGCTGTATGTCACGGAGCTGCTGTCAGCGCTGTATGTCACGGAGCTGCTGTCAGCGCTGTATGTCACGGAGCTGCTGTCAGCGCTGTATGTCACGGTGCTGCTGTCAGCGCTGTATGTCACGGAGCTGCTGTCAGCGCTGTATGTCACGGAGCTGCTGTCAGCGCTGTATGTCACGGAGCTGCTGTCAGCGCTGTATGTCACGGAGCTGCTGTCAGCGCTGTATGTCACGGAGCTGCTGTCAGCGCTGTATGTCACGGTGCTGATGTCAGTGCTCTGTATTACGGTGCTGCTGTCAGTGCTCTGTATCTCCTGCACCCTCTTGTTTGCCTACCCTGGTCCCTGGCCTTCCCTCTCCTCCATTGCCTTCATTAGCTCCATAGTCCTGAATTGTCAGAACAATTTCCCAAATAAAAAAAAAATGCTTGTAGTTATCGATCCCAAATTCACCTCATACATGTATTATGCTATTGTCCAGGTGGTGGGACTACGTGCTACCCCCTAATAATTACCCCGTGGCCGCAAATTCGACCTAAAGGTTTGCGAAATTCGCCTCCCATTGAAGTCAATGGAGCCCGCGGCGAACGGTCGTTTTCGCGAACGTTTGTGTCCGTTCGCGTTTCGCGTTCGCGAAACGTCCCGTCGGAAGTTCGTCCATCACTACTCCCAACTTTATGGGAACAGTTTGGTGGTGGCCCCTTCCTGTTCCAACATGACTGTGCACCAGTGCACAAAGCAAGGTCCATAAAGACATGAATGAGCAAGTTTGGGGTGGAGGAACTTAAATGGCCTGCACAGAGTCCTGACCTCACCCCTATAGAATACCTTTGGAATGAATAGGAGCTGCAAAAGGTGGGCCAACTCAATATTGAACCCTACAGACTAATATTGGGATGCCATTAACTACTTCCCACCTGGCCAATGTATATATGGCAGGGTGGGAGCTCTCTACTTCTGACTGGACGTTCCTGACGTTCGTGCCCGCGCAGTGGCGCGATATCAATGCTCTCGTGTCACCCGGACCCGGCACATCTCGGATCGGCAGGAGGGCTCTGTGATTGGCCCTCCTGATCACATGACGGCCGTGTCAAATCACAGCCGTCATGTGATGTAAACAAACAACCGGTTGCTAGGCAATTGGCTCTCCTCTCCTCGCGCGGAAGTCGTCGCTGAGGAGAGGACAGCGGATCGCTGCAGCCGGCTGGTGATCAGTGAGTATGAGCTGTTTTTTTTACAGCTTTTTACTCACTGATCACCAACCTAGTGTAAAACACAGTATAAACACAATGTCCCCACACATGTCCCCAATAATAAAAACACATGTCCCCCACATATGTCCCACTAAAATCACATGTCTCAATGATTATCTGCACATATATGCCCATGATCACCTGCACACATCTGTACATGGTCATTTGCGTACATATGTCACACAAACCAATTATTATACACTTAACGGATTTTTTTTTACCAGACATGTAGCAGAATACATTTGGCTTAAATTTATGCCAAAATTCGATTTTATTGGATTTCTTTTAAAATAGAAAGAAGAAAATATTTTTTTATTTTCCAAATTTATGCTATTTTTTCACTTATATCGCAAAAAATAAAAAAAATGGAGTCGTGAATAAATACCACCAGAATAAAGCTCTATTTGTGCGAACAAAATCATAAAAATGTAATTTGGGTACAGCATAGCATGACCGCGCAATGCGCGAGTGCGAGAGCGCTGAAAGCTGAAAATTGGGCTGGGAAGGAAGGGGGCAAAAGTGCCCTGTATTGTAGTGGTTAAAGGTCATGTGCGTGTAAAGGCAGGTGTCCCAAAACTTTTGGTAATATAGTGTACATTCTTAAACAAAACCAAATACACTGTTTGAAATGTGTTTTTTCTTTGAATTTTTTCTTTTTCATTGTGTTCAAAAACAAATGCTGACTTGCCCCCACTAACCAGTAGAAAATCTCTTAAAACTATTAATGTCAAACACATTTCTACTAGTGTATGACAAGCTTAAAGCAGTATTAAACTCAAAAACAAGCTTTTATTACATTACAGAGTACCCATTCTTAGATGTGATGGCTGCATTTGTTTCCTTTTTAGGCTTTCTTTCTTCTAATTTCCCTTGGTGATCTGCCCAGAAAGTCTGTTTTTTCCAAAAGATCAAGCTCTCTTGCAAATCCCCCAAGACTGCTGTCCAAAGGTGCCCCTCCCCCATGCTCATTCAAAACAGAGGGAAAAAAGCCTGTAAAAAAAGAAAATGAATGCAGCCGCCACATCTACAGATTGACAAACTGCAATATATTACGTTACAGAGCCCCCGCTCTTTCCTCCATGGCTATGACTGACAAAAGTGGGAGCCAATGGGCTGCTGCTGCTGTTTCAGCCAATATGGAGGAAGATCCCCAGGACAACCAAGGTTATTGTGAAAATCGCTGGATCGGAGGAAGCTCAGGTAAGGATTGGGGGGCTGGGGAGGCATAGAATGCATGCAGGGAAAAAACCTTCAGCCTTTAGAACCACTTTAATATAATTTAAGTTTCAGTTTTGGAGACATGTAGCTTACATAGAACTTTCCTCCCCCCAATGGCTGAAAAAAATGGAGGGGGAGCAAAAGGAAAGGTATTTTTTTGTGGTTGGGGAGAGATGAGTTAAAGGAGAAGTCCAACCTGAGCTTTTTAGGCTGGGCTTCTCCTCTGGGTCATGGGAGTGCAATTTGTTTTGCAATCCTGTGACCCGTTTTCAGTGGGGAGCCGTCTTAAATCCACTCTCCGCCGACATCACTGCAATCGCTCGAGGCAGTGCATCATCCTGATTTCCAAAGTCTGGATCAGCTGCCTGGACTGATGGCAGTCTCAGCCTCTCAGCGAGCCACTGAGAGGCTGAGATGACCGCTTCCTGCCCCTCCACAGATCAGCGCTCCAATGAGCATGCAGAAGCAGAGAGGAGAGCTGCTGATTGACAGGCAGCAGCTCTCCTCTCAGAAATCTGTGAGAACTGAGCCATCAGCGGTGTTCAGTTCTCAGTGCAGAGACAGTGCAGAGATGCCGGGGACATCTGCATGATCGGCCTGATGCTTCATCCACGTAGGTAAGTATAAATATCTGGAAAAAAAACAACCCATACTTCTCTTTTAAACTGGAAGTCCAAGTTATTGACTCCCTTTTCTCATTCTCAGGCCCCTCTGCACTTCTAAAGAAAAAAAAAAGTGAGCAACATTCAGACCCCCGATAGATTGTCCGATAACTCTTTATAGAGTATAAAGCCTTATTGGACGATCTATAGGGGTCTGAATTTATGAGACTGTCAAAATGATCATCTTCACCATTCCTATTTGGTAACAGAATTGTCTCAGGAGGTTATATCAATAGCTTGGTTTTACTTTGCATAGGGATAGCTAGTAAAAGAACAGCCGAAAGGAAATCTTAAATTTTAAATATTACTGTATTTATTGGCATATAACACTCACCTTTTTACCATGAAAAATGGGTGCAAATAGCGTATGCATGTTATACGCCAATACTACAATTTTAGCTGCTTCGGAGGGGGCAGAGAGGGCATGGGATGAGCGCCGTCAGATTACACACAGTGATAATCTCCTGTTTACTTGGCGGCCTCTGCAATAGGAAGTCCCATCTTCTGAGCTGCCAATGGACCGCTGTTTTGTCTATCATAGGAGAGTCTCATTGTATGCAATCTGTCGGCGCTCGTCCCGCCCCCTCCCAGTCCCCTCTAGGCTGCAGAAGGACATCGATCAGACTGCATTGATGGCAATGGTGAGGCTACATTGATGGCACTTGTGAGGCTGGAGATGGGCATTGATCTGGCTGCACATGGGCACTGACCTTTATTTTGCTTCAAAGTTCCTTATTTAAAGTGTACGTTTTTTTCCTGAAACTTCCCTCCTAAAATGAATGTGCGTGTTATACGCCTGTGTGTGTTATACGCCGATAAATACGGTATATAAAATAAGGTCGTGGTTCGAATCCCAACCATGGCACTGTTTGCCTAGAGTTTGCATGTTCTCCTTGTGCCTCAATGGGTTTCCTTCGGGTACTCTGCTTTCCTCCCACACGCTAAAGACATGTTGGTAGGCTAAGTGGCTCCTGTCTAAATCGGTCCTAGTGTGTGTGTGTGTGCGTGTGTGTGTATAAATGTGAGTTAGGGACCTAAAGCCTAGTACACACAGGCTGACTGGGGGGGCGAGATCGGCCGGTTGAATAACAGCCAAAATTCAGCTTGTGTGTATGGCAGCCTGTCTGACAGTTGGAAAACCAGCAGCTGACCAGCTCCTGATCAGCTCCCAATTGACTGAGAGAGCTGACTAGATGTTCTGGCGGGGGGCGTCCCCCTGTCAGAACACAATAGAAAAGCAGGGGAGATCACTGTACTAACATCGGATTGTTAGTGTTGGAAAAGAACAACAGCATTAATTTAAAGTTGTTGCATTATACATATGCATTATACCTATCTATGGGAGCAGATGGTGTTTTAGTATGTTCAGTCCGTTACTCTGCCTCTCAACCCCAATAACAGACTCACCCCCCTCTGGCACACCTGCCAATTGTGTAAGTGCAATGACCAATGAGAAACACACACGTTATAATAAAACACAGAAATTGTCTTTACTGCAATATTTCTGTGGAAAAATAACAGACAGGAACAATATATATTTGAGTATCAACCAGAGAGCAATAACTGAGATTTAAAGCGGGACTGTACTGCGGAAAAAAATATTAAAAGCCAGCAGCTACAAATACTACAGCTGCTGACTTTTAATAAATGGACACTCACCTGTCCTGCCACCATTCTAGGTGAGGGAATCAGGAAGTGAAGCGAATCAGCTTCACTTCCCGGTTCCCTACTGTGCATGCGCGAGTCGCGCAGTGCAATAGGAATTGTCCACGCTGTCTCTGGGACCCGTGTGTGTCCCAGCAGACAGCGCGGCAGGACAGGAAATGGCATAGACTCCCACGGGAGTCTATGCCCCGAAGTGGGTGTAAATACCTGTCTTTGACAGGTATCTGCACCCCCCTCCCCCCGGAAAGGTGCCAATTGTTACACCGGAGGGCGGGAGGGTTCTGATCAGCGGAAGTTCCACTTTAGGGTGGAACCCCGCTTTAAGGCTGCATTCACACCTGAGCGTAGCGTTTTTTGCGGCGTTTTTTACCGCAATTAGCGGCATTTTTTACCGCGTTTTTTACCTCAATTTGCCGCGATTTTGTGCAGGGCAAAAGGTCACCAATGTTAAAAGAAGAAAAACGCCCAAATCTGCTCAATTCGAGCAACAAAAAAAGGTTTGGAACTTGTTTGAGCTTCAGGCGTTCGGCTTCAGGCGACATGTAGTGGAGATGTGAACCATCTCCATTGAGAATAATATAATTTTTCCCCTCTATCGTTTTGTAGCTTCAGGCTTCAAGCTACAAAACGCTCAGGTGTGAATGGGGTCTTAGAGCAATATAGCTCTCAAGCTGCTTTCAGGGGATTCCAAACTCTAGAATATCCCCAAGAACAGAGGCATACTTAAATGGCAAACAAAGCACAACATGACACTTTAAATTGGATTGGTTACCTCTTCTCGGGTTAGCTCTGAGTCCAGGCAAGAGGAGAATAGAGGAATGTCAGGCTTCTCTCTCCTGTCCCCTGACACCACAGTCCCAACCTGAAACACTATAAAAATCAACAGGAAATAGCTTAACCTCTTAGATAAACTGTCCCACACACCCAATGCATATACAGAGCCCCGAGTATGTGTGTGTGGATCCGTATGGCACTAGTATCTTCAGTCCTTTTGAAGCAAAGATACAATATGGTGTCTTCAGCTAGCCACTTTCGTTGCACTTAAACTCCTGGGTAGCAGGGCCAAACAACACAACTGGCCCAGATTATCAGGTGAAACAGACAGGGTTTTGTTCAACAAGGTGAGAGGACAATGGTGACTGTATACAACGTCCCAGAAATGGATAGCCTTATCACTTTATCCCTGTGGTACTACAAGTGACAAGATGACTCCCAGCAATGATATCTGTGAGGGAAATTCACCTTACCACACTCTGGATCAAGTTAAGAAGTTTTCTTTATTTGACTCGTACGAGGAGACAAGTTACAGCAAAAGGACAGATATTTGCCCATTGGTTCTGATCTCTATGACCTGTGCAATAGGGCAGCATACATAGAGTTAAGCCTTATGGGCTCCTATCTGACTTGTCTGTCTAACAAGTGTAAAACTTG
This sequence comes from Lithobates pipiens, assembly GCF_037356315.1. NCBI lineage: Eukaryota > Metazoa > Chordata > Amphibia > Anura > Ranidae > Lithobates > Lithobates pipiens. Next base: position 64,246,665 of record NW_027507791.1, read on the forward strand.
CATTTATATACCTTTTACATGCCCTATCTTAGCCATCTCTCGTAGATATGATTGGTTGCTAAGATTTACGTAAATGTAACTAACCATAAATCTGACACCTGTTCTACAACCAGACAAATTTTTCATTCCCAGAATTCCTATATGTTCATTAACCACTTGACCACTGGGCACTTAATCACCCTTAATAACCAGACCAATTTTAAGCTTACGGTGCTCTCACATTTTGAATGACAATCACACAGTCATGCAACACTGGACCTATATGAAATTTTTGTCCTATTTTTCACACAAATGGAGCTTTCTTTTGGTGGTATTTAATCACCGCTCGGTTTTTTATTTTTTGTGCTATAAAAGAAAAAATACAGAAAATTCTGTAAAAAAATGAATTTTTCTTTGTTTCTGTTATAAAATTCAGCAGATTAGTAATTTTTTCTTCATAAATTTTGGCCAAAATTTATACTACTACATATCTTTGGTAAAAATAAGTACAAATTGGTGGATATTATTTGGTCTTTGTGAAAGTTATAGAGTCCACAAGCTATGGTCCCAATATCTGAAAATTGATCACACCTGAAGTACTGACGGCCTATTTGAATTCTTGAGACCCTAACATGCCAGAAAAGTACAAATACCCCCCAAATGACCCCTTTTTGGAAAGAAGGCACTCCAAGGTATTTAGTAAGAGGCATGATGAGTTTTTTGAAGTTGTCATTTTTTCCCACAATTCTTTGCAAAATCAAGATTTTTTTTACTTTTTTTTTTTTTCACAAAATTGTCATATTATCAGTTTATTTCTCACACACAGCATATGCATACCACAAATTACACCCCAAAACACATTCTGCTATTACTCCCGAGTACGGCAATGCCACATGTGTGAGACTTTTACACAGTGTGGCCACATACAGAGGCCCAACATGCAGGGAGCGCATCAGGCGTTCTGGAGCACCCAGGACAATTCTGACATTTCTCTCCTACATGTAAAAATCATCATTTATTTGCTAGAAAATTACATAGAATCCCAAAACATTATATATGTTTTTTAGCAAACACCCTGGAGAATACAATGGTGGTCGTTGCAAAAAAAAAAAGATTCTGGCTTTGATCGTATTGGCGAGTCGGTAGAAGCACCGGAGGGCGGCGGGAGGGGGGGGGGATGTCTATGACTGGGTATTGCAGGGTTTCACCGACTATGGCTGGGCATCTCCGAGTATGGCTGGGTATCTCCGACTATGGCTGGGGCCGCGTACACACGCGCGGACTGTTGGCCCAACCTTGTCCGCTGAACAGTGTTTGGGCGGACAGTCCGCTCGTGTGTGGGGCTTCAGCGGACAGTTTCAGCGGACAGTTGGCCGAACAAGGTCTTACGGAAATTCCGAAAAACTGTCCGCTGAAACAAGGTTTCAGCGGACTGTTCGCTCGTGTGTAGGCTTGTTCGGCCAACTAAGTCTCGCGCATGCTCAGAAAGGATTTCCACGTCGGAAGGTTGCATTGCAGTGTATAGGACGTCGTATTTTTCGTCCCGTCGTACGTGCCGTTCACGTCATCGCGCACGCTTTCAGCAAACTGTTCGTCCGTCGTGTGTGGCCATGTCCGTCCATGCTAAGTTTGAGCGGACTGTTCGCTCAAACTGTTGGACGGACAAAGTTGGGCCAACAGTCCGCGCGTGTGTACGCGGCCTGGGTATCTCCGAGTATGGCGTTGCTGAGTATTGCGTTGCAGAGCATTGCAGGGTATTGGCGGGTGTTGCAGAGCATTGCAGAGTGTTGCAGGGTATTGGCGGGTGTTGCAGAGCATTGCAGGGTATTGACGGGTGTTGCAGAGCATTGCAGAGTGTTGCAGGGTATTGGTGGGTGTTGCAGAGCATTGCAGAGTGTTGCAGGGTATTGGTGGGTGTTGCAGAGCATTGCAGAGTGTTGCAGGGTATTGGCGGGTGTTGCAGAGCATTGCAGAGTGTTGCAGGGTATTGCAGAGTGTTGCAGGGTATTGGCGGGTGTTGCAGAGCATTGCAGAGTGTTGCAGGGTATTGGTGGGTGTTGCAGAGCATTGCAGAGTGTTGCAGGGTATTGGCGGGTTTGGCAGAGCATTGCAGAGTGTTGCAGGGTATTTCAGAGTGTTGCAGGGTATTCACAGGTGTTGCAGGGTATTGGTGGGTGTTGCAGAGCATTGCAGAGTGTTGCAGGGTATTGGCGGGTGTTGCAGAGCATTGCAGAGTGTTGCAGGGTATTGGCGGGTGTTGCAGAGCATTGCAGAGTGTTGCAGGGTATTGCAGAGTGTTGCAGGGTATTGCAGAGTAATGGCAGGGAATTGAGGGGTTAAATTTCGGTGAGCAGCGATGTGGGCACTGCAGATGCAGCCCACAGCACTGATGACAACGATCTCTTCCCCCTCCGCTGTACTGATCGGTACAGAGAGGGGGAGGGAGGAACCATAACATGATGCCGGTTTGTTTACAAGTGATCACTCCATCATTTGACGGAGCGATCACGTGGTAAACGGCCGCGATGAGCGGCCGTTTACCGTGATCCGTGATGCGCCGGGTCCTGTGGACCCGCCGGTCACGGATGCTCTCGAAGAGTGGAATTTTGGGAGGACGTCATATGACGGCCTCCCAGAGTTAAACAACCACCCTGTAGCCATCATTCGGCTATGGGCCGGTTGTTAAAGAGAAAGTAAACCCCACCAAAAAAATCGTAATTTTCAATTGTTTCTATTCTACTAAACATCAGCATTCATACGATCTATATATTTCCGCAAAACGAGCGTTATAAATACCTTTTTTCTCATTTAAAAAAATCTGTGCCTTCCGTGTATCGCCCGCGCCATTGCTACGTATGGTTTTCATCTCCTTTGCGGACCTCATTTCCGCCCTTAGTTTGATTTCCCTCAAGAAATCTCGCGCATGCGCCGTAGCGTCATAACAATCCTAACCAAGCCTCGATCTCGGTTGCCGTTACTAAGGCAACAAAGCATTTCATGTATGAAATGCAGATCATCGCGAGACTTCTCCTCTGCCGCTCTGAGGAGAATGTCACGAAAGGCAGAGAAGCAGGAAGGACACAGGCGGCAATACAATATATGCCGTGCTCGAAAGGCAATACTGCGCAAGCGCGGCTGACGTCATGGACATCAAAACGGCGGTTTATACGAAAACTACACAAGTAAGTGCACTTTCTCAGGCAGCGATCAGCTGCCTGAGAAAAGTATTATCTATCTAGCAAAACATGTTTAGGAGGGTTTACAACCACTTTAAGTGGTTAAAGTGATTTACAATGGTTTTTGTCCAATTAAAAACACCTGTGTAGAGATGATATGGCACCCAGCTGTGTTAAATCAAACCCTCCTCATCCTGATAAGACTTAACCAACTTCAAGGATAATAAATGTATGACTTTGGGAGAATGAACTTTCAATAACCCTACCTTATGTGTTATACTGTATGTCTCACTATATAATCCTATATGTATGTATTTTAACCGTTTTAATGAGGGTACAAGCAGACCTTTGTTTGACCCTGTCAAACTTAATTAATGTACTGTACATAACTTTCCCATATTCCACATAATTTTTTCTAAACCACCTGTGTAAGATGTTCTATCTTATCTCTGATTTATATGCATTTCAAGGACTCAAAACAACTCTGTGTAACTTGAAACTATTCTACTTCTAAGCAATCTTTTTTAAGCATACATAAATGATTATAAAATAAGAATCAAATTTCTCTAACAATGTCTGTATACAGCGTTCAAATAACTCCTTCTGTAGTGCAGTGTCTCTGTTCCCTGCAGACGGGCAGAAATACCCTCTCACCAAATCCTGAGATCAAGGCCCAAACGAATGTCCCAGAACAGACAGACTCTCTTGGCAACCCGACTGGTCACCTCCCACTGGAACGATTCACTCTCGATGTAGGTGCATAAATTCTGGCCAAACTTTGGTTGTTCGGATGTTCTGCGAACACCAAACAATATGCAATGTTCGAGGCAAATTCCAAGCTGCCGGAAAACCGTTAAAGTCTATGGGACACTAACATAAAAAATTAAAAGTGTTCATTTTAAAGGCTTATATGCAAGGTATTGTCATAAAAAGTGTTTGGGAACCTGGGTCCTGCCCCAGGGGACATTTATCAATGCAAACATTTTTTTTTAAAACTGACATTTTTTCAGGAGCAGTGATTTTTTTTTAATGTTTAAAGTGAAACAATAAAAATGAAATATTCCTTTAAATATTGTGCCTGGGGGGTGTGCCTGTATGCCTGTAGTATGCCTGTAAAATGGTGCATTTTTTTTTTATGCCTGTAAAGTGGTGCACTTTAACAAGGGGAACCCCAGATCCCGGCCTCCCCCCGTGTGAAGTGGTAACCGGGTACAAATGTACCTCTACCATTTCACAAAATAGTGTTAAAATGGTACAAAAGACAAGACACAGCTTGGGACAAGTCCTTTATTAAAAATTCCACCACCATCTGCCTCCATGGGAGGCTCCTGCCGTCTGATGCTTCTTGGCTTGTGACAGCTCTTATATAAACGGGGACGGGGCTACCCGGCGTCAGAGGGGGACAAAGCAACCCAGGTATGTAAACGAGTGACCCCGCCCCCCTTTTATACCACGGGGAAGCCATAGGGAAGTTATCAGTTATATAAGAGCTGTTACAAACCAAGAAGTGTCAGACGTCGGGAGATTCCCATGGGGGTGGATCAGTGGTCAGATTTTCTTTTCTTTTTCGGTCCATCAGTCGGCGTGAACTTACTTTGAGGGACATTTTTATTTTTTTATTTTTCAATAAAGGACTTGTCCCAAGCTGTGTCTTGTCTTTTGTACCATTTTGACACTTTTTTTGTACCTCATTACCATTTCAAACGTGGGGGAGGCCAGGATCCCTTGTTAAAGTAGGCTTCCAGATTCCGATAAGCCCCCAACCGCAGCTGTTGACAGGCAGCTCTCCCTAACTCAAGCTGGAAAGCTTGTGTACATTATTCCGGCCAGGGAGGTCATGGGTTATAGAGAGAAACCCGCTACATAGTGTATAGTTAATGTATTCTATGACATGAGAGGAAGCAACCTCTGTATTCAAGTGTGCACTAGTTTATGTTCTCTTCTTGTTTGTCTCCTTGATGATAAAATGCATGTAATCTATTTCTCCATAAAAGTAAAGCCAATTGCTGCATACAACAAGCTTCCAAGTGCATGATTCAACAACCTTCTAGTAGTTAGTACAGCAGCTCCGACCGCGCCCGTCAGTTTTTTTTTGTTCAACCCTAATGCCCTGTACACATGATCAGAATTTTGGTCGAAAAAAGCTCTGATAGTTTCCCCGATGGAATTCCGACGGGATTTCACTCAAACCGTGCAGTGACGTGCAACACGTACGACGGGACTAGAAAAAGGAAGTTCAATAGCCAGTAGCCAATAGCTTCCGTCTCATAGTTGAATCTGAGCATTCGTGAGTTTTTGAGTGTCGGAATTGCATACACACGATCGGAAATTCTGATAGAACTTTGTGCAGATGGCATTGATCCCCTGGGGATTTTTTAGGCATCAACCCACCTCTTCCGGGGGGTATTTTGGCATGGGGTGGAAGGTATTTTGTTGTGCTGTCTACTAATCTATGGATTTCATTCTAACCCCTTGTGCCCTGTGCATTACATACCCCTGACCTGTACACTCTGTATAATAAGCGCACCGACCCCTGCGCTCTGTGGGGTACACACTCCTAACCTCTGTGCTCTGTGTGTTACGCACTCCTGACCCCTGCGCTCTCTGCGGGTACACACTCCTAACCTTTGTGCTGTGTTACGCATTCCTGACCCCTGCACTCTGTGTGGGTACACATGCCTATTCTCTGTGCTCTCTGTTATGCACTTTTGACCCCTGTGCTCTGTGTGGGTACACACTCCTAACCTCTGTGTTCTGTGTGTTATGCATTCCTGACCCCTGCATTCTATGTGTTTTGCATTCCTGATCCTTGTCCAGAAAGCTCGGAGTAAAAGCCCAAAGAATTAAACGTAGGGTGGGCATGACAGCGTTAACAGTGTTGTCTGGCAACAGAGTTAACGTGAGGAGAAGGTAGGATTGGCTGGAAGGTGAGGGGGCGGAGCTGTAGGGAAAGGAAAGGAAGATGAGTCCTTCCCCAGCTCAGTAGAAAGTGTGAGGAGCGATCATCAGGACATGGCAGCGGTAGAAGAGCTTTTCTCCCGGCTAAAAACATAGACGGCCAAGAAGGGACCAGGATGGCTGGCAGAAAGATTAGCGGCGGCGCTGGGTGAGGAGTCCCCAGCGGCCACAGCGGGAGGGCGGGAGTCAGCGAGAGTGTGGTGGTCGTGGCCGCCGGCCTGGTTCTTGCCTGACCCCCCCTACCCATCAGAAGACAGTGGCAGCAGGGGCGAACAGAAAGGACACCCACAGGACCTGCTGTGAAGCATGCAGCGGCGCAGGGGGCCGGGGGACCCAGAAAGCACTTCCACAGGGGCAGAGGAGCAGATGGAGGGAGCGCCAGCTGCTCCAGAACAGATGCTGTGTGTGGCAAGCACGTGGAAGTGGTGAGCAATGCACCCGAGACTGGCCTGGCTGCGGCAGGGGCGGGTGCGAGGAGGAGGAACTCAGCAACAGCCGCCGGGCGCTCTGGGACCTCAGCAGGCGGCTGTCCAGAAGAACAGAAGCCGGAGGTGGGTGAGAGCTGTGGCCTAGTGTGGCACAGCACGTCCAACATTAGAGGCCCTGGATCGGAGGCGGGCCTTGGAATCACGTGGATCCTTGGCATCCGGTGAGGACTTCACTGGAGGGCGGTCGGCGGGAGAAGAGGATATGGTGAGTGAGCAGTCTGAAGGGGAGCTGTCGCTGTCGGAGGATTAGGGATGGCGAAGTCTACCTGCGGCGATGGAGGCTGGAATGTCGGCTGGCAACCTAGTAAGTCCCTTTGCTCGTATTTACATGTGGATAGTTCAGGGGTGGAGGGGCGGGGCTAAGTTATTTGGTCAACCTTTAGCGGAGCAGTCATCAGCAACCGTGTCCCCCTCTCCGGCTGCATGCAGATACAGGGCTAAAGGGTTTTCTTAGCGGGGTTGAAGAAGGAGTTGGTGCAGAGGTTTGAGCCAGGGACGGGAGGACTCTGGGCGCCGGCAGTGGCATGGGTAGCTCCCGGGGTGGGTGCAGGAGGGTCGGGTGCTACAAGTACGGGGGGTGCCCTGCAGCGGTTACAGTGCCAGCTGCTCCGGCAACAGCGGCCACAGGGGAGATGGGACTGGACACCATACCTAAGTCAGGAGAGATGTCGGGGGAAGCTTAAAAAAAAAAAAAAACAAGACCTGGTCTGGCTGGCTGACGCGGCGAAGTGCGAGGTGTATGTGTGCTTCGAGGGGCCCCTCGGCGCACACCTCAACAAGAAGTGCGAGAAAAAATCTGGAAGGGTGAGTATGTAGAGATTTTTTGCACTATTGCCCTTAGAAAAGTTCAACCTGGATAGGGTGAAGCCGGACGATCATAAGAAAGAGGATGAGGAAAAGAGGAGGTACAGGCTCATACCCAGGACGTTTACGAACTGGTTGCAGGCCTTTGCCATCCTGGCGAGTGTTATCGGGGAGAAGAACCCAGAACACTGCTCTGCGTTGTTTTGCTATCTGGACGCCGTGGGAGAGGCACATAGAGTCTACGGGGGAACGGCATGGCTGCGCTATGACGAGCAATTTAGGCAGTGGAGGGCGCTATGCCCGTCCTTTAGGTGGGATCACAAGGACATCAGCTTATGGATGCAATTGATGACGTCGGCGAGATCGACAAGTCCGTTTTTTCAAGGTGGGGGTCGGTGGATCATCCAACCCCAGACAATCGGCCGCAAAGGAGAGAGGGGTGTGCTGCCAGTACAATGAAGGTACATGCAGGTTCGGGGGGTCATGTAAGTATAAGCACAAGTGCTCCGTGTGCGGTTGAGCACATCCAGCGTCCTGAGGAAAATTATAGCTACTCCCACACAGCTCTGAGGAAAATTATAGTTACTCCCACACAGCTCTGAGGGGAATTATAGATAGTCCCACACAGCTCTGAGGAAAATTATATATAGTCCCACACAGCTCTGAGGAGAATTATAAGTAGTCCCACACAACTCTGAGGGGAATTATAAGTAGTCTCACACAGCTCTGAGGGGAATTATAGCTCCTCCCACAAAGCTCTAAGGGGAATTATAGCTCCTCCCCGAAAGCTCTGAGGGGAATTATAGCTCCTCCCACACAGCTTTGAGGAGATATATAGATAGTCCCACACAGCTCTGAGGAGAATTATAGATAGTCCCACATAGCTCTGAGGAGAATTATAGCTGGTCCCACACAGCTCTGAGGATAATTATAGCTGGTCCCACACAGTTCTGAGGATAAGTATAGCTGGTCCCACACAGCTCTGAGGAGAATTATAGGCAGTCCCACACAGCTCTGAGGGGAATTATAGGTAGTCCCACACAGCTCTGAGGAGAATTATAGCTACTCCCACACAGCCCTGATGAGAATTATAGCTACTCCCACACAGCTCTGCGGAGAATTATAGCTACTCCCACAGAGCTCTGAGGAGAATTATAACTACTCCCACACAGCTCTGAGGAGAATTATAGATAGTCCCACACAGCTCTGAGGGCAATTATAGCTAGTTAAGTGTTCTTGCATAGCAAGAACACTTACTGTTATCTCACATATATATTATTATTATTATAGCCAAATTTACTACCCTAACTCCTCCCACAGATTTTACACTACATAGACAGTAATATACCCAATGGTTCACGAAATACCGTAGTTTTTGCTGCAAAATTTGTCCCATAGGAATGAATGGCGAAATGTTCAAAACTAGAGTGGGAGGTGACAAAAGTTATAGCTGGTCCCACACATCTCTGAGGAGAATTATAGGTAGTCCCACACAGCTCTGAGGGGAATTATAGGTAGTCCCACACAACTCTGAGGAAAATTATAGCTACTCCCACACAGCTCTGAGGAGAATTATAGCTACTCCCACACAGCTCTGAGGAGAATTATAGCTACTCCCACACAGCTCTGAGGGGAATTATAGCTGATCCCACACAACTCTGAGGAGAGTTATAGCTACTGCCACACAGCTCTAAGGAGAATTATAGCTAGTCCCACACAGCTCTGAGGAGAATTATAGCTAGTCCCACACAGCTCTGAGGAGAATTATTGCTACTCCCACACAGCTCTGAGGGGAATTATAGCTACTCCCACATAGCTCTGAGGAGAATTATAGCTACTCCCACACAGCTCTGAGGAGAATTATAGCTACTCCCACACAGCTCTGAGGGGAATTATAGCTCCTCCCACAAAGTTCTGAGGGGAATTATAGCTACTCCCACACAGCTCTGAGGAGAATTATAGCTAGTCCCACACAGCTCTGAGGAGAATTACAGCTGCTCACCCACACAGCTCTGAGGAGAATTATAGATAGTCCCACACAGCTCTGAGGAGAATTATAGCTAGTCCCACACAGCTCTGAGGAGAATTATAGCTACTCCCACACAGCTCTGAAGGGAATTATAGCTACTCCCACACAGCTCTGAGGGGAATTATAGCTAGTCCCACACAGCTCTGAAGAGAACTATAGCTACTCCCACACAGCTCTGAGGAGAATTATAGCTAGTCCCACACAGCTCTGAGGAGAATTACAGCTGCTCACCCACACAGCTCTGAGGAGAATTATAGATAGTCCCACACAGCTCTGAGGAGAATTATAGCTAGTCCCACACAGCTCTGAGGAGAATTATAGCTACTCCCACACAGCTCTGAAGGGAATTATAGCTACTCCCACACAGCTCTGAGGGGAATTATAGCTAGTCCCACACAGCTCTGAAGAGAACTATAGCTACTCCCACACAGCTCTGAGGAGAATTATAGCTAGTCCCACACAGCTCTGAGGAGAATTACAGCTGCTCACCCACACAGCTCTGAGGAGAATTATAGATAGTCCCACACAGCTCTGAGGAGAATTATAGCTAGTCCCACACAGCTCTGAGGAGAATTATAGCTACTCCCAAACAGCTCTGAAGGGAATTATAGCTACTCCCACACAGCTCTGAGGGGAATTATAGCTAGTCCCACACAGCTCTGAAGAGAACTATAGCTACTCCCACACAGCTCTGAGGAGAATTATAGCTAGTCCCACACAGCTCTGAGGAGAATTATAGCTAGTCCCACACAGGTCTGATGAGAATTATAGCTAGTCCCACACAGCTCTGAGGAGAATTATAGCTAGTCCCACACAGCTCTGAGGAGAATTACAGCTGCTCACCCACACAGCTCTGAGGAGAATTATAGCTAGTCCCACACAGCTCTGAGGGCAATTATAGCTAGTTAAGTGTTCTTGCATAGCAAGACCACTTACTGTTATCTCACATATATATTATTATTATTATAGTCAAATCTACCACCCTAACTCCTCCCACAGATTTTACACTACATAGACCGTAAAATACCGAATGGTTAACGAAATACCGTTGTTTTTGCGGCAAAATTTGTCCCATAGGAACGAATGGCGAAATGTTCAAAACTAGAGTGGGAGGTGACAAAAGCTGACAACCCCATGATCAGCCAAAACAGTATGACCAGCCAAAACATTATGACCAGCCAAAACATTATGACCTCCCCCCCCTCCATGATCAGCCAAAACATTATGACCAGCCAAAATTTTATGACCAGCCAAAACATTATGACCCCCCCATGATCAGTCAAAACATTATGACCAGCCAAAACATTATGACCCCCCCATGATCAGTCAAAATGTTATGACCAGCCAAAACATTATGACCCCCCCAGTTATTCCGCCCACTCCAGTAGGCAAGAGGAGGCAAGAACACGTCACACAATTTCCCCAGAAATTGTAGCTTTTCTAGTTATATTTGAGTTTAATAAAAGAAAATGGCTGCTACAGCCAATGTTTACTCCAGCCTGGTGTGGTCTCAATTATTGGGAAAAATGGGGTAATGAGGGGCTGGAAGGTTGGCTGGTAGTGGAGGGTATATAGGTTACATCTGTTATACAATAGTCATGCATTACATACACTATGCTGTGCATTTCATACTTCTGACCACTGCACTCTGTAAACTGGGCTGTATATGACACATTTCAATTCGCTGCACTCTTTATATTGCACAACAGTTGCTGATTGCCAAATAGTCACTAATGAAGAAGTCTTCCATTACCAATGCTTCTCTGCACACAGCCTTAAGTTCTCTTTTAAGGCTGTGTGCCGAGAAGCATAGGTAATGGAAGAGTTTATTTTTTTACAAATGGTTGTACTAAGGGTTGTAGGGGTCTTTTGGACTTAATTTTTAAGACACCAGAACTAACCTCAAATAGACCAGTACATCGGACTTCTATTGTACAGCATGGTTCCCAGTGATTCTGAAGCAGGTGGGTACAGACTGCATTATTTGGCACGTCTGGTTTAGAAGATCATTTGCTCACTGGCAGCCATTCCATATTCAGAATCCAAAACAAACGAATAGGTTATGCTTCAACGTCCAAGCATCTTTGCCTTTATAAACTAAAAATGCTTGTGTAGATTACTACAATATACTGTAGACAGTACTGCAAACTAAGTATTGATTTTTTTTCTACAAAGTTATAATTTTCAATATTAAGGTCTGGTTTACACTAGGGCGACTGCTAATGCAACCTGAGTTGCACATAATCACATGACAAGGGAAATTGCATTGTTTTCAATGGTGTCCATTGTAATTAATGTGATTCAGAACAATGCAATTTTGGAGAAGGTTCCTGCACTACTTTGGTGTGACGTACAGTTTGACTTGGTCCCATAGAATACACAAAGTTGCATCAAAGTTGCATCAAAGTCGCACCACGTAATCGTACTGTAAATTGCAACAAAGTCGCATCGCAGTAGTGTGAACCAAGGCTAACATGCAATCCTTGGCATTGGCTACGTTGAGATGAATCAGCCTGCTGCAGACAGGAGTAAGCATTTTCCAGATTCCCAGTGATCAGACTGTAATACTGTAACTTTGTAGTAAGTCACAAGGCTAAAAGCTGCGGAAGAGGGCTACGTCAGATATTTATGAGCACAGGCAAGAACTGCAGGCACATTAGGATTTACATGATTGTGTCATGATTGTGTCATATCTGAGCCAGCATCTCTGTCCAAGAGGTAGATAGAGATTCTGGATGAGGATGCTGTACTTGAGAGAAAAGCAAATAAAATCAGCGCTAAAGTGTGCAATAATTACCTCTCCTTTAACAGTCAAAGGTCCATTGCTAGCATCTTCTACTCAGCTTCTTCCAGTTGCTGGGTTGCATCTGTCTACATTGGCTGCTGCAGGATGACATCAATCATGCGCATCATTCCAGCACACAGAATCTGCATGAGAATGTAAACTGGGCTGCGCATGCACAGCTCAGTGTACTTGGAAAGGAAGACTGCAAGCAGGCAGGAAGGTTTATTTTATTCTAGAACAGATATTGGGGGTTATTTACTAAAGGAAACTCCACTTTGCACTGCAAGTGCACTTGGAAGTAAAGTCACTGTAGATCTGAGGAGGACATGCAAGCAGGGCCATCTTTAAGGCAGGGCAAAAGGGGCAGCTGCCCTGGGAACTGTCATTGTTGTGGGGTCCAAAGCAGCTGCCTCATACTTGCCAACTATCCCAGTGTAAATTCCCTTGTCCCTTGAAGTTTTAGTCCTGTGCTATGTCCCGGTATCTCAGTGAGAAGTGCTGGTACTAATGCTGCCCAGCTCTGCCCTATTGTTGTGTACAGGTGACTCACCTGCAGATCCTGTAAATAACCGGCATTCATATGTAAATAGTGGTGGCATTACTAAGTAAATAGATGCGGCTAGCAGCATTTATATGTAAATAAAGGTGGCATTCATATATGTATCATGCTCCTCTGCAGTGAGGAGATGATGTGCTGTGACTTCTAGCAGCCAATCAGTGAGCAGTATTACTTTACAGTAATCTCTAGCAACCAATTAACAAGCAGAAATTATTTGCTGTAACCTCTAGTAATTAATCATTGAGCCATAATGTGCGCTGTAACCTCTAGCAACCAGTCATTAAGCAGTAACGATATGCTGTAACCACTGGCAACCAATCGTAATTGCTGCCTGATCTGATACAGTAAACTGATTTTAAGTCTAGCTGCTATTTATTGTATGTCTCAGAGCAGGTGGAGAGAAAAATTGCATGGGGACGGGGGGCCCCAAGAAAATTTTTGCCTAGGGTCCAATCAATATTAAAGACGGCCCTGCATGCAAGGAAAATAAAAAACAGCATTTTAGCTTGCACATGATTGGATGAAAAATCAGCAGAGCTTCCCCTCATTTCAGATCTACCCCTTAGAGTGGGAGCTACTGCACTTCCAAGTGCACTTTCAGAGCAATTTCAAATGCACTTGCAGTGCAAAGTGAATTTGCTTTTCGTAAATAACCCCCATTGCATGCCTCTTCTGTAATGAAGAGCCTGCCTGCTCGCAATTTTTTCTGATGCTTGCTCTGTGATGATAGAGAGGTCTGACATAAACCAAAATATGTAGAGAAAAGAAGAATAGTACTGAACACTGTGCCATCCTAATTTTCCCCAAAATTCCCAAGTCAATAACAAAAAACATCTATGCTAGGCAACCAGTTTAGTTGACACTGACCAATTACAGTCCAGCTTAAAACAGAAGTATGTTTTTTTTTTTTTTTTTTTAATCATACTTACCTAGGTGGGGTAAGATGTTGAATCTGTCCCTTGGCACCTCTGACACTGAAAACCAAGCGATCAAACACTGCTGATCACTTGGTTCTCGCAGCTGTCAGTCACAGTTCTCTTCTCTGTCAGGCGGGAGAGGCTCAAGCTCCCAGCAGCTCGCTGAGCAGCTGAGCTGGGTGCCGCTCCAGGGATCTGGCCAGATCCCGACTCTATGGTCATGATGACGCCTGAGCATGGACCGACTCTGACTTTAGCAGAGAGCAGCTCTCATGAGTGCAGAACGAACTGCACTCATATGATTCCCAGGATAACGTACAGCCAAACAAGTGTAGCGATACCCCCAAAGGAGCTGCTTAAATTTGTTCAGTCCGCTACTCTGCCTCTCAACCCCAGGAATGGCATCAGCCCCTCTGGCACCCCTGGCAATGTAATTAATAAAATACCACAGTAATGACACACTGACATAGTTCAAGTATTAATGTTTTCTTCAATTCACTTAGGCAGCAAAAAAACTGGTATTGGTTAGCCAGATCCCAGACAAACAACCAGGATTTGGTTGAAGTGATTTTTATAGTGCTCAAACAAATGTAAAAGATATGAAAATAGAGAGCATCAGTACAGTCAGTGACAGACAATCTGTAGTTACCTTCTTCAAACTATTGTAGATATTACTAATACTAAAGGGGAACCCCAGGCCAAATTATTAACCATTAACTCTAATGAGAGGTCTGACTTAAAGGTAATGGTATAAGGGCCCTTATAGCAGCAATGACAGTAATGTCCCTGTTGCAGATCTGATGGTCTTCACCGGCATGGAGGAGCTCATTAACATTTATCCAATAAGGTGTAGTAGCAAGCGATAGGTTTCTTGAAATGAGGAAAGCTAAATGTGTCTCTGCATAGTGTTCAAAGTAAGTTCAGTAAAGTATTCCTAAGGTAGAGATGTCTGTGTAAAGCTTCCCAGTGAAACTCTGAGAAAGGATTTGTAAAGGTGGACGATTGCCCTCTCTCCAAAGACCAGGCCGATTCGATGGCTTCTGGACTGGAGCTCATGTAGCAATGTTCGTTCAGCAGATCCGCCGTATCGATCTCCAGACACGAAGCTTAGTACACAGGTTGGCAGGCGACCAGAGTGGTGCTGGATGGATGTCAGGTGAACAGTAGAGCAGAGCCAGACCCCTCTCATCCAGGTTGGAACGTGGTACACCGCAATTACCCTCTCAAAGTGAAGGGTGTCTGCTTTGTGCTGGGACTTCATATCCCATTCTCTTGTTTGGCTGTCTTTCCTCTGCCAATGAAGAAGTAAGGGAAAGGGCAGAGTAGGCTGTCTTGCCTGCGACTCATCTCAGAGTCTATGACTTATCTCACAGTGAGAAGGAAAAAAGGGGAGGGCAGAACCCACTCCAACAGAACTGACGGACTGGGTCTCTTCATTGAAAGTCCTGGCTAGCCTGGCAATACAGTAAGGATGTAAAACAGCCGCTATACAAGCTTTGGCTGTACTTCTCCTTTAAGGCACATTTGACAAAATAGCAGGCAAGTTAGATAGTACCCAGGGTACCACAAATCTTCACTAGCACCAGGGATTTCAAAAGACTTTTGATGAGGCCCTGTCATAAATAGTCAGGTCATGGAGAGCAGCTTAATAAAAACACATCTGTGAATCTCGGTGGGTCTTAAATGACCTGCTGGAAGAACTGGGAGCATTTGCAGTCCGTTACCCGGATGATTTTGCAATGGCCAATCCTACCCAAGAAGAACCGCACACCTGTTAGAGGCCCTGGGTAGTCCAGTAAGTGTCAGACAAGCATGACAGAAGTCCAATACTTTTTTGCAACTATAGCAGTCAAATCCCTGAATAACCCAACCAAGTAGAAACTGTCTAAGCTGGTTCCCTAGACAGCAGAGTGTAAGAAAGCCTTCCATGACTTGAAGGAGACACTGGATGCACTGTGGAAGGCGCTAGACACAGAAGCGTTTTCTGTGATACCAGCTCTGGATCTCCCCTGTTAGTTTCTCATGCAAACCAATGCTTCTGCCTATTGCTTTGATGTCCTCTGGTCTCAGGTGGATTATTCAGGAAGCTATTTCCCAGAGAAGTAGCATATACCACCATTGAAAAGGAGTGCCTTGTGATCATATGGGACTTTGTAGAAGCTGCAACACTGCCTGTATGGCCACAGCTTCACAGTGATCACAGACTACAAATCAGCTGGTTGAACTGTGTTGTTGGGGAGAATGGCAGGCTACTATGTTAAAGCTATATGATTCCACCATACAGCACTAAAAGGGAAGTAATCCTGGCAATGCAAACCGACTGTCCTAGCAAGCAGAGGTCTGTTGTTTGGGAAAGGATCTTATCTCTACAGCAGGGGTGCCCAACCTGTGGCCCAATCAGACCCTCCATTCACCTTTATGGTAGCGGCAAATGTAAACGGACTTGTATCCATTTACACCTGCCTATCTCCAATCCGATCCGCTAAAAAACAAAAAACAAAACAGAAGGGGATCCGTCCCCTTCCATCTGGGCAGATCGGAGGGCCCATAGAGTAGAGTGAGCTGTGTCTCTGTCTGCTCTGCAGAGTGGACATGGACCTGTCATATGCCTGCTCCAATCATTGTGGCCCGTGACCGGTTACCAAGTCGTTTAAGTGGCCCTCGCTCTTCAAAAAGTTGGCACCGCTGCTCTACAGTGTCAGAAGGGAGGTGTGATGACAGTGAGGTCTGATTAATTCCAAATTATATAAGGAGAACAAGGGGGTAGCACTGAACTTATTTTCACCAGAAGTCAAAAATGGTCAGATTCAAATCTGAAGCATTTTAAAAAGGTATTCAAAGCACTGTAAACATTCAATATCCCAGGATCGTAAATGGTTAAGTCATAAAATACCTGGAGAACAACTTCATTATTACATATTCGAGTTTGCAATATTGACCTAGAGCTAAACTTTTAATTTTTAAAACTCCTAACTCTAATTCATATCACATAACTTCTTTGGTAATAGAGTCAACTTCCTGAAAAGAGCCTACACTTATGTATAAGAAGAGACTGCTCAGACAAACGCACTCATATTACAAGGTCCAGAAGATTAAAAAGACACTCTAGACTTATATCATATTTGTTATCTAACAAATCATAATTTGCTTCTGATAAGTAATATGCTGGTTGTTGGAATGTCATATAGAAGTATAGATTTATCCAGGATAGATGGCAATATAGGTATGTTTGCTCAACATAATAAAATATTTTCCAGCAAACTTCCAACACACCCCCTTAGACCTGGGTGGAGTTAGTCCTGTTACACTCTCTCTAGTGGCAAGAAAATGCTGCTGCAGCTCTCATCTTACCATTGCAACTATAAAGGGATACTAAAGCCTCATACACATGATCCAATTGTTGGCCAACCAAGCTTCAGATTTTTGTCTTAAGGGCGTGTGTGCCTGGACCTTGTCTTGGATACTAACGATACACAATTTTCATGCAACAAACACAAACGTAGTGACATACTACAAAGAATTTCAGCTCTTGAGCACCACCCTTTGGGCCCCTTCTAATAATTTCGTGTTTGGTGAGCATTGATTCTGAGCATGCGTGCTTGTACTTTCAACTTTTGTCTGACGGACTTGTGTACCGACTATCAGAAAATCTGACAACCAACCATTGTCCGCCGAAAATTTACTAGCATGTCATCCAGCATTAGTTGGCAGAAAGTTGGACAACAATTGTCAAAAGGAGCGTACTAACAGTCAGATTTTAGGACAATAGTTTGTTAACAAACAATACCCTGCCAACAATCTCATCGTGTTTACGAGGCTTTTGAATTATTTATGGGAACCAGTGACTCTGCCATATCAGATTGGACCTTCTCGGCAAGTGTTTTGAGCTCTGCAATGAACCAAAGCTCAGGCAGACTTCGCTTAAAGAGGAAGTAAACCCTGATGAGTTTACTTCCTCTTTCATTCCCTGCAAAGGTAAAGCATAATGGACTACTATGCACAG
The DNA here is from genome assembly GCF_037356315.1 of Lithobates pipiens. Lineage (NCBI taxonomy): Eukaryota > Metazoa > Chordata > Amphibia > Anura > Ranidae > Lithobates > Lithobates pipiens. The sequence goes on from NW_027507791.1 coordinate 64,264,363, forward strand.
GAGCCAGCGATGTCACCGCTGTCCCCTGTAGTCCGGCGCATCCATCTTCTCGGTGGGTCTCGCTGCTCCGCCGCTGTCATTCGGCGAAGCCGCGATGGCGTCACTCCCACGCATGCGCACAGGAGCCGCCACGCGCGGCATATCACCATTGACGGGTGCCGCGCTCAGTGCGCCTGCGCGCCGCTGTCTACGGCGCATGAGCCGTAGACAGCGGTGCCTTTCTTTCGGCAAATATCTCCTAAACCGTGTAGGTTTAGGAGATATTTCTTGGACCTACAGGTAAGCCTTAATCTAGGCTTACCTGCAGGTCAAAGTGTGTTGTAAGGGTTTACAACCACTTTAAAGGGTAGCTCCATTTTTGTGGGCAAAAAATAGCAAATAGAGAAAAAAATAATATAGCATATACAATTACGACACAAGTCATATTGTTATTGAATGTTAATAAAAATTACCTTATCTTTTTAATCTGCAGCCACTGTAATTTTCTGAGAATTCATTACACTATGGCTACCTGTAGTTGTTCTGTACACAAGTGTGTACTGACCACCACCCAGAAACAACATTTCCTGCTTGTGTGATTGGCTCACCAATTTTCCAGAAGTCTGCCTAATATACAAGTCAGATTTCAGGCATCCCCTGCAACAAAAATGTCATTCTTGGTGAGATACTCCCTGTAGGAACACATCTAAAGGGATGCAGGTCCAGCAGATTTCCTCATTAGTGCCCTGCAGATGCACATCTGATAGATAATTCATTACGAAACCACTCCCATTAGACCCATTCAACACAGAGGAACATACAAGGATTACTTCAGAATAACAAAAGGTAGGAATTTGCAACAGTTTGTTAAAATCCTTAAAGTGGTTGTAAACCCTTACAAACCAATTTGACCTACAGGTAAGCCTAGATTAAGGCTTACCTGTAGGTCCAAGAAATATCTCCTAAACCTACACGGTTTAGGAGATATTCACTAAAAGACAGTCACAGCTGTCTACGGAAACATGCACCACAGACAGCGGCGCACAGGCGCACTATTGCCGTTAGCAGCATGCCTCTGCTAACGCCGATAAGCCGTTAGTGGCGGCTCCTGTGCGCATGCGCGGGAGTGACGTCATCGCTGCTCCGGCGCCGTGAGTGGCCGGAGCAGCGATACCCGGAAGAAGATGGACGCTCCCGACTACAGGGGACAGCGCTGACATCGCTGGCTCCTGTGTCAGGTAAGTGACACATAATGGGGTAGTATGCGATGCATAGTAGCCCATTATGCTTTACCTTTACAGGGAGACAAAGAGGAAGTAAACCCATCAGGGTTTACTTCCTATTTAAATTGCACATAGATCACCCAGAGGGGAATGTTTTTTTCTCAACAAAAGTGGAGTTACGCTTTAAGTATTTTTTTCACTTTGAAAGCCCCTTTTTTTTTTTTTTTTTACTGTTTACTCTGCTTTGTAAAGTCTTTTTCTGTTTATAATATATTTTTTCGTAAATCATTTTTCCATGGTATTTATTTTCAATAAACTAATATTTATAGCTGAACTCCAGATATGTTGTGTATTGCATAGCTACATTGGTCCAGCTTAAACTGATTTAACTATGAACATTACATACCCAAGGAACCACTGCAGAAGCAGAAAATCACTGTAGGATTTACCATTACAGCGATTGCCATCATTTTCCAGGTCCTATGTTTTGCATTCACTGAGAAAATTTCAAGGAGTTCTCTGAATTAGGGCCATGCCAAACTAGAGAAAGAAAATGGATAGAGCAATCTGTAATTTTTTTTTTTCAGCTCAGCTTTATTCCCTACTTTAAATTGAACCTCTTTATGGCAAAACAACCAGTTCACTGTAATTCCAGTAGCACATACTCACCTTCCTCTCCTACACCATTTAGTCACTGGGAGAAAGGAAGAAATCCTCATGCAAGTTTTGAAGCCTTCCAGGGTTGCCACCTCATCCCTTTAAACCCAAACACATATGAATTACACAGGTTCTGAGGCTAATTTAATGCAGATAGGGCACCAAACTAGTTTAATTACCACCTTAATCAGCCACAGAACCTGTGTAATTAATATGTGTTCAGTTTTAAAGGGATGAGGCGGCAACCATAAAGCCTTCTCTGTTTCAATAGTTTTTATTGTTTTAGTAAAACAAGGAAAGGACATAATTTAATGAGGCAGCGAACAAGCCTCGTCTGCTCGAAGCATGTAACAAAGGAAACATACTAGTACGAGGCTTAGTAGGAACTGGTGAAGATCATAATGCATAGGTTAGGTCTGTCGTAAGGCTACTTTGAAGCCTTCTAATTGAAGTTTACTAAGTTCTCTTTCACACGAGCCGTCTGATCAGGTCCACCTGTCTGTTTTTCAGGCAGACCTAATTGGACCTTGCACTCTTCCCTATAGAGCGGCGGATGTCAGCTTGACATGTCCGCTGGCATCCACCGCTATCCGATCCTGTCTGCAAAACCCAGACAGATGGTGGTCCTATTTTCCATCCATCTGGATGATCGGATCAGATAAAATCGAATGAAAATAGACAGGTGGTTCATTTTCACCCGATTTCACATAGCTCTGCACAGTAAGCGGAGAAGGACCCATCATCTGCCTGCTCAGCGGGGATCAGCGGAGTGATCCCTCGCTGAGGAAGTGGAGTCCACCATGTGGAGGCGCCCATGTGAAAAGGGACTTAGGCTTAGTACCGTACCCCTTGCTCCCATATGACAATTTCAAGCCAATTACCACAAACCTATGGGTAGCAAGGTCCCAGGTCTCCTTTAGTCTAATAAGAACCTCCAGAGCCAAGTGCTGCTGACATTCTTCCGTATAGAGTGGGTTGTAAGGCATAGTGGGTGTAGTGCAAGATAGATTGTAGTGCAAGATAGACACTTCTGTTCAAGAGAAATAAAATCTCTTTGCATTCAAGAACTGTGGGAGAGAGGGTTTACGGCCATGACACCCTTAAAAACGTTGCAATGTTAATTGGTAGACGCTGACACTTCTACAGGTAGACAGCCATGCAGGCAAAGGCATTCAGCAAGACACCACATCTGCATGTGTAGGAATGCTGTCTTCTAAGGAAACAGTCTTAACAAACGTTGTAATGAACTCCTTCACTTTCTTTACAGTCACTTCTTGTAGGTTCTCAAACCACTGAGCCCCCAGTCTCTCTCACTAGACTTACTGATTCACTGCCACCGAAACCCTTGAGCTCTTCCAATCTTCACTTTAGTATCTCCTTCAAGCGTAACCCCTGCTTCCCTGCCACTGTCCCCGGTTAGTGAGAATACTGCTAAGCTACTTGCTGTGCTCCCTGGTAATAAGGTGGTTGGTCCCTTAGTGGTAACTGCTTCCCCTCTACCTCCGACTGCGACAGGTTCTCCGGCTGGCAGAACTGTCACTTCTGGTTGGACTGCAAGCCGCAGTCTCAACCCTATGCTGCTCTCTTGCTTCTGGATAGGCCCTCAGACAGCCTAGCAGCCAGATGTGCCCGGGACAGGCCCAAACTCTGGCCTAGCAGCCCGGGCAATACAACACACGTCAACCCAGACAGCCGTCCAGGTGGCACAGAACACTGATCACCTGACTCCACCCAAATACATAGGTTCTCCCAGCGGGCCAAGGGATTTAAGAAAACCCCTGCCCATTGGCTGAGATACTCCTAATCTGTCCTTGCTTTGGCTTTGTCTTATCTAATACCACCAGATACCTGGCCACCTAGTGGAAGAAGAGAGAAGGGCAGCAATTCTAGACTTAGGGTGAAATCAATTGATCCCTAACAATGAGCCAAGGTAACTACATCTGGCAGGTAAATTTAGGTGCAACCCTGCCTAAACATCAGGATCATACATATGCTATCATATGAGAGGAAGCGGTGAGAGTCACATGTTCCTCCATACCCAGAAATATGAGGCTTAATGAAGCAGCAGGAGAGTAAACGAAAGCAAAAGGAAAGGTGAATGCTATTGGAAAGAGAGAGCATTAAAGAGATCCCATCACCAACATAAACAATTGCAGGTGAATAGAAAGAAAAATCTATTTTTATTACTTGCAGCAGATTTTCTTCTGGTGAATGATTGATTTTTATTCACTTTCAATGAATTTGAACTTAAAAGAAAAAGGGGACTACTCCAGGATATTAAATTTCATAGCACAGCCCTTTCATCTCCTGGGGCTGTCTACTTACTCTGAGCTGGCCAAATATCTGATCCTCCACTTACCTTCCTGCTTAACGTTTTTATGTAGTTGCCAGGGGAAGAGCAAAGGGGAATTCATGAGTAACAGCTCTGAGTCTGCTGGGGTTGCTGACATCACATCCAAGTAGGGTTGCCACCTTTTCTTCAAGTCAAACCTGAACACTTTAGCGGCGCACAGCAATGTTTTTTATACTATAAATTGTACATATATTTTGCTATTAAATAACATTTTTAATCATACGAAGTTAATAACAAGAGTCCCCCTTTACATCAGAGTCCACAGAGTTCCCCTTTTACATCTGAACTTGCAGAGTTCCCTTTCACTGTAAGGGGGGAATCTGCAGACTCTGGTTTAAGGAAGAACTCTGGGGACTCTGACATAAGGAATGCTCTGGGAATCCTGATTTAAGGGGGAACACTGAGAGCTCTGATGTACGGAGAAGACTGATGTAAGGGGGAACACTGTGGCTTCTGTTGTAAAGGGGAACTCTGATGTAAGGGGTGCTCTGAAAACCCTGATTCACCTTACCTCACTCAGAGGCAGGAGAGAGACTTCAGTCACAGACAGGGATGGATGGTGAACTCACTCACCCCTTGGAAGTCAGCACCTCTCAGCCAGATGTATCTGAGGCTGCTGGACTTCAAATTTCCAGCCCCAACTTTCCTTTTCTGAGGCACGGTGCCAGGGATTAGAGTGTGGGCAGACACAGAGGGGTAGGGGTGAGGGGAAGAGGTGCAGATCGAGCTCTCTCTCCTCTCCTGTCTGTGTGTATGGGGGAGGGGGGGTTCTTAGTGCTGGCTTTGGGCAGTGTGAAAGAGTGTAACAGACACTCTAAGTTTAGACAACTGCAGCCAGCAACCCTGCTTATAAGCCATAGTTCAGTCTAAATAATGTGTCCGGGTTTCAGGCAGTCTGAAACCTGGACACATGATTCCAAACCCAAACTGTCCGGGTGAATCCTGGACAGGTGGCAACCCTACATCCAAGATGGCAACGTCCAGCAGCAGTCTTAAAGAGAAAGTAAACCCTGATGAGTTTACTTCCTCTTTCATTCCCTGCAAAGGCAATGCATCGCATAGTTGCCCATTATGTGTCACTTACCTGACACAGGAGCCAGCGAAGTCACCGCTGTCCCCTGTAGTTCGGCGCATCCCTCTTCTCAGTGGGGTCTCGCAGCTCCGCCGCTGTCATTCGGCGAAGCCGCGATGACGTCACTCCCGCGCATGCGCACGGATGCGCATCGAGGATGCCACGCTCAGTGCGCCTGCGCACCGCTGTCTACGGCGCATGCGCCGTAGACAGCGGTGCCCGTCTTTGGGCAAATATCTCCTAAACCTTATAGGTTTGGGAGATATTTCTTGGACCTACAGGTAAGCCTTAATCTAGGCTTACCTGTAGTGGTTTGTAAGGATTTGCAACCACTTTAAAGCTTTTTGGTGTCCACACAAGGAAGGTTTTACAAGTAAATAACCTGCATAAAACAAGTTAAATGCACATACAATCTTATGGGAAGATGTTTGTTTGAATAAATGACCTGGTGATATGGTCTCTAAACTGAACCTCTTCCTATGCCCTGCAAAGCAGCTGAAGAGAGAGTCACTCATGGACTCAATAACTTGCTCATAATCCAAGAAAAAGCCTATGAGTAAGGACAAGGTACAGATGCACATTAGGTATTATTCAACAATAACCCTTTGAATAAACAGTCTTTCAAAAGCAAAAAAGTATTGTAAGACACATTAGTCAAGAGGGTTTATAATTGTCATAACTTTCTAATATATTGTTGAATATTTAAACTGTTGTATACAGTAACAAGCCAAGAAACACATCTCTACAAGAACAAAGAAAATAACAGATGCTTAAAGTAAATATTCACTTAGCTCAAACAATTTTCCTCTTCTATCCTCATCCTAATTAAATGGCTATTTAAACACATTTGCAGTTCTAATTGCCAATAACACCTTTAGTTCACAGTGTAGGTTTATTACCCAATGGCACATTAAAGGCTGCTACATTATCCAGAATATCTCGTACGGCTGGGATTTTAATGACAGTAATGAGAGAAATTTTATAATGCTGGAGTCAGTATGGAGTACAGGTAAATTTCACAATGAAGGAAATTTAACATAATAATATAAACCTCTACTGAATGACAATTAATTTGATAAAGCTGATGGGTTGATTTACTAAAACTGGAAAAACTTCATAAAAACTAATCAAGAGAAGTATGGGGTTTTTGCAGAACTATACTTACCTAGGTGGATGCAGCTATGGTCTGAAGCTGCATCTGTCCCCTGCCAGCTCTAACACTGAGAACTGAGCAATCAAACACCGCCGATCGCTCAGTCCTCACAGCTCCCTGAGCTGGGAGCTGCCGAATGTCAGTCACCGCTCTCTGCTCGCTGAGAGGCTGAGCCAGGTGCCGGTCCAGGCATGTGGGTGGATCCCGACTCTAGTGTCGCGATCTTGCCTGAGCCTGACGCGGCTCTCTGATGGCAGCAGACAATGGACTTTAGCCCACTGTCTGCTGCAAATGGGTCACAGAACAAACTGCACTCCTGTGATCCACAGGAGAAGTACAGTCAAACAAGCTTTGGCTGTACTTCTCCTTTAATTCAGCAAGCTGAAGTTAGAATCTTATTGGCTACTTTACACAGCTGCACCAGATTTTGCACTCTCCAGTTTTAGCAAATCAACCCATATGTGTACTTTTTGAAAAAAATGATATTGCCCTTTTGTAAAAAAAACAAAAAAAATGCTTTTCAGTATACCTTTTTTTGATGGTGAGAACAGTGGACCATGTCTGTGCGATGTGCGTTAAAATAGTCACTTGTGATCTCCATCAGAAGCCCATGTGGCAGGCTAAGAACACAGGAACACAAATGGAAGACACCCTATAACAGGAAGGGTCTGAACAAGGACCTTCAAGACAGGATCACCAGGTATGTATTTTAGTTACATAGTAGGTGAAGTTGAAAAAAAAGACACAAGTTCATCAAATCCAACCTATGTGTGTGATTATATGTCAGTATTGCATTGTATATCCCTGTATGTTGTGGTCGTTCAGGTGCTTATCTAATAGTTTCTTGAAACTATTGAAGCCCCCCGCTGAGACCACAGCCTGTGGAAGGGAATTCAACATCCTTGCCGCCTTTACAGTAAAGAGCCCTCTATGTAGTTTGTAGGAACATGAAAAGTTGTCTAGATCAAATTAAAAACCATGTGGTAGCAGGTACCTCCAGGAAAGATCTATTGGAGTCCTTCCCTACTCGGCTGAAAGCAGTCAAATATATGGCAGATGCATCAGCAGAATCTATCAGGATGTCGGCCAGATCCTCCACGCTAGTTAACTCAGCAAGAAGAACCCTCTGGCTAAAGACCCGGTCAGGGGATTCTGCCTCTAAAGTAAAACTGTGCGGAATTCCCTTTTCAGGAGATCTGATGTTTGGGCCAGAACTGGAGACTGTCCTTGACAGGACAGCAGATAAAAAGAAAGTTTTCCACAGAAAAAGAAAGTGGTGCAGCAAAGGAAAATTTTTCATCCTTTTCAACAAACCAATAAGCAAAAAGACCAGACAGAAAAGGCCCTGGAATCCTCAGAGAAGAAGAGGCAGAGGTGGGGTGCTCTTTAGAACCCCCGACCATCTCCCAGTAGGCGGAAGACTACAGGACTTCTTACCAACTTTGGGAAAAAACAACAAGAAGTCCATTCATTCTGGGTTCAATCAAACAGGGATATCAACTAGAATTTTCACAAATGCCCCCAAATCGTTTTTTTCATCACAAACCTACCAAGGGATCGGGAGGCTCTGGCCATTATTGGTTAACCACTTCAATACCAGGCACTTAAACACCTTCCTGCCCAGACCAATTTTGAGCTTTCAGCGCTGTCGCACTTTGAATGACAATTGCGCGGTCATGCTACACTGTACCCAAATGAAATTTTTATCATTTTTTCCCACAAATAGAGCTTTCTTTTGGTGGTATTTGATCACCTCTGCGGTTTTTATTTTTTGCGAAACAAATAAAAAAATACCGAAAATTTTGAAAAAAAATATGTTTTTTTTGTTTCAGTTTCAAAACTTTGCAAATAAGTAAGTTTTCTCCTTCACTGATGGGCACTGATGGGGTTACACTGATGGGAAATGATAAGGCGGCACTGATGGGCACCGATGAGGTGGCACCAATGAAATGGCACTGATGAGGTGGCATTGATGGACACCGATATGTGGCACTGATAGGCGGCACTGATGGGTGGCACTGATGGGCGACACGGATGGGCACTGATAGGTGGCACAAATTGGCACTGATAGCTGGCACGGATTGGCATGGATGGGCATGGATAGGTGGCACAGGTGGGCATGGGTTAGTCGGCACAGGTGGGCATGGGTAGGCGGCACAGGTGGGCATGGGTAGGCGGCACAGGTGGGCATGGATGGGCACTGATAGGTGGCATGGATGGGCACTGATAGGCGGCACAGATGGGAACTGATAGGCGGCATTGTATTCTAATATATTGTACTAATGGATGCCAATCAGTGCCAATCAATAATGCATGCCAATCAGTGATGCCCATTGTGGGCACTGATTGGCATCCATTATGGGCACTGATTGGCATCCATTGTGGCACTGACTGGAATCTCTGGTGGTCTAGGGTGGCATGCCTTGTCCTGGGCATCCCTGGTGGTCTGGTGGCATCCCTGGTGGTCCAGTGTGGGCATCCTCGGGGGGGCTGTGCTGATAATCGATCAGCACAGACCCCCCCTGTCAGAGGAGCAGCCGATCGGCTCTCCTCTACTCGCGTCTGACAGACACGAGTGAGGAAAAGCCGATCACCGGCTTATCCTATTTACACTGTGATCAGCCGTGATTGGACACGGCTGATCACGTGGTAAAGAGTCTCTGCCGGAGACTCTTTACCGAGATCGTAGTTGCCGGGTGTCAGACTGACACCTCGCAACAACGATCGCCGCGATGTGCGCCCCCGGGGGCGCGCAGCGGCTCATAATCCTGATCACGTCACATGACGTCCGGTCAGGATTATGCAACCACTTTGCCACCGTCTATTTGTTATAGGGCGGGCGGCAAGTGGTTAAACCCCCCAAAATATTATTATACAGGCAATATAGCTACAGGCATCATTCAGATATCAGCTTTTTCAGCCAGCGATTCCCTACACCATAAGAATGATCATAAGAATGTTCCGCTGCTTGATCATTCTTACAGGAGGCGAGAGGGGACGTCCCCCCCTCCTCCCGCCCTCTGGTGCTTCTACCGACTCGCCAATACGATCAAAGCCAGAATCGTTTTTTTTTTGTTTGTTTTTTTTTATTTCAGGCTTCCCAGCCTAGAGGTGAAATGTGGGGTCTTAATGACCCTATATCTCACTGTAAAGAGGACCTGTCATGCCATATTCCTATTACAAGGGATGTTTAGATTCCTTCTAATAGGAATAAAAGTGATCAAAACATTTATTTTTGGGGAAAAAAATGTCAAACTAAAATAAATAAAGTAAAATGAACAATAAAATAAAAAAAAATGTAAAGCGCCCCTGTCCCCATGTGCTCGCATGCAGAAGCGAACTTATACGTAAGTCCCACCCACATATGAAAACAGTGTTCAACCCACACATGTGAGGTATCGATGCGAACGTTAGAGCGAGAGCAATAATTTTGGCTCTAGACCTCCTCTGTAACTCGAAACATGTAACCAGTAAAAAAAATTAAAGCGTTGCCTATGGGGATTTTTAGGTAGCAACATTTGGCGCCATTCCACGAGCGTGTGCAATTTTGAAGGGTGACATGTTAGGTATCTATTTACTCGGCGTAACTTCATCTTTCACATTATGCAAAAACATTGGGCTAACTTTACTGTTTTGTTTTTTTTAAAGCACAAAACAGTTTTTTTTTTTTTAAAAGCGTTCGAAAAATTGCTGCACAAATACCGTGTGAGATAAAAAGTTGCAACGACCACCATTGTATTCTCTAGGGTCTTTGCAAAAAAAACACATATAATATTTTTGGGTTCTATGTAATTTTCTAGCAAATTTTTTACAATACAATTTAAATGTCAGAATTGGCCTGGGTGCTCCAGAACGCCTGATGGTGCTCCCTGCATGTTGGGCCTTTTTATGTGGCCACGCTGTGTAAAAGTCTCACATGTGGTATCGCCGTACTCGGGAGTAATAGCAGAATGTGTTTTGGGGTGTAATTTGTGGTATGCATATGCTGTGTGCGAGAAATAACCTGATAATATGACAATTTTGTGAAAAAAAAAATTTGATTTTGCAAAGAATTGTGGGAAAAAATGACAACTTCAAAAAACTGATCATGCCTCTTACTAAATACCTTGGAATGTCTTCTTTCCAAAAAGGGGTCGTTTGGGGGGTATTTATTACTTTTCTGGCATTTTAGGGTCTCAAGAAATGAGATAGGCCGTCGGTACTTCAAGTGTGATAAATTTTCAGATATTGGCACCATAGCGTGTGGACTCTATAACTTTCACGAAGACCAAATAATATATACCAATTTGTACTTATTTTTACCAAAGACATGTAGTAGTATAAATTTTGACCAAAATGTATGAAGAAAAATTACTAATCTGCTACATTTTATAACAGAAATGATGAAAAATTCATTTTTTTTACAGAATTTTCGGTCTTTTTTCTTTAATAGCACAAAAAATAAAAAACCCAGCTGTGATTAAATACCACCAAAAGAAAGCTCTATTTGCGTGAAAAAAGTACAAATATTTCATATGGGTACAGTGTTGCATGACTGAATAATTGTCATTGAAAATGTGAGAGCACCGAAAGCTGAAAATTGGTCTGGTTATTAAGGGTGTTTAAGTGCCCAGTGGTCAAGTGGTTAAAGTAGGGGGAGCTCCCTTGTAGTTGTGTTGCATCATAAATTATTATTTGCATTTCTGTATACAGTTTGAGTGTGCTGGAAGTGGGAAGATGCCCAGCCAGGCATTTGCATCCTGAGCACCAGTCCCAATTGGAGACACATTCTTATCCAAATACCAACTTATTTGTACATATTGTTGTGAGTATTCACTATACTGTTGCACTACGTTAGTGGAGCAGTGCAGCTGCTGTAACCCCTTGTATACACTTATTCTTCACTAAACTTAATCTGTTATTTTAATCATAAACAGTGAGTTGGTGTTATTACACAAATGGAACCCGAAGTGTCAGAGGTAAGGGTAGCTCCAGGTGTCTGGGATGGCCAATGAGAAAGCGAACAACTTTGCCGCTCGCAAGGGAGTAGTGCGCTTCAAGTGTAATGGATTCCTTTTTTTTTACTTTTACTTAACTTTATTGTGATTGTATAGGGGGTTGACAAGTCAGGCTTTCACCAGACATTGAATCAAATTAAAAGAAATGCACCCAACAGATTCACCTGCACTGAATGTTTGGTGAATATCAGATTTATTGCCTAATAAACATGGCCCTGTATGAATTTATAACATCCTTGGGGCAAACATAGCTCTATACTCAGGTAAAGAAAAAGGTTTAAAAAACACATCAAAAGGGAAAGTCAAAAATGTTTCAAAGTCAGTTTTACATAGGAATCTCAGAATACATTTGCAGTAAACACATGGATGACCCTTGCCCATGTATAATGCCAAACACTAACAAGAAACACTGCCAAAATAATTCAACAATAGGAATGTGTACAAAATGAAATACAGAACCCTGGGAACAAACAAATTATGAGGTTAGGAAGCCTGAGAATGAATACAGAAAAGGGTAGGAGTTGATGGGGAAAAAATGGAGCAGAGGAAAGGTGAAATGAGTACAGAACAAGAAGAGAAAAGTGGGGTAATGTGTACAGGACAGAGGATAGAAGAAAGGTGATGAGTACAGAACAGAGGAGAGAAAATGGGTGAGGAGTACAGAACAGAGGAGAGAAAATGGGTGATGATACAGGATAGTGACTAGAAGAGAGGTGAAGAGCACGAAATAGAGGAGAGAAGATTCTTGATAAATAGAGGCTAGTGGATAGAAGAAAGGTGAAGCACACAGAATAGAGGAGAGAAGATGGGTGATGAATACAGGATAGTGAAAAGAGTGTTGATGAGTACAGAACAGAGGAGAGAAGTAGCACGATGAATACAGGATAGTGGATAGAATAAAGGTGAAGAGCACAGATAAGAGGAGAGAAAATGGGTCATAAATACAGGATCGTGGATAGAAGAGAGGGGAGGAGTACAGAACAGAGGAGAGAGGATGGATGTTGAATACAGGATAATGGACAGCCGAAAAGTAATGGGTACAGAAAAGAGGAGAGGAGATAAGTGATGAATACAGGATAGTGGATAGAAGAGAGGTGGTGAGTACAGAACAGAGGAAAAAAATGATTGGTGATGAATACAGGATAGTGGATAGAAAAGAAGTGCTCGGTTCGCAGCAGAACATTCGAACAGGCAAAAAACTTGTTTGAAACACACAAACACCGTTAAAGTCTATGGGATACAAACATGAAAAATCAAAAGTGCTAATTTTAAAGGTTTTTATATGCAAGTTATTGCCATAAAAAGTGTTTGGGGACCCGGGTCCTGCCTCAGGGGACATGTATTGATGCAAAAAAAGTTTTAGAAACGTCCGTTTTTTTCCGGGAGCAGTGATTTTAATAATTCTTAAAGTGAAACAATAAAAATAAAATATTCCTTTAAATATCATGCATGGGGGGTGTCCTTAGTATGCCTGTAAAGTAGTGCATCTTTCCGATGTTTATAAACAGTGCCACAGTAAAATAAATTTTCGAAAGAAAAAAATTTAATTTTAAAGTGCTCCCGGGTGTAATGTATTGTCAGATCCCGTCAATATAGATAAAAATATCAAAAATACAAAAACAAAAATGGTTCCGGTTTGGTATGGATATTAAGGGGAACCCCGAACTCAAATAAAAAAAAATTGCGTGGGGGTCCCCCAGGCACTATATACTCTGAACAGCAGTGTGTATATATACACCATATGGCCTGCCCTATATACTCTGCAGAAAAGTGGGGCTTAGGTATTGGTGGTACACCAACACTGTAAGCCCCCACAGTTACTCTTGGTGGGCGCAGGAACAGGCACTGCTGTGAAATATTATATTAAGAATTGTAATTACATGCCCCTGTTGAACAGGGGCAGAAAAATTGGGCCTTGGGTGGTGGTGGTGCCCTAAACCAAAAATATTGTTGGAAGCTAGCATCATCAAGATTGAGGAGGAAAAGGATAGTCAGCATAGGCAGTCTTCAAGAGATGTGCATTCAGATTTAAATTAATTTGCATACGGAGCAAGTTCTGGCCAGTGGTCCATCCTCAAGACCCAGTAACCCAATGCATGCTCTGTTGGAAAGGTCTCCAAGTCTGTTCTTGGCCCTAGATATTCCTGTACCATGCAGACACTGGCGATGGTTGCTTCAACCGATCAGACCTTGGTGCTGAGGACTGAAAAATAGTTTAAAGTCATTGGTCAGCCGGCCACCTTCTCCACTGCTCTTCCTCTGACTGAACGAAGCCTCAGCAACACGTTGTCCAGCACCAGGAAATTGTAACCTCCCAGGGTCTGGAAATGCATCGCACAAACCTTTCTTCAAGGCCTCCTGAAGAAGTTTCATTCTGTGCTCCCTTACCTTACCCTCGTAATGCGCATCAAGAAGGGTTGCCAGCCAGTAATGATCCCTCACCTTGATACCATGAATTACGAAGCCATGCAGCGTAAGTTTGCAGAGGTATTCAATTCTGAGTCCCCTGCGTCACTAAGGATCATACTAAGGATCATATGATCCGTAACTACCCCCTCCCAGCCACGTTCAACTCCTTGGGTTTATGGGGACTGAAAACCATCCCTTGAAGACTGCTGCTGAGTGTGATCCTTTACATCCATGCTGACACAATCCTCCTCCTCTTTTTCCTGTGTGTTTGGCGGGCCCACAGGAATGCCATCTCAATAAAGGGGGCCTTGAGAGGTAAGGAAGTCCTCCTCTTCCTTTCCCTGTCCATGATTCCACAAAGCGTGTAATCCAACAGGAAGACTAGAGGGACAGTGTCACTGAAGCATGCTTTGTTGCTGCTCACCATCCTTGTGGCTTCCTCAAATGGGGACAGGACAGTGCATGCAACCTTGATCAGTAGCCCCTGGCGTGTCAAAAAAGAAGCCAAGCGGCCCTGACCCAGTCCTGGTGCCATAAATGCCAGCCAGCCAAGCAATGGCATTGTATGACCAGCGGAAATGACCTCAGACTTTTCTGACCTGCTTCAGAAGATCCTGTAAGCCTGGGTACCTGCTCAAGAACCGCTGCACCACCAAATTCAGGATATGTGCCAAAAATGGAACATGGGTCAAGTGTTCCTGTCGGAGGGAGGAGAGAAGTTTGGTGCCATTGTCGCATACAACCATTCCTGGCTGAAGCTGGAGTCAACCACCTCTGAGTCTGCTCCTGCAGAGCTGACAGAATCTCTGCCCCAGTGTGGCTCCTGGCCCCTAGGCAGACCCGAGGCGATGCACTCCCCGAATTTAAGGTTAGCTAACCAGACACATTACATGTTACGGCAATATAATCAGCGCTTGCCCACAACATCTCTTGGGACATGGTTTCAAACAGGTCATCGTCCCCAGATATGTCCAACAAAGAGTCTATCTCAGAGTCCCGTAACTCTTCTGCCAGTAAATATCTGCAAACAGTCCCACTAGGTACATTTTCCCCAGAGTTCTCACCCATTCCTGTAGTGGATTCCTTGGGAGCTATCACTTTCTCCGGATCCGGTCCAGGCAATTTCTGAGGTAGGCCTCGACCGCGGTTGCGGGAGGCTTTCACATATCCCACCTTCCTCTAAGTAGATGCAGGAAGGTGAGTGGTGGTGGAAGGGGCAGCTTCCACAATGTCCACGGTTGTTCCTCTGAGGGCAGTCACAGTACCACCTCCCTCAGGAACACTGATTGTAGCGGTAGGTTTAGAAGATGTAGACCCCGTAAATGTAGCGGTCTCCTCGGTGGTGATGCCCGTAGCCCAGTCCATCCTATAGGCACGAGGCGGCATGGTAGGCTGCTCCACTGCGAACAGACGCAATGCAGACATCGAACAAAAGGATGGGGGTTTGTGACCAGTCCCTCACACCTGTTGCACAGCATGCCCAAGGCCTCAACATCTCCCATAGTATACAGGATGAAAGGCCCCTGCGGTCTCAGGCGAATCCCTGTATCAGTCAGCAGAGTTCCAGGCAGTCTGATACTCGTAGTGGTACCCCCAGAAAACATTCTGGGTCCCATAACAAGCGATGGTCCTGGCACTCAAAACATTTTCTCAGCAAAAAGATGAACTCTTCCCTTCAGCGTCCTAACATAGACACGTGGGGCCTTGTGCAGTAAGTAGACAGAAAAAGCTCCTCTTATTGTTTCCTCTGGTAACGTAACTCACTTGCTTTTCTTGACTCCGCCCACAGCTCACGTGCTAGGTAGTGATCCACAATTAGCCCCTTTATGAAGAAAATATGGCACTGTCCATAACCCTCTATTGTGTAGACGTCAAAACAGTTTCCTTGAATTGCGAGAGTAACGGCAAATCCCGGACATCCGAGCCCCCACATGTAGCACTAACCCCCGAAGGAGCTGCTGGTTTTATTCGGGCTTACCATTACCTTACCTGCTCGCCTCTTCGTCTTAGGGGGGTCCCGTGGAAAGTAGCCCAAATGATGATAAATCCGACACTTAGTCCTTTTTTGAGATTTATTTAGGGATAACACCAAAGAAAGACAAAAGACACAGTCCTTCAATAGAGGGTTAGAGGATAAGGGGGAATTCAGGCACCTGGTAATTGTGAGTTAGAGGTATTAGTCAGATCCAGAGGACAAACAACTCCACAGACTGGATCCAGCAGTCACCGGATAGGCCCCTCTCACTTGACCTAGCAGCCGATGAAATGCTAAACAAAGTCTCTGCCACAGACTTGTCAATTGAACTTAGTGGTTTTGAGAGTTTTAGGAATAACTACCATACAGTATCAGATTCTTTCAGCCCGACCCGGCGATACTGTAAGGATATTGATCCGGGTTGCGTCTTTCAACTGAGTTTCTAGGCTCCTCCAGAGACACCAGCCTTGCACTCGGTCCTCCACCTGAGAAGTCCTCCCCTGGATTTTCCAGTTCTCTTGGCTTCTCCCCGCAGGCGAGACAGCATGGGACCACTCCTGGATCAGTAGGCCCCAAAACATTCCTGGGCCTAAAATCTCAGTTGCAAGGGCTTGCCGAGATCCATGCGACACAGGCCCCAGGCCAGCAGGGCCATGAGGTCGGGACAGAGGACCCCAAGACAGGGACCCGGAAACAGACCCAATAAAATGGTGTCGGTACCTTAAATACCCTCTCCCAGAATGCACAGCAGGGAAAACCACACCCACTGAACTATTTCCGAGCAAGAGGTGGCATTCAATGCATCCAGCCCGCTGCTGTTCCACACCCACTGACAGTGACAGCTACACCTACAGTCAAGTGGGAATCAGTGCAACCCAGCTGGACTGGTACAGAAACCAGAATTTTTTGAGAAATAAGTCTGAGCCAAACTATAGCTTCAGACATTTAAATTTGAAAAAAAAAAACAATACCGTCTGCCCATCAGGAACAATGAAAATATACAAATTGACACCAGCAGTGGTCAAGGTATTCATAATACTTTACAATAGAGCTTTGTAGCTTCACAATCAACACAATCAAGCACAGGCTTTCCTTCAAACAGGAGGAGTTATACAAATCTCAACCAATGAATAATGACTAGGGCAGTGTATGGGCGTGTCTATACAGGGGCAGTGTGTATGATTTCCTGCCACCTGTACCTGTAAGCAGGGCCATTTTTAAAGCAGGGCAAAAGGTGCAGCTGCCCTGGGCCATGTCATTGTTGTGGGGCCCAAAGCAGCTGCCTCATACTTGCCAACTATCCTTGTTTAAATTCCCTCATCCCTTGAGGTTTTAGTCCTGTGCTGTGTCCCAATATCTCAGTGTGAAGTGCTGCACAGCTCTGCCCTATTGTTCTGTACAGATGACTCACATGCAGACCCTGTGTTTACATGTAAATTACTGGAATTCATTTGTAAATAGCAGTGGCATTCATATGTAAATAGTGGCGGCCGGTGGCATGGATATATATATCATGCCTCCCTGAGGTCATATCCACAGTAATCTCTAGCAACCAATCAACAAGCAGAAATCATGTGCTGTACCTCTAGCAAATAATCAGCAAGCCATAATGTGTGCTGTACCTTTGACAACCAATCGGTGAGCAGTAATGATACACTGTAACCACTGACAACCAATCGCAATAGCTGCCTGATCTGATTCAGTAAACTGAATTTGAGTCTAGCTGCTATTTTTTGTATGTCTCAGAGCAGGCGGAGAGTGAAACTGCGTGGAAGAGGGGCCCCCAAGAAAAGTTTTGCCCAGGGTCCAATCAATATTAAAGACGGCCCTGCCTGTAAGCCATGCTCTCCAGTAAGACAAAGAAAGCCACATGGCTGGCCTTGAAATCATGAACGCTGTCCCTGACCATAACGCACACAAACACTGCCATTTTTGCCATTGGCGTGAATCCTTATTCTGCATTTTTCAGAGAACAAGGCATACCCAGATTATTCTACCATTCCTGCTGATCAGAGATTATCTGCAGGGACACACCATAGCCCTTCCACGTGCTGATCAGACACAGAGCAACACAAGCGTACATCCCCCCATAACCAATAATGTCTTTGCAGAGTGAACACATCCCCCCCCAAGACGATTGTCTGCGCATTGCACAGGGGCCCTTCACTGGCGGACATATCCCCACTCTGCAAGCACTTCTCTGCAACCTCAGGAAGCTTTCCACTACCAAATGGGTCTCAACTTCCCCCAATCCGCTCTTAACACTGGGAGACACTGTGAAAATACATATTAATTACATCTTAATAAAATTTCCACTACAATGGTGGGGTGAGCAGTAACAGCCGGCAGAACGAAAAAGGGGGAAGGGATACTAATGGTATCCCCAAAACAGACTTTAGAGGCATATGAAAACTGAAAATTTTATACTTACCTGATGGTAATTTTCCTTTCCTGATGCAAAGCATGACAGCATACGCAAATGGGATAGGCTCCGCCTCTCACCCAATCAGGACTGGTTATACTATAATTAAATAAGTCGCCTCTCCCTAGGCGGCATTCTCGTAACTATACTCAAATGCGAAACGCACAAGGGAGGGATCTGTATGCTGTCATACTTTGCATCAGGAAAGGAAAATTACCATCAGGTAAGTATACAATTTTCAGTTTTCCTGACACAAAGCATGACAGCATACACGAAATGGGATGTAGCACGCCCACAAAACCTATAAGGGGGGGCCATGCTGAAGCGTTTGAATCAACATATCATCAGTTTAGAACTGAAGTCGATTTCCCTGCTTCCAATGTTGCCTCATTGACTTTGCAATAGGCAAAAAAAAAAAATGGTTTGTAGTCTATGAACCTGGTTGGTATCCTATAAAATTCTGGACCTCTGAATTTTGCCCATGAGCACATCCATCTGATAAAGTGAGCTCTGCACTAGATGAATTTATCTTACTTCTATAAGCCTTTTAGGCTACTCTGACCCAAGATAATGCTATTGTCTTAGCGGACAGTGCAAGTCTCCTGATACTGCCAGGCCTGAAGAGGCCACTGTCTGACCTTCTAGAGAAGGACCACTTCCATATATTTCTTCCAAATAGAGTCCATTACTCCAGCTTGTAGTGACGCTTGACATTTTAGTTTGAACATGCCAGAAGGGTGATTTCTTGACCCAAAAGCAAAGATGCAGACCTTCGTCTGGTGCTGGTGAAGAAGAAACCAGAGCCATTTTGTTTGATCTCATATACACATATTTTAAAAGAGCACTTATCAGTTGGCAGTGTCTTTGCAACAAGGCAGGACAGGATGATGCCATCTCTATGAGTTTTCCAGCCATGCTTCGGGAGGTACATAAGTGGCCTACACCTATAGTAAGGGCATTATCCAGCTCCAGCTGCACAATTTTTTTTAAATCTACAGACACCCTTTACCTACATAGACAGTTTTTGGTAAAAGTGACCTAACCCTTCAAATACAAAATAAATAAAAAATTGCTAAGCAGCTGAGGAAGTAAAATTGATGCCGCGTACACACGGTAGAACTGTTTGACGTACTTAGTCCGTTGAAACACATTTCAGCGGACAATCCGCTCGTGTGTTAAGCAGTTAAGGTTGAACTGGATGGACTTGTGTCTTTTTTCAACCTGGCTAACTATGTGTGTGGGCTTCAGCGGACTTTTTCAGCGTGCAGTCCGGAGTACTAAGAATTTCGGTTTTTCCAAAAATCTTTCCGTCGTACTTGGGTTTCAGCGGACAATACGGTCGTCAGTATGCTAGTTCGACGGACTAAGAATGGCGCATGCCCAGAAAGGATTTACACGGCGGAAGGGTGCTTTGCTGTGTCTTGGACTTCCTATTTCTAGTCCCGTCGTACGTGCTGTACACGTCATCGCGCAAGCTTTCGACGGACTGTTTGTGTATCCGTGTGTGGTCAAGTCCGTTCAGTGGAAACTACGACGGATTGTCCGTCGGATTGTATGACGGACTAAGTACGCCATACAATCCGCTCGTGTGTACGCGGCATGAGAGTTTCTGCTTCAACTAAATATAGGGGGCAGTAATATTTCTGAAAAAATAATTTCAGCAAATTTACCCCACTCGCCCCTAAGTAATGGTTAATTAATAGCCATTAGAGGGTTAACCATATGAAACCAATCCACTAAAATCTGATTTTACACACATCTACCACAACAGCTGCATTCATTTGTAACAGTTTTGCTTCTTTTATATTTGGCTCCTTGTGACTTTTCTCAGAAGATCCACAAACTACCAGCACAGCACACTCTGATAATATACAAATGACACCCATTGCTTATTTTTAATTACTAAAAAAAAAATATGAAAAATGATACATCAGGTGACATCATTAAAACACAATTTGTAAGGCACATCTGCTGAATAAGTTAGTGAAGCTGTGAATCACACGGCCAAGAATGAAATCACCCAATGCAGACAGCGCTCAGAGCCAGATGTTAGTTCTTACAGAACGGAGTTCATGATTTGGAAAGGAAAAGAAGTACAGCTGTCACGTCTATCTTTTACGTGGCTGTTAGAGGACTGCTCTACTGCTTGAAAGATTAAAAGTCTGGAAAAGTCAATGGGAAAACTGCAGAAAGGCACTCCCCTCTGCAAAATCACTTATTCTCAAGAGTCATGGAAATGAGGGGTCAGTCATCTCCAACTAGAACACTCTTCTCCGTTTTAGGTGGAGAGGGTAACGTTAATCCTCGGCTAGATCTTCAAGCTTGACTCCAGCCTAAACAATTTTTTTTTCCTTGGAATGGAGATAAGTTAAAGTGTACATGAACCCTTGTGACCCCATAAAGTAGCTTAGAGCATTGCTATATGTGCCAACTGCAATGTTCCGGTGATCCAATGAAATCTGTGTGCCTGGGTCCACAAAGCCCATCCAAGCCCAATAAGTAATAATGCAACAGAAAGACTCCAAACTCCAATCAGCCTAACACTCCCTCTCACGCACGCATTTCACTCCACCCACAGTTTTTAGATGTCGCAGTCATAAATCTGAATGCTTACGTAATTTTCTGAGATATTGAATTTTTGGTTTTCACTAGCTGGAAGCCATAATCATCAAAATTTGAAAGAAATGCCTGAAATATATCACTCTGTGTCTAACACATCTATATAAAATATGAGTTTTACTTTTTGAATTGAATTACTGAAATAAATAGACTTTTTGATGATATTTCAATTTTATAAGATGCACATTACATATATATATTGTAGAGGGTCAGCCTGGGGCAGGGTTAAGAGGGGGTTAATTGAAGAAGGCAGGTACTTCCCCCTTCAGACCTGCTTATTATCAGGTGTGCTGAAAGTGTCGTGTGGAGTTGTTGAGTAGGAGGAGACACAGCAGCACGCTGTGTGGAAACATCCATTGCTGGATTGTGTACCTGCTAGTACCGCAGAGATACACATAGCCGAGTGCACTCGGCTAGGCTCGACTCCGCTCACAGTTACGCCCAGTCCCGCCCTATGATGGACATAACACAGGGACTGAGCATGACTGTGAGCGGAGCCAAGAGGAGCTGAGCCTAGCCGAATACACTCGGCTATGTGTATCTCGGTGGCGCTTGGCTCCTCTCGGCTCCGCTCACAGTCCCGACCAGTGTTATCCCCATCATAGGGCGGGACTGCGAGAGGAGCGGAGTTTAGTCAAGTACAGTCGGCTTTGTGTATGTCAGCGGCGCTCGCTCCTCCGCTTGCAGTCAGCAGAGATTGGCGCCAATTTTAAATAATCAGCCTGCAATGAGGCTGGGCAATGCTGTAAAGAGACTGGGAAAGGCTGCAAAGACACTGGGAAAGGCTGCAAAGACACTGGGCAATGCTGCAAAGACACTGGGCAAAGCTGCAATGATGGACAAGGCTCCATTGATGGGCATTTAAATGTAATTTTTTTTTCCTTAAACTTCCCTTCTTATGCCCCGTACACACGGTTGGACATTCTGACCACAAAATCAGTCAGATTTTTTTTTCAGACGGATTTTGAGCAGAGGTTCAACTGCTGTCCATATCAGAAGCACCACTAAGTGAAGAAGCACAGGACTGAATAGGCATCAACTGGGATTGGAGGGATTCCAAAATACTTACCTCCCTGAATGAAGTCCCATGGAGTCTAATGCCCCACACGGTCGGACATTCCGAAACAAAATCCGTCGGATTTTTTTCAGACGGATTTAGGCCGAAACTTGTGTTGCATACACACGGTTGCACAAAGTTGTCGGAAAATCCGATCGTTCTGAACGAGGTGACGTCAAACACATACATCGGGACTCTAAACGGGCCAGTAGTCAATAGCTTTCGTCTCTTAGTTTATTCTGAGCATGCGTGGCACTTTGTCCTTCGCAATTGTCTACACACAATCGGAATTTATGCGATCGAATTTTGTTGTCGGAAAATTTTAGATCCTGCTCTCAAACTTTGTGCGTCGGAAAATCAGATGGAAAAAGTCAGATGGAGCCTACACACGGTCGGATTGTCCGACAACATGATCCAAACGCACATTTTCAATCGGAAAATCCGACCGTGTGTATGGGGCATAAAAGTTTTTTTTCCTTAAAATCCTCGCCTAAACTTGGGGTGCTTGTTATACGCAGATAAATAAGGTGACTCAGTAAGCATCACATTCCACAAATTAAGTCAATGTTAAAGGCATAAGTTATTTCTTTATTATTGACTTGAATACAGAAAAAATAATATATAATATATAATATATATATATATATATATATATATATATATATATATATATACACAAACACAATTTTGGCATTAATATTGAAAATATGACTGATCGTACGAAAAAACAAACTGTCTTTTAGACGCCTTTGACACTGAGGTGCTTTACAGGCGCTATAGCGTTAAAAATAGCGCCTGCAAAGCGCCCTGAAACAGCAGCTCCATTCACTCCAGCGTGAAAGCCCTAGATTGGTGCGCTGGCAGGGTGTCAGAAAAAGTCCTGTCAACAGCTTCTTTGGAGCGCATTAGCTCCTAAAGCGCCCCTGCCCATTGAAAACAATGGGGCAGTGCTGCTATACCACCGGCAACGTGCGGTTGGCAAGTAGTTAAAGTTCAGCAGTTCACAAAAAGTCCAGGCGGGAAGACGCCCGACCAGAAACAATCACAGAATGCAATAGTGGTGTGTAGCAGAGCAGGTTTCGACTGTGCCAATAGCATCTTCTTTGAGGGGCGGAATGTGGGCTTGCCGATCCTTGCCCAAATTGGGAGGTGTCCAGAGAGGATGGTTTGTTCCTCATCTTTTCCCCACTCATCTGAAACATCTCATAGGCTCTACCTGACTGAATATGGCCGCTAGAGTCACATGGAGCAGCAGCATCCAATCAGATAATTTCCCCAGTGACCCAGGAAACCATAAAGGAACTATGTTCCTCTTGACCCTCCAACTGCAATGCCGCTGTGGTCATTCACCACCTACAGCGGATAAAATAGACTTTTAGACATCTGCCCACATGCTTCTATGCCTAGCGTAGTCAGTTTGAAATAGGAAAGCATAGGGACTGGCAGAATCACCAGATATTTCACACATACAGTCAGGTCCATAAATATTGGGACATTGACACAATTCTGATCTTTTTGGATCTATACACCACCACAATGGATTTTAAATGATACAAACAAGATGTGCTTTAACTGCAGATATTCTGCTTTAATTTGAGGGTATTTACATCCAAATCAGGTGAATGGTGTAGGAATTACAACAATTTGTATATGTGCCTCCCACTTTTTAAAGGGACCAAAAGTAATGGGACAATTGGCTGCTCAGCTGTTCCATGGCTCTGGAACAACTTCTCCTCAGGACAGGAAATGACGGCCTCAATGTAATCTTTTGCACAATTCATTTGCAAGGCACCTGTACCAGATAATAATATCTTAAGGATATGGCGAAATCTGCAGAAAATTAGTGCTTACATTCAGACGTGGCAAAATGTCAAGCAACCCATGTGGTAAATGCTTTTGTTGCCGTGTCTTCTTCCTCATTGTAACTGCAAGCCCCCACTTTTTGTACAGGTGTCACAGGGAGAGGGAGAGAACATAAATCTTCCCCAATTAGGTCACAAACAGAAAAAAAAAAATCTGACAGAATTTCTATTTTTAATTATTTGCCATTCTGACTAAAACAAGAAAAACATTCCATCTGTTCGCACTGAAAACACACACACACACACGTGCGCATACACAGCTATGTGTTTTGTAAACAAAGAGAGCACAGTAAGGAGCTGATTGCCTTGAGACTGGCTCTCTCTAAATTGCGTTTGCCAACATTGAGGAATATCTTCCCAACTGTTAACTGTCCAAAAGACCCCAGATCTGTCATGGCCCATGTTATCAAAAGTGATGTTCATGCCTTGTGATAGCAATAAAGTTCATAAAAAAAAAAAGAAAAGTACAGTGGAAAAAAAATTCAATAAATTCAATAAGAAAAAAATAGATTTAAAGCGACTCATCTTCCCATGCTCAGACACGAAGGCGAATGCAGATTTTGAATGCATATGTAAATGGAAATTATATTTTACCAAAAAATTGGGTATTAAATTGTGTTTGTGTGCACTAAAAGTCAATAAAGTGCACTTTTTCCTGAAAATTTTGATAAATCTCTGCGCAAATATCGTGGGACATAAAACAATTGCAAAAGCTAAATTTTTTTTTTCTCCAGGGCCTCTGCTTAAAAAAAAAAAAAAAAAAAAATCTATCTATCTACCAAGCTGCATTTTCCCATTGCATGGGGGTGTCATTAAGAATTAACCTGAGCGTCGGACCCGCTACATTATGAACCTAGGCTAAATGTTTATTTGCAAAACAAATATTTTGTCATTGGAGGACAGCATACTGAATTCCCAGCCCAGCTAGAGAACTGACCATAGTGTGTTCTCCTGCTTAGGGTGGTCAGTTTTTAATAGGAAAGCAGAGGGACTGGCAGGAACACCAGGGATTTCACACAAAGGAAGCAATGCAAAGAGAACAGGAGACTTTCTCATACAAGTACATGGTACAGCATGCACATATCAGGAATATTAAGTTTTAGGGGAACAAACGCTTTAGCATAAAAACATTATATGTATCTGTTTAAGTGCTTCCAGGGCAGGAAATAGGACATGGTCCCAGCTACATATACAGATTTTAATTGAACAGTTCCACTTCCACTTCCCGACCACCTCACGCAGATATACTGTGGCAGAAGGGCACGTACATGCAGATTAACGTACCTGTATGTGGCCCTTTAAGAGGCGGCCTGCGGGTGCGTGTGTGTGGGAGCTCGGTGACCGTGATCACGGGTCCCACGGATTCAATGTCCGCGGGCATACCCGCGATCGTCTCACGGTGAGGAAGAACGGGGAGGTGATAATGTAAACAAGCATTTCCCTGTTCTGCCTAGTCACAGTGTCGCTGATCAGCTCTCCCTGTAATCGAGAGCGGTGATCAGTGACCTGTCACACACAGCCCCCCCCCCCCACAGTTAGAATCACTCCCTAGGACACATTTAACCCCTACAATGCCACCTAGTGGTTAACCCCTACACTGCCAGTGACATTTGTACAGTAATCAATGCAATTTTTAGCATTGATCGCTGTATTAATGTCAATGGTTCAAAAAATATGTAAATATTTTCCGATGTTTCCGCCATAATGTCGCAGTCACGATAAAAAAAAAAAATCGCTGATCGCCGCCATTACCAGTAAAAAAAAAAAAAAAAAAGATCAATAAGAATGCCATAAAACTATCAATTATTTTGTGGACGCTATAACTATTGCGCAAACCAATCAATAATCGCTTATTGCGATTTTTTTATTTATTTTTTTAACCAAAAGTATGTAGAAGAATACGTATCGACCTCAACTGAGGGATTTTTTTTTTTTTTTGGGATATTTATTATAGCAAAAATTAAAAAAGAATGCGTTTTTTCAAAATTGTTGCTATTTTTTTGCTTATAGTGCAAAAAATAAAAAACGCAGAGGTGTTCAAATACCACCAAAAAAAGAGCTTTATTTGTGGGGAAAAAAAAAACGTTGATTTTGTTTGGGAGCCACGACGCACGACTGCGCAATTGTCAGTTAAAGCGACCCAGTGCCGAATCGTAAAAAGTGCTCTGGTCAGGAAGGGGGTAAATTATTCCAGGGCTGAAGTGGTTAAAAGCAATCACAGCTATTTACTTACATTTTTTTTTTAAGATCATTGTTGGAACAATAATAATTACAGGAGTCACTGAAAGGCTACAATCCGTGCTTGCATGTTTTTTTTTTCCAGGTTGGTGATATGAGATTTTTTTAAATTTTTTTGGTGTCTGTATCTCCATTGGGCACCAAGACAGGAAGTGATGAGAAGTTTTTCCCCAAATGGAGAAATCCCACCAATGGGACACAGATGGCAAAAAAAAAAAAAAAAAAAAAAACCTGATGGGATTTTAACCCTCCCTTACTTTATCCCAAAAAAAAAAAAAAAAAAAGTTTGGCCTTAGCGACTGTAAAACTAAGCAAAATAGGTTTTTGGCTGTAGTTCCATTTTAATGCTTTGCATCTATTTACAGAATCTGGAAGAGATTAGTGAATATTGATCTAAACTAACCTAATTTAGAAGAATCCCTTGGGATGTCTTGTGTGAGAGTAACAGACAGAAAGGTATATTAATTTTCTATCCTTTTTTGAGACAAAATAACTTCTAAATAATCAGTAACTCAAATACAATAATTTTCCCACAATTACACCAGTTAAAAGAGTTTATTGTTTCCCTTGTGACAAACAATTAAGTGCAAATGAACTCATCCACCCATTGATATGAAGAAATTTAAAATTTTCCTTGGAAAGTGGCCCAGTGGATAGACTGAGTCAGCGGACACCTGTTTCTGGGTTTAAATATGTATCAGGACAGATTCTTATGATTTAACAGTATAATTCAGATCCTTAAAGCGGATCTTTACCCATAACAACTTGATAAAAAATAATCTTTAGTAAAGAACATACATACCACATTAATAATTATGCCACCAAAATTAGTGTGTGCTGTATATTGCCTCCAGCATTGCCCCGGCTTCATCTTGCCAGAGGGCGCCATGTTACTCAAGCCCAGAGCCCCTGAACAGCAGTAAATCATAAAGCGGAACTAAACCCATCGATTTAGCCCCTGTTGACACCAACGCGTCTTGTCCTGCGATTTGACCGTTCCCAGTTGCATGACAAGTCGCACTCCATTGCCGGCAATGGAACCTTTTGTGTTGCAGCGATTAAGAAAAAGGTTTCTGCACCACTTTTTGCTGATTT
Source organism: Lithobates pipiens (assembly GCF_037356315.1). NCBI lineage: Eukaryota > Metazoa > Chordata > Amphibia > Anura > Ranidae > Lithobates > Lithobates pipiens. The sequence continues at coordinate 64,291,474 of NW_027507791.1, forward strand.
CATTGCGACTTGCATAGACTTTTGTTAAATGAATTTGCAAACCGCAATGAAAGCGGCAGTGCAAATGGCAATAATGTTTGGCTTTGAAATCGCACTGAAGCAGCACAATTTCAAAGCCACACAGGAGTGAACGGTAGCTTAATATTTAAAAACAGTTACATTGGAATGCCGGGATTGCTAACTGTCACATTTGCTTGTGTCCTCAATTGAAACCATCAAATGGCTGATGTCATTAGACATGTGCAGTCCGTTTAGTTCCAAATAAATTTTTTACCAAATTTTAACAAATTTGTTAATTCGAAAATTTCCAAATTAATGAAAACCTGTTTAACCACTTCAATACCGGGCACTTATACATCTCCCTGCCCAAGCCCATTATCAGCTTTCAGTGCTGTCACAATTTGAATGATAATTGCGCGGTCATACTACACTGTACCCCAACTAAATTTTTAGAGCTTTCTTTTGGTGGTATTTGATCACCTCTGCGATTTTTATTTTTTGCACAACAAATAAAAAAAGATTTTGAAAAAAAAAACGTTTTTCTTTGTTTCTCTTAATTTTTTTTATAAATAAGTACATTTTCTTCTTCAATGATGGGCACTGATATGGCAGCACTGATGGGTACTGATGAGGTGGCAATGATAGATGGCATTGATGGGCACTGATAGGCGCTATTGATGGGCACTGATAGGCAGTATTGATGGGCACTGATAGGTGGTACTGGTATGCAGCACTGATGGGTACTTATGGGTGGCACTGATGGGTACTTATGGGTGGCACTGAGAGGTGGCACGGATGGACACTGATGGTCACTGATAGTTGGACACTGATGGGCACGAATGGGCACTGATAAGTGGCACTGAGGGACACTGATGGATGACACTGATGGGTGGCACTGATTACACTGGTGGGTGGCATTGGACATGGCTGATCACGTGGCAAAGAGCCTCTGTCGGAGGCTCTTTACGAAGATCGGTGTAGCAGTGTGTCAGACTGACACACTGCACCACCAATCGCTGCAATGCGCACCCCCACGGGCGCGCAACGGTTGTTATGCTTCAGGACCTCATATGACGCCTAGTCAGGATAACTGAACCACCACCCAGACTTCATTGTGCTATAGGCCGGACGGGAAGTGGTTAACAAATTTTTCTGAATAATCATGAACTCGAAAATTTGCTAATTCGGCAATTCGAAAATTAAAAAATCTGAAATAATATCTTAACTGTTACTAAACATTAAAGTATAGGTATTGGAATTTCCTTTTAAACTTGTCTGTTAATGAACATAATGAATACAAATTTTTGCAATTATCCGAAATAAGAAATGCCGTATCTAAACGAATGGAACGTCACAAAATAATAATTTTTATTATTATTAATATTTATTATTTGTCCATTCCATTTGTTTAGATGTGGCATTTGTTTTTTCGGATAATTCGCAACTCCAGGAAAAATCTGTATTCGTTACGTTCACTAACAGCCAAATTTGAAAGGAAAGTCCAATACTTATAATTTAATAGTCAGTTATATTACCGTAGTTAGTTATTCTTTCAAATTCTTTCTTATTTTCAGATTTTCGAATGAACGAATTTACAAATTTTCAATTTTAGGAATTGCAATCATAACGAATGACCCGAAAATAAATAAAAAAAACAAAAACAAAACAAACACATTTTTCGGCAGTGCACATGTCTAGGTGTCATAACTGATCACATGTGCAGCACCTAGGCAGTTGCAGATCAAACAGAAGCAGCTTCCTTGGCTGTAAAAGATAGGAGGGTTTAATTCGCTATAGCCCAAGTTCACACTGAGGGCGGGTTTGAAATTGTGCAGCTGGACTTTCAAACCGGCATTTCAGTCCGACTTCAGAGGCGATTTGACAGACACCTGTGTGGGTCTATGAACAGATTTCTATTGAAAAAGCCCCCAAAGTCGCATAAGTAGTGCAGAATCAGCATCGCACTGATTTGGATGGTGCCATTGCTGGCAATGGGCTCTGATTTGACATATCAAATGTGATGTGAATGTGGGCTGAAGGCTGTCAGCAGATCGGCCTATACAAATTTGGAAGTGCTTAAAAATGCCTAAAATGGAGAGCAACTGAGCATGTGCAGAGCAGGGTGAGACAGTGTATTACTGGATTTTACAAAGTATAGACACTTATTTTAATGTTTTACATACCCTGTTTCCCCAAAAATAAGACCTAGCGTGATTGTCGGTGATGGCTGAAATATAAGCCCTACCCCCCAAATAAGCCCTAGTTAAAGTCCTTGAAGGTCTTATTTTCAGGGTAGGGCTTATTTTTGGGGAAACAGGGTAGGGCTTATTTGGGGGATAGGGCTTATATTGCAGTCATCACCGACAATCATGCTGGGTCTTATTTTCGGGGAAACAGGGTAGCTATAATGGGGCCAGCCTGAAATCATCTAGCAGGACTTCATTTTCTGACTTAAGTTCCACTTTAAAATGCAGCTGGGGCTTAAAAAGAACCTTCTATTCTTTTTTATTATTCTTAGTTTTGTGAAAATGATCAAAGAGAAGCTCCAGGCTCCTTCAGAAAAAATTAAAAGTCAGCAGTTACAAATACCGTAGCTGCTGACTTTTAATATTAGGACACTTAAATGTCCAGGAACCCAGCGGTGTCTTCACCCTAGCCAATTTTTCAATCTGCTATCGGATGCTGCTTCCATCATCTCCACAGCCAGTTCCCTACTGTGCATGCGCAAAGCACGCTGTGCTAAGTAAATGGGCCAGCTGTGGGGGAAAGAGGAGGGGGGCAAGTTTCCAGTGGGAGGAAGTGGAAACGGGTACCTGTCAAAACCAGGGAGGATCAAAGTGAAACTACTGGTTATATGCAACAAGAACAATTATTTACAACTTGATTAATAAACAAATGGAAAAAGTGAAATGCAAGCAGGGACAATGCAAATTTAAATTCACCTAAAGCAATATTAAACCCAAAAACAAAAATGTAATATACCAATCATTAGATGTGATGGCTGCTTTAGGGTCCATTCACGCAGGAGCAACTCAGATCCGACTTCAGGTCGCCCCTAGTCACCTCAGGTCAGACAACATTTAAAAATCAATGTAAGTGAATGAGAGCTGTCTTAATGCACACTACTGAAGTCGCTCCGACTTCAGAAAAGGTTCCTGTACTACTTCAATCCGACTTGTAGGCGATCGGTACCCATTGATTTCAATGGAGGTCGCCTCCAAGTCGGATCTCCGTCTATACGGAGGCGATTCTGACAGAATTATCAGCTCTCAAGAGGGAGGGAACTCCACGCCAAATTTATGAAAAAAAATTGGTGTGGGTCCCCCCTCCGAGAGCATACCAGGCCCTTAGGTCTGGTATGGATTTTAAGGGGAACCCTTGAAAACTAAGGGTCCATTCACACAGGGGCAACATGACTTTCAACACGACTTTCGGAGGCAACTTGGACACGACCTGAACACGACTTGGGGCGACTTACAACACGACTTTAAGTCGCCCCAGGCCAGGCGACTTTTGCCGCGGCCAATCAGAAAATGAGCTCTCAAGGGGAAACTCCACGGCAAATTTATGGAAAAAAATTTGGCGTGTGTTCCCCCTCCGAGAGCATACCAGGCCCTTAGGTCTGGTATGGATTTTAAGGGGAACCCCCTACGCTGAAAAAACGGCGTGGGGGTCCCCCCAGATCCATACCAGACCCTTATCCGAGCACGCTACCCAGCCGGCCAGGAAAGGGGGTGGGGACGAGCGAGCGGCCCTCCCCTTCCTGAGCCGTACCAGATCGCGCGCCCTCAACATGGGGGGTGCCTTGGGGAAGGGGGGGCCGCGCAGCCCCCCCACCCCAAAGCACCTTGTCCCCATGTTGATGAGGACAAGGGCCTCTTCCCAACAACCCTGGCTGTTGGTTGTCGGGGTCTGCGGGCAGGGGGCTTATTGGAATCCCCGGGTCCCGGCCCCCCACCCTATGTGAATGAGTACAATGTACCCCTACCCATTCACCTGTGAAAAAAAAAGTACAAGAAAAACACAACACAGGGTTAATATAGTTGATTGCACAGCTCTGGGGGTCTTCCGTCTTCGGGGGTCTTCTCGCCAGACTCCTCTGCTATCTTCTGCTAGCTCTTTTACTAGTGGAGGAGCCTGGCATTCTTCTTCGCCGCCGCTCTCTTCTTCCGACTTCGGGGGTCTTTTCCCCCTCTTCGGTTCTTCTTGCCGGGCCACCGCGCCTTCTTCTAGCTCTTTTACAGGCGGTGGCCCGGTCTTCTGTCACCGCGAGGGCCCGTGGCCTGGTAAGGCTCAGGGGGGGGGGCGCTCGCTCGTCCCCACCCCCTTTCCTGGCTGGCCGGGTAGCGTGCTCGATAAGGGTTTGGTATGGATCTAAGGGGGGTCCCCACTCTGTTTTTTCAGCGTAGGGGGTTCCCCTTAAAATCCATACCAGACCTAAGGGCCTGGTATGCTCTCGGAGGGGGAACACACGCCAATTTTTTTTCCAGAAATTTGCCGTGGAGTTTCCCCTTGAGAGCTCATTTTCTGATTGGCCGCGGCAAAAGTCGCCTGGCCTGGGGCGACTTAAAGTCGTGTTGTAAGTTGCCCCAAGTCGTGTTCAGGTCGTGTCCAAGTTGCCTCCGAAAGTCGTGTTGAAAGTCATGTTGCCCCTGTGTGAATGGACCCTTAGTTTTCATTTTAAGGATTTATTTTCCTTTATTTTCACCTGTGATCCAGTCAGTAACACGCTTCCTGTCTTACGATGCCTCCACTCTGGATGGAGGAGCAACGGAGACACCTTTGAAAAGCAGCATTGTGAATATGGGCAGAATGTAGTATTGGATGAACTAGAAGATTTAGAGAGTCATGACTAAGAAATTGAAGCCAATCTCCAGCTTTTCACTTTGGGGATAAAATTTTTACATAATAAAAGCTGATCATTCTAAGCCCCCCTGTCAGTGTCTCAGTCCTCTGACTGCCACTTTTGCTAGACTTTAGACTTTTCAGACCACTTTAGCTGAAAAAAATAACAGAATTAACATCGATTGAAAATAAAACAATGTAACCACCACATCTAAGAATTTATAAGCTACAATATAATAAAAAAAAATTATTTAGGTTTAACTGCTTGCAGAACAGCCGCTGCAGTTTTACTGTGGTAGGTTGGCTCCGCTGCGCGAAATCACGTTATTGTACGTGATCTCGCAAGGCCTGCCGCGGGTCGTGCGGACTCGATGTTTGCAGGGATACCCGCAATTGTTTCACGTAGAGGAAGAATGGGGAAATGCTGATGTAAACAAGCATTCCCTGTTCTGCCTAGTGACATTGACACTGATTATAGCTCCCTGTAATCGGGAGCGGTGATCAGTGTAGTGTCACACACAGCCCATCCCCCCACAGTTAGAATCACTCCCTAGGACACACTTAACCCCTGCAGTGCCCCCTCCTGGTTAACCCCTTCACTGCCAGTCACATTTACACAGCAATCAGTGTATTTTTAATAGCACTGATCGCTGTATAAATATGAATGGTCCCAAAATCGCGCCAAAAGTGTCCAATGTGTCCGCCATAATGTCGCAGTCACAATAAAAATCGCAGATCGCCGCCATTACTAGTAAAAAAAAAAAATAATAAAAATGCCATAAAACTATCCCCTATTTTGTAGACGCTATAACTTTTGCGCAAACCAATCAATAAATGCTTATTGCAATTTTAATATGTAGAAGAATACGTATCGGCCTAAACTGAGGAAAAAAAAAAATGTTTATATATTTTTTGGGGATATTTATTATAGCAAAAAGTATCACTGTATCACAGTCAATCACTGTATTTATTTATTATATTTTTATATATTTTTATTTATTTAATAATTATTTATTCACATTCAAAAGTGTCACTTTTTTTTTGTTTATAGCGCAAAAAAAAAAAAGGAAAATGCAAAGGTGATCAAATACCACCAAAAGAAAGCTCTATTTGTGGAAAAAATTACGTCAATTTTGTTTGGGAGCCACGTCACACGACCACTAAATTTTCTGTTAAAGTGACGCAGTGTCGAATTGCAAAAAGTGCTCTGGTCTTTTGCCAGCCAAATGCTCTGGGGCTGAAGTGGTTAAAGCTTAAAAAAAAAAAAAAGAAATATATATATATATATATATATATATATATAATATATCTGACTGATAACTGATGCAACAGAACACTATATTATATGTTTAGCCCAACGATTTTTGCTTTCTGTACTGTGATAATTTGCTTCACCACTAGTGATGGCCGAACGGTTCGCCCGGCGGTCGTTTCGCGGCGAATTTCCGACTTTCGCCGTCCGCGGGTTCGAACGCCTTTTTCCGTCGTTCGCCCCGGCGGACTTACGTGTTTAATGTATACAAGAACTTTAACCTTTCGTGACACGTTTATCATGTGTTACAGGACAACCAATTGAGACATGACAGCTCATGGACACTTGGACATTCCCCCTAACCTATAAATACACCCGATCCGGTGGCCATTTTACATTCTTTCTTCTGTCACTGTAGGGAAAGGATCCTGTGTGGAGTAGGGACAGAGAAAACGCTAGCTATTTGGTACACAAAAGTTCTTTTCAGGACTGGTATAGGTGTTAGGTCAGCAGCCTGAGTTTCTTTTGTCAGTTTAGATAAAGGGACAGAGCGCTGTATGCTGCTATTTTAGGGACAGCTCAGCCAGATTAGTCTTTCTTCATCATCATCATCATCATCATCATTAGCTGTTACTATCAGGTCCACAAAAGAGCTGTTCCAGCTAATCGTTCCAGCCTACTCTTTTTTGCCAATTTGTATAGGGACAGGCAGGAAGCAGTGTGTCAGGCAGTGAGGATAATTTTAAAGACTTGCTGTTACTATTAGTTCCACAAAGGTTCTTTTCAGGACTGGTATCAGTGGTACGGTAATAGGCTTGTACACGTATAATATTCTTTCTTCCAAATATAGAAAGAATATTATACTTGACTGCTGCCCTTCTGCTGCAGTCTGCTAATCATTCACAACTCACTTGTTCCACAAAGCTCTTTATCAGGACTGGTAACTTGGTCTGTCTAGGGTGCTACGGTACATAGGCTTGGGTGCGGTACAGTCTGCTGTTCTGTAAGGACCGCTATCGGTCCACAATAGATAGGGTTGCCGTGCACTACTGCTGACCGCTGCCCTATACTGCAGCAGTCCTTCAGCGGTATAGGGACTGACGCACAGTCTGCTAAACACTAATACACAACCTGCTTGGTCCACAAAAGTTCTTATAAGGACTGGTAACTTGGTATAGGGTGCTACGGTACATAGGCCTGAGTGCGTTACAGTCTGCTGTTCTGTAAGGACCGCTATCGGTCCACAATACATAGGGTTGCCGTGCACTACTGCTGACCGCTGCCCTATACTGCAGCAGTCCTTCATTGGTATAGGGACTGACGTACAGTCTGCTAATCACTAACACACAACCTGCTTGGTCCACAAAAGTTCTTATAAGGACTGGTAACTTGGTATAGGGTGCTACGGTACATAGGCCTGAGTGCGTTACAGTCTGCTGTTCTGTAAGGACCGCTATCGGTCCACAATACATAGGGTTGCCGTGCACTACTGCTGACCGCTGCCCTATACTGCAGCAGTCCTTCATTGGTATAGGGACTGACGTACAGTCTGCTAATCACTAACACACAACCTGCTTGGTCCACAAAAGTTCTTATAAGGACTGGTAACTTGGTATAGGGTGCTACGGTACATAGGCCTGAGTGCGTTACAGTCTGCTGTTCTGTAAGGACCGCTATCGGTCCACAATACATAGGGTTGCCGTGCACTACTGCTGACCGCTGCCCTATACTGCAGCAGTCCTTCATTGGTATAGGGACTGACGTACAGTCTGCTAATCACTAACACACAACCTGCTTGGTCCACAAAAGTTCTTATAAGGACTGGTAACTTGGTATAGGGTGCTACGGTACATAGGCCTGAGTGCGTTACAGTCTGCTGTTCTGTAAGGACCGCTATCGGTCCACAATACATAGGGTTGCCGTGCACTACTGCTGACCGCTGCCCTATACTGCAGCAGTCCTTCATTGGTATAGGGACTGACGTACAGTCTGCTAATCACTAACACACAACCTGCTTGGTCCACAAAAGTTCTTATAAGGACTGGTAACTTGGTATAGGGTGCTACGGTACATAGGCCTGAGTGCGTTACAGTCTGCTGTTCTGTAAGGACCGCTATCGGTCCACAATACATAGGGTTGCCGTGCACTACTGCTGACCGCTGCCCTATACTGCAGCAGTCCTTCAGCGGTATAGGGACTGACGCACAGTCTGCTAAACACTAACACACAACCTGCTTGGTCCACAAAAGTTCTTATAAGGACTGGTAACTTGGTATAGGGTGCTACGGTACATAGGCCTGAGTGCAGTACAGTCTGCTGTTCTGTAAGGACCGCTATCGGTCCACAATACATAGGGTTGCCGTGCACTACTGCTGACCGCTGCCCTATACTGCAGCAGTCCTTCATTGGTATAGGGACTGACGTACAGTCTGCTAATCACTAACACACAACCTGCTTGGTCCACAAAAGTTCTTATAAGGACTGGTAACTTGGTATAGGGTGCTACGGTACATAGGCCTGAGTGCGTTACAGTCTGCTGTTCTGTAAGGACCGCTATCGGTCCACAATACATAGGGTTGCCGTGCACTACTGCTGACCGCTGCCCTATACTGCAGCAGTCCTTCATTGGTATAGGGACTGACGTACAGTCTGCTAATCACTAACACACAACCTGCTTGGTCCACAAAAGTTCTTATAAGGACTGGTAACTTGGTATAGGGTGCTACGGTACATAGGCCTGAGTGCAGTACAGTCTGCTGTTCTGTAAGGACCGCTATCGGTCCACAATACATAGGGTTGCCGTGCACTACTGCTGACCGCTGCCCTATACTGCAGCAGTCCTTCATTGGTATAGGGACTGACGTACAGTCTGCTAATCACTAACACACAACCTGCTTGGTCCACAAAAGTTTTTATAAGGACTGGTAACTTGGTATAGGGTGCTACGGTACATAGGCCTGAGTGCAGTACAGTCTGCTGTTCTGTAAGGACCGCTATCGGTCCACAATACATAGGGTTGCCGTGCACTACTGCTGACCGCTGCCCTATACTGCAGCAGTCCTTCATTGGTATAGGGACTGACGTACAGTCTGCTAATCACTAACACACAACCTGCTTGGTCCACAAAAGTTCTTATAAGGACTGGTAACTTGGTATAGGGTGCTACGGTACATAGGCCTGAGTGCGTTACAGTCTGCTGTTCTGTAAGGACCGCTATCGGTCCACAATACATAGGGTTGACGTGCACTACTGCTGACCGCTGCCCTATACTGCAGCAGTCCTTCAGCGGTATAGGGACTAAGAGTTTTGTCACAGGGTGATTTAAAAAATGACAGGCAGAGGAAGAGGCAGGCCCTTCCGCAGGGGTGGTAGGGGTAGGGCAGGAGCAACAGCCTTGAGCCAAAGTGGGAAGTTGCAGAAGGTGCGTTCAATTACTTTAAAGGACGCACCAGACTTGGTTGAGTGGCTCACTCAGCCTTATTCTTCTGCACCCTCCTCATCCTCTCGATCTGCACCCTCTTCTTCACTCTCTGCTATGTGCACCCCCAAAGACACTACCACCAACAACACCACCACCACCACATACCTTCCGCTTGAGTGCAAATGGGGGCCTTCATGCTCCAGTGTTTTAATAGGGACCCCCGTATAAAAAGCATGAGGGTCAAGGACCAGTACTGGGTGGCAACGTACTTAGATCCCCGGTACAAACACAAAATGGCGGAAATGTTACCGCCGTCGCAGAGGGCTGTCAGAATGCAGCACTTCCAGGCCTTGCTTCGAGAAATGCTGCATTCTGCTTTTGCGTGCGCTGGCAGAGGAGCAATTCCCACTCCCAGAGAAGGATTTGCGGGTACCAATCCAACAGCGCCTGCAAGAAGAGGCCGGTTTGAAGATGTGTTGGTGACTTCGGATATGAGGTCATTCTTTCAGCCGACCCATCGACAGGTGTCATCCGGATCCAGCATCAGGGAACGCCTAGACCGTCAGGTGTCCGACTACATTGGGTTAACGGCCGATGTGGACGCTCTGAGGAGTGATGAACCCCTAGACTACTGGGTGGGCAGGCTTGACCTCTGGCCAGAGCTTGCCCAATTTGCAATCGAACTGTTGGCTTGCCCCTCATCCAGTGTCCTGTCCGAAAGGACGTTCAGCGCAGCAGGGGGGATTGTGACCGATAAGCGTACTCGCCTAGCTCACGACAGTGTTAACTACCTCACATTTCTAAAAATGAATGAGGCATGGATCTCGGAGGAATTCAACACATGTGATCAGTAGACCATGTATATGTCTATAAACAATTTTTGGAATCAAGCACACAGACCTTCTTAATTCATTTGGCTCACTTCCCTGACCCAAAAAAGCACACCGTACTATATGCCCCTACCCTCCTCTTTGAAGAGGTTGAGCGGTGTCATATTTCTACTGGGGCTGCTTATTATGAGGGGTTCCCACCATCCCTGTGCTGTGCTGACTTCCTCCTGGGTGTTCTTATTATGAGGGGCTCCCACCATCCCTGTGCTGTGCTGACTTCCTCCTGGGGGTTCTTATTATGAGGGGCTCCCACCATCCCTGTGCTGTGCTGACTTCCTCCTGGGGGTTCTTATTATGAGGGGATCACACCATCCCTGTGCTGTGCTGACTTCCTCCTGGGGCTGCTTACGGTGCTGCTGTCAGCGCTGTATGTCACGGAGCTGCTGTCAGCGCTGTATGTCACGGAGCTGCTGTCAGCGCTGTATGTCACGGAGCTGCTGTCAGCGCTGTATGTCACGGAGCTGCTGTCAGCGCTGTATGTCACGGAGCTGCTGTCAGCGCTGTATGTCACGGAGCTGCTGTCAGCGCTGTATGTCACGGAGCTGCTGTCAGCGCTGTATGTCACGGAGCTGCTGTCAGCGCTGTATGTCACGGAGCTGCTGTCAGCGCTGTATGTCACGGTGCTGCTGTCAGCGCTGTATGTCACGGAGCTGCTGTCAGCGCTGTATGTCACGGAGCTGCTGTCAGTGCTGTATGTCACGGAGCTGCTGTCAGCGCTGTATGTCACGGAGCTGCTGTCAGCGCTGTATGTCACGGAGCTGCTGTCAGCGCTGTATGTCACGGTGCTGCTGTCAGCGCTGTATGTCACGGAGCTGCTGTCAGCGCTGTATGTCACGGAGCTGCTGTCAGTGCTGTATGTCACGGAGCTGCTGTCAGCGCTGTATGTCACGGAGCTGCTGTCAGCGCTGTATGTCACGGAGCTGCTGTCAGCGCTGTATGTCACGGTGCTGCTGTCAGCGCTGTATGTCACGGAGCTGCTGTCAGCGCTGTATGTCACGGAGCTGCTGTCAGCGCTGTATGTCACGGAGCTGCTGTCAGCGCTGTATGTCACGGAGCTGCTGTCAGCGCTGTATGTCACGGAGCTGCTGTCAGCGCTGTATGTCACGGTGCTGATGTCAGTGCTCTGTATTACGGTGCTGCTGTCAGTGCTCTGTATCTCCTGCACCCTCTTGTTTGCCTACCCTGGTCCCTGACCTTCCCTCTCCTCCATTGCCTTCATTAGCTCCATAGTCCTGAATTGTCAGAACAATTTCCCAAATAAAAAAAAAATGCTTGTAGTTATCGATCCCAAATTCACCTCATACATGTATTATGCTATTGTCCAGGTGGTGGGACTACGTGCTACCCCCTAATAATTACCCCGTGGCCGCAAATTCGACCTAAAGGTTTGCGAAATTCGCCTCCCATTGAAGTCAATGGAGCCCGCGGCGAACGGTCGTTTTCGCGAACGTTTGTGTCCGTTCGCGTTTCGCGTTCGCGAAACGTCCCGTCGGAAGTTCGTCCATCACTATTCACCACTGTGGGATTTGTACTTGTGCGCCACCTAGTGGACAATATAAGAGCCAGAACAGTTAGGAGATTCTGCATGAGAATTGTACCTTTTGGTTTGGCTCTTGTATAAGAAGAGCAGAAACAAAATGTAGAAAAAGAAGTAACAAGTAGAAAATACGTGCATATATAAGTAGCTTATGTTGTAAATGTTGCAAATCATCTTTTTTGCATAATCAAACAGACTGGCCTGAAATATGTAACTGATATTGAGCTGTGGCAAAAATATTGATATATTGAGCTGAGGCATTTATTAAAAAAGCATAATTCCATGTTTATCTACTTTCAATGCCCCTTTAATGTCAGACACTCTCGCAGACTATAACGTTTATTTAAAAAAAAAAAAAAAAGTTGCACATCATTAAACAGTTGCATAAATGTATTACTTTCTCCATTTATGTTCATATGATACCTATAAATGTCCAACTATAAACTATTTGTAAATTATTTTTAATAATGGAAGACTGGAGTGTGACTTTTTCTTAAGCAGGGGGTAACTGAGTACATCTAAGCAATTGTAAAGAGTCAGGACAACTTTAAAAGAGAAGTTCCAGCCATCAAGTGAAGCAAATCAGTGAACTGATCCAGTAATCCAGCAAACACTACAACTTCACAAAAGTCAAAATGTCCACTCAACTTACCCCAAAGCTCCAGGGAAATATAAAAAGGCCAAATGAATACAGCACTGTAATCATGAATGCATTGCGTAATGGTCAAAAGATTTAATTATCTGAATTTGACTTGATATCAGCCATTTGCAGTCCATGGAACAGCAGAGGTCAGGCTGGGAGAGGGAGATGTCAATAAGTTCTTGTGTTGGCAGGAAAATGCTCATAGGAGGAGCAAGCAGAGTGGCAGAGAGATGAATTCATCCGTGTGCTGCTTCTTCTTTTACTGTCCAGTCACAAAGTGGAACTTTATCCATAACAGTTGATAAAAAATAAATTTCTTTAACAAGGAACATACAGTGCATCTGGAAAAAATCCACAGTGCTTCACCTTTTCCACATTTTGTTATGGTACAGCCTTATTCCAAAAGTGATTAAATTATTTTCCTCAGAAATTCCACAAGCAATACCCCATAATGACAACGTGAAAAAAGTTTTTTGAAATCTTTGCAAAATTTGTTAAAAAAATAAATAAATAACATGTACATAAGTATTGACAGCATTTGCTCAATACTTTGCTCAATATTTTGCTCAATAGTTTCTTACATTCTTCTTTGCAAGACCTCTCTAGTTTTATCAGGGTGGATAGGGAGCATCGGTGCACAGCCATTTTCAGATATCTCCTTAAATTTGGTTCAAGTCTGGGCTTTGGCTGGGCCACTCAGGGACATTCACAGAGTTGTCCTGTAGCCACTCCTTTGTTATCTTGGCTATGTGCTTAGGGTTGTTGTCCTGTTAGAAGATGAACCTTTGCCCCAGTCTGAAGTCCAGAGCGCTCTGGAGCAGGTTTTCATCAAGGATGTCTCTGTACATTGCTGCATTCATCTGTCCCTCGATCCTGACTAGTCTCCCAGTTCCTGCCACTGAAAAACACCCCCACAGAATTATGCTGCCACCACCATGCTTCACTGTAGGGATGGTCGGTGTCTGGTTTCCTCCAGACATGACATTTGCTATTCAGGCCAAAGAGTTCAATCTTTGTTTCATCAGACCAGAAAAGTTTGTTTCTCAGTCCTTCAGGTGCTTTTTGGCAAATTCCAGACTGCTGTCATGTGCCGAAGTGGCTTCGTCTGGCCACTCTACCATACAGGACTGCTTCGTGGAGTGCTGTAGAGATGGTTGTTCTTCTGGAAAGTTCTCCTCTCTACACAGAGAAAAGCTGGAGCTCTGTCAGAGTGACCATCAGGTTTTTGGTCACCTCCCTAAGGCCCTTCTCACTCAGTTTGACCAGGCGGCCTGCTCTAGAAAGAGTCCTGGTGGTTCCACATTTCTTCCATTTATGGATGATGGAGGCCACTGTGCTCATTGGGACCTTCAATGCTGTAGCAATTTTTCTGTAGACTTCCCCAGATCTGTGCCTCGATACAATCCTGTCTCAGAGGTATACAGATAATTACTTAGACATCATGGCTTGGTTTGTGCCCTGACATGCACTGTTAACTGTGGGACTTTATATAGACAGGTGTGTGCCCTTCTAAATCATGTCCAATCTACTGAAATTATCACAGGTGGACGCCAATCAAGTTGTAGAAACATCTCAAAATAGAGAGCAAGTGAGAATGTGCATAGCAGGTTGAGACAGGGAATTACTGAATTTTAAACAGTATAGGCACTTATATTTAAGATCTGGTCTCCTCCCCTACTAGAGCAGGGGCGGATCCAGGGGGGGGGCAACAGGACAATTGCCCCCCCCGAAAATATCACACTGTCACCGACTGACTTGCAGGCTGCAGCGCTGCTATGCCCAAGTCTCTCTCTCTGTCTCATCAGCGATCAGCGGCGCAGAGAGAGAGAGAGACTCTGGTGTATTACACGGCGGCACTGGACCAGGAGGAGCTAGGAGGTGGGTGGAGCTGAGCCGTTGGCTTGGCAACCCTGCACTCGTTGCTAGCGCCTGCCCGCCTGGCGTCTAGCAACGAGTGATGTCATTGAGACAGTCACGTGACTCACGTCAGACTCGGAGTCTCAGACTCAGAGCCGACGTCACGTGACAGGAGCTGCCTGGAGGAGCGGTGTAGTGTCATATTTTGCTCCCCATCATAGAATGCTCCCGAAGTGGCGTTGCGGCCAGAAATTTAGCACTGCGCATGCGCGATGCGTTCCAAATGCTTACACATGCGTTTCAGAGGGTTTCCGACAATGTAGGTCAGTGAAACCGTCGGATAATGTCACGGAAGTGAGGGGAGGTAATCGTGACATTAACTTTAGACAGAGCGGCGGAGAGAGAGCAGGTAACTGTGGCTCAGGGAGGGGATTACCTCCCCTCACTTCTCTGACATTATCGGACTGTTTCACTGGTCTGCATTGTTGCAAATCATTTGAAACGCATGGTGCAAGTGTTTGGAACGCATCGTGCATGCGCAGTGCTAAATTTCTGGCTGCAACATCACTTCCGGAGCATTCTGTGATGGGGAGCAAAATATGACACTATAGGGGCACTGTGTGACAGAGGCAGAGCGCCAGCAATCTTCCCTTTATGCGTCCGCCCCTGAGTGTGTTGAGTGTGCTGGCCCCTCCTACCTGCATCACCTCATCCCTCCATCTTGTCCATACTCATCACAATCACTCCCTCTGCCCCGACAGCAGGAAAGTGACGTGGCAAGTGACAATTGGCAACAAATGACAGGTGACATGGCAAGTGGCAATCTGTATCTGGTGGCAGGTGACGTGGCAAGTGACAATCCGCAACGTGTAGCAGGTGACGTGACAATCTGCAACATGTGGCAGGTAACGTGGCAAGTGACAGTCCGCAACGTGTGGCAGGTGATGTGGAAATCCGTATCTGGTGGCAGATGACGTGGAAAGTGACAATCTGCAACATGTGGCAGATGATGTGGCAAGTGGCAGTCTGCAATGTGTGGCAGGTGACATGGCAAGTGGCAATCCGTATCTGGTGGCAGATGACGTGGCAAGTGACAATCTGCAAAGTGTGGCAGGTGACATGGCAAGTGACAATCTGCAACATGTGGCAGGTGATGTGGCAAGTGACAGTCCGCAACATGTGGCAGGTGACGTGGAAATCTGTATCTGGTGGCAGATGGTGTGGCAAGTGACAATCTGCAACGTGTGGCAGGTGACGTGCCAAGTGACAATCTGCAACGTGTGACAGGTAACGTGGCAAGTGACAGTCCGCAATGTGTGGCAGGTGACGTGGAAATCCGTATCTGGTGGCAAGTGACAATCTGCAACGTGTGGCAGGTGACGTGGCAAGTGACAATCGGCATCTGGTGGCAGGTGGCGTGGCAAGTGACAGTCCACAACGTGTGGCATGGCAAGTGACGATCTGCAACTGGTGACGGGTGACACACTCTGGGCTCTCACTGATTCTGCATTATGGTGAGTTGAACCATTTCATTTTATATAACATTCTATATAACAATGTAATAATAGAAATAATGCGCTTCCAACATCCTGACACCATATTAACCATGGTGCCGTCATGATTGAAACGCTAGCACCAGCCATGTCCCCGATAAATTGCCCGCAAAAAAAAACTTATTTTCTGGCAGTGCCCCTCCCGAGACTAGACTCTGGATCCGCCCCTGTACTAGAGAGGTCAGCTTTAATCAGAGGTCAGCTTAATCTGAGATCTTTCCAATGTGCTTTACCTCTGCTATTTGTATACATTAGGCTTTATGTAGCAAGGTGCCTATATTGGGTGTGTTTGTGGTTCTTTCTACTTCATTGTAAGGAGGAACACAAGTTTCCATGATCTCCAATATGTGGGTGAAGAACTGAAACCCTGACGAAGTAAGTTGTCTATATGAATTCAATTTTGGGTAAAGTGTACCCATAAAGCGTATTGTTATAAGTATTTTACTTCCCTGCAAATTACTTAATCTTACAATCAGACAAATAAATAAAATCAACAACCAGCTGGTATAATGCGACCTACATTTAAAGAGAATCTGTCTTTCGACTGGACAAGAAGTACAGAAGTTTTCTTGATAATAGGCTCCACTAGGAATTTAAATTTGACTTCTGTCTTCTGTTTATGTGGCAGCATAACCTCCCCCATCCTTTCACTATGCAGTCCTAAGTGGACAATCGCGGTGTAGTCACATTGGGACAGGGGATGCATAGCCCTTGATACAATAATTTTCTGGGCCTGCAGTAGCTAATGTGGGTGGCAAGGAATGTTGGGAGGTTAAATTTACACTCGCATAGCTCCCAACTGTCTCTGCTTCAGAGGAACTGTTCCTCCTTTGGAACCAAATTCCTATGTCCTTCTTTTCTCTTTGATTGTCCCTCATTTTGGTCTGATAGAACCTCTATAGAACTTTCACCATAGCATACTGCCAATGCGTGATACTACACTAAACCTTTCATTGAACCTTTAAAACAGGGGTCTCCAAACTTTTTAAGCAAATGGCCAATTTACTGTTCTTCAGGCTTTAGTGTGTGTGTGTGTGTGGGGGGGGGGGGCATACTGGGGCCACTGGGAGTAAATAATGCCCCATTGTTGGTTTTAAAAGGGAGAAATAGTACCCCATTGTTGGCACCAGATAGAGTAATAGTGCACCATCAATGGTGTCAGTGGAAGGAATGGTGTCATATGGAAGAGTAGTGCCCCAAGAGCTGGATAAAGGCCGGGAAAGGGCCACATCTGGCTTTTGGGCAAAAATTTGGAGACCACTGCCTTAAAAGTTTGCGTCTATTATTTTGAAAAGTCATTATAGAGGAATAGTAGTGGTCCACAATACTATGGTCATGGCAGGTTTTATTTTTTTGTCAACAAACTTTAAGCTAAAATGTGTCCCTCTTTCTCATCTCAGAAATTTGGGAGATATGCATTCATTGCAATGCCTGCTTTCCAAACCTGTTACTTTTCCAAGCCCAGGTAATGCACAGGTTCACTTTAACACTTTTATGAAAAGAATGGCAATTGCATAGAACATCTTAGGCCTCATGCACACGAGACGCAGTTAAACGCGCGTTCAGATGCAGTTGGACAGTTTTTTCAACTGCACCTGAACTCATTCAATGTTATCCTATGTGTCCATGCACACAGTCTCGTTTTTTTCCGTTTATATGCAGTTGCGTTTAATCTCGTTTTTCCAGAAGCAAAAAAATGCGTTCAGAAACAAAAATTTCTGCGTTTCAGACGCAAAACGCGGCAAAACGCGGTAAAACGCGGCAAAACGCCGCTACCGCGTTTAGCCGCGTTTAGCCGCGTTTGCGTTTATATGCGTTTTTAAAGGTGACCTTTTTTTTTACATTAAAAATCTCAAAAATGATTGCAAATGATGAAAAACCATTAGAAAAATATTTTAAACAATTGCAATTGCAAGTGGACAATCCACAACTTGTGGCAAGTGACGTGGCAAGTGGACAATCCACAACTTGTGGCAAGTGACATGGCAGGTGGCAAGTGATGTGGCAAGTGGACAATCCACAACTTGTGGCAAGTGACGTGGCAGGAGAAGTGGCAAGTGACGTGGAAAGTGGACAATAGACAACTTGTGGCAGGTGACGTGGCAAGTGACAGTCCGCAACATGTGGCAGGTGACGTGGAAATCTGTATCTGGTGGCAGATGGTGTGGCAAGTGACAATCTGCAACGTGTGGCAGGTGACGTGCCAAGTGACAATCTGCAACGTGTGACAGGTAACGTGGCAAGTGACAGTCCGCAATGTGTGGCAGGTGACGTGGAAATCCGTATCTGGTGGCAAGTGACAATCTGCAACGTGTGGCAGGTGACGTGGCAAGTGACAATCGGCATCTGGTGGCAGGTGGCGTGGCAAGTGACAGTCCACAACGTGTGGCATGGCAAGTGACGATCTGCAACTGGTGACGGGTGACACACTCTGGGCTCTCACTGATTCTGCATTATGGTGAGTTGAACCATTTCATTTTATATAACATTCTATATAACAATGTAATAATAGAAATAATGCGCTTCCAACATCCTGACACCATATTAACCATGGTGCCGTCATGATTGAAACGCTAGCACCAGCCATGTCCCCGATAAATTGCCCGCAAAAAAAAACTTATTTTCTGGCAGTGCCCCTCCCGAGACTAGACTCTGGATCCGCCCCTGTACTAGAGAGGTCAGCTTTAATCAGAGGTCAGCTTAATCTGAGATCTTTCCAATGTGCTTTACCTCTGCTATTTGTATACATTAGGCTTTATGTAGCAAGGTGCCTATATTGGGTGTGTTTGTGGTTCTTTCTACTTCATTGTAAGGAGGAACACAAGTTTCCATGATCTCCAATATGTGGGTGAAGAACTGAAACCCTGACGAAGTAAGTTGTCTATATGAATTCAATTTTGGGTAAAGTGTACCCATAAAGCGTATTGTTATAAGTATTTTACTTCCCTGCAAATTACTTAATCTTACAATCAGACAAATAAATAAAATCAACAACCAGCTGGTATAATGCGACCTACATTTAAAGAGAATCTGTCTTTCGACTGGACAAGAAGTACAGAAGTTTTCTTGATAATAGGCTCCACTAGGAATTTAAATTTGACTTCTGTCTTCTGTTTATGTGGCAGCATAACCTCCCCCATCCTTTCACTATGCAGTCCTAAGTGGACAATCGCGGTGTAGTCACATTGGGACAGGGGATGCATAGCCCTTGATACAATAATTTTCTGGGCCTGCAGTAGCTAATGTGGGTGGCAAGGAATGTTGGGAGGTTAAATTTACACTCGCATAGCTCCCAACTGTCTCTGCTTCAGAGGAACTGTTCCTCCTTTGGAACCAAATTCCTATGTCCTTCTTTTCTCTTTGATTGTCCCTCATTTTGGTCTGATAGAACCTCTATAGAACTTTCACCATAGCATACTGCCAATGCGTGATACTACACTAAACCTTTCATTGAACCTTTAAAACAGGGGTCTCCAAACTTTTTAAGCAAATGGCCAATTTACTGTTCTTCAGGCTTTAGTGTGTGTGTGTGTGTGGGGGGGGGGCATACTGGGGCCACTGGGAGTAAATAATGCCCCATTGTTGGTTTTAAAAGGGAGAAATAGTACCCCATTGTTGGCACCAGATAGAGTAATAGTGCACCATCAATGGTGTCAGTGGAAGGAATGGTGTCATATGGAAGAGTAGTGCCCCAAGAGCTGGATAAAGGCCGGGAAAGGGCCACATCTGGCTTTTGGGCAAAAATTTGGAGACCACTGCCTTAAAAGTTTGCGTCTATTATTTTGAAAAGTCATTATAGAGGAATAGTAGTGGTCCACAATACTATGGTCATGGCAGGTTTTATTTTTTTGTCAACAAACTTTAAGCTAAAATGTGTCCCTCTTTCTCATCTCAGAAATTTGGGAGATATGCATTCATTGCAATGCCTGCTTTCCAAACCTGTTACTTTTCCAAGCCCAGGTAATGCACAGGTTCACTTTAACACTTTTATGAAAAGAATGGCAATTGCATAGAACATCTTAGGCCTCATGCACACGAGACGCAGTTAAACGCGCGTTCAGATGCAGTTGGACAGTTTTTTCAACTGCACCTGAACTCATTCAATGTTATCCTATGTGTCCATGCACACAGTCTCGTTTTTTTCCGTTTATATGCAGTTGCGTTTAATCTCGTTTTTCCAGAAGCAAAAAAATGCGTTCAGAAACAAAAATTTCTGCGTTTCAGACGCAAAACGCGGCAAAACGCGGTAAAACGCGGCAAAACGCCGCTACCGCGTTTAGCCGCGTTTAGCCGCGTTTGCGTTTATATGCGTTTTTAAAGGTGACCTTTTTTTTTACATTAAAAATCTCAAAAATGATTGCAAATGATGAAAAACCATTAGAAAAATATTTTAAACAATTGCAATTGCAAGTGGACAATCCACAACTTGTGGCAAGTGACGTGGCAAGTGGACAATCCACAACTTGTGGCAAGTGACATGGCAGGTGGCAAGTGATGTGGCAAGTGGACAATCCACAACTTGTGGCAAGTGACGTGGCAGGAGAAGTGGCAAGTGACGTGGAAAGTGGACAATAGACAACTTGTGGCAGGTGACGTGGCAAGTGACCTGGCAGGTGACGCGGCAAGTGACTTGGCAGGTGACGTGGCAAGTGGAAAATCAACAACTTGTGGCAGGTGACTGGCATGTGACGTGGCAAGTGGACAATCCATAACTTGTGGCAGGTGACGTGGCAAGTGACGTGGCAAGTGGACAATCCACTTGTGGCAGGGGATGTGGCAAGTGACGTGGCAAGTGGACAATCCACTTGTGGCAGGTGATGTGGCAAGTGACGTGGCGAGTGGACAATCCACAACTTGTGTCAGGTGACGTGGCAAGTGGACAATCCACAACTTGTGGCAGGTGATGGGGCAAGTGATGTGGCAAGTGGACAATCCACTTGTGGCAGGGGATGTGGCAAGTGACGTGGCGAGTGGACAATCCACCAACTTGTGTCAGGTGACGTGGCAAGTGGACAATCCACAACTTGTGGCAGGTGATGTGGCAAGTGATGTGGCAAGTGGACAATCCACTTGTGGCAGGTGACGTGGCAGGGGACGTGGCAAGGGACGTGGTAAGTGGACAATCCACAACTTGTGGCAGGTGATGTGGCTGGTGACATGGCAAGTGGACAATCCACATCTTGTGGCAGGTGACGTGGCAGGTGACGTGGAAAGTGGTGTGGCAAGTGGACAATCCACAACTTGTGGCAGATGGCATGGCAGGTGACGTGGAAAGTGGACAATCCACATCTTGTGGCAAGTGACGTGGCAGGTGATGTGGCAAGTGACGTGGCAAGTGGACAATCCACAACTTGTGGCAGGTGACGTGGCAGGTGATGTGGCAAGTGATGTGGCAGGTGATGTGACAAGTGGACAATCCACATCTTGTAGCAAGTGACGTGGCAGCTGACGTGGCAAGTGACGTGGCAGGTGACGTGGCAAGTGACATGGCAAGTGGACAATCCACATCTTGTGGCAAGTGACGTGGCAGCTGACGTGGCAAGTGACGTGGCAGGTGACGTGGCAAGTGACATGGCAAGTGGACAATCCACATCTCGTGGCAAGTGACGTGGCAGGTGATGTGGCAAGTGACGTGGCAAGTGGACAATCCACAACTTGTGGCAGGTGACGTGGCAGGTGATGTGACAAGTGACGTGGCAGCTGACGTGGCAAGTGACGTGGCAAGTGGACAATCCAAAACTTGTGGCAGGTGACGTGGCAAGTGACGTGGCAGGTGACGTGGCAAGTGATGTGGCAAGTGGACAATCCACAGCTTGTGGCAAGTGACGTGGCAAGTGGACAATCCACAACTTGTGGCAGGTGACGTGGCAGGTGACGTGGCAAGTGAACAATTCACAACTTGTGGCAAGTGACGTGGCAGGTGAAGTGGCAAGTGACGCGGCAAGTAGACAATCCACAACTTGTGGCAGGTGATGTGGCAAGTGACGTGGCAGGTGATGTGGCAAGTCACGTGGCAAGTGGACAATCCACAACTTGTGGCAGGTGATGTGGCTGGTGACGTGGCAAGTGGACAATCCACAGCTTGTGGCAGGTGGCATGGCAGATGACGTGGAAAGTGGACAATCCACATCTCGTGGCAAGTGACGTGGCAGCTGACGTGGCAAGTGACGTGGCAAGTGGACAATCCAAAACTTGTGGCAGGTGACGTGGCAAGTGACGTGGCAGGTGACGTGGCAAGTGATGTGGCAAGTGGACAATCCACAGCTTGTGGCAAGTGACGTGGCAAGTGGACAATCCACAACTTGTGGCAGGTGACGTGGCAAGTGAACAATCCACAACTTGTGGCAGGTGACGTGGCAAGTGACGTGGCAGGTGAAGTGGCAAGTGACGCGGCAAGTAGACAATCCACAACTTGTGGCAGGTGATGTGGCAAGTGACGTGGCAGGTGATGTGGCAAGTCACGTGGCAAGTGGACAATCCACAACTTGTGGCAGGTGATGTGGCTGGTGACGTGGCAAGTGGACAATCCACAGCTTGTGGCAGGTGGCATGGCAGATGACGTGGAAAGTGGACAATCCACATCTCGTGGCAAGTGACGTGGCAGCTGACGTGGCAAGTGACGTGGCAAGTGGACAATCCAAAACTTGTGGCAGGTGACGTGGCAAGTGACGTGGCAGGTGACGTGGCAAGTGATGTGGCAAGTGGACAATCCACAGCTTGTGGCAAGTGACGTGGCAAGTGGACAATCCACAACTTGTGGCAGGTGACGTGGCAGGTGACGTGGCAAGTGAACAATCCACAACTTGTGGCAGGTGACGTGGCAAGTGGACAATCCACAACTTGTGGCAGGTGATGTGGCAAGTGATGTGGCAAGTGGACAATCCACTTGTGGCAGGTGACGTGGCAGGGGACGTGGCAAGGGACGTGGCAAGTGGACAATCCACAACTTGTGGCAGGTGATGTGACTGGTGACGTGGCAAGTGGACAATCCACAGCTTGTGGCAGGTGGCATGGCAGATGACGTGGAAAGTGGACAATTCACATCTCGTGGCAAGTGACGTGGCAGGTGATGTGGCAAGTGACGTGGCAAGTGGACAATCCACAATTTGTGGCAGGTGACGTGGCAGGTGATGTGGCAAGTGGACAATCCCCAACTTGTGGCAAGTGACGTGGCAAGTGGACAATCCACAACTTGTGGCAGGTGCCGTGGCAAGTGACACGGCAAATGCAAGTGTACAACTGCTCTCTATGCTGCTGCTGCTCACTCTGATCAAAATAGCAGAAATAGTTAAAAAAAATGCTTTGAGAGCTTGGGAAGGGTCTACATGATGTTATCTTTATAAACGCGTTTAAACGCAAACGCGTCTAAACGCGTCTAAACGCGTCTAAACGCGGCATGCAAACGCGGCAAAACGCGCGTTTCTAAACGCGCGTTTCAGCTTTTTTTTAACAGAGGTTTCATCTGCGTCTCGTGTGCATGAGGCCTTAAAGTTACCAGTGGTTTCAGTGTTGTGAGAAATGTGTCAAGTGACAATACTAAGAATACAGAAATGAGGAAACAGAGTAAATCTGTGAACATGCAATTAATCTTTGTAGTGGATGACAGCGGTTCATAATTCACAATATGCCAATGTATTTAATATATTCCATTGATGTTAGCACAATTAACAGAGTGATATAACCTTGCGAAAAACTTTACCAACAAACCTTAACATCAGAGTTAAATTCCAGGACAGATAATCTGAATAATTAAAGAATGCCAAGCAAACATTTAGTAATTAATGTGTAAAGCAAAATAGCTATTTATCCTAATCTGCTGCTTATTTGTGGATGCACAGCTTGAAGGAAAAAAATAAATGATCTATGAAGTTTTGGGTCTAGCAGGAAATTAAAGTGGTCTTCATCAGCATCTTGCCTTTCTGTGTATTGGAATTGGAATTTTAGTTTCTGAATGCTGGTTTGGGATTATCATGGTAAATCTTTTTAGTTTGAAGTTACAGGAGTATTAGACCCCTTTCACACTGGGGCGCTTTACAGGTACTACATCACTAAAAATAGTGCCTGCAAAGTGCCCTGAAAGAGCCGCTCCTCACACTCCAGTGTGAAAGTCCGAGGGCTTTCACACTGGAGAGGCGCGCTTGCAGGACACAAAAAAAAAGTCCTGCTAGCAGCATCTTTGGAGCGGTGTGTATACCGCTCTTTCACGGCTCCTGACCATTTAAATGAATGGAGCAGCGTGGCTATACCACCGGCAAAGTGCCACATCCACTTTAACCCTTTCTTGGCCGCTAGCAGGGCGGTAAAACTGACCAGCTAGCGACTGAATACCAGCGCTAAAACATTGGTAAACAGGCATTAAAAATAGTGCCGTTTTACCGTTGGTGCACCCACTGCCCCAGTGTGAAGGGGGCCTTAAAGTGGATGTGGCCCTTTGCTGGCTTTTAACCGGCCCTTGGGACACAGTTTTATTCACTTACACCAATGAAGGGCACAATGCCTACCAATTACATCAATGATGGGACACAGTTCCCCCAATGACACCAACAATGGGTCCCGATGGCACGATGATGGGACACAATTCCTCCCAATGACACCATCGTTGGGGCGCAATTCCTTCCAATGACACCAGTGATGGGGCACAATTCCTCCCACTTACACCAATGGTGGGGAATTGTTTACTCCCACTGATGAAGGGACATTTTGTACTTCCAATGGTCCAGCTCCCCCCAACCTTATTGTCTGAAGGACAGTAAAATGGCGCTTTGTTTAGAATGTTTGGAGACCCCTGGTGTAAACAAACACACTTTGCAGAAGATTAGCAGCACTGATTTTCAACAAAGATGATAAAAGATGAACAGTAGTTTACGACAAAATGGCGATTGTTTTTGATCCACAGCACATTATCAAGCAAAATGTGATTCAGGGTTTATATCTACCTCAAGCCACATGTCCTACTGCGACTTTGTTAGTTAGAAATATAGACAGAGGGAAATAAAGACAAATGGAGGGAAATAAAAACAGATAAAATGAATCCTTTATATACAAGCCAATCGAAGCTTAGGCTCTTGCTGTGAAAGACTGCTGCTGGGTGACGAGGCTGAGTGCTGACAACACACTAAAATGTACAAGTGCTCCTTTTTTTGTTTTGGGCAACCCAATGGGGTACACCCTGTTATTTAAGGATTGACCTGACCTGCAACACAGTAATATTACTCCTTCAGCTATTTGTTCTTCCAGTAAGGAGCTAGTATGATTGCAGAGCCAAGGAAAGACCACAAGTTACATACAAAGGATAAAGATAGACAATTGCTTTACAGTATTTGTCTGTTGAATAAATCATCCTTCAGGGTAATTAATCTTGAAGGGACTGCTCATGTTAATTATTTTAGTGTGTAGTATTTTAAAGAAGCAGTACTTTGGTTACTACTTTATGTTGGAAAAGGAAATTGTTACTGCACAGTTGTTCAAGGTCCCAATATAGACTCAAGAGCTCACAGATAGACATGTTTGGAATATAATGCTGCAGTTAACTTAGCTAGATAAAGAAACGTGAACTGTTATACTATGTTTGCTGATGTCCTAATGCCAAAACTGTGATCCCACTCTGCTTTAATAATTTCTCTTATTGTGAGCACACAGTTGCCACTGAATACCATTGCCTATTATTCATAATTATCTAAATTTACTGTGTCCCAAGATTTCAAGGCTGTCACCAAACTCAGGTAGGAGCTATAGTTGCATACTTATCAAAGCCAACACAG
This sequence comes from Lithobates pipiens, assembly GCF_037356315.1. NCBI lineage: Eukaryota > Metazoa > Chordata > Amphibia > Anura > Ranidae > Lithobates > Lithobates pipiens. Next base: position 64,317,233 of record NW_027507791.1, read on the forward strand.
TGAGCCAATGAGAAGAGAGTGTTGACAGGGCCGAGCCACACTCTGTCTAAATGCACGGACAAAGCAGCGGCACAGGTGCCCCAAAAGCAAGCTGCTTTCTGTGGGGGCACTCGTCAGGAGGAAGGGGCCAGGAGCATCGACACGGGCCACGAGAAGAGGAGTATCAGACCTGCTCGGTGCAATTTCCCTTTAAAGGGGTTGTAAACCCTCATGGTTTTTGACCTGAATGCATTCTATGTATTCAGGTGAAAAACCTTCTGTGGTGCTGCAGCCCCCGTTTTACTTACCTGATCCCATTCCTTCTTTGGCCGGGAACAAGCACACCAGCGCTACCTGGTGTCTTGTGTCCTGATTGGATAGATTGATAGCAGCACAGCCATTGGCTCCCGCTGCTGTCAATCCTATCCAATGATGCCACATTGGGGGATGGGGCCAAGTCCTACATTCTATGTGAATGGACACAGATGCAGAACTCAGGAGCACGTCCGCACGGTGTCCACCAAGGAGAGCGTTTCTCCAAAGTGGACACTCGATGCAGGGATGAGCCACCAGCACCGCTGAGGGACCTCAGAAGAGGATGATTGGGGCCACTCTGTGCAAGTGAAGGTAAGTATGACATGTTTGTTTTTTAAAAACAAGGGTTTACAACTCCTTTAAAGCTGAACTCCAAGAATAATATGCGCTGTATACTTACATTGCTCCAGCTGGGCACAATGTAAGTACAGTTATCGCGTACCTGATGGTCTGCCAGGGAAGTTGAAAATAACTGTAGTAGTTGTGCTACTATGGTGATGGCTGAAATCTTTGGGGTCCGGGTAAGACTTTCTGCAAGCAGCTTCCTCTCTGCACATTGAGGGTCAACATCTCTGTGCTGCTGCCATTCATAGAATACCTTGCATTTTTTTTAAACAATACTAAACATTTTCTAATTGGATGAGATGGAGAGGATGAACAAGGATGTCACAAGCTCAACCTTGTCCAATTGGAGAACATTTAAAATAGGCATTATAAAATCCAAAATTGGCTATAAGTGCCACATCCCAATCCAAACAGTAAGTATCTTGCATTTGCCAAGTATAATTGGGATTTTAGAGGCACAACACATTGTTTAAAATCATCATATTTATTAATTCATGTATGAAAAAGGACAACATATTTGTACATTAATTTATACCACATATATCATTTATACAAAAAAATGAAAACTTTAAAAAGGTACAGACATTACTTCTGATGCAATACTGTAACTATTAGTTTAATAATACTAATCTATATTAAACTTGAGTTGACTAGTAGTTTCTTAAAAAAAGCTCAACGCCTTTCTAGAATGTGGTCCTCTTCATCAGGAGATACATGTGTGCAACAATATGAAGATAAGTAATGCATGTTACAAGTCAGAATATATAAATTAATAATAATAAATACATACATACACACAATTGAAGAAAAGGGAACATTTCCAGCAGTGTGAGTGTAAAAAACTAAATTTACCCCCCAAAAAAGAGGACAAGTGGAGGAGATACAAGGAGCAAGGCCTGAAGGAGCCCCCCATCGCTCAATGAAACACCAGGCTGTAGAGGGAGTTGCCAGTGGAGGAGATACAAGGAGCAAGGCCTGAAGGAGCCCCCATCGCTCAATGAAACACCAGGCTGTAGAGGGAGTGGCCAGTGGAGGAGATACAAGGAGCAAGGCCTGAAGGAGCCCCCCATCGCTCAATGAAACACCAGGCTGTAGAGGGAGTGGGAGCAGCTGGTTGAGGCTCTCTGTGGCTTGTTGAGAGGGTGAGGTAGTCACTACAGGCTTCTGAGTGGATCCCGGCCATATGGTCGTGATCTTTTCAGAGCCACCTGGACCAGCTCTGACATCAGCCAATAGAAAGTTTTAGCCCGATGTCTGCTGAAAACAGGTCACAGGAGTGATCCACAGGGGAAGCATACCAAAACAAAAAAAGAAGAGGTTTGGTTATACATCTTTAAAATTTGTCAGCAAAAAAAAAAAAAAAAAGGAATATGGCTTTAAACATGAACCTTCATATTTTTTGGTACACTAATAAAATAATTATCCATTCTCCAAACACTTGCTTTCTTTAGTATGATCTGACAAGGGATATAAAGGACCGGTCTTATTGCGAGGAAACGATGAGTCACCTTCAGAGGTTTCCTTGAATGGAGCTAGACTGCATCAGCCTGTCAATGTAACCTCTTTCCACTTAAACGTTAATGGAATATATTATTGAGTAAATCCCACTTCCACTAAAGCATGAATGACATAAGAAAATGCAGGCAGAGAGCAAAAGGAACAGTACGAGGCTCTGGGTTACAAATAGTGTATGTGACTTGTACACCATCGCTCCCTCTTTGGTCCTCATTTGACAAGCATGCCGCCAATTCTATCTGGGCCGAGAATGGCTTATCTCAAATGTACCAAGTTGTGACTTCTCTCTGTGTTGGGATACTCACAAGGGGGGGATTGCCATTTCCTCTTACAAGGCAGATACTGTATACACACAGGGAATTGTCAAGCCATTACAAATGTGAAATAAAATGAGTTATTTAAGGTGATTTATGAAAGTGATTGTGCTGTGATTTACATTGCTCGTGGTGAATTGATGGATTGAGCTTGTCATCCTGAGGTCAACAACTCATTGTAACATACATGCAACTCGAGGGAAAAGCGTGCCTGAAGTACAAGTATGACACAACTTGATATTTTTAGGATTTTTTTTCTTTGTATATTTTAGCATAACAGTGGGTTTATACAGAGGACATGTGCTCGATTTTTTTTCCAGGAAATACCCATGCTCTACATGTACAAGTAAAGTATTAAAGTGTTGGTAAAAGACACCCTTACTTTGCCCATTCAGTGCAAAGTGACAGTGTCTTTGTGTAGCCAAGACTCACCTCTCCAACAACCCAACGCTTCTCCCTCTGTCTGAGCAGCAAAACAACTGTTTTCGGCTGATATCTAAGCCTAGAGGGGTAGTAATGTTCTCTTGCCCTTGTCATATGACAGTAGTTGGCTTATTAACAAATAAGCTCAAGCATGGCATAATCAGAAAACACACCAGGTATTTTGTGGCAACTTTGATGGAATAAGGAGCAGTGGAGGATCGCTGAGCGGGTAAGAATCAGTGGCTGAGGGCAGTAGCTTTAACCAGGCACTGCCATGTTGCCCTGATTACCAGTCCTAAGCAACAGTGTCTCAGTGAAGTAGTTTACCAGGATTATGGCTAAAGATATCAGCTATAACCGCTGTATCTTTTTTTTTTTTTTTTTTACAGCCAGCAGCTGTCTTTCTCATAAAAGCAGTCCGAGTGGCTCATGAGCCGTTGGAATGCTCTCAGAAGCGGCAGGCTTACCATTTGCCACTGGTTCGTCCTAGAAACGATCCGATGCTGTGGCCAGCTGGTCCCTTAGGTGTTTAAAGAGTAGATCCTCTTTGATTGCCTTTATAGCCTTGGAAGACTGGAGCAACCTCATGACATCACTTCCAGTCCAGGCTGGAAGTATTTTTTATTAAGGCAAAAGGGCTTTTGATTTTTTTGATCTTTTGCTTTAAAAGTTCCGAAGAGATTTGGGGTATTTTTGACCCCAGGTCTCTCCATAAGGAGGACCTGTCATCCTTATTTCTATTACAAGGGATGTTTTCTAGTACTGTAATAGGAATAAAAGTGATATAAAACATAAATAAAGGGACAGTGTTAAAATAAAAAATAAAATAAATAAGAAGAAGATATTTTCCACGCATAAGGAACCTTACAGTGAGAGTAATAATTCTAGTGCTAGACCTCCTCTGGGGTAACCTGTAAAGGTGTTTATAGCGTTGCCTATGGAGGTTTTTTTAAGTACTGTCATTTTTTTGCCATTCCAGCATTCACAATTTTAAAGCATGACGTGTTAGTTCTCTATTTACTTGGCGTAACATCATCTTTCATATTTTACAAAAAATGGGTATATATAGTGTTTTTGTTTTCATTCATTCAAGTGTATTTTTCCCCCCAAAAAATTGCATTTGCAAAATTACTGCGCAAATACAGTGTGACATAAAAAATTGCAACAATCAGCATTTTATTCCCTAGGGTCTCTGCTAAAAACAAAATGTATAATGTTTGGGGGTTCTAAGTAATTTTCAAGCAAAAAATACAGATTTAATCATCAATGTGCTTTTGTGCTCCGCATCCTTACATCATTGTGGCCCCCTCCTTATCAGTGTGCCCTTCTCTCCTTACATCAATGTGCCCCTTGCTTACATCAGCATGCCTTCCTTTGCATTAATGTGCCCCTCTACTTTAAAGTGGAAGTAAACCCTCCTATCGTTTTCAGCCAAGGAAGCTGGCATCTTGGCCTCCATTTAATCTTTAACTGCCATGAAGCTGCACATGTGATCAGTTATGACACCAGCCATTGGATGGTTTGACAGTTTGGTTGAGAGCACAACCAATGTGACAGTTAGCATTTCCGGCATGCCGGGAATGTAACAGTTTTTTCAAACTGTTAGATCGATGGGTTTACTTCCGCTTTAAGCAGCATGGCTGTAGCAGCAAAGTGGGAACTGGAAGGCAGATCAAGTGTGTGTAGGGAAGTTCTGTTCTCCTCCGGGAGCTGGGGGTGATGTCATTTATTGTTAGGACGAGATGGGTCCTAGCATTGAAGGACTGGGGGGAGGGGGGGGTGCTCTGAGTTTCAGAGCCCTGTCCTAAGCAGTGCACTAGTGATCACAGAGAATGGATCTTTCAACTGCAGCCAACAATGACAAGAGTAGCTGAAAGATTGGTTCTGTGTGATCACTTCACTGTTTAGGAGAGCTCAGCTAGGATGGCATTCCTCTGCATAGCTCCTAGCTGTCCCTGATTTCGAGGGACTGTCCCTGATTTCGAGGGACTGTCCCTGATTTGGAACAAAGACCCTCTGTCCCACTTTTCCCCTCATTTTGGTCTGATCTATACAGTTGTATATAAAATGCACTTTTTATCTTTCAAAAAGTGTTTCCCAGTGCTAAACCTTTCATCCAAATTTGAAATTGCTGCATCAGTAAATACTAAAAGCCAATATAAAGGAATAGTAGTGGTGTAAAAAAAAAAAAAAGCCCTTGTGTATTTAATTATCCTTTTTTTTGTTAATTCTCCTTTAAGGGGATGTGGCGTGTCCTATGTTGGGAGGTATGCCTCCGTGTGTGTGGTGTGGAAGCACATGGTGGGAATAGGGCACAGGAGAGTGATTTATAATGCACAAAGGAGGAGAGATAAGCAGAGTGAGGATTGTCACATTGCAGTGAAATAAAGAGAATGACAGTCACTCTTGTCAGTGGGGCAGGAGAATCACGGAAGCCCTGGGTGCACCCCCCCTTACTACATATTAACCACTTAAGGACCGTCTCACGCCGATATACGTCGGCAGAATGGCAAGATTGGGCACAATCACGTACCTGTCCCCACCCGGTCCTGAGCTCCGTGGCCGCAGGACCAGCGGACCCGATCGCCGCTGGTTTCCCGTGATCGGGTCACAGAGCTGAAGAACGAGGAGAGGTCTGTATAAATAAACCTCTCCCCGTGCTTCCTAGTGTGGTTGTCACCGATCGTCTGTTCCCTTTTAAAGGGAAAGACGATCAGTGATGTCACATGCCAGGCCATGCCCCCTACAATAAAAAAAACACATAACATCACACATAACCCCTACACTGCCCCCTAGTGGTTAACTCATTCACTGCCGGTGTCATTTACACAGGAATCAGTGCATTTAAATAACACTGATTGCTGTATAAATGACAATGGTCCCAAAAATGTGTCAAAAATGTCCGATGTGTCTGCCATAATGTCACAGTCACAATAAAAATCGTTGATCGCCGCCATTACTAGTAAAAAAAAAAAATATCTTAATAAAAATGCTATAAAACTATCCCCTATTTTGTAAACGCTATAATTTTTGCGCAAAACCAATCAATAATCGCTAATTGCGATTTTTTTTTTTTACCCAAAATATGTAGAAGAATACGTATCGGCCTAGACTGAGGAAAAAAATTATTTTTTTATATATATTTTTTGGGGATATTTATTATAGCAAAAAGTAAAAAATTATTGCATTTTTTTCAAAATTGTCACTCTATTTTTGTTTATAGCACAAAAAAATAAAAACCGCAGGGGTGATCAAATACCATCAAAAGAAAGCTCTATTGTGGAAAAAAAAAAAGGACGCCAATTTTGTTTGGGAGCTACGTCGCACGACCGCGCAATTGTCAGTTAAAGCGACGCAGAGCCCGAATCGCAAAAAGGGGCCTGGTCCTTTGGCTGCAAATTAGTCCGGGGCTTAAGTGGTTAAGACGGCGCCCAGGGCAGGTGTCCCTTCTGCCCATTCCTCTTCCTGGCCCTGGGGGGGGGTTGCAGCCCAACCCAGCACCTACCTAGACCCAGGCCGTTTTCAGTTTACTGTAGTCAGATTAGATGTGATACCAGGTTACTATGGGTCACTCCGTTTTTTTTTAACTATTTCCTTAATGAGGAAATGGCATGATAATGGAAAGGTGTTATGTGCCTCATAACAAGGCAAGCTAAAGGAAAGAGTAATTTAACCTGAAATGCAATATGTGTATAGAGAAAGATAATTGTGCTATAATCTTACCTGTAGGCTACATATAGCATCTGTCCAAGCTGCCAGAGTTATGCAGTATAAGCATCACCTCATTTTCTTGTAGTGTAAGCGCACTGTGAGAGTCCATCTGTAGTCGGACCTGGGTCACCTTGTCCCTTACTCTCTCCTTTACTTAAATGTGGTTTTGGAGAAAACAAATTGTTCTAAATTAAGCCGGCAGGGTAATTTGACATTGCTTTTTTTTTTTTTTTTAGTTCTTCATGATACAAACTATAGGCTTCTTTGAATGTTTAGTAATATGCCCCCTAACCCTAATTAACTAAAGTTCCATACTACCCAAGCTTATTATATAGCTGAAAAAGAACCTGTATCATTTATTACACAAAATGTTGTGGGGGTGAAGGTTAGAGGAGGAAAATACTCCTTCTGGTTCCTTCGTGATGAACTTTTTTTCCTTTAAAAGCAGCAATATTTTCCACAACAAGCTGAAAAGCCATAAAAAAAATATAGCAAACTCAAAAACATCAACAGCTAACAAGAAAAAAACCTTCATAAAGAGCTTAAAGTGAAGGGTGTAAATAATTTATTTCTGTTACCTAATAACAATTAAACTAAATATTTTGTCTTCCAATCAAGTGCAATACATTTTTAAAACAACCAAACAATCTTATTATTATTGGCCTTGGAGTTATCGCTTTGACCCAAGTCCAGTCCAGGAACAGCAGGGGGGAGGATTTCTTGGACCAAAATTTGGTTACTTTATTAATTGTGACCAATTATGTCCTATGCCTTTGCTGCGGGAGCTCCAGATGTTTTTCGGAATTATCTCCTGACGATGGACCCCTGCTTTCACCAACTCTTGGCATTGGCCCCCTATATTAAGAAGCAGGACACATGCACGTGGCTTTTATTTTATTTTTTGGTTGAATAATAAAGATTTGATTTGTTGTATTTTCTATATTTTTGAATGTATAGAATGCACTTTTTGGTTAAGTTCTACTGGCAGATAGCATGTCTAATTTATTTGTTTTAAATGCACAATAGAAAAAATTGTGAAGAATAATACTTGGCTATGGCAGTTGCAGTTAAAAAAAATGTAAAATGTAATGTAAAATTGACAAGGGACACCAACATACCGTATATACTCGAGTATAAGCCGAGATTTTCAGCCTCTTTTTTGAGGCTGAAAGTGCCCCCCTCGGCTTATACTCGAGTCATCGCTGTCTGCCCGCTCGATCAGCGTGTCGAGCAGACAGACAGCGGCCATTCTATAATTCAAAAGCCGCGCCTCCGGCTCCGCCTTCGCCTGTGATAGGCGGAACACTGAATTTCCCAGCAGCCTGTGTTCCGCCTATCACGGACATCGTCTCATCCTCGTACTACGGACGAGGATGATACGATGTCCGTGATAGGCGGAACACAGGCTGCTGGGAAATTCAGTGTTCCGCCTATCACAGGCGAAGGCGGAGGCGCGGCTTTTGAATTTTACAATGGCCGCCGAGGCGCCGACGAAGAGGGCACGGGACGGAGGCAAGGCAAGGCACGGCACGGGACGGGACGGGACGGAGGCAAGGCAAGGCACGACACGGGACGGAGGCAAGGCACGGCACGGGACGGAGGCAAGGAGGCAAGGCACGGGACGGAGGCAAGGAGGCAAGGCACGGGACGGAGGCTCGGGACACAGGTAGGCTGGACACACACACACACACACACACACACACACACACACACACACACACACACACACACGGATGGATGGAGACACACACACAGGGATGGATGGATACACACACACACAGGGATGGATGGATGGATGGAGACACACACACACAGGGATGGATGGATGGAGACACACACACACAGGGATGGATGGATGGATGGATGGAGACACACACACACAGGGATGGATGGATGGATGGATGGACACACACACACACAGGGATGGATGGACGGACACACAGGGATGGACCGACACACAGGGATGGACGGACACACAGGGATGGACGGACACACACACAGGGATGGACAGGCATGTCTCACCCTCGGCTTATACACGAGTCAATAAGTTTGCCAGTTTTTTTGGGGGTAAATTGGGGGCCTCGGCTTATATTCGGGTCGGCCTATACTCGAGTATATACGGTAGTTGTATCTTTGATCTTAAAAACTGCGGGACAATGGTGTTGTGGTAACTTGCCCAAATAATAAATAAATAAATAAAATAAAAAAAACAAAGCATAATATTATTCTTGATATAACTAGAAAAAAAAACCTTTGAAAATTTGTTTGCAATAACGCCATCAGTATCACCAGCAAATCAGCTTCATTTTTATCCCATTAAACAAGAGAATGTGCGCTGCATTTCGAGATTTCATAATTTGCCATGTCATGAATGTTAATTCTCCATTACGAATGCTAGTTTACAAGACCGACCAATTCTGCCTCGTCCTTGCTTCTGCGCATGCGTGTTTGCACTTTGGACTTTTGTCCGATGGACTTGTGTACACGCGCTTGGAAAATTTGGCAGACATTTGTCCTGTTAAAATGTTAAAATCTGCAATCCAAGATTTGTCTATAGAAAATCCAACAATTGTCCAATGGAGCGTACAAACGGTCGGATTTTTCACCAACAGCCTGTCATCACACATTTCCCATCGGAAAATCCGATGATGTGTATGAGGCTTTAGAAGCATTAACAGATTACCAAAGGCAAGACACAAATTCAGTAATAAATATGTAAAGAGAAAAGCTTCTTACGTCTGTCTGCTTTTTGCCTTTTGAATGCCATGTTTAGAAGAAAAAGTAATGTTCTCTAAAATTTGGAGACTTTAGTAGAATTAAAACCCATCTACAGCCTGGTGTGGTCATGTGACAGAGGACATCAACTGCAATACTTCTTCTATAGCTTGACAAACATCTGTTCATACTGTCACATGAACAAGGTAGTGGTTCTGGGCAGGTTCAAAATTATATCAGCCCTGAAGAAGGGTGTATTCTAAAACTTCTGGAATGCATTGGCATATGTTATGGATGCTTTGTGCAAATAAATGGAAAAATTCATCCTGCCTCCAGACCTTTTATAGTTGGGCCTCTTAGCCCACGTACACACGGTCGGAGATTTTGCCAACCAAATCCGTCAGATTTTGCCCGTCGGATTTAGTCCGACAGATTGTGTCCGAAACTGTTGCATACAAACGGTCGGGCCAAGTTGGTGAAAAATCCGATCTTTCAGAACGTGATGACGTAATTTCGTTACGATGGGACTACATTCAGGCTAGTAGCCAATAACTTTGATGTAGGAATTTGATCTGAGCATGCGTGGCACTTGGTCCGATCAAAATGCGATACACATGATCGGATTAGGTCCGACCAGCCCAGTTGGTCGGGAAATATTTCCAACATGTTGGAAAATTGGGTCGGATGGAGATTCGGACAGAATCAGTCCGATGCATACCACACACAGTCGGATTATCTGACGACACGGTCCGATAAGACGCATTCCGACAGATTCTCCGACCGTGTGTACAGGGCTTTACACTATGACTTACCCAAAAATATGAAGGCCCTCTACTAGGGAAGACAAGCTGTCACGTACCTGGTGGAAGGAGCCCGGAGTGCAGGGAGCGGCCTCTCGTAAGACTCTGGCTCGAGATCCCCTGAGAGTGGGAACAGGGACTCTAGAGGTCAGAGGGCACAAGTGCCAAGTCAGTGATGGTGGGTATGGCCCTGGAGCTGGCGTCAGACAGCGGCGGGTGCAGGCAGGTGGTTCTGGAACAGCTGGTGAGCAGTCAGTGGCTGGCAGCAGGTGCAGGAGATAGTACAGGAACGGCTGGCAGCCGGGCAACAGGCAGCAGTGGTCACAGAAGGCAGACTGGAGCGACTGGCAGGCGGCAACTGACGACAGTGGTCACAGATGGCAGACTGGATCAGCAGGCAAACAGCAGGGTCAAACACAGGCCGGGTCGTCAACGGGCAGGCAGCAGAAGTACCGAAGGAGAAGGCAGAAGCGTGGTCAGGAAGTCCGAGGGTCAAGGCTGGCAGCAAGCAGGAGTAATCAGGAACAAGCCGGGTAGATCAGAGGCAGGAACAATCAGGTAGCAGAGGTAACTCACAGGAACGCTGTAGACAGAACAGCACCGGGCCACTAGAACGGATTCCTTAAAAAGCCCTCTGGGCGCCAAGAACGGTTGCATGGCGTGCCCGCGCGCGCCCACGTGAAACCGTGCAACCGTTCGTGACCCCGCGCACCCGCGTGCGCCCGTTCGTACCTGCTCGCACCCGCGTGCGTCCGTTCACGCTAACGCGCGCCCAGGAAGACCTGTTAGCGCTCAACGGACCAATTCTGTGGATAGGTCTTCCACGGGCCGCTGGATCTCGGGAACGACCATGACATTGCCCCCCCCAAGGGGCAGCCTCCGGATGCCCAATTGGGCCATTTTACTCGGGTGGGCCCTCTCAAAGGCGAGAATCAGTCTCCTGGCATGAATGTTAGATTCAGGTTCCCAAGAATTTTCTTCGGGCCCGTACCCTTTCCACTTCACCAGGAATTGAACTTGATTCCGTCTACGCCTACAGTCCAAGATAGATTCCACCTCGTACTCGACTTCACCGTCGATGATCACAGGTTCAGGTGGAACAACCCTCCGGCTGTCAAAGGGATTCGGGACGGCTGGTTTGAGTAAAGCTACATGGAATACGGGGTGAATCCGGAACGATTCTGGCAGTTTTAGCTCAAATGCTACGTCATTTATCTTCTTCACAATTGGGAAGGGACCCACAAACCTTGGCCCCAACTTCTTAGTAGGACAGGCCATCTTTAGGTTCAACGTGGAGAGCCAAACCTGGTCCCCAACTTTGAGTTCAAGTTCCCCCCTTCTCCTCCTGTCAAAGACTTCTTTATTATATCTTTGGGTTTTTGCCATGGTCTCCTGCAGCAGTCTGTTATTGGAGCTGAAAAAGTCAATACTCTCCTGGACCGCTGGTACCGGGATTTCAGGCAGGTCTTGGGACAGAAATGAGGGATGGAAGCCATAGTTAGCGAAGAACGGGGACTGACTTGTGGCAGAGTGGATGGAGTTATTGTAAGCAAATTCTGCTAACGGGAGCAAAGGAGCCCAGTTGTCCTGAGAAAAAGACGAGAAGCAGCGCAGGTACTGCTCCAGCGTCTGGTTCGTCCGTTCTGTTTGCCCATTGGTCTGTGGGTGGTAAGCAGATGAGAGACAAAGATCAATCTTCAAGGCCCTGCAAAGTGCTCTCCAGAATTTAGACGTGAATTGCACTCCCCGATCAGAAGTAATGTTTGCGGGAACGCCATGTAGCCTCACAATTTCTTTAATAAATACCTTGGCTGTTTCCGCAGCGGAGGGGGTGCCCTTCATCGGCAAGAAGTGGGCCATCTTGGTTAGCCTGTCCACTACCACAAAGATTGTGGAATAGCCTTCTGATGGTGGAAGCTCTACGATAAAGTCCATTGATATCATCCGCCAAGGCCTCTCTGGAACTGGTAATGGTTTCATCAGACCCCAGGCCCTGGACTTGTTGCTTTTGTTCCGGATGCAGATGACACATGCCTCCACATACTTCTTACAGTCAGACTTCAACTGGGGCCACCAAAAGGTGTGCTGAACCAATTCGGTGGTCTTGAGGGCTCCGAAATGGCCAGCCAGTGGGTGATCATGGCATGCACTGAGGACTGGCACCCGAGTTTCCTGGGGAACAAAAATTTTGCCTTCATGCCAGAGAAGTTCGTCTTTGGCCAGAAGTGTGACGTTAGGTGGAGGAGTGGCACCAGCAGAAGCTTGCCTGATCAGAGACAGCAAATCTGTTTGAAGGAGAAGAAAGTTCCCTGAGGTCAGGATGGTATCTGGATGTGGAGAAGTCTCTGGCTCGTTGAACATTCGGGACAGGGCGTCCGGTTTGGTATTCTTGGACCCCGGGCGATAAGTTATATGAAATGAAAACCGGGAAAAGAAAAGAGCCCATCTGGCCTGACGTGGCCTCAACCTCTTGGCGGACTTCAAATACTCCAGATTTTTATGATCTGTGTAAATAAGGATTGGATGTGTGGCCCCCTCCAGTAGGTAGCGCCATTCTTCGAGGGCCACTTTAATGGCTAATAGCTCCCGATCTCCGACGTCGTAATTCGCCTCTGCTTCGGATAGCTTACGGGAAAAGAATGCGACTGGGTGCAAACGGGACCTAAGCCCATGTCTCTGGGATAGAATCGCCCCAACCACAATCTCAGAGGCATCGACCTCTAGAATATAAGGCCGGGTCGGGTCAGGGTGCTTGAGAATAGAGGCCGACACAAACAAGTTCTTTAGAGTAGAGAAGGCTTCCTGAGCCTCTGAGGACCATTGAAACTTCAGACCCTGCCTGGTCAGTCTTGTGATGGGGGCTATAATAGTGGAAAATCCTCTAATAAATTTCCTATAAAAATTCGCAAATCCAACGAATCGCTGGACCCCTTTTCTGTCAGTGGGAGCGGGCCAATCACGGATAGCGGAGATCTTCTGAGGGTCCATCTCGATGCCATCTACAGAAATTACCAGCCCCAGAAATTGGATGCTTTGTTGTTCGAAGGTACATTTCTCCGGTTTGGCATATAGCCCGTGAAGTCGGAGTCGGAATAGTACTTTCCTGACATGTTCCCGGTGTTCTGCCAGGGAGGAGGAGAAGATCAAGATGTCGTCCAGATAGGTAATGACGAACAGGTCTAGGTAGTCTCTGAAGATGTCGTTGATGAAGTGCTGGAATGTGGCGGGAGCGTTACATAAACCGAAGGGCATGACCAGGTACTCAAAATGCCCGAAGCGAGTACGGAAGGCAGTCTTCCACTCGTCGCCATCACGGATGCGGACCAGATTGTAGGCCCCCCGGAGATCCAGCTTCGAAAATACTGCTGCTGACCCCAGTCTTTGGAAGAGTTCCGGCACAAGTGGTAGAGGGTAACGATTCTTAATAGTTATCTTGTTAAGGGCCCGGTAGTCAACGCAGGGGCACAGGGTCTGGTCCTTCTTTTCCACGAAAAAGATTCCCGCTCCCGCCGGTGAAGTAGAGGGACGTATAAATCCCTTCTTTAGATTATCATCCAGGTAGGTCTTCAAGGCCACCAACTCTGTCTCTGATAGTGGGAAAATTCTCCCAAAGGGGATTTCTGCCCCTGGAAGTAATTCAATAGGACAGTCATATGGCCTGTGAGGGGGTAAGGTCTCCGCACCCTTTTTACTAAACACATCCAGGTAATCATGGTAGGCAGGTGGTACAGCTTGGTGGGTTTCTGCGTCAACTTCCAGGCAGAGCAACGAAGAGGAGGCCTGGTCGGTTCCCGACAAGCAGTGCTGGAGACAGTAAGGTGAGGGGAATCTTAATTCCCCGGTGGACCAGTCAATAAGGGGGTTATGTGCCCTTAGCCAGGGCATGCCGAGAATGATAGGGAAGAGGGGGGACGTAATAACATCCAGACAGAGCAACTCTTGGTGGATCCCGGCAATAGAGGTTAATAAGGGCTGAGTCTCCTGGATTACAGGACCGGACTTGAGAGTAGAACCATCGGCCAGATGTATAGAAAGTCCCCTTGCCCTGGGCCGGAGAGGGATGTTATGTTTTGTGGAGAAAGATAAGTCCATAAAGCCACTGCAAGCTCCCGAATCAATAATGGCGTTGGTCTGGACGTTCCCTCCTGGTAGCTGCAAGGAAATGGACACAGTCAAATGGGAGGTAGTACTAGGACAGTCTAACGTAAGGGCAGGAGATACGGAGAGACACTTACGGAGCTTGGCAGGGCAACTACGCACAAAGTGTCCAGACCCTCCACAGTATAAGCAGAGATTTCCCTCCCGACGGCGTTGGCGTTCTTCTGGCGTTAAGGAAGGCCTAAGTAGGCCCAGCTGCATGGGCTCGGGGAGATCCTGATTCGTCGTGGTGACAGCGGGAGAGGCAGGATGAGGAGAGCTGGGGACCCGAGGAAGCATCCACACCGGACGAGGAATTGTTGAGGACCGCTCCAGACGGCGTTCCCTCAGCCGCCTATCTATTTGGATAGCTAGTTCCACCAATGCTTCTAGAGTCTCTGGAATGCCCACTCGGGCGAGCTCGTCCTTTAAGGGTTCCGATAGGCCCATACGGAACTGATAGCGTAATGCTGCATTGTTCCAATCTGTGTCGGAACTCCAGCGTCGGAATTCCGACTCATAGTCCTCTACAGGTCGGCGGCCCTGCTGTAGTGAGTGCAGGGCTGCTTCAGCGGTGGCGGTTAATTGTGGGTCTTCATATAACCGCGACATGGCCCGAAAGAAGATGTCCAGGGTTTCAAGGGAAGGATCCTTCCTCTCTAGCAAGCGGTGGGCCCAGGACTGAGGTTCGCCAGTTAGTAGAGAGATGACATAACCCACCTTGGTGGCCTCGAGGGAAAAGGTACTGGGCTGGAGAGCGAAGAAAAGTTCACACGAATTGCGAAAGGTCCGGAATTTTCCACGATCTCCAGAGAATCTCTCGGGTGTGGGCACCCTGGGTTCGGGGGGCAGCATCACTACAGAAGGAGTAGCAGAAGTCCCGGAAGCAGCTGGGGAGGCAGTAGACAGGGCCTGGACCCGTTCCTCCAGCTGACTATAGCCCTCCTGTAAACTCTTCACTGCTTGGGTGAGTCCTGCGAGGTGGCGGCAAAGTTCGTCCATAGGAAAGGCTCCCTGCGTGGGCTCGGACATGGCTGTTCTGTACTGTCACGTACCTGGTGGAAGGAGCCCGGAGTGCAGGGAGCTGCCTCTCGTAAGCCTCTGGCTCGAGATCCCCTGAGAGTGGGAACAGGGACTCTAGAGGTCAGAGGGCACAAGTGCCAAGTCAGTGATGGTGGGTATGGCCCTGGAGCTGGCGTCAGACAGCGGCGTGTGCAGGCAGGTGGTTCTGGAACAGCTGGTGAGCAGTCAGCGGCTGGCAGCAGGTGCAGGAGATAGTACAGGAACGGCTGGCAGGCGGGCAACAGGCAGCAGCGGTCACAGAAGGCAGACTGGAGCGACTGGCAGGCGGCAACTGACGACAGTGGTCACAGATGGCAGACTGGATCAGCAGGCAAACAGCAGGGTCAAACACAGGCCGGGTCGTCAATGGGCAGGCAGCAGAAGTACCGAAGGAGAAGGCAGAAGCGTGGTCAGGAAGTCCGAGGGTCAAGGCTGGCAGCAAGCAGGAGTAATCAGGAACAAGCCGGGTAGATCAGAGGCAGGAACAATCAGGTAGCAGAGGTAACTCACAGGAACGCTGTAGACAGAACAGCACCGGGCCACTAGAACGGATTCCTTAAAAAGCCCTCTGGGCGCCAAGAACGGTCGCACGGCGTGCCCGCGCGCGCCCACGTGAAACCGCACAACCGTTCGTGACCCCGCGCACCCGCGTGCGCACGTTCGCAACCTCGCGGCACCTGCGTGCACCCGTTCGTACCCGCTCGCACCCGCGTGCGTCCGTTCGCGCTAACGCGCGCCCAGGAAGACCTATTAGCGCTCAACGGACCAATTCTGTGGATAGGTCTTCCACGGGCCGCTGGATCTCGGGAACGACCATGACACAAGCCTTTCTTTGAGAGCAGTTTTTGTTTAAAACCTTTCAAAAGCTAAGCTGATATAGCCAGGGCCGTCTTTAAGGCAGGGCAAAAGGGGCAGCTGCCCTGGGCCCTGTCATTGTTGAGGGGCCCAAAGCAGCTGCCCCATACTTGCCAACTATCCAGGTTTAAATTCCCTCGTCCCTTGAAGTTTTATTCCTGTGCTGTGTCCCGATATCTTAGTGTAAAGTACTGCTACTAATGCTGCCCAGCTCTGCCCTATTGTTGATGACTCACCTGCAGACCCTGTGTTTACATGTAAATAACCTGCATTCATATGTAAATAGCGGCAACAATACTAAGTAAATAGCTGCGGCTGGCGGCATTGATATGTAAATAAAGGAGGCATTCCTATGTATATCATGCTCCCCTGCTGTGAGGAGGTGATGTGCTGTAACCTCTAGCAACTAATCAGTGAGCCATAACGTGTGCTGTAACCTCTAGCAACTAGTCAGTAAGCAGTAATGATATGCTGTAACTGCTGGCAACCAATCGCAATTGCTGCCTGATCTGATACAGAAAACTGATTTTAAGTCTAGCTGCTATTTATTGTATGTCTCAGAGTAGTTGGAGAGGGAAATTGCATGGGGGGGGGGGCCCCAAGAAAATTTTTGCCCAGGGTCCAATCTATATTAAAGACGGCCCTGGATGTAGTCACCATCAATCTTGCTTTGATCCTGTTTTGATCCAGCGCCACTAACACCAATGAAAGAATTTTGTATTTAATGACATCAACTAGCCCACTGTCCATATCCACATCAACAAGCTGCTATGAGGAATAAGCATTCAGTGGCAATGACATTTCATTGTAGGCACAGTTGTTAACATTGCAATCTAAATAGTTGAATTCTGGTGGTCTAACATGATGAATGTTTTTAAAAAGACTGCTAGAAACTTCGCTCAGATCCTTTAAATTCTGCAACATTGCAAGAGTCTTCTAAAGATTGCACAGAAGCTGTAAGGAACTGTTTGATCGCTGCATGAAGCTCCATGCACACTGGCTTAAAAATTGCTGTTACTACAGGAGTTTAGTGTTCTGCCTGTAGAAGCAGCTCAATGTTATACAATGTGTCCATACACAGAAGGACAATTACAGGCATATTTTGAGTTCAATGTTTAGGCTCCATTCACCTTTCTTGGCATTCTGAATCGCAGCGATTCTGCCCGCGATTCTGCCCGCGATTCAAAATAGTGGCAAATTGCGGGACGTCTGTGCTTTCCTTGTCACTTCCAATGGCACCCCAATTGTGGTGCGATTTTACAAATACAAGAACTTATTTTGGGCAACAGGCATCTCACGATTCTTTTGGCGTGATTTTACAAGAACTTATCTTGGGCGACAGGTGTCCCGTGATTCATCAGGTGACAATCGCACAGCGCCTGTCGCCAAAAATTATTTCTTGTACTTCTTTTGGGCAACAGGAACTCCACGATTTTCTTTACGTGATTATCGCCCGACGAATCGTTGTGAAAGTGCTCCGCGATTTGCCGCTATATGAACTGTGGCGATGAAATGTTTGCTTAGTGTATGAGAGATATTGGCTCCAGGGTCCTCTCCAGAGAAGCAAAGACACAGTTCCTGTCAATTAGTAGCAGATTTTTAAGGCAAACAACAAAATATGTTGAGTGTCTGTGCACAGCTGGTGAGTACCTCAAGTGGGAAAATGCAATACCATACAAACAGTAAGCAGCCTTTTTAGCAGTAGCGTGAGAGACAGGTGCCACCACAATGCTTATCAGGGAACTCTAGGTGATGCACAGGCTGTGCAACTTAAAGCAGAGGGCCGGTTATAAAAAAAAAAAAAAAAAAGTCAGCAGCTGCAAACGCTGCAGCTGCTGACTTAATAAACACACTCACCTGTCCAGGGCGCCCGCGATGTCGGCCGCCCGAGGCCGACCCGTCCCTCGGCTCTCGGGTCCCGGCGCCGCCATCCCTTGTAAGGGAAACAGGCAGCGGAGCCTTATGGCTTCACTGCCCGTTTCCTACTGCGCATGCGCGAGTCCCGCAGCTACTGCGCATGCACGAGTCCCGCAGCGCTTTCTGAATGGGACGCGCTGTGTTCTGGAACACATAGTTCCCAGAACACAGCGCGACTCATTACCCAGAAGACGCCGCGACGAAGACAGAAGACAGAAGATCTCCGCGGAGGAGGAAGAGGAAGATTAGGAGAAAGTGCCTAGCAACAGGCATTTCTGGTAAGTAAAAAAAAAAATTTTTTTCATTTTTTTTTTTTTAGATTTTTTGTAATTTTTAACATTTTTTTGTTTTTCAGGGTGGCCCTCCCCTTTAAAGAGAAAGTAAAGTCTTCCTTTTTAATTGTACCTACAGTTAAGCCTATAATAAGGCTTACCTGCAGGTACTTGTAAATATCTCCTAAACTTGCAGTCATTCCAAGACTAGTGGGTCTGCATTGATGTGCGGCTTCATGGGATCCATCCTTTGTTCAACATTTGTTTGGAGCCGAGGCAAGCTCCTTCCCTTGCCTGTACTCACAGTGGTGGACACAGAAATGCTTTCCCTTGTAGCTTGAGCAGTACACATTTTCCATTACTGTTTAATACCCAATAGTAGTGCTATATATCCAAGAACCCAGACACCAAACCAGGTAGTAAAGGCAAACTTAATATATTGTCACCCAATATAGTTGGTAACTAGGCAAGCATAAAATGGATTAAATAGATAAAAAAAGGAAGGGGTCCACAACCCCTTTAGCCTGCCAACCCTGGAAATGTGATAAATAATTATAAAAGTGATATAGTAGATAATGTAAATATAAATAAAGTAGCTGTTAATAAGGCTTAATGGCATGAGTAATAAAAAAGGGAAAACTGATTTCATACCACGCTAAACAAACAAATATACATTTGTGAATAATCAGTAAATAAAGTGATATTGAATGTCCATACACCACTACCAAAACGAAAACCCCAAACAGGTGACAATGGTGTCTTCTTAAATCTTCAATAGATGAATAAATAGTGTATTTTCCTGCCACCAGCCCATAGGCAAACATCCAACCCACCAAAGGAAATTTAAACCCATGAGAGGTAGTCAAAACCAGCATAAGCAGACAAGTCTCACGGACGACGGCTCAGGAGATCACTGGGTTGGTATGATATCTCAATACCCAATAGTTGTGCTATAGTAAAGAAAGCAGGTACCAATCCACGTAGTAAAGACAAACCTAATATATTGTCACCCAATATAGTTGGTAACTAACCAAGCATTAAATGGATTAACAATAGTAATAACACAATTTAACAAAGTGATTAACAGAAAGGGCAAGGAATAAGATGACATTTGGTGTCCAGATCACCATAAATAGCAGGAAGGCCACCGCAAGTGCAGCAGTGAGCAGTAATAAAGTTTATTCTACTAAGTGCTGGAACTATTCTACCAGAGCACATTTATGACAGCGATGCTAGACCTAGACTGTAGGGTATGCACTGTTCAAAACTAAAGAAGGGTGGTAGCGGAGGGGACAGTAGAACAAAGGGGGCTTGCAGAATAATTATTAGAGGAGGGGTAGTTCTTTCAGATGTTCTTCTGCTGCTATTGTTGGGGCCCTTTAAGAACATCTTTGCACTTAACGACTATCCCTGTTAATCTACATGCAGTATAGGTACGGTATAGTCTTGACACAGGTGCAAGATGGATGTGGTTCAGATGCTGTAAAGATTTGGTATAGGTGCGGTCTAGGTTTAAAATAAGTGCGGTATAGAGTACAGTATGGGTGTGGTATGTATTTGCTACACTTTGGGGTCGACTTACTAAAGGTAAATCCACTGTGCACTACAAGTGCACTTGGAAGTGCAGTTGCTGTAGATCTGAGGGGAAGATCTGAAATGAGGGGAAGCACTGCTGATTTCTATCAACCAATCAAGTACAAGCAAAAATGCTGTTTTTTATTTTCCTTGCATGTCCCCCTCAGATCTACAGTGACAGCACTTCCAAGTGCACTTGTAGTGCACAGTGGATTTGCCTTTAGTAAATAACCCCCTATGAGTCACTGGATTAGTAGTTTACACAGGACTATGGATTACCATTGTGACAGCATTGTTACATGTCCATCCATAGCCCAAATTTTTTTTAACGGTTAACTTTTTTATTGTTTTTATAAACATAACACATAATAGTTACACAGGTGTATAATCAAAGCGAACATCGCTTCAGTCATAGTGCAATACATGGATCAGGTATACATTATGAAACAACATAAAAAAGTGTCATCTCTCAGCACAATCTACTCTAGTCAGGGCTCAGTTCCTGGCATTCTCTAAACCGTAATATCTTTATTATTTTCTGTACCCTAGGGGGCAAGTGGTATGGTACTGAGTTGACCCAGGAGTTCCATATTTTGGAGAACTTTTTTGGGCATCCTCTAGCTTCGTATGTTAACTTATATAAAGGTATTGCCTGGTTGCTTGGTTGATAATGGAAAGCCAGAACTTTATAGTCAATAGGGACTGAGATTTCCAGTGCATGGTTATTTTTTTTTTTTTTGCATAAAACATCACTATGCGTATAAAGGATTGTACATTTTTGGATAAATCTTCATCATCAATGTATCCCTGCTGACATGTAAGAGCAGGGGTGCCTAACCACTGGCCACATGTGGCCCACGGCACCCTCCGATGTGGCCTGCCATGTCTTGCTCTGAGATGGCGGGTCGGCAAGCCCAGATTGCGGGTTCCTGACCCACCATCTCTGAGCATTAGTGCGAAGAACGGAGCCGCCGCTAGAGGAAGCAGAGCCAATGCTTCCTGTATAGTGCCGGCTCCTTCACAAGCGGAGTAATACCAAATGTACTCTGTCTGTGACAGGAAGCATCAGCTCTGCTCTCTACTGCAGCTGCATGCTTTTGTCACAATTATGCTCGAAGATGGCGGGTCTGGGACAGCAGCCACCAGTACCAGCCACCAGTACCAGTACCCACCAGCAGTACCAGTACCAACCAGCAGTACCAGCCAGCAGTCCCAACCAACAGTAACAACCAGCAGTACCAGTACCAACAGTACCAGTACCAACCAGCAGTACCAGTCATCACTACCAGCCAGAAATACCCACCAGCAGTATCAGTACCCAACATCTGTACCAGACATCAGTACCAGCCAGCAGTATAAACCAGCAGTACCAGTACCAGCCAGCAGTACCTGCCAGCAGTACCAGCCACCAGTATCAGTATCAGCCAGCAGTACCAGTAACCGCCAGCAGTACCAGTACCCGCCAGCAGTACCAGCCATCAGTACCAGTACCAGCCAGCAGTACCAGTACCCACCAGCAGTACTAGCCAGCTGTACCAGTCAGCAGTACCCACCAGCAGTAGCAGCCAGCAGTAAAAGGTACTCACCAGCAGTACCATTCAGCAGTACCAGCCAACAGTACCAGCCAGCAGTACCAGCCAGCAGTATCAGCCAGCTGCAGGAATCCTGAGGAAGAAGTGAAGATTGAGGTCAGTTGAGGAGCAGGTAAACCGCTGTGCATCATTGTGAAAGCAGCCTTAGGCCCCTTTCACATGATCGGTCCGATTGGGTCCGTCTGTTTTTTTTTCAGGTGGACTCAAATGGACTCTCCATTCACCTCTATAGAGTGGCACATGTAAATGGACTCATGTCCATTCACACCCGCCTATCTGCAATTCGATTGCCTTAAAAAAAAAAACAGAAGGGGATCTGTCCACTTCGGTCTGGGCGGATCGGAGGGCCTTTAGGGTAGAGCAGGTTGCATCCGTGTCTGCTCTACATATGCAGATTGGACACAAACCTGCCATCCCCCTTTACGCTCATTGCTGCCCGTAACCGGTTAAAGTCAATAAAGTGTCCCTCATTCCTCAAAAGGTTGGGCACCCCTGTCTGAGGGGGATTACAAATGTTTGGTATCTTAGCTACCGAGCTGATGAAGTCCGTAACTTCCCACCAAAACTTCCTTATCGGAGCACATTCCCGCATTTGATGGAAGAATGTGCCATTGCCCATTCCGCATCGGGTGCATAAAGGAGAGGATAATCTCTTCAATATATATCTCAAATATGGTGTGAAGTATGATCTATACAATAGTTTTGTCTGTATCACCTTGTCCCTTGAGGAGATGATGGAGGGCACCTGCAGGGGAAGAATCTCTCCCCAGATCTCCATCAGCTCATGTAGTTGTGGAGTGGAGTAGAGTCTTATAGTAAGATGAAACTAATTTGGTGTGGGAGTGTCAGTCAATAGGTGTTCAAGTGGGGAAGATTGCATCTCGATATTTCGAAGCCCAAATTGTGCAGCTGCAGTATGTCTTATCTGTTGGTATTGAAAGTAGGCGTATGTCGGAGTCCAAAGTCTCTTTGAAATTTTGCAAAAGAGCGTAATGTATCCATATCCCAAATTGATCGCTATTTCTTTTGGCTCCCAGTGCTGAAAGGAGCAGTGGGGGAGAAAATTAAAGGGGGGTATGTATGGCAACTTTGGTGCCCATGTTGGTTTTGGG
The DNA here is from genome assembly GCF_037356315.1 of Lithobates pipiens. NCBI lineage: Eukaryota > Metazoa > Chordata > Amphibia > Anura > Ranidae > Lithobates > Lithobates pipiens. Next base: position 64,339,872 of record NW_027507791.1, read on the forward strand.
GTGCCATTTAGTTTTTCCTCTCTAGGGGTCTCCATCTCCTTTTTAGTTGTAGATATAAAAGATATGGATGAGTAAACCCTGGGTTGCAGTTGAGTTCAGTGGGAGTACAGTAAAGAAGCTAGTGTGGATAACATTTAGGCCCCTGTGGGAATTCAAAAATGTAGACCATTTTGTATGGCCTTTCTCCCCCCCTTGGAGGAATTCCGTGGACCTTTCCCCTTAGTGCCAGGAGTCTTTAGAACTCTGTAAGAGAGGGAACTCTGAAGTGGGCATAGCACTGTACTACACCAACCCTATCTGATGGAACCATAAACTGATAGACTGTTATTATGCCAATAACACCAGTAAAGAAGAGTTCCAAAAATAAGCAGACTGAACCTCGTCATTTCAGTAGTCTATACCTTGGGAACAAGAATTGTGATTAATGGATCAGGCAGGGGACTGGTGGCTGTAAGGAGAAGGAGGGTTGACTCATCTGGCGTGATGGTGATGGGTTTCCTTTCTGGACAACATGCTGGGAAAACCCAAGACCCAGATGCGTTTGGGCCAGGTGGGTAGTCAGCAGCCGATGGTCCACTGTGTTGGAGCCCAGACAACTCCATAGTATAGTTGCCAAGTACTTCCCTTGACAAAGGCCTTTGGTCACTGAAGCCAGAGCTCAGGGTTTTTACTCCCCCCCCCAACCTAGCTGAAAGGTTTTTACATAGGTCCCGTTGTGATATCTGGCTTATTAACCATTTTTTCCCTAAATGTGCAATACACAGGTTGCTTTCAGTGACACACTTTCAAAATACAGCAAAGCCAGTCATGTGAACATTCAAGCTGACAAAGAGGGGAAAACAAAAACATTGGTTTGCATGTGGCGGGACATTAACATGAGTTTGAGGTTGTGTATAAGCCCTTGTACACACGGTCGGAGATTCTGACAACCAAATCCGTCGGAGTAATTCAGACGGATTAATTCCAGAAGAGGTCCGGAAATGATGTTGCATACACACGGTCGGACTAAATTGTTGGAAAATCCGATTGTACATAACGTGATGACGTTATTTCGTTACAACGGGACTACGTTCAGGCTAGTAGCCAATAGCTTTGGTCTAGGAATTTGATCTGAGCATGCGTGGCACTTTGTCCGTTGGAGTAGGCTACACATGATCGGAGTATGTCTGATAGGAGCATTTTGTCTGAAAATTTTACCGGCAAGTTGGAAAACTTGGTCCGTCGTATATTCCGACGGAAACAGTCCGATGCAGACCACACACAGTTGGATTATCCGACAAAACAGTCCAATAGGAAACATTCCGTTGGAATCTCCGACCGTGTGTAAAAGGGCTAATATCTGTCTGTGAATGGCTGACACATCCCTACACTTTCTATATTGGATTTTCTGCAAAAGAGATAAAACCTAGCATTGCCAGGAGAACCGTCTCACACGCGGCAATACATTTGTTACACGTTTAGAGTTTAACAAGTTTAGGCATCGCTATTTTGAATCCAGTAAACATGATTGATTTGGGATTCCAGGAGGCAGCACAAGAGAGAGTTGCAGTAATTAAACCTTGTGGAGAAAAGACATTATTGAAAGGCTTGGCAGAGACAGCGGAGTGCTGAATAGCCACAACATTGGCTAAGTGCTGACTTCAGAAGGAGCAGACGTGGGATAGGAGGGGCCCACAGAGGGAACAACATGACTCATCGCTTCCATTCTCCATATTTTACAGGATATAAACACAGGTATATGAATGGCGACCAACTTGAATTTTAAATAAAGAGTGATACATAAGTACATACTTGTTAAAATGAAAGCTTTCAGCAATTTTTTTTTTCATAACATCGAGAATGCTAACATGATTATTATTATTATTCAGGATTTATATACCGGCAGCAGTTTGCACAGTACTTTAAAATATAAAAGGAAACAGTAGAGTTACAATACTATAAAATACAAGAGGGTTAAGAGAACCCTACTTATAAGAGCTTACAATCTAATAGGGTGGGGCAAACATTTCTGCAAGTTTTTTTTTCTGTCTGGGACACTGTAAGGGAAATTTCCCCAAATGTAGGCAGGCCATACACGGTGCAAATTTCTTTCCTGCAGCCATGGGTTGCAGGAAAGAAATTTGCATGATTCCCCCATCAACGCAGACAGTGTTGACAGGAGAATCAGCAATTGTCTTCTCCCGGCAGGGAGAAGACCGTGATCATTGCTGGCGGCTATAGCAAGAGACAGGTTGTACCGATCAAACAACTTGGTACATTCAGCCTGCTCATTAACGGTTCGAATCTCTGCTGAACCAGCTGAGAATCTAACCATGTATGACTGGCCTTACTGTCTAGGACCGTCCAGGACCGTAAGGCCAGGGGTCCGATGAAGGGGCCACCAAACTGCAGGTACAGGAACTGTTGGGGCCAGTATGCAGCAGCAGGCGCTCGCACTGTGTATGAAGCCCAGAAGTGATGTCACAGCCTGGTGGAAGTCAGCCAAGGAAATCCGAAGAGTATGGGCAAACTCTGCTTTGGCCAATTAGGAATGCCAAGGGAGCAGAGAGAGTCACACATCGCCGACTGGAGACACTATATGTTTCGAGGACACGCCCCTTCTTCAGGTTATCTGATTAGTCGGCTGAATGTGAAGATTAAATAGGGAAAATGACCCAGAAGTATAAGTGTAGGAGTGGGAGGAGGTAGCAGCCCCTGTCATCCATACGGCCCCACTCATCCCAGTGGATAGTAACAATACCCAGTGCACCATACTTTATAAACAATTGCATGTCTTAAAATTGTACTGTTGAAAAGTAATAATATTAATAATAATAAAAAAAATTTAAAAAACAGTAAAAAGAACAATAATAATAATCCTAATAATACACATGCATAAAAAATCTTTCAAATATATATGTGTATTTTGTATAATATACACACAATCCCAGGCAGCACAGTTGTGCAGTGGTTAGCATCCTCACCCAGCAGCAAACAAGGGCCGCTGGTTCAAAGAAATGGGGGGTATGGGAAGGCACAGACAGCAACAACATTATCAGAAGTTTTAACATTTCCCATCTCTATGAAAATTGTGTTTTTGGCAGTGTTCCTGTTGGAGATATTTGCCATCGCTGACTGTCCTGACAGAAACAGGACAAAACTTCTCAATAGGGACACTGATAGCAATAGAAACTTCAGAAGCTCTTACCTATCATCACTGAATCTAAAATAGAATAAAAGGTTTTGGATTGCATTGGGCTTTAAAAAAGTAGTACTTAGGGCTTGAATCATTGCTCTGCAAGTGTAGGCACAGAAGCAAACTGACACAATAATACAATGTCTTTAAGCAGTGCTACCAATGATAAAGAAAACCTTAATGAATTAAAGCCTTAGAGTCCATTCACACAGGGGCAACACGACTTCCATTATGACTTTGAGAGGCAACTTGGACACGACTTGAGTATGAATCACATCGCGACTTGGGGCGACGTCAACACGACTTGGGACAACTTACAACACAACTTCAAGTCGCCCTTAAGTCTGGTATGGATTTTAAGGGGAACCCCCTACACCGAAAAAAACGGCATGGGGTCCCCCTAAAATCCATACCAGACCCTTATCCGAGCACGCAGCCCAGCCGGTCAGGAAAGGGGATGGGGACGAGTGAGCGCCCCCCCCGACCCGTACCAGGCCGCATGTCCTCAACATGGGGGGGTGGGTGTTTTGGGGAAGGGGGTGCCCTGCCGCCTCTCCTTCCCCAAAGCACCTTGTCCCCATGTTGATGAGGACAAGGGCCTCTTCCCGGCAACCCTGGTTGTCTTGGTCTGCAGGCGGAATCCGGAAGCCCCCTTTAATAAGGGGGCCCCCAGATCCTGGCCCCCCACCCTACGTCAATGAGTATGGGGTACATCGTACCCCTACCCATTCATTTAAAGTAATTTATTAGGCAGCTCCGGGGGTCTTCTTCTGACTTTGGGGGTCTCTTCCGACTTCTCTGCTCTCTCCGGCCTCTTTTCCCAGTGCCATCACCCGGTGACCGCCCCATGCCTATATAGTTGTTGCGCACCTCGCACACGGCATTACAATGGGAGAGACCATCGTGTCAACATTGGAAGAAGAGAAGAGGGATCAAGACGACGGAGAAGACCGGGCCACCACTTGCAAAAGCAGGGCAAAAGAGCAGAAGATAGCGGAGGAGCCCGGCAGAAGAACCGGAGAGCGGGAGAAGAACCCAAGAACTGGAGAAGAGGCCAGAGAACAGGAGAAGAACCACACACAGGGAGAAGAGGCCGGAGAGAGCGGAGAAGTCGGAAGAGACCCCCAAAGTTGGAAGAAGACCCCCGGAGCTGCCTAAAAAATGACTTTAAAAATGTGTCTAGTGTGTTGTTTTATTGACACTTTTTCCCTCGGGTGAATGGGTAGGAGGTACGATGTACCCCATACTCATTCACATAGGGTGGGGGGCTGGGATCTGGGGGCCCCCTTATTAAAAGGGGGCTCCTGATTCCGATAAGCCCCCTGCCTGCAGACCCCGACAACCAAACGGCCAGGGTTGTCGGGAAGAGGCCCTTGTCCCCATGTTGATGAGGACAAGGTGCTTTGGGGTGGGGGGACCACATGGCACCCTTCCCCAAAGCACCCACCCCCCATGTTGAGGGCATGAGGCCTGGTACGGTTCGGTGGGGGGGGGGGGCTCGCTAGTCCCCACCCCCTTTCCTGACTTGCCAGGCTGCATGATAGGGGTCTGGTATGGATTTTCGTCATAGGGGTTCCCCTTAAAATCCATACCAGACCTAAGGGCCTGGTTTGCCCCTGGACTGGAACCCATGCTGGTTTTTATTATTAGAGAGGCAACTTTTTGGTTCAATATAGATGGAGATCCGACTTGGAGGCAACTTCCATTAAATTCTATGGATACAAGTCACCTAGAAGTTGGACTGAAGTAGTACAGGAACCTTTTCTGAAGTCAGAGCGACTGCAGTAGTGTGTTTTAAGATGGATCCATTCACTTACATTGATTTTTTCATGTAGCATGACTAGGGGCAACTTGGGGCAACTTGAAGTCGGATCCAAAGTTGCCCCTGTGGGAATGGACTCTTAGCGTTTCTTTAAAGCAAAACTTCAGCCCAAAAAATTATGTAAACATTTTTGCCCATCAGTAGATGTCCTCGATCTGGCATCCAGCAGTATCCCTGTACGGAGTCCGATTTGTCTCTGTTCACCGATTCACCAAATTTTTGCCAGAATTTGCCCCTGAAATGGACCCAAAAAACACACAGGGCCCTTTTCAAAACCATACTGCGGCTGCCCCTGACATGTGTGAGCCAGCTCTATTGAAGGCCGGTCACATTCACATGTTATGCGAATTGGATGCGATTAAAAATGCAATAACACAGCCTAAAGCCCAAAGTGTCATGGACCTGCCTCAGCTTCTGACTGATTAGAGAAGAGAAAAGCAGCATAGTGATGAGCTTGGCTTTAGGTCACTCTGCTTTCTCCTCCTATCACCATGCTCATTGTCAGCACAAGAGCTGATTAGCTCTTTGTAATGCTTCTTCCTCTCACACTCTGAGCTTTGCTGTACAGGGACTGCAAGAGGACTACAGCTATTCAAATGTAGGTACTCACACTGCTTGCATTTTAAATAAACCTGATGATGTGTAGCGAGGTGCTGGCTAACTTTGCCTGTGTCATCGTATAACATTCTGTAAAACCAGCTGCAGTGAGCCTGTTTCCCTCTAGTGTTCAGTCTGGACACTGTGTCATCATCTCATGAATGCAAAGTAAGCAGAGACCATAGCTGAGAGCAGGGGATTGTGGGATATGTTGTCTGAGGAGCCAGGATTTGCATTGGAGCCAAACTGCTGTAGACTACAAGTTCCAGTTGGCTGGTAGGGAGAGAAGAATGCTGGGTGAAGACATTTATAGCCTGGTCAGGGCAGGAGTCTTTCTCACTCGCACTGATGGGCACAGTGGCTGCATATGAAGGGCACAAGTGGCTGCATATGACGGGCACAATGGCTGCATATGATGGGGCACAAGTGGCTGCATATGATGGGGCACAGTGATCCTTTCACAGCCAATCACTAAATGTAAACATAGAGCGGTAATGAGATATTACCGAGTTCTCCTCCTCACACACCGTGTGTGAGAAGGAGATTGGACATCTTGTTACCGCTTACAGTATACACCGACACACGCTATAAAGAGGACCTGTGACCACCCATCAAAGTACCTGTCACTATCCATCAAATTACCTGTCACAGTCCTTCCGAGTACCTGTCACAGTCCATCTGAGTACCCGAGTACCTGTCACAGTCCATATGAGTACCAGAGTACCTGAGTATCTGTCACAGTTCATCTGAGTACCCGAGTACCTGTCAAAGTCCATCTGAGTATCTGTCAAGTTCATATGAGCACCGAGTACCTGAGTACCTAAATACCTGTCACCAGGCCATCAGAGTACCCGAGTACCTATCAACAGCCCATCAGTGTACCAGAGTACCTGTAACCAGCCCATCAGAGTACCCATGTACCTATCTGCAGCCCATCAGAGTACCCGAGAACCTATCTGCAGCCCATGCCTCATAGAATATACATTGGGGTGTTTGCTTTGCAAAATGGGGTCATTTTGTGGGTAATTGCACTGTCCTGGTGCTCAAGGACCTTCAAAAAGGGTGATAGATAGGAATGAAAGGAGATGTGTAATCTATGCTTCTAGAACGCCTGAAGGTACTACTTCAATGTTGGTCCTCTGTATGTAGCCAGACTGTGTAAAAGTCTCACACATGTGGTATCGCCATACTTGAGAAGAGTAGCAGAATGTATTTTGGGGTGTAATTTTTTTGCTATATAACTGCTATGAGTTAGAAATATCCTATAAATGGACAACTTTGTGTAAAACAAATGTTTTCATTTTTTTTTTTTTACACATTTTCCAAAAACGTCTGAAAAAAAAAAATGAACTGTTCAAAAGGCTCATTATGCCTCATAGATTATACGTTGGGGTGTTTGCTTTCCAAAAAGGGGTAATTTTGTGGGCAATTACATTGTCCTGGTGCTCCAGGGCCTTCAAAATTGTAATAGGTGGTTGAGAAATGACCTTTCTGCTCTTAGAACGCCTGAAAGTGCTACTTCAATGTTGGGCCTTTGTATGTGGCCCGCCTGTGTAAAAGTCTCACACATGTGGTATCGCCATACTCATAAAGAGTAGCAGAATGTATTTTGGGGTGTAGTTTGTTGTATGAATATGCTGTGTGTGAGAAATAACCTGATAATATGACAATTTTGTAAAAAAAAATAATAATCTTGATTTTGCAAAGAATTGGTGAAAAAAATTACAACTTAAAAAACTCACCATGCTACTTACTTCTTAGAACCTTGGAATGTATACTTTCTAAAAAGGGGTCATTTGGGGGGTATTTGTACTTTCCTGACTTGTTAGTGATGTGCTGAAGGCCTGATTAGATGTGATCAATTTTCAGTGATTGGCACCATAGTTTGAAGACTCTATAACTTTCACAAAGACCAAATCATTTACACGAATTTGGGTTATTTTTACCAAAGCTATGTAGCAGTATAAATTTTGGTCAAAATTTATGAAGAAAAATTACTAATTTGCAATATTTTATGACGAAAACAAAGAAAAGGGCATTTTTTTTCACAAAATTTACATCTTTTAAAATTTATAGCACAAAAAATAAAAAACCCCACTAGTGATTAAATACCACCAAAAAAAAGCACTATTTGTGAAAAAAGGACGCAAATTTCATATGGGTATAGTGTTGCATGACTGAGTAATTGTCATAGCACTGAAAGCTGAAAATTGGTCTGGACAGGAAGGGGGTGCAAGTGCACTGTACTGAGATGGTTAAACAGAGGCAAAGATTGCAGCTTCCTTGGCTGAAAAAGATAGGGGGGGTTTACTTACACTTTAAGGCTCCATGCACACTGAAGCTGATAAACTGCAGTTTATTGGAGTTTGGGCGTTTTTTGTAAAAGCCCATAAACTCCACTCTATGTTAGCCTATGTGTCCATGCACACATGGACGTTTTTCAGCTTTAATGAGCAGTGGAGTTTATGGGCTTTTTTCTGAATGCCAGAAATTCGCGTTCAAAGTGCCGTTTTTCAGCGCCAAAAAACGACAAACGCCGATAAACGCTCATAAACGCTTGTAAACGCTCATAAACGCTCGTTCATTAGTGTTCGGCATTCTATTTTTCAATGCACTGTGGGATTTTTGGAGTGTCCTCTGTGTATTTTTATAAAAAACGCCCATTAACGCTAACGCTGTAAAACGCTCATAAACGCTCATTAACGCTAGTATAAAACGCTGTTAAAAGCAGGTTTTTAAACCAGCGTTTTGTGCCAGCAATCTGGCGTCCAGAAATAGCTTTTTTGAGCTTCAGTGTGCATGGAGCCTAAATCAGAAAATGAATCCCATAGCGACTGAATGAGTATGAACAGTATGTAACACAGCATTTATTGATAGTTTTTTAATAATGTGGGTTTAATGACACTTTAAATAAATATTAATTGATTGTTGTGCGCAAGAGGCACTTATTTTCAGAAATGCTCCTCTAATAGTATGAAACTAATATAAGATGTCATGTCTCTGAAGTCGGCCTGGTGCATCTTGCACCACCTGCCAATCATCCGGATCCATCCCAGGACAGTATTGTTTTGTTATCTGCTGAGATAACCAAGTAATATTATATACTCATGGGACTGGCTGCATAATTGTACCCATGAGGAAACCAGAGTATACACATACCATCTCTCATCTCTAAAATATTCCCATAGCTGCTACAGTTCACAGCAAACAGTAGACTGGAGTCTTGGAAATACAGTTTGTTAATTTATAACTCCATATTTGTGACATAGACTGCTCAAACTTTAAGTATCTCAAAAGAGAAGTATGGGTTTCCTCTTTTTTTTTTTTTTGCTTATATCTCTATTCTATGTGAGCTGCTGATATCTATAAATCTTTCCAGCCCATTCAGAAGTACCCCCATTCTGTTAACATCGAGCTAAATACCTGTGGGAGAGACTATAGACTTTCATACATTGTAATACTGACAATGGTCTGGCTCTGGAGTCTCTGGCTCTGGAGTCTGGATCCACCCACTTTCCTGTCATTCTGCTTGATTGATGTAAGCTCTCTGCTCATTCCCAAGACTTCACAGAGTGTAGCTGCTCCCTCCTCCCCCCTCTCACCTACCTTCTCCCCGCCCCATGATTCAATGGTCAGAAGAGTCGGCAGAGATAACAGCACTTCAGTCAGTGACTAAGGTAGGAGAAGTCACTGATAGTAATATGTAGGAGGAGATTTACATATACAGCACTATCTACCAGAGTGAAAACAATATATTTGTAAAGCAGAGTACATATATGGATGTGACAGCACACAGGCATTCCATGTATTACTGGTATAGTAAGATTAAATAAAATCAGAGCTAACATTGTGAATGAATCCTTTTATTGACAATCTGGATTTATATATATGAGACAATGAAACCTTGCATTCACATCTACTTGTATTTTCATGCTGAAGCACAGAGCTCCTCAGATATGGACAGAGCTTTGCTCCTCCATAATTGGTGTATTACCTAGTACCTCTATAGCAGTAATGTTCCCTTCATTGTAAATCGATTATTACAGGATCACATACCATACAGTGGCATCACATGCCATACAGTGCCATCACATACTGTACAGTGTCATTACATGTTGTACAGTGCCATCACATGCCTGACTGTCTGGCTTTCGCTCACAGCACTCCATATAAACTGCCTTACTAAAACTCACTAACTGCTAAAACCAACAGCCAGTACTCCATGCTCCTACTACTTGACCTCTCTGCGGCCTTTGATACTGTTGACCACCCGTTACTTCTCAATAAACTACATTTTCTTGGACTCCGAGATTCTTCTCTATCCTGGTTCTCTGCCTATCTATCACAGCGCTCATTCAGTGTAACCTACAACTCTATCTCCTCCTCTCAATTGGCCTTTTCTATGGGGGTCCCCCAAGGCTCTGTTCTTGGACCCCTTCTCTTCTCTATCTGAACCTCCTCCCTTGGTCACTTGATAAACTCCCACAGCTTCCAATACCACTTATACGCCGATGACACCCAAATCTGTCTACTTCTCACTTCAATCGTCTCCAGGATTTCTCCAGAGCCTCCCCCATCCTCTGGAACTCACTACCACAACCTGTCCGGCTATCCCCTACTCTTACTACCTTCAAATTTTTATTTGCTATTGTCACACAACTGGGTGGGTTTGGGGCGCAGTGCTCTAATCACGTGCTTAAAAAAAACAAAACAAAAAATTGGAATCTATGTGTCGGGCTCCCCGCATGTAGATTAGACAGTGCTGCTACGGGCAGCAGATGGTGGCTTCTATCATGTCTCCTACTTCTCCGCATCACAGCCGCTTCCGCTGTGCATCTCCTCCCTCCTCCTAGGCATCCACTAGGATCGCCTGTCCTTTCAGCCAATAGGGTGACAGGTCTCAGGACCCGTTTCCTGATTGTTCGGGACGAGGATCAGTGTAACAATAGCGAATATTCATATTGATCCATTGATACAAGTGGGTCTGCTCAGCGCCCACCCTTTTTTGAAGCCTATTAGAGCCTCTGGCTCTAATCACATGCTTAAGAAAATAACACCCTCCCCCATTGGAATCCATGGGTTCAGCACCCCCTGCATTTAGATTAGGGGGCCAGACGCATTTATAGGGGGGAGGGCGGAACCCTTGCTCCCCTAACAAATGGGTCGTCACTGCTCTGCACTATTACTAGCAGGGTTGCAAGATAGAGCATAACATGGTCAGGGTGCACAAGTGAATAAACACCAAGCACTAGCGCCATCAAAAGGGGAGCAAGTCACATGCCTTCCATAATCAGGATTATGGGGTACTTCTTTTTACTCCTAGGACCTATTGGGAAAAAAGGAAGTGAAGGAAGGTAAGTTGCTGGGGAATGCGGTAGTCAAGTGAACCCCACATGGGCAAAGCAGAGGTTCATTTAAAGGTACAGTAACACCTGCCATTTTGATTGAATGCGCTTCATCCATCCATCCATCCATTACTTCTACAGTATCACAATACACTGCGCTAGATTCTTCCTATGTACACAGAGTTTCCAAACTTAGCCTGCATTGTACAACAGGCATCTTTTGCTGCAAGGCACAAGACTTAATTTGATGTTTGGACTGTATCATATTTCTTGCCAAGACAGCAATAAATTCTAATATGTTACCAAACAGCAAATTGCTGTTGCCTTTATGCAAGCTTTCTGAGCTCTATCTGGAGGAGGGAGGAAAGGATCCAATTTAAAAGCATGCTGTTTGCAAAGCTTGAATCGCATTATCTGCTTATTATATCATATAGTATGGCAACAGCAGGGGGAATTTCAGGATTCTTAACCAGTTTATTGCATATGGGACACAATGATGCAGCCAGTGATCTGCTTTATTTATTGTGTTGAGCTGTTATGTAGTGGAAAGGAAGTTGGGCTGTGGACAACCATCTAAAAAATTTAGGAATTTGGATTTAAAGGAGAAATTTAGGTTAAAGGAAAGCTCAAGCAAGAATTATAAAAATGCTAGGACACTGACTTGCACTTGACATTGTTTGGTGCTATATTCTGGTATTAAAGAAGATGCAAACCCTAACTGGATAACATTTAGTTTGCTAAATTCTGCTAAGTTCCCACTATTGTGACCTTAAAGGCACGCGATTTTACAGCGATTTTTGCTGCAATGCTTTGCTGCGATTTTGATGCGACTGGAAACAATGCCTGTGTATTCTTGAGGTCTGTGTACCTCAAGATGCAAAGTAGTCCCTGCACTACTTTGAAGTCGCCGCGACTTGAAGTCTCACTGAACGGTATTCATTGGAAATCATGGGGAACGAATTGTCATGCGACTTTTGCAGTCCCAAGTCGCATGACAAGTTGCACTAGAAAAAAAGTAACAACAAAGTAACAAAAAACTAAAAATCTTTACATCTTAGCGTTGTTGATTTCCTGTAGCCTATTTTAGCCACTTCCTGTCTATATGTTCTCACTCCACCATTAGCTGCATATAATTGCAGTTACTTAAATTCCCGATAGGGACAATGGTGCGCTGTGCCTGCAGAAAGTATATAGGCATGATAGCTGCCATATGCCAGGGGTAGATGTGATTGGGTGACAAAGCAAGGGGACAAATGTAATCCATTTGTCACCCAATAACAGTAAGTGCCTGAACAAGCACAACTACAACGGGATCACCAGGTAGTATTTGAACCCTTTCATGACTAGAAGCCACTGATATCTACTGTAGATAAGTCAAATTTAGCAGCATCAACATTGGTTAATTCACCAATAATTAGATTACCAATTTGCTTACCTAAATATTTTTTATATATTTTAAAGGACATATGGGCCTTTTATTTGTTATGCCAATGTATTTAATACTCTTTTCTGTTTTTTTTTTTTTTTTATGTGTTACTAAACCTAGGACCCTGCATTCACTCTATCTGGTCCCACAGTACACAGAACATGGAAATGCAATAATTTTAGTAAATATAAATTGCAAGATACCTTTTGTGATAGACTGCCTGGCACCCCGCCTGGGTGCCTCCACCAAGCTACAGCTTCCTCCACTCTGGAATCAGAAACCAGGTATTATAGCTGAGAAATGCTCCCAAGAACTAGACAACACTAGCTTAGGTGCAAACTAGAACTGACCCTTTATTGTAAATTCTCACAGAATATATACCACACAAGATCAGATAAGAGCATGATCACCTTATCTAAACAATGCAAACTGTAAACAGTAATATTGTTAACACATCTAAGGAACAGCTAACAGTGATCTAATTAACAAAAGCTAATCAACAGCTAGCCACCCAGACAGTTCAGTGCCCACATAGGAGTACATGGAACAGAAACCAATGTGACCAGCTCTCTCAATGAACATGTATAGTTCATTATTCGTTGTTCATTATTGTTTCAAATATAACAAACCAGGAATAGTGTTTAGGGCAAATACAAGAAAAAATGAAATTTAAAAAAAGGGAAATAAAACAATAACAAATAACAGGGTGAATGCGGGCAGAAAAGATCCCTGCAGCAAGTGTCCGTGACACCTTTTCTCATAAGCAGTATATAGTAGACATGTGCATTCGTTTTCGTCTGAATTTCGAGTATTTTCGTTATCGTTTTAACAAACGATAACGAACGTGCAGAATCCGAAAACTGAAAAATCCGACATAAACAAATGCTTCATTTTCGTTTTCGTTGTGACAACAGTTCGATATAGATAGGAGATTCGACATGACACTGACAATAGCAATCTGTGTCCATCAAACCTGTGGTCGAATGTGCCTAAGCTTAGCTCTATTAGTCCAAGATTATTCTACATAGAAAGAAAAGATTCAACATTATAGAGACAATAGCCAAAAAGGTCAAATGTGCCTAACCTATCTCTATTAGTCCAAGATTATTCGACATAGAGAGAAAAGATTCGACATGAAGATTTGACGAAGCAGTCGCTGCGAATCGACATTTATGGTCAAATGCTCCGCCCATAGGCTATAGAAGAATTCTAATGTTGGTTGACTGATTAATAAATATAATTATTACTAGTGTCATACAACATTAGAATTCTACTATAGCTTGTAGGCGGAACATTCGACCGGAAACGTACAGTTTAGCTGCTCTGTTGAATCTTCCACCTACAAGCTATTCCGTCGAATCTTCCACCAACAAGCTATTCCGTCGAATCTTCCACCAACAAGCTATTCCGTCGAATCTTCCATCTACAAGCTATTCCGTCGAATATTCCACCTACAAGCTATTCCGTCGAATCTTCCACCTACAAGCTATTCCATCAAATCTTCCACCAACAAGCTATTCCGTTGAATCTTCCACCTACAAGCTATTCCGTCAAATCTTCTTAGAACATTCGACAGACACCATAAGCCTTCAATGACAGATTCGACCTTAATTATTTCAGACGAATGCATTTTTTAACGAAAAAAATAAATAAAAACGAATTTCGGGAGTAACTAAATTTATTTTTTGGACGAAAACGAAATTTCGAAACAAAATATGTCAGCGTGTACATGTCTAGTATATAGCTGTCTTGTGACTTCTATCAGTGTCTGGCCAAGCAGTGGCTAAAACAGTGGCTAAATCATGTAGGAGGAAGTTTCATTCTCCTCTGACTGTCCTATGGAGGCTGTATTACCCCTGACCCTATGTCTGCACTGTGCTGATTGGACCTGTGCCAATCACATTCACCCTCCCAAATAAAAAAAAAATTCTAGCAGTACACACCAAACTGAGCATGAGCAGAGTGCTGTCAAGGCTCTGTACTGTCAGGAGATGGATTGGGCGCTGTGGAAGAGGGGGAGGATCAGAGAAGACAAGATAAAACCCTTGGCATCCACATTGAGTATAACAAGCATGCTTTATTGCATATACAGACTGATTTTACTGTTGTGGGTTTAGTAATACCTAAAACAAAAATGTGAAAAAAGACTGTTTGCAATTTTTTAATGTATCTTTTTTAATAATGCAACTGCATTGGCAATTACAGTGTTAGACTGTACTGTATATATGGTTTGGATAGAGTATGAAAGGGTTAAAACCCCTGCCAGGTTATTTTTTTTTGGGGGGGGGTTCATTAAGGTTAAACAACGTGAGGTGTTTAAGCCTAATGGTTAAATATCTACAAGAATAAAAACAATAAAATAAGGACTGTCCTTATTTTAGTCTTGTAGGGATTTAAGCATTAGGCTTAAAGTGGATGTAAACCCTCACATATACTCAGTGAAGTGAACAGCCTCAGATGATACACAGAGATGAAACAAAGCCTGCTACATACGTTTTACATGTATATCAACTGTCTTCAGCTTTATGTATTCTTAGGTATTTGTGGTACTTTAGAGGAGCAAACTGTAAATGCAGATGCACAATTTATTTTTATTTTTTTTTATTTTTATTTTTTTAATAGTTGGCCATCGTTCTGCCTTCTTCCATCTCTGGACAAAGTAAACCCCCCTTCCATTCACCATTTTTTAAATACAACTTTAAAACCACTGTTATTACTCACATAGTTGTAAAGACCAGTGGACCACTGCTGCAGTCTGTGCTAACCACTGACTGCTCCCCTTTGCCCTTCTGCCCACCCCTTGTCCTGGCCCAGCTCTGCTGTCCAGAAGAGAACAGTACTTCACAAGACCACAAATTTAGGAAAGCAAAAGTGACCTTTAGATTATTTTTGCAAACTAACATGGCGAGTATTTGGGGAAAGGGGTGGGGGGGATTACTCAAAGAACATCAAGATCATTTTTATTGGCTACCCCCTAAAGATATTTCTGTGCAAGCAATAGATGATCAGAAAAGTTATGTCATGATCATACATCCTACAAAAATAAAAAACTGGGGTATCTGGCGCTACCTCTTGTTAGAAAAATATTACGAAATCCCAGAAAAGAATATGTATTGGTGGGTGAACCCTGATGACACCAGCAATCCCAATATTACGTTGACTTATTGAATGAACTCTCCTGTGTCTCAAATATCTAATTTCCACACCATGGAGATATTGACCTCTGTCAAGAGAAACACGGTTCAATAATCCCAAACCCACTGATTGCAAAAACTCTATGAAAACTAAGTAATGTGATATCTCTTGCGATTCAAACCTAAAATCGCACAGGTTTAGTAAGTGTGACCTTATCTAAAAAATATTATAATAATAATATATATATATATATATATATATATATATATATATATATATATATATATATATATATATATTACATTTGTGCTAAAGGAAACCAAGTTCTGGATTTCCAAAAAAGTGCTATGTGAAAAGGATCTATCCAAATAACAAATGTGATACTCAGTGCGACTTGAACTTAAAGTCGCATGAGTATTTTTGCATGTGAACTATCCAACAGCTCATCGGCTTCACTTGTAAACAAATCTAATTTGAAAGTGCGAATATATAACAAAGTAAATCAAGCATATAAAGTGCAGATTACTACAAACAAGGTAATTGGGATTATAAAGTGCAAATTACTGTAAACATGTACACCAATCAGAGATTAAAAAATAATATATAAAATGTGCAACCAAAAATACCCATCCAAAAAAAAAAAAATATATATATATATAAGGAAAAAACAAAAAACAAAAAAAACAAAAAAAATCTTAAATGTCCACTGTCAGGAAATCTTCTATTGTGCAAATCCAACAAAAAGCATTCATAAGGTGACTTTAGTGCTTGCTGTATATCCTTCAAAAGTGACTTCCGTGCTCCCCCACAAGGTTCCCCACTCACCAGAACAATACACCCCTACAGGGGTACTTCGCCTTTAAATCAGCCTTATGGAATTCCAGCTCCTTGGCCCATATACGGTGTAGTCATTCGTATCCAGAAGGAAGTTCCATTTATCCCTTTTTCCCGCAGATCCTTTGCTTTCCCCGTGACTCAGAATCCAGAAATGTCATTGCAGCACTGGATGAAAGACAGAGTTGGTGTTGATCTTCAGACACAGATTAAAAAAATAATATTGATGTGGAACATAAAATGCATATATTTTTGGGGAATTTAATTTGTGGCACATGGGTACTGACAAATAGAAAACAAAATGCTGGCAACTCTGGAAAGTCTGCTGTAATCTTTTATTATAACATGACTATTAAGACCCCTTTCACACAGAGCCGCCCCGGGCGTCGGCGGTAAAGCGGCGCTATTTTTAGCACTGCTTTACCGGGGTTAAAACCACCCGCAAAACACTGCTGCTGCAGCTTTAAATGTGTATCGCTAAGAAAAAAAATTGAGAATAAAAACAAAATCGCTAAATGTGTATCGCAAATAAAAAAAAAAAAATGAGAGAAAAAAAAGTCAACATCATAGCGGAGATTCATTCCTGAGGGCACTCTGGTATGTTAAGTAAAGATCTACCAGACTTCTCTCTCAAGAAGCCTGTGGTGTAGATCACGGCGAATTTCGAAAATCAATGGTGGCATCTTCGGATCACCAAAAAAAAATGAACTTTCTGATTTTGGAAAGAAAATTGGTTCGAAATTTGACCATGTATGGCCTGCTTAAGGGATCAATGATGGAGGGAGGGGGGGGCGGGGGAACAACAAGATATACCCAAAATGAATTAATAAGAATTAGTTCATCCAGTCCATAGTAGTAAGGGATATCAAGGAGTCCACAGGACGGATGGGGATTGCACACAGTCACCAGCAGCTCCTCAGCGGGAAATGGTTCCCTCAGACAAACAAAAACAGCAGAAAGAGGGCGCCTTGGTCAGTGTGATAGCAAAAAGCAAGTAACACCTTATTCAGATACACTTACATAAAAGTATCTTGCAAGCTGCACAGGGTGGATGTAGATCAGCGATCAAGCAGTCAGCCGTCACAAGGGATGAGAAGATCACTGTGGGATAAGCTCCGACCTGCCATATGGTGGTGTATAACCAGCAGTGTCTCCAGCTCTCACAGAGCTAGCAAGAGACCAAATCAGGACGCAACGCGTTTCCGAGGCGCCGCCACCTTCTTCAGGCAGTAATAATTGTTAAGATAAATGACAAAAGACAAAACATCTGCGGGGGGCTCCAACCCATACCAAAAGCAGGTTGTCTATATAGGGACCATACCATTTGATGTGGCTCATGAAGGGATTGGAGGGAGAAAAAGAAAAAAGAGACAACTCCTCCCACCATCACATATAAAGATTTGCTAAAGATGGCAAAAACGTAGCCCCCATCGATGCACCTCTGCATTGGAGGTAGTTATCAAACATACAAACATATCAAACATGACACATTATCAAAAATAAGATAATTGTATCTAAGTAGAAAATAGGTACTGACAGTGGGTATCATGTTCTGAATACAAATGAGACCCTGACAAATTTCCAGCCTCGAGTATCAGCAACCCACTGTTTACAGTTAGTAAATCATTTTTTTTCTTACTTGCTGTCAAACCTATAAGCTCAGCCAATGTGTTTGGGTATCCAAAGAATTGCTGATACTTTAAATCACTGTGAAATGCACTAGAGTTCCCTGATGGATGTCTGCTTTGAGATAAGAATTGTTTCCTAGTACTTCTGCATGCATTTACAAATAACGGAATAAAGCTATTCTGAAGGCTTCCATAAATCCTATTTTTTTTTCCTGCATGTCGTACACCATACAAGAAAATAATACCTGCTAGTAATCATAGGCTCGAACATTAGTACTTTTCCAGACTCTGCAGGTTAACAATTGTCATTAAACTGTCAGCCAAGATGGATAGGACTATACGCCTGAAAATTATTGTGAATAGCTAGTTAGTGTAAAAAGTATTAAGTGAAATTTGTTTCAAGAATACGATAGACTAGGAGCCAAAAACATTGTTGGGGTGTATAAATGTGGATTATGTTGCATATTAACATGTGTTGTGTTATGGAAACCTATTCATTTAAGCTTCCTAATGCATAAAAAAAAGGAGCATGCGCTATTTCTTAGCAATGCAATACATCATTGCACAGGATAATGTGTTACTGTACATTGTGCTACACTGCATTGCAGGTGCTATTTAACAAAGACAGTACTACACCTCTTATGAATGAAATATACTTTTGGGGTCCACTTTACCTCCTGTTATAGAAGCAATGTGTGAGTTTTATGTATAGTAGGGGACCCAGGGTGTTAGGTAAGGGTTATAGTAAATGCAAAAATGAAAAAAAATAAAATAACACTATACTTACCTGCTCTATAAAAAGAAATAGCACAGAGTGGCCTAGAAGCTCCTCTTCTCGGGTCGGTGCTTCTGGCTACTCCTTTCTGTCCAGTGCCCCCAGGGAAGCAGTTTCCCATGGGGGCACTTGTGCGTGCTTGTTCCTGAGGCACGCTGATGCGCCCGTTGATACGGACAGCGGGGACTCGGCCCCGTTCCCGCTCCCTCGTCACTGGCTTTGATTGACAGCAGCGGGAGCCAATAGCTTCCAGTGCCCCAGTAAAGCCAATGAGACATAAAAGTGAGGGGAGAGAAGGGCTGCAGACCTGCACAGTGCTAGATCGAATGACAGCTCAGGTAAGCACAGGGGGGGGGGGTGAGTGGCCAAATTTGATGCCTAAACATTTTTTACCTTAATGCAAGGAATGTTTTTTGGTCTCATCTGACCACAGCACTTTCACCCAATTTTTATCTGAATCATTTAGATTTTCATTGGCATGATTGTACATCTGCCTTCTGTGGAGGAATAAATATGCTGGCTATGACCCTAAGAACACCATCCCTACAGCCAAGCACGGAGGTGGGGCTTTGGGGCTGTTTCTCTGCTAAAGGAACAGATGGACTTTGTCACATTGAGGGTCCAATGGACAGGGCCATGTATTGTAAAATCTTGGATGAGAACCTTCTTCCCTCAGCCAGAACACCGATGATGGGTCATAGATGCATCTTTCAGAATGACAATGACCCAAAAACATACTGTCAAGGCTACAAAGGAGTGGCTCAAAAAGAAGCACATAAAAAGTTATGGAGTGGCCTAGCCAGTCTCCAGACTTTAATTCTATAGAAAATTTATGGGGGAAGCTCAAACTTAGTTGCCAAGTGACAGCCAAGAAACCTTAAGAATTTATAGAAGTCCTGTAAAGAATCGTTTATCAAAATCCCTCCTGAGATGTGTGCAAACTTGGTCACCAACTACAGGAAACGTCTTGCCTCTGTGCTTGCCAACAAGGGTTTCTCCACCAAATACTAAGGCCCCTTTCACACTACCGATCCGTTCAGATCCGCCTGTCAGTTTTTCAGGCGGACCTGAACGGATGCT
Source organism: Lithobates pipiens (assembly GCF_037356315.1). Taxonomy (NCBI): domain Eukaryota; kingdom Metazoa; phylum Chordata; class Amphibia; order Anura; family Ranidae; genus Lithobates; species Lithobates pipiens. The sequence continues at coordinate 64,359,689 of NW_027507791.1, forward strand.
CCATAGAGGTCTATGAAGCGTCGGATGTCAGTGGTGACATGTTTACTGACATCCGACCCGCTCCGATCCGAAAAAGTGTGACAGAGGAAAAAGCTATTTTTCCATCCGTCATCGAATCAGATCGGGTGATGACGGACACTGCGGTCCGTCGTCACCCGATCTCCCATAGGGGAGAGCTGCGCTGTGACAGGTCCGTCCCTGCGCAGTGTGCAGAGACGAACCTGTCATCTTCCTTGCTCCGGCGATCCTCGCTGAGCAAGCGGATATCCACGGGGCGAATCAGCACTGATCCGCCCCGTGTGAAAGGACCCTAAGTCATGTTTTACTTGGGGATCAAAAACTTATTTTACTCACTGAACAGCAACTCAATTTATAACATTTGTATTATATGTTTTTTTTTCCTGGATGTTTGGTTGATATTCTGTCTCTATAATTTAAACTACACCTATGATAAAAATTTGTGAGCCTTCATTTCTTTGTAAGTGGGCAAACTTACAAAAACTGCAGGGGGTCAAATAATTATTTTCCCCACTGTACACATACTAGGGCCAATTTAGACAGGAGCCAATTAACCTACCAGCATGCCTTTGGAGTGTGGGAAGAATGCAGATTTCTTATGACCGCGACCTTCACCTGCTTAGCGAGCAAAGCTTCTGAAGTTTCCCCTTTAGGCTGGGTTCACATTGCAGCGATGCGAGAACACTGCAAATCCGCTGCGGGTTCCTGCATCGCATACATCCTGGCGGCAGTTCACACTGCCCTATGTGAACTGCTGGGAGTGTCAGTGAAACATTAATGACACCCCCTGATCAGTTCGCATATCGCAGTGCGATCTGCAAACTAGGACAGGAATCGGATGGTGTGAACACCCATGCGATCCGATTCTGCTGCGGACCAAAAAAAAAAGGGTCCTGTGCGATGCGAATTCAGCCATACTATCTGTATGGCTGAACTCGCATTGTACAGAGATCGGATGTGAATTGCACTGCAGTGCGGTGCGAATCATATCCGATTCGCGTCACCGCTGCAATGTGAACCCAGCCTTAGGCTCGATTCACATCTATGCATGTTGCTTTTGAGCGTTTTTGCAGTGCTTTTTGCGGTGCTTGCCGCGTTTTTGGACACGCGTTTTTTCCGGCGATTTGCATTTTTTTTCTTTTCTTTTTTTTACAATGTGGTTGCTTAGCAACCAGATATATACAGTGAAAAAATTGGAAAAAAAAAAGCAAAATGCAAATCGCGGTACTTGCGTTTTTGATGCAGGTCCATTGACTTCTATTACATGCAAAACGCTGCATTTTGCATGAAAAAAAGTCCCCGACCCTTTCCAAAAACGCAGAGGCACAAAAATGCATTGATGTGAACATGTTCCATAGGAACCCATGTTAAAAAATGTCCTTGCATTTCTGCATCAAAAAACGCGCTAGTTTGAATCGAGCCTTAGGGCACCTCAAGCCCTATCCACAGGCACCTTTCAACCATCCGCCTGTTTTCCATTCATAGATTGCCTCTGCTGCACTGAAGTCCCAAGGGGGAGGTTTCTGTTGTCCAAATTAAGAAAGCAGCCTAGGCTGACAACAATTCTCCTCCATAGTACAGTGAGTAAGCGGTGGGATCAACAAGTAAAAATAAAAGGGAAAAAAAAAAAAAGGAAAAAAAAGTAATGCAGTCACTACACTAAATCAAAGTATTGGTAAGCTAAAATGTATTACGTGTTTGTTCTTGAGATTAGATACACTTTAAATAAGTAAAGATTTGCTAGATCTTATAGTCAAAGACAATATTGTCATGCTACTATATGCAAATAAATCACAAGAATATTAAAACACTGGAAAAACATTATACCTGTATTTATCAGCACAACCTTTCCTGCAGGTGTTGAATCATCACACCAAGTTAAGTGGTTCATTTTGATTTAAGCTGCCAGTGAATTATTGTGGAGATCGCTTTTCGTTATCTAAACGAAGTGAAAGATAGGTAAATTCTGAAATACAGTTGTGCTGATTCCACTGCTTTAGAGGAAAATACGCTGACCTGAAACAATCAATTATTGGCTCCAATAACCATTTATCAGAACAATTAATGGGCGGCACTTGAAAATAATTTATATGCGGGCACTGCAGTTAATTTCTGCAAAGCCGGCCTTTTAAATCACAGGGATTTGACTTATTCTTTTTTTTTTTTATTGCACCACACATGAGTCTAGCTAGAACAAATTAACTACTTGTTATTTTCTCAATAGGAAAATTATAATTGGATAATAGAATCATTGTACTGTAAACGAGCAGGCTAAATTACCCACCAAGTTCTTAGGCTGAAATGAGCTAGCTGATCTTGTTCAACTCTTGTGGGCAACCGCTGAGCTTCTCTGCAAAGAGCCAGCTGCCGGCTCTGGTGTTGCTTCTGATTATGGACAGCGGTTGAACCTCTGCTAAGTGACTGCCAGAGATTTTTGCACATCAATATTCTGGGAACTTGTCTGCAGAGTATCCTCTTTTGCTGCTCAAGTGACACATTCATATCCAAGCCTGAATGGCTTGGATCCTGTTGTCTTTAACCTACGCTGGCCTCACTGCACTCATAGTCCATTGACTTTTTCTCCAGCTCTCTAACGTAAAAAGACTAGTCTATACCTTGATATGACACAGAGCTATGAATAAGCGCTAATTTTAGCGTGAAACGCGTCAGTATTTTTGCTTTATTTTCTTTATCCCTTTGCTGTTGTGATTTGTATGATGTGAAGATTTTTTGAGTGGGAACAATAAAGGCATTACTTATTTTACCTACTGCCAATATAACAGTTGCATCTGCCCCTGCCTTTCTGCCAACATATTGAGTACACCTGTCTGCCCCTGCTATGTTTTTGTGTGTTCCGACTCTTCTGTTTAAATAACAATTACACCAATCTGCCCCTGTTGTGCCCCCAGGGATGGACTGACCATTTGGCCACTCGGGCACTGCCCGAGGGCCCCGGGCCACTAGGGGGCCCCATCAGGGTTGCCATCCTCAGTAAAACCAGGGAGAGTATGTAAAAATCTGTGTTTTTTTTACATCCGTCTCTGAAATGTCCCTTACCGACATCCTTTTGGTCTAAAAATCCTGAGATTATAGCTGCCCCACCTCTCCAATACCTTCTCAGCCAATAGAAACATGTCTGTGTATACAGTGTGTACATGTATGTGTATACTGTTTGATTATATACCGTGTGTGTGTGTGTGTATACTGTGTGTCCCCATAATCTCTGATTGCCTGGGGGCCCCATAATCTCCTATTGCCCAGGGGCCCCCTTGAGTTGTCAGTCCACTCCTGTTTGCCCCTGTAGTAATAAAACAATTACACCTACGTTTTTACCAAGATCTTGCCGTAATTTGTGTTTTGCATTTTTTTATCTACCCAACAACAAATTTGCCAGAAAAACACGCCAAAAAAAGCAAATTGCTGTAAAATAAACATGGAAAGCACAGCAAAAAGCACTGCAGAAAAACCCAAAAGCAACATGCATAGATGTAACTCGAGCCTTATGCCATGTACACACAGTCGGACTTTCCGACGGAAAAATATGAGAGCTGGATCTAAATTTTTACGACAACGAAATCTGATAGTTTCAGTTCCAATCGCGTCATGTGTAGACCATTCCGACGGACAAAGTGGCGTGCATGCTCAGAATAAAATTACGAGACAAAAACTATTGGCTACTGGCCTGCTTATAGTCCCGTTGTACGTGTTTTACGCCACCACGTTCAGAACGATCGGATTTTCCGACAACTTTGTGCGACCGTGTGTATGCTAGAAAAGTTTGGGCCAAAATCTGTCTGAAAAAATCTGATGGATTTTGTTGTCGGAAAGTCTGACCGTGTTTACAGGGCATTAGGCTTCATGTACGCTGTTGCTGGTAAACGGAAGATTAAGAGCAGTTGGGCGGTTTTTGCAGCTGCCCCTGAACTCTCCTCTAGGTTATCTTATCAGTACATGTACAAAGGGTCATTTATTAGTAGTTTCTAAGCAGTTGAGTTTTTATAAGCATTTTATGGAAAGCAAAAAAAAAAAAATGGATTCAAGACAGATGTTCAAAGGCATTTGAAACGCCAAATGCCTGTAACAGCTTGTAAATGTGGTAACTTGCGTTTGCCACGTTTTGTTTACCGTCGTTTTTAATGGAGATACATTTTTGACTACTCGGAAAAAAAAAAATGATTTTAAGCGCAAACGCGACTAAATGTGGCATGTAAACGCAGCAAAACGAAGGGTTTTTAAATGGTTACTATCTGTCAAGTTAAATCATTCAGGAGAGGTTTTAAAACGACCCATACACACGGTCGGCTTTTTCGATGGAAAATGTGCGATTGGATCATGTTGTCGCAAAATCCGACTGTGTGTGGGCTCCATCAGACTTTTTCTGTTGGATTTTCCGATGCACAAAGTTTGGGAGCAGGATCTAAAAATTTTCCGAGAACAAAATCCGATCGCATAAATTCCGATCGTGTGTAGACCGTTCCCACAGACAAAGTGCCACGCATTCTCTGAATAAACTAAGAGACGAAAGCTATTGGCTACTGGCCCGTTTATAGTCCCGACGCACGTGTTTGACCTCACCTCGTTCAGAACAAAGGGATTTTCCGACAACTTTGTGCAACCGTGTGTATGCAACACAAGTTTCGGCCTAAATCCGTCTGAAAAAAATCAGACGGATTTTGTTTTGGAATGTCCGACCGTGTGGGGCATTAGACTCCATGGGACTTCATTCAGGGAGGTAAGTATTTTGGAATCCCTCCAATCCCAGTTGATGGCTATTCAGTCCTGTGCTTCTTCACTTAGTGGTGCTTCTGATATGGACAGCAGTTGAACTGCTCAGTGCCTGCCTGAGATGTTTGCATATCAGCATTTTGGGAATTTGCTTGCAGAGGATCCTCTTTTGCTGCTCAAGTGACAAGTCATACATTCATATCCAAGCCTAAATGGCTTGGTTCCTGTTGTCTTCAGCCTACCCTGGCCCTGGCCTCACCACACTCAGAGTCCATTGACTTTCTCCAGATCTCTAACTTAAAGTATAGTCTATACCTTTATATGACACAGAGCCAGAGAAAGTAATGCTGTGCTGGCTCATTTGTAAAAAATAAAATAAAAAATAAAACATTTTATTTCTGCAAATATATGTGCATCTTTTATATTTCCATTAAAAAGGTAGACTTAGCCTTTAAAATGACCAAAGCTTCTACAGGCCAGTCACCTTCTCTCCACAACAGTAGAGAGATTCTCTGTGCTCTGCCTAACACCATAAAGGTCACAGAAAAAAAGATAGCAGTCTAACCACCCTCGCTGTTTTCTGTACCCCACGAGGATATGTGGACCCTTAAGTCCACATAAATGAGAAAGCTCAAACTTTCCAACACCAGTACTGGCAGAAAGTCCACATAATGATCACCACCACATAATACCTGTCTGTCTCTGCCCTGCCCTACTGCCAATATAACAGTTGCACGCATCTGCCCCTGCCTTTCTGCCAATGGTTACACCTGTCTACCCTTACTATGCCTTTCTGTGTGTTCCGGCACTTCTGTCAAAATAACAATTACACCAACCTGTCCCTGTTATGCCCCTGTAGTAATAAAATAATTCAGCCCTTCAGCCTATACAGCAATTACACCCATCTGCCCCTGCCTTGACCTTCTTGTGGGTGGGTGCAGCGGCAATATTTTACACATGTCCAAGGAGATTTCAAGTCCTCTGCTTTCCCTTCTTGTCTGGAACCCATTCTCTGCCACTAATACTGTCCCTGACAGACAGGTGATCTGTCCCTAGACTACCCACACACGAATGAACACCAAACCTGGGAGCCAGGGCCGTAAATGTACTCTCACTAAATAATATCTGCGCTAGGTCAAATTAAGTAAACAAGCAGCCACTTAAAATTGTGATACCAGTTAAACAGATCGTGTACAAAGAAAAATCACACTTTTTCAAATGATAATGTTATCAAATACTAACCATAACTGTTATAATATAAATACTCACAAAAACAAATACAAAATAGATGTGAAAAATTATTTGTAAAAGAAAGTGTCCATAAAGAAAGTCCTAATAATCAAAGAATATTCACTCATAAGCGATCCACTCCCTGAACTATGCAGAAATTCCTTCCAATCCTTTGTGCAAAGAAAACCCACCACTAGGGATGAGCTTCGTGTTCGAGTCGAACATACGTTCGACTCAAACATTGGCTGTTCGTCCGTTCGGCGAAGTCCGAACATTTTGGTCCGTTCGCGTCAAATTCGTGTGGCGCTCACGGCCCACAATGCACTGCGATGGCGCAGTGCATTGCTGGCTCATGATTGGCCAAGCATGCACTGTGACCCCGCATGCTTGGCCAATCGCAGCGCCAGCAGCGAGGAGAGCCATGATTGGCCACAGTCAGGATGCCTGTGGCCAATCATAGCTCAGGCTGTGTAGTGCACGCCCCACACTATATAAGGCCGCCAGCGTGGCGGCCTCGTGTAGTGTGTTGGCGTCTGAAGCAGTGGGTGTTCTGTGTACCTTCAACACAGTACACACTGATCGTTTTCGGCCGATTTTCGATCTTGCTGTTGTGTAGTGGTTATTGTCTGCGTGCCCTGACCGCAGTATACACCGCTATATTCACCTCACCTATATAGCTAGTGATCTATCTTTTATAATAGAGCTTGCAGTCAGTGTCTGCGTGCTCTGTACCCAGTACATACCGCTATATCCACCTACATAGCTGTTCTCTATTTGAGCCCACTTGCCATCTGCAGGAGTTATTGGAAGTTGTGTGTGCCTCCAGCACAGCACAGTATACATCTATATATACCTCTTTATCTCTGGCGTTCTATAATAAAGGCATCTGCAGGAGTTAGTGGGTGTTGTATGCCTCTAGCACAATATACATTACCCAACTGCTTTTTTACCCAACTCCCTTCAGGCCATTACCATGTCTGGAAGGCCAGCAAGGAGAGGCAGACAGGCGCGAGCCGATAAAAGAGGGCAAGCAGGCTCTGTGTCTAGAGACAACAGTGCTGGTCGTGGACGCGATGCATTATCATCAGCACGTGGCCATGGGACACGCTTGTCCTTCTTTTCGGCAGCTGGACATGTTGAACCGCAACATGCCAACGACTTGGTAGAGTGGATGACCAAGCCCTCTTCATCCTCCTCATCCTCTCTCACCCAGTCTCAGGGTACTAGCAAAGCAGCTGCCAACGCATCGTCTTCCCTCCTCTCAATGTCATCATCAGTGACTCCTTCCCTAGACCCACCACGTCCTCCTGAGGAGTCTCCTGAACTCTTTGAGCACAGTGTTGGGTACATGCTCCAGGAGGATGCCCAGTGTTTTGTGGGCTCTGATGATGACACTCAGCTAGAGGAAGGCAGTAGCGTGAGCGCAGAGAGAGGGGATGCTCAAGAAGGACAGCAATCTGGCAGTCATGTTCCACAAGCTGCAGCATACTGCCAGGTTTGCTACAGCGATGAAGAGGGAGGGGATGATGAGGGCACTGACTCCACGTGGGTGCCTGGAAGGAGAGAGGAGGAGGAGGAGGAGGCACATGTCCAACGAGGCAGGATGCCCTCCGGGGGCCAGCTTAGGGGCAGCACACCGACTGAATCACACCGCAGAGCTCCGCCTGTGCAGAGCGCTGCCTCTGCGCGTTATTCTAAAAGTTCTTTGGTGTGGGCCTTTTTTGAGACGAGTGCATCAGATCACACCGCTGCTATTTGCAACATATGTCTCAAGCGTATCTCACGTGGCCAAAACATCAGCCGCTTGGGCACCACATGCTTGACCAGACATATGTTGACCCGCCATGCAGCTCGTTGGCAAGCGTACCTCAAAGACCCACACCAAAGAACAAAGCGGACCTCTCCTTGCTCCTCATCAGCTGGCATCTCCAACCCCACTAGACCTTCAGTCCTCTCTGAAACCTGCTTTGAGAGGAATGAAGGTGTAGAATTAGGTGTGTCACAGCCAAGTGCTTCCGGGAACTCTGCTAGCGGTACACCCACGTCCGATTATAGCAGGCAAATGTCCCTGCCCCAGCTGCTGGACCGGCGAAAGAAGTTCACTCCCAACCATCCACATGCCCAGCGGTTGAATGCTAGCTTGGCTAAATTGCTAGCACTTCAACTGCTGCCTTTTCAGTTGGTAGACTCGGCCCCCTTCCGTGAGTTTGTACAATGTGCGGTTCCTCAGTGGCAGGTCCCCAAACGCCACTTTTTCTCACGGAAGGCGATTCCGGCTCTCTACCGGCATGTGGAAGGCAATGTCCTTGCCTCGCTGGACAGGGCGGTCAGCGGTAAGGTGCATATTACCGCTGACTCATGGTCCAGCAGGCATGGCCAGGGACGTTACCTGTCTTTCACAGCCCATTGGGTCACTCTTCTGGCAGCTGGGAAGGATGCAGGACAAGGTGCAGTAGTGTTGGAGGTTGTTCCGCCACCACGCCTCCAAAATGCTACTATTGGTTGTGACACACCTCTCTCCTCCACCCCCTCCTCTTCTTCTTCCTCCATGGCCTCTTCCAGTGCTCTGTCCTCAGAACCAGCGGTGCTCCGTAGGCGTTCCAGGGGCTACGCAAGTACGCAGGCAAAACGATGCCATGCCGTGCTTGCGCTGGTTTGTTTGGGGGACAGGAGCCACACTGGGGCGGATGTTTTGTCAGCTCTGCAGGGGCAGGCCGAGAGGTGGTTGACGCCACGCCAGCTTAAGCCAGGAATGGTGGTTTGTGACAATGGCACCAACCTCCTCTCCGCCCTCCGACAGGGACAACTGACCCATGTGCCCTGTGTAGCTCACGTCCTTAACCTGGTGGTGCAGCGGTTCTTGGGCAGGTACCCCGGCTTGCAGGATGTCCTGAAGCAGGCCAGGAAAGTCTGTGTGCATTTCCGCCGATCATTTAATGCCTGTGCTCGGCTGGCTGAGCTCCAAAAGGAGTTGAACCTGCCCAAGAACCGCCTTATATGTGACATGCCCACCAGATGGAACTCAACATTGTCCATGCTGCAGCGGCTGCACACGCAGCAGAGGGCCATCAATGAGTACCTGTGCGACTACGGCACCAAGACAGGGTCAGGGGAGCTCGGTTTTTTCTCACCACACCAGTGGGGCATGATCAGGGATGCATGCACTGTCCTGTCACCGTTTGAGGAGGCCACAAGGATGGTGAGCAGTGACAGTGCATGCATCAGTGACACTGTACCTCTTGTTGCATACGCTGCGTGGAATAATGGACAGGGCACTTGAGGCAGAACAGAGGCAGGAAGAGGAGGACTTCCTTGCCTCTCAAGGCCCCCTTTATCCAGACAGTGTTCCTGCTGTGCCACCCATCACACAGGAAGAGGATGAGGAGGAGGAAGAGGAGGAGGAGGATGATTGTGTCAGCATGGAGGTGGAGGCTGGCACTCAGCATCATCAGCAGCAGCAGCAGCAGTCTTGTAGGGATGATTTACAGTCCCAAGAAACACGTGGACTTGTACGTGGCTGGGAGGAGGTAGCTGCGGATCATGTTGTCCTTAGTGACCCAGAGGACTCTGGACCGAATGCCTCAGCTAACCTACGCTGCATGGCCTCCCTGATCCTGCAAAGCCTGCGGAAGGATCCTCGTATTCTTCGGATCAAGGAGAGGGACCATTACTGGCTGGCCACTCTCTTTGATCCACGGTACAAGGGTAAGGTTGCCGACCTTATCTTGCCATCGCAGAGGGAGCAGAGGATGAGACATCTCCAGGAGGCCTTGCAGAAAGGTCTGTGCAACGCGTTCCCAGAGACTGGGAGGTTACAAACTCCTGGTCCTGGACAACGTGTTGCTGAGGCATCGGTCAGAAGGAGCGGTGGAGAAGGTGGCCGTCTGACTGATGCTTTCAGACAATTTTTTAGTCCGCAGCCCCAAGGTATGATCGGTTCCAGCACCCATCGCCAGCGTCTGATTTACATGGTGCAGGAATACCTAGGGGCAAGGTCAGACTTGGACACCTTTCCCACCGAAAATCCTCTGGCTTACTGGGTCTTGAGCATGGATCACTGGCCAGAGCTTGCACAGTATGCAATTGAGCTACTGGCCTGTCCTGCATCCAGCGTTCTTTCGGAACGCACCTTCAGTGCTGCTGGTGGCTTTGTTACCGATCACAGGGTGCGCCTGTCCACCGAATCAGTTGATCGACTGACCTTCATCAAGATGAATCAGTCTTGGATCACCCACAGCTACCAAGCACCTGAAGCTGATGTAACAGAATAATTTTTTTTGAAATATCACATCCCTTCAAGACTGCCTATGCTGATGCTGAGTGACTGTCCTGTTATGTTGATTGTCTATCCTCTTCCTCCTCCGCTGATATGTTGGAAGAACATTTCTGGTTCTGGTTGATGCCATCAGCCCAATTTTTCTGCCCCTGTTTAACAGGGGCGTTTAAGTACAATTTTTGATGCAATGCTTTGCAGCAGGGCTAATTCCTGCATTAAAACTAGAGTATATGGCAGAGGTTGCAGTGTGGTGGCACCAGCACCAGTGCCTAAGGCCCAATTTTTCTGCCCCTGTTTAACAGGGGCGTTTAAGTACAATTTTTGATGCAATGCTTTGCAGCAGGGCTAATTCCTGCAATAAAACTAGAGTATATGGAAGAGGTTGCAGTGTGGTGGCACCAGCAGCAGTGCCTAAGGCCAAATTTTTCTGCCCCTGTTTAACAGGGACATGTAATTACAATTCTTGATATAATATTTCACAGGAGGGCCCCTTCCTGTGCCCACCCAGAGTAACGGTGAGGACTTATAGTGTTGTGGCACCAGCACCACAACCACCAAAGGTCAATTTTTCTACCACTGTTCAACAATGGCATGTAATTACAATTCTTGATATAATCGTTCACAGCAGGGCGCTCCAGCGCCCACCAAGAGTCACTTTGAGGGCTTACAATGTTGTGGCAAAACCAACACCTTGTTCCGCCATTTCTGCAGAGCATATAGGGCAGGCCCCTACTTTCAAACATCCAATTTACAAACATCTCCTATATGCAAACGCAAGGAGACAGCAGCAAGTGAGATGAAAAAAGATGGACGACAAAACAAATTATACAGGGGTGATAACCCTTCCCTATGTTTTCCAAAAAGCTTAAAAATAGTTTTTTTGACTGGAGCTACACTTTAAAAATGTACCAGTTGAAAATTACAAACAGATTCAACTTAACACAACAAACCTACACAGTCCCTGTTTTGTTTGCACCGCCTGTATACTGCTGTTCTGAGTATATAGGGCCTGGGGGCCACACGCATTTCCTTTTTTTAATATGGGTACAGGGTTCCCCTTAATATGCATACAAGACCCAAATAGGCTGGTAATGGGCAGGGAGGGCTACCCATGCCATTTTTCTCAATGATTTTCAACCATATTGCAGGAACCAGATATAACATTAAAACCGCAAGCAGTTTTAAATGGTGTTATTTCCGTTTAATGTCATTTTGTGCAGGGACTGTTCTAAACACGGGAAACACGTGGCACTTCACAGGCATACTACAGACACCCCCCAGGCACCATATTTAAAGGAATATTTCACTTTTTTTTTTCACTTTTATCGTCATTAAAATCAGTGCTCCCGCCAAAACTGCCATTTTTAAAAACATTTTAGGCATTGACCCATGTCCCCTGGGGCAGGAGTCAGGTCCCCAAACCCTTTTTAGGACAGTATCTTGCATATTAGCCGTTAAAATTAGCACTTTTAATTTTGAACGTTCGAGTCCCATAGACTTCAATGGGGTTCTAACGTTCATACGAATTTGAGGTCCGTTCGAAAGTTCTGGTGCAAACCGAACCGGGGGGTGTTCGGCTCATCCCTACCCACCACCATGTGAAATAGTCAAAGGCACCTCTTGCCAGATTCGTTGGACCATTAGTTTATAGTTGATCATAAAATGCTCAATGTATCAGGGTTAGGAATGATTCTACCACACCATGCCTGCGTCTTCCAGCATCAAGTTTACCAATGAAAAAATGATATACAAACTCCCATAGGGATGCATGTAAAAACCTTCATTCATTTACTGAAATTACAGCTCCAACATGGCAGAAAAGGATTGTTTAATCCCAGGATATAAAATTGTATGGCAGGCTGATGGCTCAGTAGTATTGAGGACCCCGGGATCGGTGGGAAGGGCCCTTCATGGTTTCTTACATCCGGGGCCCTGAAGGTTTTAGTTAAGCCTCTGCCCTCTGGTCTACATTATTGTTACCTCCATCTTTTTTTTTTGGCCTGCCCATCTACCTAATGACAATTACCCCTCTCCCCGTTCCCCTCCTTCCTTTATAACGATTACCCTCATCTGCCCTTGTCCTTCCCTTCTGTCTCTGTAACAATTACACCTGTCTGTCTGCTACCCTGGCTATCTGCCTAGATCACATCTGACCTGTGCTTATGTGATGAAACACGCAGGATGGAGCTTTGGACACTGACATCATCACAATGCATGGCGAGAGTGTGTGGTGGCATCCTACTGTAATATTTAGTGCTATTTTGTTTTTGTTATTTTAAATAAATCTCTTAAATAATAATCCACACTATATGCAGATTTTCCTCTTTTTTTGAGTGATATATTGCCACAATCAGGCTTACGATCGGCTCCTTTGGTTATCCAGCATGGGGCTTATTCCGAACAATCTCTGTGCAGTTTACTTTTGATTTACAAAAACTTTAACATAACGGCCTTCCTGCCCTGACAGTGTCACACAGACCACCTATTTTTTCGGGGGACAGAGCTATTATAATAAAGGGAACTCTTTATATTTTGCTCTCTTTGACTTGAACCCACACAGGCACCACTTGCAAAGAATAATACCTCTTCACTGACAAATTGGGGGCTAAAATCTGCACCCCTGCTCATAGCTATGCCCATTTGTCAAAGCTGTTCTATGAGAAGGGGAATCTCTTTCCTGTTAATGTTTATTTTCCATCATGAAGAATTCAGCATGGTAAGAGAGACTAAATTGTATGCTTATTTGGAAGTGGATCTTTGATTGAAAGATCACTCTGCATTGGCCAAGAAACCAGTCGGCCATCCAACCCACATGCATTCACCCAAAACTGCAATAAAAGCTTTGGCATGGCGCTGCTAGGCATTCTGCCATTGCAAGCTGCTAAACAATATATTGAAATGATTTTTCATTATTGATAGACTTTTTTTCCAACACAAAATATCTATGAAAAGATTTAATTGGCTGTTTAGGCAGAGGCAGCTATCCAAAGCCTGCATCCAGCTAAGGCTCCATTCACACCAATGCCTTTTTTACTTGCTTTTTGTAGAAACGCAGAACATTATTTTTTAACATGGGTTCCTATGCAACACCTTCACATCAATGCATTTTTATGCCTCTGTGTTTTTGGAAAGGGTCAGGGACCTTTTAAAACGTAAAATTCTTTTTTTTTTGCATTTTTTGGTTTCCATAGACTTCAATGGAGAAGCTGCAGAAAAGTATGTTGCGCATTTTTACAGAGATTTTGCTGCAATTTGTGTTTGCCGTAATCTACCCAACAATAAATTTTCCGAATATAATGCAAATTGTGGTAAAAAAACACGGAACGCACAGCAAAAATGCACTGCAGAAATGCTCAAAAGCAACTTGCATAGATGCGAATCGAGCCTTATGCCGCATACACACGACCGGACTTTCCGGAAGAAAAGGTCCAACAGAATCATTCCGTTGGATATTACGATTGTGTGTGGGCTTCATTTGACTTTTTTCTTAAAAAAGTCAGACGGACCTAGAAATAGAACATGTTTCAAATCTGTCCGACGGAATCAATTCCTATCGGGAAAATTCGTTTGTTCGTCTGTATGCTGGTCCGACGGACCAAATACGATGCAAGGGCAGCTATTGGCTACTGGCTATTGAACTTCCTTTTCTAGTCCCGTCGTACGTCATCACGTTCAAAATGAACGGACTTTGGTCCGTTCATGTGTGGGCAAATCCATTCGGTCGGAAGTCCATCGGGAAGACCGTTGGATCTTTTCTGCCAGAAAGTCCGGTCGTGTGTATACAGCATTAGACTCTGGGGACCACAAAAAGGTAAGTATTTTGGAAGCTCAGGGGATGGCTGTGTCATTTTTGCAATGGTAGGGTCAAGGGGGACCAATAGAATTAGGGTCTCTTTACACTTTAGTCCTCAAGCATACTGGATTTTTATAAAAACGGCAGTAGCTTTGCAGTGAGTCTCGTCAGCGTTTTTTTTTTTTTTATCAATGGGATCAAAAATGTTAAAAAAAAACTCTGTGAGCTGTGTTTTTGAACGTTCATCAGTGTTCTATGGCGTAGAGCGTTTTTATAGCTGAAAAACTCTTCCCAGAAACCACTAGTTTTGAGGGTTTTTTTTACAGCCAAAAACGCCCCTGCCAAAAACTGCTGATAAAAGCCTATGTATGCATGCATAGACACATAGGATAACATCAAGGGGAGTTTATTGACTGTAGCAAAAACGTGCACACACGTTATAGCACATGTTAACACATGTTGGGTTAAGGAACACCACAACGGATGACAAAAAAGAAGCGTTGCAATTTTAAATGCAATGTGCAGCATTGCCTTAGTTCGGGGTGCCATTCAAAATGAATAGCATTACAATGCAATGCAAATCACGAGTGTAATTTGACCCTCTAAGTACCTGTCTTGGAAGAAATATTTGAGCTACCAACAGTGGCAGCCCGTGCATTAAGGGTGCACGGGCGCCGCCCCCTCTCTCCTGCCACCCCCTCTATCACCAATAGATAGATTCATGAATTCTATGATTCTATGGCCGCTGCTTCCACCCCCTATTCAGGCACCCGGCCCCTTTTTGGGTGCAGGGTGCCTGAATTACAGCGGTGGGGGGCGGGGTGTGGTGGGGGTTTAAAGCACCTGATTAGAGCCATAGGCTCTAATAGGATTCAAAAAAAGGTGACCTGCGAACGCCATGCTGGCCGCTCGCAGGTCACTCAGTTGTGATAGAAAAGCGAATGACTATTTGATTTCCTAATACTAAACTTCCTCTCTGGGTCTGTTACCCTTCACCTGATTGGCTGAAAAGACAGGTGCCGCCATTGGACGCCTATCAGCAGGAGAGTGTGGGAGATGAGGATGGCAGGAGACGCATGGAGGACCCCGCTCGTCGCCGTCACCCACTGCCCCACCGAGACAAGGTAAGTGCCGGGCAGACAGCGAGCGGATGGTGTCACACTGGGGGCATTCAAGCATTTGATGGACACCCTGGCACAGTCACAGCATTTGGCAGGCACAGTGGCAGCGTTTGGTAGGCACAGTGCAAGTATTTGGCATAGTGGCTGCATTTGAGGTCACAGTGGCAGCATTTGATGGCACAGTGGCAGCCTTTAATGGGCACAGCAGCTGCAATTGATGATTTTTTTTCAAAATTGTTTTGCGCCCCCCAAAAGTTTTGAGCACCAGCCGCCACTGGCTACCAATGCTAGCGTCCAGTAGAAAATGCTAGTCGCTTGGCCATTCCAGCCTTCTACAGCAACAGACCTAAACAAAGCTTGCAGCAAATTAATGCCAGGAAAATAATTCCTTTTATGTACAGTATGCTTGTTGTTTGTGATTGCACCAGCATGATAGCCAGGCAACTAGCATTTAAAAACGTCAGCGATAACAGCCTCCTTACTTCTCTCTAAGCCAAGGGTATGCAGGTGATTTATGCATTGTGTTTTATGTGTGCAACTAGGATTCCTTCACAACTGTCATTATCAATCACAATGACTTAGGTTGTGATCTGTAGTTGCCCCTTTTGTCTTGAAATTGTCGTCGCAAAATTTACCACGGACGTTTGAAGCACAGCAGTCAGCACCCAATCAATCACAGACAACTGGTTGATGATCACAGAGGGGGCTGCAAAGCACCACTGTCACACATGTAACACTATTTAGCCTAGGTTCACACTCTTGCGATGTGGGAACCAGCGCGATTCCAGCGCCAGATCCCGCATCGCATCTCTCCCCACAAGCAGTTCACACTGTCCTCTGTGATCCACTGCAGGTGTCAATACAAAGTTCATTGGTTGAGAAGAATGGGTGTAGATCGCGCTGGACTGACTATCAGTCAGTGTTGTAGATTGATAGGGTGTGGGCAGAGGGAAAGAATTTGTTTCCAGAAGTCTGTGCCCAGTTTGAAAAAAAGGTGGTGATGAGCCCTGTCATGGGCTTGAGCTGCTACCTCGATGTGCGTCCTTATGGTCAACTCCACATGTAATGTAGAAGAAATTAGGATAAAGGAGCGCCTGGTGATCAAAGAGGTAGTTAATGTGTATTTTATTTGAAGTTTAGCAATAAAAAGAGGCCAACGCTCCAAAAAATGGAGGAGGTGTGAAGAGAAGGGATCATGTTTTAGACCCCTTTCACACCGAGGGCGTTTTTCGGGTACTATAGCATTAGAAATAGCTCCTGGAATCCGCCCTCAAACTGCTGCACCATTGTCTCCAGTGTGAAAGCCCAAGGGCTTTCACACTGGAGTGGTGCGCTGGCAGGATGTCAGGAAAAGTCCTGCCAGCAGCTTCTTTGGAGCGGTGAAGGAGCAGTGAAGTCACCGCTCCTCCACCGCTGCTCCCCATTGAAATCAATGGGGCAGCGCTGCATTACTGCTGGCAAAACGCTGATATTGCGGCGTATTGCCAGCAGTTTTAACCCTTTCTTGGCCACTAGCGGGGGGTAAAAGCGCCCTGCTAGTGGCCGAAATGCGCTGCAAATCCCACGGTAAAACGCTGCTAAAAATAGCTGCGTTTTACCGCCGACGCTGTGGGCGGCTTGGTGTGAAAGCCGTCTTAGCCCCTGTACACACGGTCGGAGATTTTGCCAACCAAATCCGTCGGATTTTGCCCGTCGGATTTAGTCCGACGGATTGTGTCCGAAACTGTTGCATACACACGGTCGGGCCAAGTTGGCGAAAAATCCGATCTTTCAGAACGTGATGACGTAATTTTGTTACGATGGGACTACATTCAGGCTAGTAGCCAATAGCTTTGATGTAGGAATTTGATCTGAGCATGCGTGGCACTTGGTCCGATGAAAATGCTCTACACATGATCGGATTAGGTCCGTCCGGCCCAGTTGGTCGGGAAATATTTCCAACATGTTGGAAAATTGGGTCGGACGGAGATTCGGACGGAATCAGTCCGATGCATACCACACACAGTCGGATTATCTGACGACACGGTCCGATAAGACTCATTCCGACAGATTCTCCGACCGTGTGTACAAGGGCTTAGAGGGAGAAGATCTGCTTTAAGATCCCTTTCACACTGAGGTGGTTTTAGCTAGAAATAGCCTCTATATAGCACCTGAAAACCACCTCCCATTCTTTGCAGTGTGTCTTTTCACACTGGGGCGGTGCTCTTGTGGGACATTAGAAAAAGTCCTGCAAGCAGCATCTCTAGGGCAGTTTGGGAGTGCTGTATACAGCGCTCCTAAAACACACTGCCCATTGAAATTAATGGGCAGCGTTTCCAAAGTGCATGAAAAAGCGTTTTGGAAGCGCCGCAAAATAGTCGTTGTTAACCCCTTCTTTGGGGTTAAAAGCACCATGCTAGTGGCCAAAAAGCGCAGCTTAAACAGCGCTAAAGGGCCATTAAAACGAGTGGTGCTTTAGTGCTGACGTGGCCACAGCCGCAGTATGATGGAAAAAGAAAAAAAAAACATTTAGGCTCCATGCACACTAGCATTTTTTTAAGCTATTAGCATTTTTTTCTGCTCCTAGAAGCTAAATAGTGTTATCTTATGTGTCCATAGGATAACGCTTGAGAGGGGATATGATTTCAATTTATAAATACCATACTGGTGACCCCACAATAGGGATAAAACTTTTTCGCGGAAGGGAGTTTAACAAGACACGTGGCCACTCATTAAAATTAGAAGAAAAGAGGTTTAACCTTAAACTACGTAGAGGGTTCTTTACTGTAAAGCTGGCCATACACCTATAGATTATCTGCAGATTTTCTATGGTTAGATGGAAAAAGTGCAACAGATTTCTCCATGTTCGCTAAATTGTGTGGATGGAGGAATCTCCCACTTTTTCCATCTAACCATAAAAAATCTGCAGATAATCTATAGGTGTATGGCCAGCTTTAGAGCAGCAAGGATGTGGAATTCCCTTCCACAGGCGGTGGCCTCAGTGGGGGGCATCAATAGTTTAAAGAAACTATTAGATAAGCACCTGAATGACCGCAACATACAGGGATATACAATGTAATACTGACATATAATCACACACATAGGTTGCACTTGATGGACTTTTTTCACCTTCACCTGGGAATAACGTTTCAAGAAACTCTGGAAAAACGTTTCAAGAAACTACGCTGAAAAGACGCTGAAGCTCAAAAAATGCTAGTAGCCTAAAGTAGTGATTTCATGTGATTTCATGTGCGGCTTGCCAGCATGTGCAACTTCATGCAACTTAATGTAAGTCGCACATGAAGTCACCAAAAATAGTGCAGGAACCTTTTTCAAAATCAGTGCAAGTCGGAGTCGCACCGATATGAATGGCTCCATAGCCAGAAATAGGGTGCGACTTGTTATACAACATTGATCTGTGAAATCGCATGACAAGTCACAGTGGTGTGTATGGGAGCTAAATATAAAAGCACTGCCCAGGGGCTTTCAGCCTCCCATGGCGTTTTACAGGCCACGGGCAGCAGGGCTAGACAATGTGCCCGTGTTTTCTGCCCACACCTCAACTAAAGTTGCCACCTCATCCCTTTAAACCCAAACACATATTAATTACACAGGTTCTGTGGCTGATTAAGGTGGTAATTAATCTCATTTGTTGCCTTCTCTGCATTTAATTAGCCTCAGAACCTGTGCAATTCATATGCGTTTGGGTTTAAAGGGATGAATTCTAACCTAAACACCTAGTGTGCATGAGGCCTTAGTAAGCCAAGGATCCAATACTTTCCAGAAATCACCTTTTTTTATCATTTGAGATAGCTGAGAGCTTATCAGTGATCAGTTTTGAAATAATCCAGTCAGAAATAATTGACAGAAAGTTCTATGACTTAGAAATTCGAATTCATGCTGCAAGGAAGACATCAGGCCTGGTTTATATATGTGTGGCTGTGGATTTGTGCCTTGGGTCCGCTGCGTATCTGTTCACCGTTTCAGGTTTGATTTAGGTCTGAATTTTTGCCTGATTTCGCAAACCTGAACCGGACCCAAAGATACACAGGACCCCTATTGTAATCCGCTCCACGGCCACCCCGGACATGTGTGCACCGGTTCCATTGAGAGCCAATCACACTCACCTGTCATGCGAATCGGACTCGGGGAATGCCGCATCCAATTTGCATATATGTGAACCCGGCCTAAACTTTCGTTTAATGGTGTTTTACTTACCTTGCAAACTACGCTGCATCTCAACATCTATATCGCAATTTTTCACTTTTCATTAGGGTTTCCACCTGTTCGGGATTCACCCGGACAGTTCGGGTTTGGAATCATGGGTCCAGGTTTCAAGCTACTTGAAACCCGGACACATTATTCAGAATGGACTATGGCCTCCCAGCAGGGTTGCTGGCTGCAGTTGTCTAAGTTGAGAATGTCTGTTACAATTTTTTCACACTGCCCAAAGCCAGCACTAACAATCCCCCCCTACACACACACACACACACACACACACACACACACACACACACACACACACACACACACACACACACACACACACACACACACACACACACACACGGAGAGAGGGCTCAATCTCTTCTTCTTCCTCCCGCCCCTACCCCTCTGTGTCTGCCCATACTCCAATCCCTGGCGCTGTGCCGCAGAAAAGAAAAGTGGGGGGCTGGAAATTTGAAGTCCAGCAGCCTTAGATACATCTGGATGAGAGGTGCCAAGGCGTGAGTGAGCTCACCATCCATCCCTGTCTGTGACTAAAGTCTCCCCCTTCTCTCTCCTGCCTCTGAGTGAGTACACTAAGGTAAATCAGAGTTCTCAGAGCACCCCTTATATCAGAGTTCCCCTTTACACCACAGTGTTTCCCCTTACATCAGAGTCCTCACCGTGCATCAGAGTTCTCAGTGTTCCCCCTTAAATCAGGGTTCCCAGAGCATCCCTTATGTTAGAGCCCCCAGAATTCTCCCTTACATCAGAGTCTGCAGAGTCCCTTCTTACAGTGTAAGGGAACTCTGCAGATTCAGATGTAAAAGGGGAACTCTGTGAGCTCTGATGTAAAGGGGGACTCTTGTGATTAACTTCATATGATTAGAAATGTTATTTACCATAATTGCAAAATATAGAGTTTATACTATAAAAAAAAAATTGCTGTGTGCTGCTAAAGTGTTCAGGTTTGACTTGAAGAAAAGGTGGCAACCCTAGATGCATGTGACGTATGTGACAGGGGGCGCTGATCTGTTTGGTCACTGCTGGGAGGGAAAGGGAGCCGATCAGTCAGTTGCGGGAAGGGGAGATGAGCTACTGATCACTGGGGAACTGAGCTACTGATCACTGGGGAGCTGTGGAGTCACTGCAGGGAGGAGGTGCAGGATGAGCTGAGGAGTCACTGCTGGGAGGGGGAGCTGAGCTGCTGAATCGCTGCTGGAAAGGGGGAACTGCTGGAACGCACAGAGGTGTAGGCCCCAGTGGAACACAAAACTTGGAAGAGTGCCAAATCTCAAAATATAATTATTGTGTATATTCATGAAATAATAAAGTTCTCAAAAAAATAAATGTATAAATAAATAACAATTTTATCAAAAATAATAGTAATAAATATGTCTTTGTGCTTTCTTCTAGTTGCTTAATCACGCCATAAAACATGAACGTTCCCTTCAAGGATGATGCATTTTACTTCCGAGTTATTTAACCCCTTCAGTACCGGGCACTTTTACCCCCTACCTGCCCCCGATCCATTTTCAGCTTTCAGCTTCCCATTAGTGCGATGTGGGAACCCTGCGAATCCAGTGCAGGTTCCCACATCGCACCCGACTCACAGGCAGTTCACACTGCCATATGCAAACTGCTGGGAGAGTCAATACAAAGTTAATGACACCCCCAGATCTGTTTGCAGATCTCAGTGCGAAATGTCAATTCGGACAGAAATCGTATCGCAGGGGCTGTGAACATCCATGCGATCCGATTCTGAATTCAAAAAATGGTCTTGTGCGAGTTTGGTCCGAATGCGATGCAAATTCAGCTGTACTAGCTGTATGGCTGAAATCGCATCGCACATGTGATCTGCACTGCAGTGCAACACTGTATCCATATGAAAGTTTTATTATTTTTTTCCCACAAATAGAGCTTTCTTTTGGTGGAATTTAATCACTGCTGGGGTTTTTATTTTTTGTAAAAAAATGAAAAAAATAATCCAATAAAAAAAAAAGTTTTTATTCCTCCGATACACCGCATCACCAAGCACGGTAAAGAGCCTATCACAGTGATGGCAAACCTTGGCACCCCAGATGTTTTGGAACTACATTTCCCATGATGCTCATGCCCTTTGCATTGTAGTTAAGCATCATGGGAAATGTAGTTCCAAAACATCGGGGGTGGGGGGGGGGGGTGCCATGGTTCGCCATCACTGGCCTATCACGTAGGCTCTTTACCATGTGATTAGCTGTGTCCAATCGCGGTTGATCACAGCGTTACTCGGAAGTTCCAGCTATCGGCTTTCCTCTATTCACGCTGACAGGGCGTAGAGTAGAAAGGAGAGCCAATAAGCAGCTTTCCTAACATGTGGGGGGATCTGCGCTGATAATCAGTTTTGCTCCTTTTGGGATAAAGGTTTTACATGCATAAATAAAAGCTGATCATTGTAAGTACCCCTGTCAGTGTTATAGGGTTTGTCTCATCCCTCTAACTGCTACTTCTGCAGGACAGATTGACCTTTTGGGAGAACAAGAGACTTACTGGCTGGATCACCAGACGAAAATAAATGAAAGAAAAACCTAAAAAAAAAAAGGAAATCGAATGCAGCCCCCACATCTTTGGAAAGCTGCAATATAATAAATGTTTGTTTTTGGGTTTAATGCGGCTTTAAAGTGACAGATGTATTGTATATTGGTAATGATTTGCTATCAATGCAAATGACAACCAATAGCGTTGTCTGTAATGACCAGGCGCCAATACTTTATAATGTAACCTAGAGTAGTAAAGCGGCTTCTGATTGGTCAGTTTTGAAATGTCAGGTAAGCTCAGCAGTACAGCCAACTGTCAGTTCAGTGGAGACAGAGACATGTCACGGAAGGGCACAGCGGGACCTCCAGGCCTGGCCATGGATTGGGATTTCAGGGCTCTATCCGCTTGTCCCAATACTGACATCCTGGAACAGACAATTAGAAGAATGGCCTGGACCACATTCCATGAGCTGCGGCTGGAGGATGAATTCTGTGATGTTACCATAAAGGTGGACGATGCCGAGTTCAAAGCCCATAAGATCATTCTCTCTGTATGCAGCCTTTATTTTAGGTAAGTGTAGATAAATCATTACTGCCACAAAAATTAGACCCATTTAGCTCTAATCAATCTGCTATAACCTTGTCTAAGAACTGCAGCCAACATTAGTACTCAATGGGAATTGACCTTCATGGTGTAATGGCCTCCCATTGCCTTCCCCTGTCTGGTGACAGTTGGCCTCCACTGGTCACAGAGACCGTTTTGCTTCAATGGCTGTTGGGCATGGCCTAGCCATAAGACCCCTTTCACACCACACTGCTGATAGCGTGGGCGGTAAAACGCCGCTATTTTTAGCGGCGTTTTACCGCTGGATTTGCGGCGCATTTCAGCCGCTAGCGGGGCGCTTTTACCCCCCGCTAGCGGCCGCGAAAGGGTTAAAACCGCCGGCAATACGCCGCAATAGCTGATTTCAATGGGGAGCAGCGGTGGAGGAGCGGTAAACACACCGCTCCTTCACCGCTCCAAAGAAGCTGCTGGCAGGACTTTTTTCTGACGTCCTGCCAGCACACCGCTGTAGTGTGAAAGCCCTCTGGGCTTTCACACTAGAAACAATGGTGCAGCTTCTTTAGGGCGTTTTGCAGGCGCTATTTCTAACGCTATAGCGCCTGCAAAACGCCCTGGTGTGAAAGGGGTCTAAGGTCAACATTCATTCAACACTCCCAGACTGGAGCTGAAGGCTTGCTGAAATCTTATCCATTGCTTTGTACACTTCTCCTCTATGAAGCTCCTCAGCTTGGCATTCCTAAGCCTTATCCCAACTTTTGAATCAGCATTTCATCCAAAAACATCCAAATACATTAATACAACTACTGACAGTGTTTATCAATGCCATGTAATAGTATAACATTTTGGGGCTGTGCTTCGATCTGTTTGGCTGTTTTTAGGATTTCTGGTTGCATTCGTTTTTACATTAGGCTAAAAATCTCTCTTTCCTCACTGTCTTTCCTCAGTCTTCTAAGCCGAGTGACACTGGGGATTATACAGCTGAGTAGACTGACATCTTGTGGCTTACAAGAGGTACTGCAGAGGCTGGCCAAATGATTGCACCATGTTCAAATAGTTCATGCAACATGGGGTCAGTCTTGCCCCTATTCAGAGCTGAGTGTGATCATAGCCATGTGATTTATTCTTAATATTATTATACACTTCCTTTTTTTTTTTCCTTCATTTCTGTGCCCTATTAATATGAAAATATTAATAAAAAAATGATTTAAATAATAAAAAAAAGCAAAAAAGAAATAAATAATATTATACACACAAGTGCCATCCTCCAAACCTATCAGAAGGTCCACGCCTCTGCACGGTCCTGGGTCTGGGAGTAAGGAATGCAAGAGCATGTTCATTGCACCCATGATGCACTGATTGCGAATGCAACGCTCTGCAGGCTTAAATGCAAAAATTTATTAAATGTACATTTTTTGCTACATTTTATTACCCCTTCCCGATGGTCGTACGCAAATCTGCAGCCTCACAGAAGTGGGTCTTTATCCGTGGGGCCACATATATGCGCCAATCACAGCGCACTCCCAGCACAGAGGGCGGGCTGAGTGACACTGGGGATTATTCACCCCAGAAGACTGGCATCTTGTGGCTTACAAGAGGTACTACAGAGGCTGGCCAAATGATTGCAATGAGTACCACGTTCAAATGGTTCATGCACCATGGGCTCACATTTTCCCCATTCAAACCTGAGTGTGAGCATAGCCATATGATTTATTATTAATAACATACAAGTTTTACGCTGTGTGGGTATCTTTGACTTGGAGATTGTAAACCTTTTACTTCTTAAACAATAAAACTTCTTAAACAGAAAAAAAAAGTATTATACAGGATTTATATAAACATCTAGAGGCTTCTCTTGCATGTTTGTTCTCATTTTCAGAACTTGTCATAGAGGAGCAAAATCACACATTTTTGGCGCCATAGATTGTTAAGTGATAGCGCCTGATAAACAAATAAAAACACGCCTTGTTTAAGCGCTCCCATTATAGCTTATAGAGCCGAAAACATACATTTCTGGTCTGAAGAGCCATGGAAATCACTGCTTTATACCCCATTGGCCAGGTGCATGTCCAGAACAGCTGGTGCATACCTCCCAACTGTACCTGATTTCGAGGGACTGTCCCTGATTTGGATGTCCCTCTGTCCCTCATTCCTCCTCATTTGTCCCTCATTTTGGTCTGATCTATATAGATGTATATAAAATGCACTTTTTATCTTTCAAAAAGTGTTTCCCAGTGCTAAACCTTCCATCCAAATTCTAAATTGCTGCATTTGTAAATTTTAAAAGCCAATATAAAGGAATAGTAGTTTTTAAAAAAAGCCCTTGTGGATTTAATTAACCTTTTTTTTTGGGGGGGGGATTATGTCCCCTTTTAGGGGCGTGGCAGGGGACGTGTCCTATACCTACATACGTTTGCTAGTAGGTGTCCCTCATTCCCAGCTCAAAATGTTGAGAGGTATGATGGTGTATGGCGCATCTGACCAATGGGGGCGCAAAGCAATTGTTTGCATGGCTCCGCCTGCTTGTCCTGAAATGAGGAAAAATTATTTTATTTTTGGGGTATGTGATAGAATGAGATACATGAATAGCTACTGTGCCGTGCAATGATTTGGTTGGAGGGCTTTTTGATTGCTTTAGTCCCTTCTCAACACAAGTTGTGTGGCTACTGTATAGCCATGGCTTGCTTTTACTACTCTGATGGCCAAATAGCCTGCAATAGCTTCTTGGCTAGGATCTTGGGTTTGGGAACCCCATGGTGTGAAAAGACACATGGCCACATCATTTTTTTTCTATGGGCTAGGCTTTTTCGCTAAACCAAGGCAATTTTTACTGCCAGGCTGCAAGGCCTAGCCAGCGCACCTGTACCCACACTATTTATTTTATGTATTTTTCTCTATTGTTGTCACTTTGCACTTTTGTGTATGTTTCTTTCACTTGGATGAAGGGTATGGGCCTCAAAAAACACAGTCACTTCCAGCACTAATAGGTCCTCCAAGGTGTGGAGTAACAGATGTCAGATAAAATGGTGGTGTGAGAGGTACTGTATTTATTGGAGTATGACACTCACTTTTCCACCATGAAAATTGGGTGCAGATAGCGCGTGCATGTTATACGCCAATACTTCAATTTTAGCTGCCTCGGAGGGGTCAGGGCGGGGGAGGGACGAGTGCCGTTAGATTACATACAATGAGAATCTCCTGTTTACTTGGCTGTCCTCTGTAATAGGAAGTCCCGTGTCCTGGGCCGCCATTGGACCACTGTTCTGTCTATCATAGGAGATTCTCACTGTATGTAATCTGTCATCGCTGGTCCCGCCCCCCTTCCTGTCCCCTCTAGGCTGTAGGTGGGCATTGATCTGGCTGCACTGATGGCAATGGTGAGGCTGCTGTATTGATGGCAATGATGAGGCTGTAAAAAGAATCTAATAACCGGTGTAACTGGCGCTACCTATGTAACATAAACAAATATTGACTCTTATTGATGAAACAAATGAAAAAGAGAAAATGAGAAATGCCAAGAAAAAATAGGAGTAATCTATCTCACCAGTAATAGTATTCATATGTGTAATCGTACCTAAATAAAAATGAAGCCTCCCTAAGGAAAGTCCACTTATTTCAATCCAAGCCCAAAAAAAGGCACATACAAGAGGCTACTTCCAGAGGTGACATACAATCGCACAGATTCCCTACTGCGACTCCAATGTGACAATAAGCAGTGTAATAATTTAGGACCTTATCCTGAGAACTTAGTATAATCTTGAACAAATCATATATAAATTCTGTGAAAAAACACCAGATTAATATAGAAAAACTTGTACTGAGTGCGACTTTTCCTTAAAATCGCATTAATGCCACATTATGATAAACCCACCGATCTGTCGGCTGGGAAGAGAAAAATATAAAAATCTACTCCAATTACTACATGTGAAAAAAATATATATGAATCTAAAAAATATATGAATATATAAAACAAACTCTAATAAGTATATGTGTGTGAGACGTGCAATTGAAAATACCGAATTAGATGACACAATTCAAATTCAAAAACAAAAAGTTCCAAACATATGTACTAGCAAAGCATCTATGAAAAAAATGATACAAATAAAAAATGTGTTATAGTGACTCTTAGAAAAAAAAAAAAAAAAATATATAAAAATAAAAGTCCAACTCTCCAAAAAGTCTTCAATAGTGCAAATTCAACATTAAATGTTCATAAAGTGACTTTTGTGCTTCTTGTGTGATCTTCAAAGTGACTTCCGTGCTCCCCCGCAAGGTACCCCACTCACCAAAAAAATTCACCCCTACAGGGGTAGTTCGCCTTTAAATCCAATCTGCCGATATCCAGCTCTTTGACCTTCTGACCTCTTTATTTATAATCGTTCGTATCCAAAAGGAGATTCCATTTGTGCCCTTAGTTTGAAGTTAATATAGCCTCAAGGTTACTCTCACAATGATTATGGGACTTCTGTATTCGGTATTGCTTGCCCTTTTAATTGGCTAGGGATATATGGATATTGATGCTCTCATCTGCTTGGTTTTCATCCACTGTCCAGCACATTACAATGATGAGGCTGTATTTATGGCAATGGTGCGGCTGCAGATGGGCACTGACCCTTATTTTTCTTCAAAGTTAATTATTTAAAATGTAAGTTTTTTTTTCCTGAAACTTCCTTCTTAAATTGAATGTGCCTGTTATACGCCGGTGCGTGTTATATGCCAATGAATACGGTATATATGGTATCCAAAACTGGGTGGATGCTGCCTTCCTCAGATGGGGTAATCCGAAAGGACCTACAAGAAAAACAGAAATGGAAGGCGCGCACACCTAGTGCATTACCAAAGATAATTTAAAGCGGGAGTCCACCGGGACTCCGCGTTTTTTTTTTTTTTTAAAAGCCAGCAGCTACAAATACTGCAGCTGCTGACTTTTAAAATAGTGACACTTACCTGTCCAGCGCGCCCGCGATGTCGGCACCCGAATCCGATCTCTAGGTCGTCTGTCGGGTCCTGCCGCCGCCATCTTGGGTATGGGAATCAGGAAATGGAGCCTTTTGGCTTCATTTCCTGGTTCCCTACTGCGCATGCGCGAATCGCGCTGCGCAATAAGGACGCTCCCCGCTGCCTCTGGGATCTGTGTGTTTCCCAGCAGGCAGCGGGGTACTTGCGGGAAGGGGCGGGCACTTGCGGAAAGGGGCGTAAGTTACGCCCCTTTCCGCAGAGAGCTATCCCGGAAGTGGGTGCAGTTACCTGGATTATCCAGGTAACTGCACCCCCCTCCCCCCTGAAAGGTGCCGATTGTGGCACCGGAGGGGGGGAGGGTTCCGATGAGCGGAAGGTCCACTTTAGGGTGGTCCTCCGCTTTAATAGTAAAAATGTTTTGTTTTAGTGGGTACTCACAAAATGCAACGGACAAAAGGCCATAAAAACAATGCATGTATAGGGAATTGATTCCTCTTAATGGATTTTAGGCCTCATGCACACGAGACGCAGTTAAACGCGTGTTCAGAGGCAGTTGGACACTTTTTTTAACTGCTCCTGAACTCATTCAATGTTATCCTATGTGTCCATGCACACAGTCTCGTTTTTTGCCGTTTTTATGCAGTTGCGTTTAACCTCGTTTTTCCAGAAGAAAAAAAATGGGTTCAGACGCAAAAGTTTCCACATTTCAGACGCAAAACGCAGCAAAACACGGTAAAATGCGCCAAAACGCCGCTACCGCGTTTTGCCGCGTTTTCGTTTATAAGCGTTTTTAAAGGTGACCTTTTTTTTTTACATGAAAAATCTCAAAAATGATTGCAAATGATGAAAAACCATTAGAAAAATATTTTAAACAATTGCAATTGCAAGTGGACAATCCACAACTTGTGGCAAGTGACATGGCAGGTGGCAAGTGACGTGGCAAGTGGACGATCCACAACTTGTGGCAAGTGAGGTGGCAAGTGATGTGGCAAGTGGACAATCCACAACTTGTGGCAAGTGACGTGGCAGGTGAAGTGGCAAGTGACGTGGAAAGTGGACAATCCACAACTTGTGGCAGGTGACGTGGCAAGTGACTGGGCAGGTGACGCGGCAAGTGACCTGGCAGGTGACGTGGCAAGTGGAAAATCCACAACTTGTGGTAGGTGACTGGCATGTGACGTGGCAAGTGGACAATCCATAACTTGTGGCAGGTGACGTGGCAACTGGACAATCCACTTGTGGCAGGGGACGTGGCAAGTGACGTGGCAAGTGGATAATCCACTTGTGGCAGGGGACGTGGCAAGTGACGTGGCAAGTGGTACAATCCACAACTTGTGTCAGGTGACGTGGCAAGTGACGTGGCAAGTGGACAATCCCCAACTTGTGGCAGGTGATGTGGCAAGTGATGTGGCAAGTGGACAATCCACTTGTGGCAGGTGACGTGGCAGGGGACATGGCAAGTGACGTGGCAAGTGGAAAATCCACAACTTGTAGCAGGTGACGTGGAAAGTGATGTGGCAAGTGGACAATCCACAACTTGTGGCAGGTGATGTGGCAAGTGATGTGGCAAGTGGACAATCCACTTGTGGCAGGTGACGTGGCAAGTGGACAATCCACAACTTGTGGCAGGTGACGTGGCAGGTGACGTGGAAAGTGATGTGGCAAGTGGACAATCCACAACTTGTGGCAGGTGATGTGGCTGGTGAAATGGCAAGTGGACAATCCACAACTTGTGGCAGGTGACGTGGAAAGTGATGTGGCAAGTGGACAATCCACAACTTGTGGCAGGTGATGTGGCTGGTGACGTGGCAAGTGGACAATCCACAACTTGTGGCAGGTGACGTGGAAAGTGATGTGGCAAGTGGACAATCCACAACTTGTGGCAGGTGATGTGGCTGGTGACGTGGCAAGTTGACAATCCACAACTTGTGGCAGGTGGCATGGCAGGTGACGTGGAAAGTGGACAATCCACATCTTGTGGCAAGTGACGTGGCAGGTGATGTGGCAAGTGACGTAGCAAGTGGACAATCCACAACTTGTGGCAGGTGACGTGGCAGGTGATGTGGCAAGTGACCTGGCAGGTGACGTGGCAAGTGGAAAATCCACAACTTGTGGCAGGTGACTGGCATGTGACGTGGCAAGTGGACAATCCATAACTTGTGGCAGGTGACGTGGCAAGTGGACAATCCACTTGTGGCAGGGGACGTGGCAAGTGACGTGGCAAGTGGACAATACACAACTTGTGTCAGGTGACGTGGCAAGTGACGTGGCAAGTGGACAATCCCCAACTTGTGGCAGGTGATGTGGCAAGTGATGTGGCAAGTGGACAATCCACTTGTGGCAGGTGACGTGGCAGGGGACATGGCAAGTGACGTGGCAAGTGGACAATCCACAACTTGTGGCAGGTGACGTGGAAAGGGATGTGGCAAGTGGACAATCCACAACTTGTGGCAGGTGATGTGGCAAGTGATGTGGCAAGTGGACAATCCACTTGTGGCAGGTGACGTGGCAGGTGACGTGGAAAGTGATGTGGCAAGTGGACAATCTACAACTTGTGGCAGGTGATGTGGCTGGTGACGTGGCAAGTGGACAATCCACAACTTGTGGCAGGTGACGTGGAAAGTGATGTGGCAAGTGGACAATCCACAACTTGTGGCAGGTGATGTGGCTGGTGACGTGGCAAGTGGACAATCCACAACTTGTGGCTGGTGGCATGGCTGGTGACGTGGAAAGTGGACAATCCACATCTTGTGGCAAGTGACGTGGCAGGTGATGTGGCAAGTGACGTAGCAAGTGGACAATCCACAACTTGTGGCAGGTGACGTGGCAGGTGATGTGGCAAGTGACGTGGCAGGTGATGTGACAAGTGGACAATCCACATCTTGTGGCAAGTGACGTGGCAGCTGACGTGGCAAGTGACGTGGCAAGTGGACAATCCACAACTTGTGACAGGTGACGTGGCAAGTGACGTGGCAGGTGATGTGGCAAGTGGACAATCCCCAACTTGTGGCAGGTGACATGGCAAGTAGACAATCCAAAACTTGTGGCAGGTGACGTGGCAAGTGACGTGGCAGGTGACGTGGCAAGTGGACAATCCACAACTTCTGGCAGGTGACGTGGCAAGTGGACAATCCACAACTTGTGGCAGGTGACGTGGCAAGTGACGTGGCAAGTAGACAATCCACAACTTGTGGCAGGTGATGTGGCAAGTGACATGGCAGGTGATGTGGCAAGTGACGTGGCAAGTGGACAATCCACAACTTGTGGCAGGTGATGTGGCTGGTGACATGGAAAGTGGACAATCCACAACTTGTGGCAGGTGGCATGGCAGGTGACGTGGAAAGTTGACAATCCACATCTCGTGGCAAGTGACGTGGCAGGTGATGTGGCAAGTGACGTGGCAAGTGGACAATCCACAACTTGTGGCAGGTGACGTGGCAGTTGGACAATCCCCAACTTGTGGCAGGTGATGTGGCAAGTCACGTGGCAAGTGGACAATCCACAACTTGTGGCAGGTGCCGTGGCAAGTGACACGCTAAATACAAGTACACTGCAGGTCTCACAGCTGCTGCTACTCACTCTGGTCTCACAAAATTGCTGAAATAGTTAATAATACTGTTTTTTGAGCTGGGGAGGGTCTATGATGTTAGCTTAACTAAACGCTTCTAGACGCAAACGCGGTAAAACGCGGTAAAACGCCGCTAAATCGAGGTAAAAATCGCGGCAAAACGCGCGTCTTGGGTATGGGAATCAGGAAATGGAGCCTTTCGGCTTCATTTCCCGGTTCCCTACTGCACATGCGCGAATCGCGCTGCGCAATAAGGACGCTCCCCGCTGCCTCTTGGATCTGTGTGTTTCCCAGCAGGCAGCGGGGCACTTGCGGGAAGGGGCAGGCACTTGCGAAAAAGGGGCGTAAGTTACGCCCCTTTCCGCAGAGAGCTATCCCGGAAGTGAGTGCAGTTACCTGGATTATCCAGGTAACTGCACCCCCCTCCCCCCTGAAAGGTGCCGATTGTGGCACCAGAGGGGGGGAGGGTTCCGATGAGCGGAAGGTCCACTTTAGGGTGGTCCTCCGCTTTAATAGTAAAAATGTTTTGTTTTAGTGGGTACTCACAAAATGCAACGGACAAAAGGCCATAAAAACAATGCATGTATAGGGAATTGATTCCTCTTAATGGATTTTAGGCCTCATGCACACGAGACGCAGTTAAACGCGTGTTCAGAGGCAGTTGGACACTTTTTTTAACTGCTCCTGAACTCAAAAATGATTGCAAATGATGAAAAACCATTAGAAAAATATTTCAAACAATTGCAATTGCAAGTGGACAATCCACAACTTGTGGCAAGTGACATGGCAGGTGGCAAGTGACGTGGCAAGTGGACAATCCACAACTTGTGGCAAGTGAGGTGGCAAGTGATGTGGCAAGTGGACAATCCACAACTTGTGGCAAGTGACGTGGCAGGTGAAGTGGCAAGTGACGTGGAAAGTGGACAATCCACAACTTGTGGCAGGTGACGTGGCAAGTGACTGGGCAGGTGACGCGGCAAGTGACCT
Organism: Lithobates pipiens; assembly: GCF_037356315.1. Lineage (NCBI taxonomy): Eukaryota > Metazoa > Chordata > Amphibia > Anura > Ranidae > Lithobates > Lithobates pipiens. The sequence continues at coordinate 64,391,629 of NW_027507791.1, forward strand.
GGCAGGTGACGTGGCAAGTGGAAAATCCACAACTTGTGGTAGGTGACTGGCATGTGACGTGGCAAGTGGACAATCCATAACTTGTGGCAGGTGACGTGGCAAGTGGACAATCCACTTGTGGCAGGGGACGTGGCAAGTGACGTGGCAAGTGGACAATCCACTTGTGTCAGGTGACGTGGCAAGTGACGTGGCAAGTGGACAATCCCCAACTTGTGGCAGGTGATGTGGCAAGTGATGTGGCAAGTGGACAATCCACTTGTGGCAGGTGACGTGGCAGGGGACGTGGCAAGTGACGTGGCAAGTGGACAATCCACAACTTGTGGCAGGTGACGTGGAAAGTGATGTGGCAAGTGGACAATCCACAACTTGTGGCAGGTGATGTGGCAAGTGATGTGGCAAGTGGACAATCCACTTGTGGCAGGTGACGTGGCAAGTGGACAATCCACAACTTGTGGCAGGTGACGTGGAAAGTGATGTGGCAAGTGGACAATCCACAACTTGTGGCAGGTGATGTGGCTGGTGACGTGGCAAGTGGACAATCCACAACTTGTGGCAGGTGACGTGGAAAGTGATGTGGCAAGTGGACAATCCACAACTTGTGGCAGGTGATGTGGCTGGTGACGTGGCAAGTGGACAATCCACAACTTGTGTCAGGTGAGGTGGCAAGTGACGTGGCAAGTGGACAATCCCCAACTTGTGGCAGGTGATGTGGCAAGTGATGTGGCAAGTGGACAATCCACTTGTGGCAGGTGACGTGGCAGGGGACGTGGCAAGTGACGTGGCAAGTGGACAATCCACAACTTGTGGCAGGTGACGTGGAAAGTGATGTGGCAAGTGGACAATCCACAACTTGTGGCAGGTGATGTGGCAAGTGATGTGGCAAGTGGACAATCCACTTGTGGCAGGTGACGTGGCAAGTGGACAATCCACAACTTGTGGCAGGTGACGTGGCAGGTGACGTGGAAAGTGATGTGGCAAGTGGACAATCCACAACTTGTGGCAGGTGATGTGGCTGGTGAAATGGCAAGTGGACAATCCACAACTTGTGGCAGGTGACGTGGAAAGTGATGTGGCAAGTGGACAATCCACAACTTGTGGCAGGTGATGTGGCTGGTGACGTGGCAAGTGGACAATCCACAACTTGTGGCAGGTGACGTGGAAAGTGATGTGGCAAGTGGACAATCCACAACTTGTGGCAGGTGATGTGGCTGGTGACGTGGCAAGTGGACAATCCACAACTTGTGGCAGGTGGCATGGCAGGTGACGTGGAAAGTGGACAATCCACATCTTGTGGCAAGTGACGTGGCAGGTGATGTGGCAAGTGACGTAGCAAGTGGACAATCCACAACTTGTGGCAGGTGACGTGGCAGGTGATGTGGCAAGTGACCTGGCAGGTGACGTGGCAAGTGGAAAATCCACAACTTGTGGCAGGTGACTGGCATGTGACGTGGCAAGTGGACAATCCATAACTTGTGGCAGGTGACGTGGCAAGTGGACAATCCACTTGTGGCAGGGGACGTGGCAAGTGATGTGGCAAGTGGACAATCCACAACTTGTGTCAGGTGACGTGGCAAGTGACGTGGCAAGTGGACAATCCCCAACTTGTGGCAGGTGATGTGGCAAGTGATGTGGCAAGTGGACAATCCACTTGTGGCAGGTGACGTGGCAGGGGACATGGCAAGTGACGTGGCAAGTGGACAATCCACAACTTGTGGCAGGTGACGTGGAAAGTGATGTGGCAAGTGGACAATCCACAACTTGTGGCAGGTGATGTGGCAAGTGATGTGGCAAGTGGACAATCCACTTGTGGCAGGTGACGTGGAAAGTGATGTGGCAAGTGGACAATCCACAACTTGTGGCAGGTGATGTGGCTGGTGAAATGGCAAGTGGACAATCCACAACTTGTGGCAGGTGACGTGGAAAGTGATGTGGCAAGTGGACAATCCACAACTTGTGGCAGGTGATGTGGCTGGTGACGTGGCAAGTGGACAATCCACAACTTGTGGCAGGTCACGTGGAAAGTGATGTGGCAAGTGGACAATCCACAACTTGTGGCAGGTGATGTGGCTGGTGACGTGGCAAGTGGACAATCCACAACTTGTGGCAGGTGGCATGGCAGGTGACGTGGAAAGTGGACAATCCACATCTTGTGGCAAGTGACGTGGCAGGTGATGTGGCAAGTGACGTAGCAAGTGGACAATCCACAACTTGTGGCAGGTGACGTGGCAGGTGATGTGGCAAGTGACCTGGCAGGTGACGTGGCAAGTGGAAAATCCACAACTTGTGGCAGGTGACTGGCATGTGACGTGGCAAGTGGACAATCCATAACTTGTGGCAGGTGACGTGGCAAGTGGACAATCCACTTGTGGCAGGGGACGTGGCAAGTGATGTGGCAAGTGGACAATCCACAACTTGTGTCAGGTGACGTGGCAAGTGACGTGGCAAGTGGAAAATCCCCAACTTGTGGCAGGTGATGTGGCAAGTGATGTGGCAAGTGGACAATCCACTTGTGGCAGGTGATGTGGCAGGGGACATGGCAAGTGACGTGGCAAGTGGACAATCCACAACTTGTGGCAGGTGACGTGGAAAGTGATGTGGCAAGTGGACAATCCACAACTTGTGGCAGGTGATGTGGCAAGTGATGTGGCAAGTGGACAATCCACTTGTGGCAGGTGACGTGGCAGGTGACGTGGAAAGTGATGTGGCAAGTGGACAATCTACAACTTGTGGCAGGTGATGTGGCTGGTGACGTGGCAAGTGGACAATCCACAACTTGTGGCAGGTGACGTGGAAAGTGATGTGGCAAGTGGACAATCCACAACTTGTGGCAGGTGATGTGGCTGGTGACGTGGCAAGTGGACAATCCACAACTTGTGGCCGGTGGCATGGCTGGTGACGTGGAAAGTGGACAATCCACATCTTGTGGCAAGTGACGTGGCAGGTGATGTGGCAAGTGACGTAGCAAGTGGACAATCCACAACTTGTGGCAGGTGACATGGCAGGTGATGTGGCAAGTGACGTGGCAGGTGATGTGACAAGTGGACAATCCACATCTTGTGGCAAGTGACGTGGCAGCTGACGTGGCAAGTGACGTGGCAAGTGGACAATCCACAACTTGTGACAGGTGACGTGGCAAGTGACGTGGCAGGTGATGTGGCAAGTGGACAATCCCCAACTTGTGGCAGGTGACGTGGCAAGTAGACAATCCAAAACTTGTGGCAGGTGACGTGGCAAGTGACGTGGCAGGTGACGTGGCAAGTGGACAATCCACAACTTGTGGCAGGTGACGTGGCAAGTGGACAATCCACAACTTGTGGCAGGTGACGTGGCAAGTGACGTGGCAAGTAGACAATCCACAACTTGTGGCAGGTGATGTGGCAAGTGACGTGGCAGGTGATGTGGCAAGTGACGTGGCAAGTGGACAATCCACAACTTGTGGCAGGTGATGTGGCTGGTGACATGGAAAATGGACAATCCACAACTTGTGGCAGGTGGCATGGCAGGTGACGTGGAAAGTTGACAATCCACATCTCGTGGCAAGTGACGTGGCAGGTGATGTGGCAAGTGACGTGGCAAGTGGACAATCCACAACTTGTGGCAGGTGACGTGGCAGTTGGACAATCCCCAACTTGTGGCAGGTGATGTGGCAAGTCACGTGGCAAGTGGACAATCCACAACTTGTGGCAGGTGCCGTGGCAAGTGACACGCTAAATACAAGTACACTGCAGCTCTCACAGCTGCTGCTACTCACTCTGGTCTCACAAAATTGCTGAAATAGTTAATAATACTGTTTTTTGAGCTGGGGAGGGTCTATGATGTTAGCTTAACTAAACGCTTCTAGGCGCAAACGCGGTAAAACGCGGTAAAACGCCGCTAAATCGCGGTAAAAATCGCGGCAAAACGCGCGTCTTGGGTATGGGAATCAGGAAATGGAGCCTTTCGGCTTCATTTCCCGGTTCCCTACTGCACATGCGCGAATCGCGCTGCGCAATAAGGACGCTCCCCGCTGCCTCTTGGATCTGTGTGTTTCCCAGCAGGCAGCGGGGCACTTGCGGGAAGGGGCGGGCACTTGCGGAAAGGGGTGTAAGTTACGCCCCTTTCCGCAGAGAGCTATCCCGGAAGTGAGTGCAGTTACCTGGATTATCCAGGTAACTGCACCCCCCTCCCCCCTGAAAGGTGCCGATTGTGGCACCGGAGGGGGGGAGGGTTCCGATGAGCGGAAGGTCCACTTTAGGGTGGTCCTCCGCTTTAATAGTAAAAATTTTTTGTTTTAGTGGGTACTCACAAAATGCAACGGACAAAAGGCCATAAAAACAATGCATGTATAGGGAATTGATTCCTCTTAATGGATTTTAGGCCTCATGCACACGAGACGCAGTTAAACGCGTGTTCAGAGGCAGTTGGACACTTTTTTTAACTGCTCCTGAACTCATTCAATGTTATCCTATGTGTCCATGCACACAGTCTCGTTTTTTGCCGTTTTTATGCAGTTGCGTTTAACCTCGTTTTTCCAGAAGCAAAAAAATGGGTTCAGACGCAAAAGTTTCCACATTTCAGACGCAAAACGCGGCAAAACACGGTAAAATGCGGCAAAACGCCGCTACCGCGTTTTGCCGCGTTTTCGTTTATAAGCGTATTTAAAGGTGACCTTTTTTTTTACATGAAAAATCTCAAAAATGATTGCAAATGATGAAAAACCATTAGAAAAATATTTTAAACAATTGCAATTGCAAGTGGACAATCCACAACTTGTGGCAAGTGACATGGCAGGTGGCAAGTGACGTGGCAAGTGGACAATCCACAACTTGTGGCAAGTGAGGTGGCAAGTGATGTGGCAAGTGGACAATCCACAACTTGTGGCAAGTGACGTGGCAGGTGAAGTGGCAAGTGACGTGGAAAGTGGACAATCCACAACTTGTGGCAGGTGACGTGGCAAGTGACTGGGCAGGTGACGCGGCAAGTGACCTGGCAGGTGACGTGGCAAGTGGAAAATCCACAACTTGTGGCAGGTGACTGGCATGTGACGTGGCAAGTGGACAATCCATAACTTGTGGCAGGTGACGTGGCAAGTGGACAATCCACTTGTGGCAGGGGACGTGGCAAGTGACGTGGCAAGTGGACAATCCACTTGTGGCAGGGGACGTGGCAAGTGACGTGGCAAGTGGACAATCCACAACTTGTGGCAGGTGACGTGGCAAGTGATGTGGCAAGTGGACAATCCCCAACTTGTGCCAGGTGATGTGGCAAGTGATGTGGCAAGTGGACAATCCACTTGTGGCAGGTGACGTGGCAGGGGACATGGCAAGTGACGTGGCAAGTGGACAATCCACAACTTGTGGCAGGTGACGTGGAAAGTGATGTGGCAAGTGGACAATCCACAACTTGTGGCAGGTGATGTGGCAAGTGATGGGGCAAGTGGACAATCCACTTGTGGCAGGTGACGTGGCAAGTGGACAATCCACAACTTGTGGCAGGTGACGTGGCAGGTGACGTGGAAAGTGATGTGGCAAGTGGACAATCCACAACTTGTGGCAGGTGATGTGGCTGGTGAAATGGCAAGTGGACATTCCACAACTTGTGGCAGGTGACGTGGAAAGTGATGTGGCAAGTGGACAATCCACAACTTGTGGCAGGTGATGTGGCTGGTGACGTGGCAAGTGGACAATCCACAACTTGTGGCAGGTGACGTGGAAAGTGATGTGGCAAGTGGACAATCCACAACTTGTGGCAGGTGATGTGGCTGGTGACGTGGCAAGTGGACAATCCACAACTTGTGGCAGGTGGCATGGCAGGTGACGTGGAAAGTGGACAATCCACATCTTGTGGCAAGTGACGTGGCAGGTGATGTGGCAAGTGACGTAGCAAGTGGACAATCCACAACTTGTGGCAGGTGATGTGGCAGGTGATGTGGCAAGTGACCTGGCAGGTGACGTGGCAAGTGGAAAATCCACAACTTGTGGCAGGTGACTGGCATGTGACGTGGCAAGTGGACAATCCATAACTTGTGGCAGGTGACGTGGCAAGTGGACAATCCACTTGTGGCAGGGGACGTGGCAAGTAATGTGGCAAGTGGACAATCCACTTGTGGCAGGGGACGTGGCAAGTGACGTGGCAAGTGGACAATCCACAACTTGTGTCAGGTGACGTGGCAAGTGACGTGGCAAGTGGACAATCCCCAACTTGTGGCAGGTGATGTGGCAAGTGATGTGGCAAGTGGACAATCCACTTGTGGCAGGTGACGTGGCAGGGGACGTGGCAAGTGACGTGGCAAGTGGACAATCCACAACTTGTGGCAGGTGATGTGGCAAGTGATGTGGCAAGTGGACAATCCACTTGTGGCAGGTGACGTGGCAGGTGACGTGGAAAGTGATGTGGCAAGTGGACAATCTACAACTTGTGGCAGGTGATGTGGCTGGTGACGTGGCAAGTGGACAATCCACAACTTGTGGCAGGTGACGTGGAAAGTGATGTGGCAAGTGGACAATCCACAACTTGTGGCAGGTGATGTGGCTGGTGACGTGGCAAGTGGACAATCCACAACTTGTGGCAGGTGGCATGGCTGGTGACGTGGAAAGTGGACAATCCACATCTTGTGGCAAGTGACGTGGCAGGTGATGTGGCAAGTGACGTAGCAAGTGGACAATCCACAACTTGTGGCAGGTGACGTGGCAGGTGATGTGGCAAGTGACGTGGCAGGTGATGTGACAAGTGGACAATCCACATCTTGTGGCAAGTGACGTGGCAGCTGACGTGGCAAGTGACGTGGCAAGTGGACAATCCACAACTTGTGACAGGTGACGTGACAAGTGACGTGGCAGGTGATGTGGCAAGTCACATGGCAAGTGGAAATCCACAACTTGTGGCAGGGGATGTGGCTGGTGACATGGCAAGTGGACAATCCACAACTTGTGGCAGGTGGCATAGCAGGTGACATGGAAAGTGGACAATCCACATCTTGTGGCTAGTGACGTGGCAAGTAGACAATCCAAAACTTGTGGCAGGTGATGTGGCAAGTGACGTGGCAGGTGACGTGGCAAGTGGACAATCCACAACTTGTGGCAGGTGACGTGGCAAGTGGACAATCCACAACTTGTGGCAGGTGACGTGGCAAGTGACGTGGCAAGTAGACAATCCACAACTTGTGGCAGGTGATGTGGCAAGTGACGTGGCAGGTGATGTGGCAAGTGACGTGGCAAGTGGACAATCCACAACTTGTGGCAGGTGATGTGACTGGTGACATGGAAAGTGGACAATCCACAACTTGTGGCAGGTGGCATGGCAGGTGACGTGGAAAGTCGACAATCCACATCTCGTGGCAAGTGACGTGGCAGGTGATGTGGCAAGTGACGTGGCAAGTGGACAATCCACAACTTGTGGCAGGTGACGTGGCAGTTGGACAATCCCCAACTTGTGGCAGGTGATGTGGCAAGTCACGTGGCAAGTGGACAATCCACAACTTGTGGCAGGTGCCGTGGCAAGTGACACGCTAAATACAAGTACACTGCAGCTCTCACAGCTGCTGCTACTCACTCTGGTCTCACAAAATTGCTGAAATAGTTAATAATACTGTTTTTTGAGCTGGGGAGGGTCTATGATGTTAGCTTAACTAAACGCTTCTAGACGCAAACGCGGTAAAACGCGGTAAAACGCCGCTAAATCGCGGTAAAAATCGCGGCAAAACCCGCCTTTTTAAACGCCGGTTTCAGCTTTTAAAAACATGTGTCCAGCAGAGTTTGCATCTGCGTCTCGTGTGCATGAAGCCTTAAAGGGAAAACGACTACTCTTGTATTTTGCTAAAGTAAACAATGTTTATTGTAGATTGTTATTATTTGTGTTTTTTTGTGTGTAGGTAAACAAGACCTACATTACAAAGAAGAAAGGGAAAGATAGGTACATATAAATTATACAGGATTCAATGATCACAAACATGGAATACAAAATCAAAGATACGCAGTTATATATGCTGACACGTTTCTAATATTGACTCTTCTTGAGGGTAACAGATCAGCAGATTAACATATATCATGTATTGTATCTTGAAACCATCATGTATAGTTGCATCCAAAATAAAAAGAAAGGAAAACCCTTTGTACAGAGGGCAAAGGGATAAGCAAGGTCACTGCTCTGCACTCAACGCCTAGCCCGGAGCCAGCAGGTCTGGTCCTTCAGCCAGTCCCCAGAAGACAGTACAGTAAGTACAGTAAGGACAACAAAGTGTGCTTTGCTTCAAGTGGTGTCGTGCTGGGGGGGTGCAGAGATGGCACAATGCCAAGGTCTTGCCAGATGGCCAAAAGATACCCAGAGGTGGCACTAAGGATGTCCTTGTGTGCTTGTGGTGGGTGGTGGGCACTGAGCTAGCCCATGCCAGGAGGCATGAGCTGCCCGGCAAAGGGAGGTATGCCACAATATGGAGGCCTAGGATATAGGCTCAAAAATGCACTGTTGCAAGCCTGAATTGGTTTCTCCAAAAGGAAAATCAAATCCAATCACCAAACAAAGAGAAAACGACCAGCCAATGCCAACAGGACTAAAAACAATGCATTGACATGCACAGAACACTGGGTACAGCTAACGTCTTTCGGGGGCGCACCCCCTTCCTCAGAGCTAGCTTAGCTCTGAGGACGGGAGTGCACCCCCAAAACGCGCAAGCTGTACCCCGTGTTCTGTGCATGTCCATGCATTGTTTTTATGGCCTTTTGTCAGTACCCACTTTTATATAAAACATTTTTATTATTAAATTGTATGTTTACAATGCGCATACAACATTCACTTTACCTGGGCTACCATCAACTACAGACCTATGTGTAGCATTTGTGCTACTACAAATCCCCCCCCCCCCCAAAAAAAACAACATATTAAATGATGAAAAACTTTATTTTAATAAAAGAAGTCTAACATGAATTCTTCTCCTCCTCCCAGGGCTCTGTTTTCTGGAAGATGGACAGAGAGAGAAAATAATGTGTGCCATATACCCGGAATTTCCCGAGACATAATGAGCTTGGTCCTCCAGTATATCTACACCAATGCAGTATCCATCAATTCCGAGAATGCACAAGCATTGTTTTAATGGCCGCAGAGCAGTTCAATATCCTGGGTCTAAAATGGCGATGCTCGGATTTCCTCATTGGCCAGCTATGTCCTGAGAACTGCATTGGCATTGGCAGGTTCTCCAGACAGGTTCATTGCCCCAAGCTGCATGAGAACAGCCATGCGTACATTCTTCACCACTTTCACGAAATAGCATCGACCTCTGAGGAGTTTCTGGATCTGTCCCTAACAGAGTTTAAGGATCTTATTACCAAAGACGATCTTGTTGTTAAAAGAGAGGAATTCATCTTTGAAGCCGTCATCAAGTGGATTGAGCACAACCCCAACGATTGTAGGCAATACATCACCACCCTACTGCCTAAGGTAAGGTGGGGAACTCCATTTACTCATTGGGGTTGATTTACTTAAACTGGAGAGAGCAAAATCTGGTGAAGTTTTACATGGTGCCCAATCAGCTTCTAACTTCAGCTTGTTCAATTAAGCTTTGACAAAAAAAAAAACCTGGAAGCTAATTGGTTTCTTTGCAGAGCTGCACCGGTTTTAGCGAATCAAGCCCAACGTAAGAAAAAAAATATTCCATATTTTGTAGGTGCATTCTCGCACAGTGCAAGCAGCACCCCTGTTGAATTTCTTTGAGAAAAACAGAGAAGGTTTTCAATTTCTTCCAGCCCATAGTTTGTACAAATGTATGCAAAATGTTATAGGTAATCGTAAATCGGAACGCCACCCTACAGGGGAAATTCTGCTTTAAGTCCTGCTCCCCTGTCACTTTTTTTGCACTTAATTTTTTGAGGGGGAGCAGGTACCTAGTTTTAAAGGGTACCCGCTCCCACTTCCGTTCAGATCTCCTAGGTGATCTGAGCAGAAGCTCTCCTCTCCCACCCTCCCCACAGTCTTCTGGGACACATCACAGGTCCCAGAAGACTGCGGGACCACTCACAAAGTGCAGCGCAACTTGTGAAGCCAAGCTGGCTGTGAAGCCAAAAGCAGCATAGCCAGCTGCCCACATTTAGGATGCCAGCGCTGGATCCCTAGACAGATAAGTGTACTTTTATTAACCACTTAAAGAGGAATTCCCCTAAAAAAACAAATACTGCAGCTGCTGACTTTTAATAATCGGACACTTACCTGTCCCAGGGTCCAGCGATGCGGGGGAACGAAGCCCCGCTCATCCCCCCCCCCCTGCTCAACAGCGGCGGCATTGCAATTGTGGGCACCCGGCTGAGGCTTCACAGCCGGGCACCCACTGCGCATGTGCGAGCGTCGCAGCATGTCATGATTGGCCACGCAGTCATCTGGGACCTGTCATGTGTCCCGGATGACTCACAGGAAGGAGGGAACAGAGCTGAGCTGGTGATGTCACCAGCCCAGGCACTGAAGGAGGTAGACTACGACAGACCCCCTAGCAACAGGCATTTAGAGGTGAGTTTAAAAAATAATAATAATTTATTTAGGATTTTTTTTTTTGTGGAGCACCACTTTAAGGACCAGAAGGATTTACCCACTTAATGACCAGGCCATTTTTTGCGATACAGCACTGCATTGTTTTAACTGACAATTGCGTGGCCATGCGATGCTGTACCCAAACACAATTGTTGTTGTTTTTTTCCCACAAATATAGCTTTCTTTTGGTGGTATTTGATCACCTCTGCGATTTAAATTTTTTTGCGCTATAACCAAAAAGCCCGACATTTTTGAAAAATAAAAAAACAATATTTTTTACTTTTTGCTATAATAATTACCCCCCCCCCCCCCCCCAAAAAAATGAATTTCTTCATCAGTTTAGGCCATTATATATTCTTCTACATATTTTTGGTAAAACAAATCGCAATAAGCGCATATTGATTGGTTTGCACAAAAGCTATAGTGTCTACAAAATAGGGCAAAGATTTATGTCATTTTTTTTATTATTATTATTTTTTTGTACTAGTAGTGGCGGTGATCTGCGATTTTTAGATGGACTGTGACATTGCGGTGGATAGATCGGGCACTTTTGACACTTTTTTGGGACCATTGCCATTACAGTAATCAGAGCCAAAAATAGCCACTGATTACTGTATAAATGACACTGGCAGGAAAGGGGTTAACACTAGGAGCGATGAAGGGGTTAAGTGTACCCTAGGGAGGTGTTCCTAACTGTGGGGGGAGGGGACTGACTGGGAGTACAGAGAGAACACTGTTCCTGATCACTAGGAACAGACAATCTCACTGATCTCTACTGTCAGAACTCTACTTTGTTTACAATGGCAATTCGTTCTGCCTCTCTGAGGAGCTATCGCGGATAGCCGGCGGACATCGCGTCCGCCAGACCCGCTCATCGGCTCCCCTGCTGTGCAGCGGGCTCGCACGAGCACCCACAGTGACTCATACACAAAATGACATACAGGTGTGTTGTGTCTTGCAATAGGACCGCCCTGACGTTGTATATATGCGGTGGGTGGGTTAAAAAAGTCAGCAGCTACAGGACTTGTAGTTGCTGACATTTCTTTTTTTTTCCAGAGTGAACCTCCTTTTTAAACTGAACAGTTTAAAGGTATCTTTCGGTATCTGAGAGTGTTGTCTATCTCAACCCATTTATGGTTAGATAATTTTTGTTTCTCTATAGCAGTCTTTCTCAACCTTTTCAACAGGCAGGAACCCCTGCTAAAAATTTGAAATCTACAACTCATAATACATTAGCGTGATGGTCAGTGAGAAGAATGGTCCTTACACTTGTGGTCATTGGGAAGAATTACCTCCTTACAGACAGCTAAAAAGATCAATGGTGTCAGTGGGAACTTATCTGAGAGGCAGAAATTGCCCAATGCTGAAGGAACCCCTAGCAACTTCTGGACGTACCCTATGGTTCCAAGGAAACCCTGGTTGAGAATCACTGCTCTATAGGCTCCCTGACCATAGCCAACATTCCTTGTATTTCTGCCAACTCCAACCAGTATGTAGGCAGGGGCAAGCTGCAGTACATCCTTCAACCTGAAGGTGGAACTGCATAGATCTTCAAGTTGGCTGGAGTCCAGTGGGGAGGAAATGTCTCCTATGCCATCTTACTAGGGAAGATGGTGATCTTATTAGATACTGAAGATTGGGGTGGCCATCTTGACAAAGGTCCCTATTAGTTTAAGGGACAACCATTTACCCCACCCACACTGAGGCAGTAAGGTAGGAAGAGAGCTCCACTGCTTAGGAGAAGCACAGGTGCAGATGTATGGAGAGGTTCCTGAGGAACAAGGACGCGTAGGTTTCCTTTTCAGGGTGCCTTCTTTGCACCGGTCCTGGACAGACTGCCTCTGACCATTATGTACCTTAGAGGCCTTGTAGAACCCAGTATCATTGAACCTTACCACCACCCCTCCAATGGAGCATGCCTCTGGTATTGCAAAATTATAAATGTAATTAATTTAATATAAACACCACTGAGTAAAGCCTACTTCCTTACCAGTATTCTTTGAATAAGGAAGCTGTATACTTCACAGCTTATGTGGTGTCAAAATTGTATTGGACTTTTGTACCTCAATGATTGTCTATTGAGTTTTGTTGACCTCTACAACATGAAGACACCTTTATCTCTTCTTCTTCAGGTTCGAATGGCTTTGATGCGCACCAGGTATTTGATGAACAAGGTGATGACTTACATCCACATACAGCACAAGAAAGAATGTGTGAATATTGTCACTGGTGTACTGAAGACAAAATATAACTTAAATGCAAATGGATCCTCCTGGTCAGATTTCAAGAACCCAATGACGAGGCCACGCCTACCAAGTGCAATTCTACTCGCCATTGGCGGCTGGAACTCTAATGACCCTACCAACGCCATAAAGGCCTATGACTGCAGGGTTGACATCACCCATGATATGGAAAGCCACAGGGCCTACCATGGAACGGCATACCTAAATGGTTTTGTGTACGTGGTTGGAAGGTTTAACGGCATGGATTTTTTCAATAGCGTAAGACGGTTTGACCCAGTCAGGAAGATCTGGCAGCAAGTGGCTGCAATGAATCATAAGCGCTGCTATGTCAGCACGGCAGTCCTGCAAAACCCGCTCTACGCCATGGGCGAGTTTGATAGCCACATTCGCCTGAAATATACAGAATGTTATGACCCAGAAACCAATCAATGGAATCTTATAGCTCCAATGAATGAAATGAAGCGATGCAAAAGCCACCACCCTCAATGGCAAGGTAAGATATAGACACCCACTTAAAAACCAAATGGTCTTACACACACACCTACATTCTAGAGCTACAGCCTTCATCGCTTTCTTCGGCATTCTACACTTCTGTGAGTGTCGGATTCATTTGTCTGCTGTAGCTTAGGTGTTTCCATCCCCTGACCACTGGGACACTACAAGATTCAGCAACGACATGGGGGTCAGAGGTCGTTCCTTCTTCCAGGTCAGGGACCTGCTAAGCAGTGAAGAAAGGATGGGTTTCTTTTTTTTTTGTAATTCCTTTATTTATAGAATTATTATACACCAAACAGACAAGAAAATTACCAGTATAAGCAGAATAATTGGTATTGTCCAGGTTTCTTTTAAGGTGATTGCAAAGGTACAGTTTAAAAAAAAAAAAAAAACCTGTTATACTTACCTGCTCTGTACGATCCCCCCACTGGCACTTCTGACTCCTCATCCCACCCCCGTTGAGTGCCCCCATAGCAAGCCGCATGCTATGGGGGCACTCATGCGTGCTTACTCCCAAGCCTATGGCCCCACAGAGATTGGCTCGGCCCCGCCTCTCGCTCCTTCGTCACTGGCTGAGATTGACAGCAGAGGGGGCAGCTCCCGCTGCTGTATCTGAGCCAATGAGGAAGGAGAGAGCCTCAGCTCTCATGCACATTGTTGGATCGAGATCAGGCTCAGTTTTGTATTTAAAGGGGGCTGTGTGAGAAGGAGCTGCATGCAGAAGGTTTTCTACCTTGTAAAAAAACCTTCTGCCTTTACAATCACTTTAAGTAAGCAGCAATAGAGGTAACACACTGGGGTTTTTCAGCTGTCATTCAGCTATATCAGGCTTCTGGTGTGTTACTGTATTGTTATGGCCTATTCACACCTATGCGTTTCCCCCAATGCCATGTCATTTAAAAACAAAGAGTTTAATATCATTCTTATTATGTTTTTACAGATCTATATATGTGGCGGATTTAGTGGAGAAGAATTCCACTTCACAGCAGAAGTCTACAACCCAGATACAGACCAAAGGAGCATGATCGCCCCGATGCGGAGCCAACGCAGTGGTGTTGGTGTCATCACTTATGGAGATCTGGTCTATGCAGTATGTGCAATGATTACTTTCTACCCAAATGAGATTGAATGAGAAACATAATTTGTAGCATGCGTCTGGTGAAACCGATGTCAGAAGAACTGGAAATGAGAGGATATCTCTCTCTAACAGAGCCACTGATAGGGGTACTAATCCCTCCCCACTCCATCCAAAACTAGGAAAAAAGGCTTTGACTTGAAATTAATTTTAAAGGATAAGTTCACCTTTTGGTAAAAAAATAAATAATTTTATTTTTGCAGGAGAGAAATGTGCATTTATTATTTTTTGACTGAGGAGCCTGGAAAGCATTGGACCTGTCATCAGTGGATCGGGGTGCAATGGCAGACTCCTGCAGACAAGCTTTTCCTGCAGCATTTCAGGGCTTGTGAATAGCATATTAGGCCACTCATCGGCGACCTCGCAGTCCATTCAGAACTACAAGCCATCAGCCACAAAGCCTGACAGTACTTGTAGTTCACATATCATTTAAAGCCCAACTCTGACTCAAAAAAGAAAAAAAAATTACTTGTTCAGCCTAAGGGGTAGAGCAAGGGGCTGCATCACCTACCCGACTCTTCACTCCACCACTGCTATTTTGTCCCTGAAGCTTCCAATCTGTGCATCATCACATACAATGCAGGGCTAATAACCCTGCATTGTACATAGTGGAGGCAGGAGCATGGGCGTCCGCAGGTAGGGGCAAGGCGGGTCAAGTGCCCCCCCGGAATCAGGGATTGGATCTTAAACTCAGTACAGTTGCGTCGCTATTGTGGTGCTCAGTACAGCAGAGAACTTGGCAGTGCTGTGACAGAAGAAAGGTGAGCTGCGGGCTATCAGAGGCTTCTCCCACTCTCCCCACTTTCTCCTGTCAGGGAGAAGAGACAGCGGCTCTCACCAGGTTCCCCACCCAGGTTCCTTCCCGCTCTGTTCCTTCCCTATTGGCCATAACTGAGGGCCAATCAAAGGAGACTGGGAGAGGAGATCATCATGGGACATGTAGTCCCAAAGATTGGCGCCCCCATTTTCCACAGGGAGGAGGCTACAGCTTGATCAAGAGGGATATTGACAGACTGCAGCCTGGAAAAAAGAGTAGGGAGAGAGCGCTACAGGACAAAGAATGAGAAGTGTGCTGGGCGGAAGCCAGAGAGAGAGCCGCACTGCCCAGCGCCACCAGAGAGAGAGCCACGCTGCCTAGCACCACCAGAGAGAGAGCCACGCTGCCCAGCGTCACCAGAGAGAGAAAGACTGAGCCACTACCAGGGTACAGACATGCTACACTACTGACAAGAGTCGCCCCCAGGGAACCCAGAATGAGCGATCGTCCAGCCGGAGGGATCACTGCTGTCGTTTCGCTGGGTCTGGTAAAAGGGCTTGTTGGCCATTATCCATTACTTATCCTAGGGACTTACTATGTCTGCAGTCTCTGACCATGATAATGTGAAAATGACCTTGTCGAAAAGGGACGTTGCATGGGTGACCCCAAAATGATGCCCCCTCCCTGAAAAAAATCTGCGGACGCCCATGGGTAGGAGTGTGACCACAGCTGGAAATAGCTTACCAAGGTGGCTATAACAGACCAAGGTAGCTTGCTGGAGCAAGGAATAATATGTCTTACCACTAGACTTAGGCTGGCCATAGATTATGCTAAAATCACTCAAAATCACTCGAATTTCTCCTTGCGGAGCTATTGCTTTCTCCCGGCAGGGAGCCGTCCCTGTTGAGAGAACACAATCAAGAGGATTTACTAAAACTGCAAAGTGCAAAATCTGGTGGAGCTTTGCATGGTAGCCAATGAGCTTGTATCTTCAGTTTGCTCAATTAAGCTTTGACAAAAAAAAAAAAAAAACTGGAAGCTGATTGGTTTCTATTCACAGCTGCACCAGATTTTACACCCTCCAGTTTTAGAAAATCAACCCCAATTATTATTGCTTGCAGCTATAGTCGCTGACAATAATTGCATGCTAGAAGTCAGATTATTTTAAAGAACATGTAACATGTAACCCTTGCAGTGTGTGTGTGTGTGTGTGTGTGTGTGTGTGTGTGTGTGTGGGGGGGGGGGGGGGGGGCACTGCATTTTTGTTTTACCCGGAGTTGGCTTTTAGAAGCAGGCTATGTCACTGGGAAATGGAATGGACACTCTCCATGATGTTGTGGCTAAGCCTTGGATATTGTTTATTCCATTGTTCAGTGAAGCAGCCTTAGCAGTCAGTAATGGTATTTTCATTGGCTATGGGCATGGCAATTGGTGGAGCTTAGTTATGAAGTCAAGAAAAGTCAATAAGGCCAACAAAAATTAAATGCAAGAATCTAGAAGAGTATACTCTTAAAGTCCAACTCTAAGAACAATAAAATAAATAAATACAGTGGGCCCTTCCACGCTGCAAGGGTTACATGCTATATTCAGACATGGTCCTTCATGTTAAGGTGACCTTTAAGACCATACCCATCATCCTTGTGAAACCTGTTTGCCACATGAAGTAAAACACGGTAACACGCGTTGTCTCTTACAGGTCGGAGGATCTAATGCAGGCGGTAGACTGCGCAGTGCCGAGGCCTATAACCCAGCCAACAACATCTGGACTGAGATTGCCTCCATGTTCAGCCCACGCAGCAACTTCGGGATTGAAGTACTGGAGGATCTCCTTTATGTGATTGGAGGTTTCAACGGTTTCGAAACAACCTTTGAAGCAGAGTACTATGACAGGAAGACCGATGAGTGGTACGGCGTCCACAACATGAACATCCATTGCAGCGCCCTGGACTGCTGCATTTTGCCTGGCCTCCCCAACGTCCGGGGATTATGCCGCTAGTCGAGACCCATTCTACAGAGAGGGAGAAAGGCGGACATTATCCGAAAAGCTCTTTATAAGTGTATCGGAATGAAGTGACTCCTTAAAGCACATCAATATAAACTGTAGTTGGGAATAAATTAGAAAACTGAACTCAAATGTTACTGTTAGGGGAGGGGCTAGGACGGTGAAGGCACTCGGGCTCTATAGCGATTTGAGGAGCTGATCGAGATTTTGGAAGTGCAGCTCGATGTTGCATTTTAAATTCATGTCCGTATTAGTGTGGTGCGCTGGAAGCACCCACATATTTATTGTGAGTACCCTGTACATTTTAATAAACGCATGTTAAAGTGTTTTAAACAAATCAAGCACTATTGGAGTCTTTTTCTCTGCATATACTCTGCTGCTGACATACTGAGGAGGAGATCTTGGGAGAAGTTTAGGAGCCATATGTGTTGGATTCTCACTGAGTCCTGGGGGGGCTCACAGGCATTTTCTGACCCTGCTTAGTTTGGGGAGTCGCACTCCCAGAGGTGAGCCTATACCTATTGGGGGGGAGGGGGTCACAAGTGAGGTGATTCGCTGGTGGTCTGGATGTTTTACATAGGATTTCAATATTTTTATTTGTTCATCAATCAACATCCATTTGTGGAATTCAGTCAATAAGTCCCTCTTTTTTTTCTCCACCCAAAGGTGGAACACAATTTTTGACTGCAGCAAACACAGAAATTCATTTTTTGTACAAGAGGTTTTGGGCACATATCAATTTAATTATACACAAATATATTTATTGCGCCATTGGCTCACATATTTCACATTTGTGGTGAGGCGGCAATGATGGGCGCAGTGAGGCGGCAATGATGGGCGCAGTGAGGCGGCAATGATGGGCGCGGTGAGGTGGCAATGATGGACACAGTGAGGTATCCCCCGGACGCATGCGCAGTGGAGGGCGGATTCCCCGGGCCGTACTGCGCATGCGCAAAACGGAAATCAGGCGCATGCGCAGTGAAGGGCGGATTTCCTCAGACCGTACTGCACATGCGCAAAGTGGAAATCGGACACATGCGCAGTGGAGGACGGAATCCCCCGGACCGTACCGGACCACCCGGACTTTTTTAGTCTCGCTGTAATGGAGGTCTCTATTGGGGGGGGCACTGTCTGATAGATAATCTGTTACTTTGCACTGCCCTACTGACACCGCCCACTGCCCTACTGACACCGCCCACTGCTCTACTGACACCACCCACTGCCCTACTGACCACGCCCACTGCTATACTGACACCGCCCACTGCCCTACTGACACCGCTCACTGCTCTACTGACACCGTCCACTGCCCTACTGACACCGCCCACTGCCCTACTGACACCGTCCACTGCCCTACTGACACCGCCCACTGCTCTACTGACACCGTCCACTGCTCTACTGACACCGCCTACTGCCCTACTGACACCGCCTACTGCCCTACTGACACCGTCCACTGCTCTACTTACACCGTCCACTGCCCTACTGACACCGTCCACTACTCTACTGACACCGTCCACTGCCCTACTGACACCGTCCACTGCCCTACTGACACCGCCCACTGCCCTACTGACACTGTCCACTGCTCTACTGACACCGCCTACTGCCCTACTGACACCGTCCACTGCTCTATGTACACCGTCCACTGCTCTACTGACACCGCCCACTGCTCTACTTACACTGTCCTCTGCTCTGACACCGACCACTGCCCTACTGACACCGTTCACTGCTCTACTGACACCGTCCACTGCCCTACTGACACCGTCCACTGCCCTACTGACACCACCCACTGCTCTACTGACACCGCCCACTGCCCTACTGACACCATCCACTGCCTTACTGACACCGTCCACTGCCCTATTGACACCCTCCACTGCTCCTACTGACACCACCCACTGCTCTACTGACACCGCCCACTGCCCTACTGACACCATCCACTGCTCCTACTGACAACGTCCACTGCCCTACTGACAACGTCCACTGCCCTACTGACACTGTCCACTGCTCTACTGACCCCGTCCACTGCTCTACTGACACTGTCCACTGCCCTACTGACACCGTCCACTGCTCTACTGACCCCGCCCACTGCTCTACTGACAATGTTGACTTCTCTACTGACACCGTCCACTGCCCTACTGACACAGCCCACTGCTCTACTGACACCGCCCACTGCCCTACTGACACCATCCACTGTCCTACTGGCTGACAGTGTCCACTTTTAAGGTAGGCTAGTTTCATATTTTAACTGACATTTCTTTTATTAATAAAATCATATTTTTGGGGTACACAAATGCTTTTGTTTAACCATGCCCCTTTAAGTCCCCCCCCTGTTAATGCAATTTGGCCACAGCCACTGTTGACCATAGCACACCTTATTAATACTCTCCTTGGGTAACCAAAAAGGTGTCCCAGGTATTTTACAAAGAAAAAGAAGGAGAAGGGGGCGCCTCTGGGTGTAGATTTTTTTTAAAAGCAATTTATTCACAAGTCTAAAACAGAGAGATTTTGCACTCACATTTTCCAAAAAATAAAATGGCATGTAGGATAAGAGGGGTCATCTGATTTGTCCGTCACTTCGAATCCGCAAGTGTCCTATTGTCCTCTCCTGGCGTTACCACTGGTTTGTTGTTTTTCGAAAAGCCGGCTCGGTGGACGCAGAGGATGTTTATCCAAAGCGAGGCTTGGTTGACTGTGACACGCGGGTCATGGAATTGTGACGTCACGGCGGGCGACGCGTTTCGGGTCGAGGTGGAGAGACGACCGCGCTCTTTCATCGGGCCAATCAGCTGATTGGCCTGATGAAAGAGCGCGGTCGTCTCTCCACCTCGACCCGAACGCTCAGGAAAAGCGTCACCCGCCGTGACGTCACAATTCCGCGACCCGCGTGTAACAGTCAACCAAGCCTCGCTTTGGATAAACATCCTCTGCGTCCACCGAGCCGGCTTTTTCTAAACAACAAACCAGTGGTAACGCCAGGAGAGGACAATAGGACACTTGCGGACCGGATTTGAAGTGACGGACAAATCAGATGACCCCTCTTATCCTACATGCCATTTTATTTTTTGGAAAATGTGAGTGCAAAATCTCTCTGTTTTAGACTTGTGAATAAATTGCTTTTAAAAAAAATCTACACCCAGAGGCGCCCCCTTCTCCTTCTTTTTCTCTGTAACAGTCTAGGAGCCTGGTTTCAGCTCCCTGCGGTGGCAGCCCTGCATGTTGAATTCCCACCCAAGGAACGAAAGACACTTTCCTGGGACTTGATAACAAAAAGATCTCATATGTATTATCGTCTCATATAACTCTATACAGACAGCCTTTTTGAGTATATTATTATGTGATTTTTGCGCCTCTACTTGTTGTGTACCAGGTATTTTACAATCCTATAGCAGTGATGGTGAACCTTGGCACCCCAGGTGTTTTGGAACTACATTTCCCATGATGCTCATCCACACTGCAGAGTGCATGAGCATCATGGGAAATGTAGTTCCAAAACATCTGGGGTGCCAAGGTCCATCACTGCTATAGCGTGTAGTACAAAAAAATTGCTGTGCGCCGTGAAAGTGTTCGGGTTTGGCTTGAAGAAAAGGTGGCAACCCTACTTTTCATTCACATCTGTGGTACAAATACTGTACACCTACACACTGCTAAATGCTGCATTAGAGTACAAAGACATTTACTACCATATATAAAATACATTTATATTTTTAAGTGAGATCAGGCCAGAAAACACTGACTTGAGAAATAAATTGATTGACCACCTGCATATTCAGCCAATAGACTTCTGCCTTGCAGAGAAGGTGGTTATTTAACTGCTTAAGGACTGTCTCATGTACATTTACTGCAGCAGGGCGGCCCTTTAGCCGTTCCATGAAAAGAAAAGACAGAGATCTTGTGTTTCTTCTAAGCAGCAACACAGATCTCTGTCTTCTTACGGTACAAGCACCCCCCCCCCCCCCACAGTTATAAAGCACCCCCTAGAGACACATTTAACCCTTTGACTGTCCCTGATGTTAACCCCTTCCCTGAAAGTGTCATTAGTACAGTGACAATGCATATTTTTTAGCACTGAATGAATGAATAACTTATATAGCGCTACATGTGCAAACTAAATCGCCTCAAGGCGCTTTAGACATACACAGTGTGATCACTGTGTTAGTGTCATTGGTCCCCAAAAAAGTGTCAAAAGCATCACTTAGTGTTCGATTTGTGTCCTGCTATAAGTCGCTGGTCGCCATCCCATAGTTTGTAGATGCTATAACTTTTGCGCAAACCAATCAATATACACTTATTGGGATTTTTTATTTATTTTTTACCAAAAATACATATTGGCCTAAATTGATGAAGAAATTTGATTTTTTTTACATATTTTTATTGGATATTTTTTATAGCAGAAAGTAAAAAAAAAAATATATTTTTTTTTTCAAAATTGTCAGTCTTTTTTTTTGTTTATAGTACAAAAAAAAGACTGACAAATACCACCAAAAGAAAGTTCTATTTGTGGGAAAAAAGAACATCAATTTTATTTGGGTAAAGCTTTGCAATTGTGAGTTAAAGTAACGCAGTGCAGTAGTGCAAAAAATGGCCTGGTCATGAAGAGGGTAAAACCTTCCGGGGCTGAAGTTGTTAATTACAAATATGCCTTCCTGTATAATTATATGACTAGCTTTCAGTTCTACCACTAAAATCAAGTAACAAAACAAGTTAGCAAAAGCAAATTTCCCCTCATCTGTCTGATCAGGTGTGTTGGGAGGTGGAGCTGTATGCTCCTCATTTGTGTCACCTGTTAGGCATGTTGCACTGCCAGCTCAACACCAACTCTAATGTATGTGGAATATGGTATGGCCACAGAACTCTGCACTGGCACCGAAGAGAGTGACGCACCCTTTCCTAGGTAAGCACTTTTGTTGAGAACCCTACTGCCAGATTTAAAGGGAAAGTATGCTGTATTTCTAGTGAACACATATTTGGGTTATTTCAGTGTCAGAATTTTTTTTTTTTTTCTGCACAAGCATGTTTTTCCTGACTTTTGTTGTATAAAATGCAAAGCTCTAAACTGAAGACTAGCCATTAAGGCTACTGCTGCTAGAATGCTATATTTTATTGTCACCACTAGGGATGAGCTCAGGCGTGTTCACATACTCCACGTGCAGAGCCCGCCAGGAAGTCGGTGCAGTGCTGCGCTAATCACAGGCAGTGAGACATTGCCCAATCTCTGCAGCCGCTCTCACTGCCCGTGATTAGCGCAGCTCTGCGCCGACTTCCTGGCGGGCTCTGCACGTGAAGTATGCAAACACGCCGGAGCTCATCTTTAGTCATCACATAACTTCACTGCTTAACCCCCTGCCGACCAGCTGCCGTCATTATACGGTGGCGGGTTGGCTCGTTCCCGCAAATCGCTGTAGCTGTATGTTGCTTGGGAACTCGCTTTTGTTAGCACGTGCCCGCGTTCCCATTGGCCAGCAGTGGAGCTAATCAGCGGGTCCGGCGGACTCTATGTCCGCCGCTCAACCCGCGATCATTCCCCCACAGTGACAGAACGGGGATCTGCTTATGTAAACAAGGCAAATCTCCATTTTTGACAGGGGAGATCACACAGATCCTCTCTTTCTGCTAAGCAGACGTATCTGTGTGTTTCCCCAGTTCCCCAAACAGTAAAGGCCGTACGCACGATACGAAAATCAGACAGAAAAATTGGTACGATGAGCTGTCTGACGATTTTTCAGATCGTTAGTACGGTTCTTTTGACAGACGATTTTTTTTTTTTTTTGTCAGACAAAAGCTAGATATGCAGACTATAACATTTTTGTCGGATGTGAACTCAACGTTCGATTTTTGTTTCATTTGTACGGTTTTGTACAAAAAAAAAAAAAAAAAAAAAAAACTACGCATGCTCAGAAACGAAAGAATAAGTACAAAACTATTCAACACATTATGTCACTTCTGACGTTATATTTCATATTGTGAGTAACCTCTTCACTTTCGACATGAGACTAGCATGCAAAAAAAAAAAAAAAAACGGATGTCGGTCGTTTGAAAATCTAAGCATGTGTACAAGGCTTTAGAGAATACAAACCTTTAACCCCTCGATCGCTCCTGATGTTAACCCCTTTCCTGCCAGTAAGGATGAGCTCTGGCATGTTTGCAGAGCCCACGTCAGAGCCTGCCAGGAAGTTGGCGCTGCACTAATCACAGACAATGAGACGTTGCGCGGCTGCAGAGATCAGAAAATGTCTCACTGCCTGTGATTAGCGCAGTGCCGACTCCCTGGCGGGCTCTGCACATGGGCTGTGCGAACACACCATAGCTCATCTTTGCCTGCCAGTGTCATTAGTACAATAATAGTGCATATTTTCAGCAGTAATTACAGTAATAATGTCACTGGTTCCCCAAAAATATGTAAAAAATGTCAGGTGTCTGATCTGTCCCGCTAAAAATCACTGATCGCCGCAATTACTAGTAAAAAATAAATAAATAATAAAAATACCATAAATCTATCCCCTAGATGCGATAACTTTTGCACAAACCAATCAATATACAGTTATTGCGATATGGAATATTTTTTATTTTTTTTCCCAAAAATATGTAGCAGAATACATATAGGCCTAAACTGACAAATACAATTGTTTTTTTTTACATTTTTCTTTTTTTGGAAATGTTTTATAGCAGAAAGTAAAAAATTTTGTTTTTGGTTTTGTGTTTTCAAAATTGTCGCTTTTTGTTTTATTTATAACGCAAAAAATTAAAGCCTTAGGCCGCGTACACACGCGGGGACTGTTCGCTGAAACTGTCCGCTGAAACCAAGTTTCAGCGGACAGTCCGCTCGTGTGTGGGCTTTCAGCGGACAGTTTCAGCGAACAGTCCGCTGAACAAGGTTTTTCGGAAATTCCGAAAAACTGTCCGCTGAAACCTTGTTTCAGCGGACAGTCCCCGCGTGTGTAGGCTTGTTCGTCAAACAAAGTTGCGCGCATGCTCAGAAAGGATTTTCACGCCGAAAGTTATAATGCAGTGTATAGGACGTCGTATTTTTCGTCCCGTCGTACGTGCCGTTCACGTCATCGCGCACGGTTTCAGCAAACTGTTCGTCCGTCGTGTGTGGCCATGTCCGTCCATGCTAATTTTGAGCGGACTGTTTGCCGAAACTGTTTGACGGACAAAGTTGGGCGAACAGTCCCCGCGTGTGTACGCGGCCTTAGAGGTGATCAAATACCACCAGGAAAGATCTATTTGTATATATATAAAAAAAAGGGACATCGATTTTGTCTGGGTACAGCGACACACGACCGTGCAATTTTCAGTTAAAGCAACACAGTTGCGTATCGCAAAAAATGGCCTGGTCAGGAAGTGTATAAATCCTTTCCGGGGCTGAAGTGGGTTAAGGCTATGTCTATATATATATATATATATATATATATATATATATATATATATATATTGAACAGGAGCTTGCAAAACCGTTGCAGGTGCAATACACAGGCTCCTAGGCAGTGGCAGACAGGACTTTATTCATTCACAGATCTCTTTTGAATAAAAGATGCGGATGTGTGGACACAGCTGCACCGAAATGTAAAAAGTAACGGGAGCTGGCAGGGAGAAAAGCCCTGTAAACTTGCTGCGGGGTGACAGTTAAGCCCCATACACAAGATCAGAAAAGCGTATGGAAAAATACTACATTCAAAACGATCGTACAATAATCGAATCCTTGGTACAGAGCTTTTGAGAGCCAATCATGACAGTTCATCCAATATTATCCAATCGGACATGCACAAATTTTTTTTTTTCGTACGATGCCAAATCATACAGTTTTCATTTAATCAGTACAACTGTAGTTCGGAAATGCATTACATCACTTCTGAATCTTTATTCTGTTGTACGTAAATTATCGGGATTTTAGTAAACTCTTCAGGTTCGATCTGAGATCAGCATGCAAAAAAAAAAAATGGAAGATAATTATTAAATAATCTCTTCCAGTGTACCAGGCATTAGGGGGTTGGGGGACTGGCACCATGATACATCTTACCCAATATGGGTATAACATGGTAAGAAAGGAGTTTTCTTTTAACAATTGTTGAGATATCACCTGCACAGGTGCATTCACTGCAGTTCATAAAGTGCAACTTAGAGGGTCATTAGAAATGCGTCTCGCTGTAGGGCAGGAATATGCAATTAGCGGACCTCCAGCTGTTGCAAAACTACAAAAGTCCCATAATGCTTCTGCCTTTGGGTGTCATGCTTGTGGCTGTCAGATTCTTGCTATGCCTCATGGGAATTGTAGTTCTGCAACAGCTGGAGGTCCGCTAATTGCATATCCCTGCTGTAGGGCAATTATGGACATCTATTAGTATACAATGAAACCTGACCGGGCTTCCTACCATGACACACACTTTCTAAAAGCAAAGCAATTGATCAGTAGGGATGAGCCGAACACCCCCCGATTCGGTTCGCACCAGAACATGCGAACAGGCAAAACATTTGTGCAAACACTGCTAAAGTCTATGGGACATGAACATTAACAATGAAAAGTGCTAATTTTAAAGGCTAATATGCAAGTTATTGCCATAAAAAAGTGTTTGGGGACCTGGCTCCTGCCCCAGGGGATATGTATCAATGCAAATTTTTTTTTTCAAAACTGCATTTAAAAAAAAAAAAAAATTTTTTTCAGGAGCATTGATTTTATTAATGCTTAACCACTTAAGGACTGCCTCACGCTGATATACATTGGCAGAATGGCACGGCTGGGCACAAGCATGTACAGGTACGTTGCCCTTTAAGTGCCAAGCCGTGGATCGCGCGCGTGGCGCACTAGCGGCCCGGTCCTGAGCTCCCTGACCGTGGCCGTGGGACCTGCGGACCCGATCGCCGCTGGTGTCCCACGATTGGATCACAGAGCTGAAGGTCGGGGAGAGGTAAGTGTAAACAAACCTCTCCCCGTGCTTCCTAGTGAGCCTGTCACTGATCGTCTGTTCCCTGTCATAAGGAAAGACAATCAGTGACGTCACACGCCGAGCCCCTACAGTAAAAAAAACACACACTCACACTTAACCCCTACACTGCCCCCTAGTGGTTAACCCTTTCACTGCCAGTGACATTTTTGCAGTAATCAGTGCATTTTAATCGCACTGATCGCTGTATTAATGCCAATGGTCCCAAAAATGTGTCAAAATTGTCAGTTTCCGCCATAATGTCGCAGTCACAATAAAAATCGCTGATCGCCGCCATTACTAGTAAAACAAAAAAAAATAAAAAATTATTAATAATGATGCCCTATTTTGTAGACGCTATAACTTTTGCGCAAACCAATAAATAAACACTTATTGTGTTTTTTTTTTTTTTTTTATTTCTGAAAATATGTAGAAGAATACGTATCGGCCTAAACTGAGGGAAAACATTTTTTTTTATATATTTTTGGGGGATATTTATTATTATAGCAAAAAGTAAAAAATATTGCATTTTTTTCCAAAATTTGTCACTCTATTTTTGTTTATAGCACAAAAAATAAAAACCTCAGAGGTGATCAAATACCACCAAAAGAAAGCTCTATTTGTGGGGAAAAAAAAGGACACCAATTTTGTTTGGGAGCCACGTCGCATGACCACGCAATTGTCAGTTAAAGCATCGCAGTGCCGAATCGCAAAAAGGGGTTTGGTCCTTTAGCTGCACAATGGTCCGGGGCTTAAATAGTTAAAGTGAAACAATAAAAATGAAATATTCCTTTAACCACTTTCAGACCGGACCATTTTGCTGGTCAATGACCAGAGGTCTTTTTACAATTTGGCACTGCGCTGCTTTAACTGGTAATTGCGCGGTCATGTAATGTTGTACCCAAATAAAATTTGCGTCCTTTTCTTCCCACAAATAGAGCTTTCTTTTGATGGTATTTGCCTCTGCGATTTTTATTTTTTGCGATATAAACGTAAAAAGACCGCAAATTTTGAAAAAAAATGATATTTTCTACTTTTTGTTATTAGAAAAATCCAATAAACTCAATTTTAGTCATACATTTAGGCCAAAATGTATTCAGCCACATGTCTTTGGTAAAAAAAAAAGTCAATAACTGTATATTTATTGGTTTGCGCAAAAGTTGTCACATCTACAAACTAAGGTACGTTTTCTGGAATTTACGCAGCTTTTAGTTTACGACTGCCTATCTCATTTCTTGAGGTGCTAAAATGGCAGGGCAGTACAAAACCCCCCCAAATGACCCCATTTTGGAAAGTAGACCCCCTAAGGAAATTGATAAGTGGCATGATGAGCCCATTGAATATTTTATTTTTTTGCCTCAAGCGATTGAATAATGACAAAAAAAAATTTTTTTTTTTTTTTTTTTTTACACAAAGTTGTCACTAAATGATATATTGCTCACACATGCTATGGGCATATGTGAAATGACACCCCAAAATAAATTCTGCTGCTTCTCCTGAGTACGGGGATACCACATATGTGGGACTTTTTGGGAGCCTAGCCGCGTACGGGGCCCCGAAAACCAAGCACCGCCTTCAGGATTTCTAAGGGCGTAAATTTTTGATTTCACTTCTCACTACCTATTACAGTTTTGAAGGCCATAAAATGCCAAGATGGCACAAAACCCCCACAAATGACCCCATTTTAGAAAGTAGACACCCCAAGCTATTTGCTGAGAGGCATGTTGAGTTCATGGAATATTTTATATTTTGCCACAAGTTGCGGGAAAATTACAAACTTTTTTTTTTTTTTTTTTTTTTCACAAAGTTGTCACTAAATGATATATTGCTCACGCATGCCATGGGCATATGTGAAATGACACCCCAAAATAAATTCTGCTGCTTCTCCTGAGTACGGGGATAACACATATGTGGGACTTTTTGGGAGCCTAGCCGCGTACGGGGCCCCGAAAACCAAGCACCGCCTTCAGGCTTTCTAAGGGCGTTACAGTTTTGAAGGCCATAAAATGCCAAGATGGCACAAACCCCCCCCAAATGACCCCATTTTGGAAAGTAGACACCCCTAAATTTAGGGGTACACTAGTGAGACTAGGTAATAAATGGCGGGTGCCCTGAAACTATAAAAAAATAACTAACCAACCAGCGTCACCTGTAACAGTTATATGGTGATCACTGGTGAAAGGGTTAACTAGGGGGCAATCACGGGGCTTTATGCGGTAGTATATGGGGGTCCCTGGCGCTATAAAAAGCTTCGGCGAACCTAAATACCTACCTGCCTAACTAGCGTCACCTGTGACACTAATACAGCGATCAGAAAAACGATCGCTTATTAGGCTGGGTTCACACTGGAGCGATGCGGGAACGCCACGAATCCGCGGCGGGTTCCCGCATCGCATGCCTCCCGGCGGCAGTTCACACTGCCCTATGCGAACTGCTGGGAGTGTCAGTGAAATGTTAATGACACCCCCAGATCAGTTCGCATATCGCAGTGCGATCTGCAAACTCGGATCGCATGGTGTGAACACCCATACGATCCGATTCTGCTGCGGACCAAAAAAGGGTCCCGTGCGAATTTGCGGCGGGTGCGATGCGAATTCAGCCATACTATCTGTATGGCTGAACTCGAATCGCACAGAGATCGGATGTGATTTGCACTGCAGTGCGGTGCGAATCACATTCGTTCTCATAAACCGCTGCAATGTGAACCCAGCCTTAGTGACACTGGCGACGGGGGGTGATCACGGGGTTAAACCTTTTATTGGGGGGGTAAGGGGGGTACCTTAGAACTAAAGGGGGCTAACCCTAACTGCCCTAACAGTTATTACAGTCACAAATGACACCCGCCGGGTGATCAGGGGGTTAAACCTTTATTAGGTAATAAATGGCGGGTGCCCTGAAACTATAAAAAAATAACTAACCAACCAGCGTCACCTGTAACAGTTATATGGTGATCACTGGTGAAAGGGTTAACTAGGGGGCAATCAGGGGGCTTTATGCGGTAGTATATGGGGGTCCCTGGCGCTATAAAAAGCTGTGGCGAACCTAAATACCTACCTGCCTAACTAGCGTCACCTGTGACACTAATACAGCGATCAGAAAAACGATCGCTTATTAGGCTGGGTTCACACTGGAGCGATGCGGGAACGCCACGAATCCGCGGCGGGTTCCCGCATCGCATGCCTCCCGGCGGCAGTTCACACTGCCCTATGCGAACTGCTGGGAGTGTCAGTGAAATGTTAATGACACCCCCAGATCAGTTCGCATATCGCAGTGCGATCTGCAAACTCGGATCGCATGGTGTGAACACCCATGCGATCCGATTCTGCTGCGGACCGAAAAAAGGGTCCCGTGCGAATTTGCGGCGGGTGCGGCGCGAATTCAGCCATACTATCTGTATGGCTGAACTCGAATCGCACAGAGATCGGATGTGATTTGCACTGCAGTGCGGTGCGAATCACATTCATTCTCATAAACCGCTGCAATGTGAACCCAGCCTTAGTGACACTGGCGACGGGGGGTGATCACGGGGCTAAACCTTTATTGGGGGGGTTAGGGGGGTACATTAGAACTAAAGGGGGCTAACCCTAACTGCCCTAACAGTTATTACAGTCACAAATGACACCAATGCAAAAAAAAAAAAAAAATGACATTGGTGTCACTGTGACTGGGGGGCAGGGGTAATTGGGGGGGGTGATCGGGGGGGTGTGAGTGTGCCTGGCATGTTCTACTGTGTAGTGTCGTGTTGGTGCAACTCGATCCTCTCTCCTTGGTGTCGGAACGAAAAATACCGACACGGAGGAGAGATTACATCACTTCCTCTCCTGTGTTTACATTACAGGAGAGGAAGTGATGTCACGGAGGATTTTCATTCGTCGGGAGCGATCGCGAGGGGGTGGCCATGAATGAATGGCCGCCCCCTCATCCCGGATCGCTCCCGAACGAATACCGACCGCCGCAGGCACCGGGGGGGGCCCGATCGGGCCCCCCACCCGCGGGAAGGCAGGGACGTACATGTACGCCCATATGCCTGCCCGTGCCATTCTGTCGACGTACATCGTCGTGCGGCGGTCGGCAAGTGGTTAAATATCGTGCCTGGGGGTGTCCTTGGTATGCCTGTAAAATAGCACATCTTTCTGGTGTTTAGAACAATACCACAGCAAAATGACAAGTAATTTAAAACTGCTTGCGGCTGTAATGAATTTTTTAGGTCTCGCCAAAATAGATAAAAATTATTGTAAAAAAACGGCATGGGTCCCCCCCCCCCCCCCCCCCCGGCCATTTCCACACCCAAATAAAAAAACAAATGCGTGGGGGGGGGGGTCTCCCCAAAATCCATACCAAGCCCTTTAGGTCTGGTATGGACATTAAGAGGAACCCTGTGCCCAATAAAAAATGCCATGGGGTCCCCCCAAAATACTCTCTCATCGTTGTCGCCCCCCCCCACCCCCTTTTCCTGCGGCCTGCCAGGTTGTGTGCTTGGATAAGGGTCTGATATGGATTTTGGGGGGGGCCTCTACGCCATTTTCTTTTAAATTTTGGCTCAGGGTTCCCCTTAAAATTCATTACAGCTGCAAGCAGTTTTAAATTTTTTCCTTTTTAAAATGTAATTTTCCTGTGGAATTGTTCTAAACAGGAAAAATGCGCTACTTTACAGGCATACTAAGAAGACGCCCGGTCATGATATTTAAACAAATTTCATTTTTATTGTTTCACTCTAAGCATTATTAAAATCACTGCTCCTGAAAAACTGACATTTTTAAAACTTTTTTTTGCATTGATACATGTTCCCTGGGGCAGGACCCTCCAAACAATTTTTATGATAATAACTTGCATAGAAGCCTTTAAAATTAGCACTTTTGGTTTTTACTGTTAATGATGCATTGAGCTTTAATGGTGTTTTACTCGAACATTGGGCTCATCCCTATTGCTTGTTGCATTTACTGCCTCATGTTTAAAACAACACAGTGCGCTTCATGATCTACATTAACCAACCTATAAAGCCTAACTTCCCCTTCTTGGGTGCGTGCGTTTTTATATATTTTTAGTCCCCTTGTGTGAGATAGAGAGAGAGAGATATTATATATATATATATATTATTATAGTCCTCGGTGATGCCAAAACTGTTGATGATGTCAGTACCTATCTCAGTGTGCTCTGGTAACACCCTCTTCAGGCTGTGCTTTTTTTTTTTTCTGCATTGAAACGCATGGAAAGTAGGTTATATGATTTCCAATAGCATAGTTCACACCAGTGCCGTGTGTTCCAGTGCTTTTTAGTTTAAGAGAAAGGTACGTGATGCTATTTTTTTTTTTCCTACAAAGAACTATACTGGAGCACAAAAAACACATCAAAAATGCACTGGACTGTACACTGAAAAAAAAAAAAAAAGGAAAGAAAAGCATCTGGAATGCATTCGGAAACGCACCGGAATGCATCAAAAATATACGGCAGAAATGTACCAGGAACAGATCTGGAAGAATATTTGTGTTGTGGATGGGAAATTGAACTGGTCTAGGTTCACACTTGTGCATTTTTAGTTTTGCAGGATTTGAGCACAGGTAAATCCTTGTCTCTTTTGTTTTGCAGCAATGCACTACAGTCCATTTACGTTATTTCCTATGGGTCATATATTCTGTGCGTTTTCAACCAGTGCGGTTTTTCTTTTAGGGTCAGGTACTAATTGCCCACTGTGATTTTTGCATTTTTGATTCCATAGACTTCAATGGAAACGCAGCAGAGATGCATCATACACGACAGCAATGTGGTTTTGCTGGTCTCTTCCACATGACAACAGACGCATCGCAAAGCACAGCCTCTGACAATTACAAGCATGACTTTCTAAGGCAGAGGCATGATGGGACTTGTCATTTTGCAACAGCTGGAAAGTCAAAGGTTGAGCGCACATGCTTTAGGGTAGGCATGTCCAAAGTCCAGCCCGCGGGCCAATCATGGCCTGCATTCCGGTTTCCAACAGCCTGCCTGGTAATTTTGGACATCTATATGTTTTGTGGCCCCCAGCGAATCCCCGAGCGCTGTGTGCCACAAAAGATATACATGCTGGCTGCCTTGGAGGGGGCGGGATGAGTGCCGTACACACAGGTGTATTTCCTGTTTGCACAGTGGCCTCTGTAATAGGAAGTCCCATCTCCTGCACTGCCATTGAATGACTGTTCTGTCCATCGTAGGAGGCGGGACTTTGTAGTAAAGAGGCTGCCGAGAAAACAGATTCTCCTGTATGTAATCTGTTGCCGATCGTTCCGTCCCATCCCGTCCACTCCGAGGTTGCAGATGGGCATCACTGCACTGATGGCAATGATGAGTCTGCAAGGAATGCAGTACCCCCATTGCCAAAAATGCAACGGTGGGTCTGCGTTCCTGGCAACGGTGGGTCTGCGTTCCTGGCAGTGGTGGGTCTGCAGATTGATTAGGCTGCATTAATGGGCACTGACCCTTGTTTTGCTTCACAGTTCTTTATTTAAAATGTAAGATTTTAAATATTTTTTTCCTGAAACTTCCCCTTTACGGTGAAGGTGAGTGTTAAACGCCAATAAATACAAATATCCAAATAACCAAGATCCAAGATCATCTCTTCACCACACACAGGCAGAAATACAAGAGTTCTTGTTGGGCAGTGTATTAGTGCTCAGAGGAACACCCTTATGGGCCGTACACATGATAGAATTTTCTAACAACAAATGTTGGATGTGAGCTTGTTGTCGGAAAGTCCGACCGTATGTAGGCTCCATAGAACATTTGTTGTCGGAATTTCCGCCAATAAATGTTTGAGAGCAGGTTCTCAAATTTTCCGACAACACTTATTGTCAGAAATTCCGAGCGTGTGTACACAATTCCGATGCACAAAAGACCATGCATGCTCAGAAACAAGCAGAAGAGCCACACTGAGGATTTGAACTTCATTTTTCTCGGCTCGTCATAAGTGTTGTACATCACTGTGTTCTTGACGTACGGAACTTCCGACAACATTTGCGTGACCATGCGTATGCAAGACAAGTTTGAGCCAACATCCTTTGGGAAAAAAAATCCACCGTTTTGTTGTCGGAAAATCCTATTGTGTGTGCATAGCTATAGACCGAATTTTAATGTTTCAAAGAATATCAAGCAAAATGGTCGGCCCTCGTGCATGTTCACTTCATCAAATCTGGCCCTCTTTCAAAAAAATTTGGACACCCCTGCCTTAGAGGGAGGGTCCATGATGCACTGCACTGACAGTATGTCCTCAGTTTTCCTTGTTCAGTGACAATGGACATCTAATCTGAAAAACTGAGGACATCTTGTGGCAGATAAGAAGTACTGTGAAGGAGAGTTGTTTGAGACACAAATCTTTAACATACTGTTAGGGTTTTCATCATCTTAAATTTTTAAAAAATAAAAATAAAAAATCGGTCTGTGATCTGCAGGGAAGTGACTTCATCTAGGCTGGGATGATGCCATCAGTCTGCTGCAGCCAGGAGGGAGCATTTCTAGTCTCCTCACCCTCCGCTTTGTAGCACGTCACAAAGTGAGACGTTGCAACTTGGGTTGATCTGTGTCAGACAACTAAACGCAGGCACCAGAATTTACTCCCATTTCATCATCCATGAGCAGACATCTGTCCTGGAAGTAGATGGCTGACCGTGGATGATTCTTTAGCAAACCTGGTGCTGTCCTTCTGGAAAAGAAGACAGAGGAAGGCATTGTCAGTGGGCGTACTGAGATCTGCTAGAGGCAATGAGTACCTAGAAGTGTTACACTGACACCATAATTAGCAGGCAAGCACTGGGCATGAAAACAAACATCTGAAGCTAGGGGCTCTTAATTAATGCCAATTTTCTAGAACAGCTTTTGCAGATACAGTTTTGCGTTGATATATAGACGGCATGCAACATTTTGGAAAATTATTTCTGCGTGATCGTTGTTTTTGGACAGGACAGGCTTTGCATTATGTCTGCAGCCTTCAGCCAAATCATTATGATGACTAAATGAAGTGCGGCCTGAGAGGAGGGAAACAAGCCTGGTCACTGCCTCCATGATTCATCGGATCTGTCTTCTGCTGAAAGATAACTGAAACTTGAACTCTACTTTATGATAATCAATCATCTCTAAAGGCGATGGTTTGGGGATGTCTGTGAGGGTGCTCCCAGCTTTATAAATAATTTCTCCAAGACTCCAAATTTACAGGACTATTTATTTAAATGAGAAGAGCACTGGAGTGCATTAACCCATAGCAACCAATCATCAATTATTTGGCATTCCAAATGATTATTTATTATATGGCCTGCATCAGATTAGCTTCTTCTATGATAAGCTCCCTTATGTGGAAAAATGGAAACAGGATATAGGGGAGGTCTTGGACCCTGCGGAGTGGCATAGACTGGCGCATTGAGCTGCAAAATCAATTATAAACACCTCCCTAATAGAAGCCAAATACAAAGTACTAATGCAATGGTACTTGGTTCCCTCCAAAATTGCCCAATGGGTGGCAGGAGCTTCCCACCTGTGTTTGAGGCTGCAGCCAAGAGGGAACAGCGTATCACGTTTGGTGGATGTACCCAAAAGTTTGTTTATTCTGGATCCGCATCTATAATTTTATCTGTTCCCTAATTTGACTAGTGTCCCGTACACATGATCGGAAATTCTGCCAGCAAAAGTCCGATGAGAGCTTTTGGTCAGAAAATGCGATCATGTGTATGTTCCATTGAACTTTTGCTGGCAGAATTTCGGGCAGCAAAACATTGAGAGCAGGTTCCGATCGCCTGTACAAATTCTGAAGTGCAAAATTTCTACGCATGCTCGGAAGCATTGAACTTAATTTTCTCTGCTCGTTGTAGTGTTGTACGTTACTGCGTTCTTGATGGTCAAAAGTTCAGCGAACGTGTGACCGTGTATGCAAGCCAAGCTTGAGCGGAATCCCGTCGGAAAAACCATTCAAGTTTTTTCCAATGGAAAATCCGCTTGTGTGTAAGGGACATTCGTCCCCACAACAGGCACTCCTCAGACACCCTGTTAGGGGAGCTCCGAGACCCACCCAAGATGACAGTCCACCAGATCGCCATTCTGTCGCTTCATTGGGATCTGGTGCACACACCTTGCTGAAGTTGGCATTGGACCTATCTTTATCCCAAGGCATTTTGTAAGGTGAAGATGGGGACTGGGCAGGTCGGACATTGTTCCTGCAATCAGATTCTGTGCATGGCTTAGTGTATGTGCTGGATTCTCAGGGTTCATAAAGATGGGAAATAACATGTAGGTCTGAGGGGAATAAAACGATTTTATCACTAGATCTCTGTAGTACATGCGCATTTGCCTCATCTATTCATAATGCTGGAAATACAAAAAAATGCTTCTTGACCCTGCCATAAATCCAGTGAGTTCCTACTAACAGTGCTGAGATGGCATTGCTGCTGTTGCTACACTCCAATCCCAAACAGTCTTGTCAGTCTGAATCTGCGTTCTTCCTTGCTGGACTACAGAACACCCCTATGCTGCTGTATATTACATGTGGGAGGTGTTTTGTAGTGCAGGAAGGAAGCACTCGGGTAGAACTGACAAGTTTAGTTTCACTGCAGATGAAAGGTGTAATGTTATTTCACTACAGGAAGATGGGGACTCACTAGATTTCTGGCAGATCAATCGGTATTTTTCTGCACTTGGAGTCCCTTTAAAGTGTATGTATTGCAAATATGTACTACATGTTATTTTTGCCCATTGATTTTTGGAGACTGGTCCTGCACTACTTTGGTGCAATTCCAGCGTAATTTTGGCCCCATAGAATATGCAAACCACATACAAAATGTAACCAAGTCACACTACATAATCGCACTTAAATTTGGATCAAAATCGGATCGCAGTAGTGTGAACCCAAAGTGGAACTCTACTCAAAATTAAGATTTGCTAAATTGTAGGCAACATCTAGAAATATTCAATGTCATATCGCCCAACTTTTTGAGATGGGAATGAGGGACACCTGTCAGCAAAAGCATGCAGGCATAGGACACTCCCCTTGCCACGCCTCCTTAAAGGAGAATTGTAGTAAAAAATCAAGATTTGTTAAACTCCACAAGTGCTTTTTTTTACCACTACTATTTCCTTTATATTGGCTTTTGGAATTTACAAATGAAGCAATTTAGAAATCGGATGAAAGGTTTACTGCTGGAAAACACTTTTTGATAAATAAAAAGTACATTTTATATACAACTATATAGATCAGACCAAAATGAGGGACAGGGGGACAATCCCTCAACATCAGGGACAGTTGGGAGCTATGCATTGCGACTAAGCAGTTCCCTGAAAGATTTACCTTTTTATCTTAAATTCGTTCTGAATATAGCAGGACACTTCCTGACAGACAGCCGCTGGGGATAGATGCGGGTAGCCAAATAGAGACAGTATCGCAGCGTTTGGGACCCCAGACAGGTTGTGGGGCAGGTGTCACTAGCCTGCCCATTCTGGACAAGTCAGTGGAGCCAAGTGCTGGAAATTGCTCTGGCACTGGGCCCCGCTGCGGCACTCAGCCTTAACTCAAATCCTGAGAGGGTCCTGGCGAATCTATGATAGTTGTCTGATGGTGTAAGGCCAAGGCCTGGTGCAACCTTTTGTGACCCAGGTAGTTCCGCCACCGTTGAGCTCTAAGACACTGCTGCCTGACTGCTAGCCTTAGGAGATCTGGAGTGAAACTTGGTAATAACTCTTCTCCTTCTCATGAGAAAGCAAAGCCCTGCCTTTACTAAGATGTTCACATACAGACAAAGATACAATCCAATGAAAGCACCAAGCAAATGCCTAATTGGATTATATGTATGTGGATTCTCAACTCTGGGTCCTTTCTCTGTTCTTGAGGGTGATCCCCATTTTGTGGGGTGCTGCCGAACCGGTGCACAGTTACAATTTCAGTGAGAAATTCAATCAAAAAAGAAGTCCTTATAACCAAAAAATCCTGGTTCTAACTAAAGAATAATGAACAGGGAAATCAGTCCTTCTCAAAAAAAACGGAAAAAAGTTGGACTCTTACTGCAATGGGTGGACTCCAAATCAATGGAGTCATTAGCGCTTGCAGACAGCCCTCTGCAGGGTTCGCTTATGCGTATTCCGTTCCCACACGCTACTGGGGGTGTGAGTACATGCAGGTCATCCGAAGGCTACTGACCTGGGCCAAAGAGTTCCGGAACCAGCCGATCGTCCTGCTTTTCCTCTTGGTCACCAGGAAGAAAAAAGGCAAAAAATGCCTTGTCCTGGACAAGGCCTGTCTGTTGGAATTAAAGCTTTTGCCCTCCCCTCTGCCATTTATTGTGATGGGTGACCTCACTGACAAATAGAGAGGCTCAAAATACGAGAGGACCAACTCGCCTTGCATGTAAAAGGTTTGCTCACTGAAAAACCTTCGTATTTGATGACTTATTGGAGAGCTTTGGGTAACTCCAGGAACTCATAGTGATCGGACGGCCACCTTGCCATTTTTCTTCTTGGTGACCAAGAGGAAAAGCAGGTCAATCGGCTGGTTCCGGAACTCTTCGGCCCGGGTCAGTAGCCTTCGGATGACCTGCATGTACTCACGCCCCCAGTAGCGCGTGGGAACGGAATACGCATAAGCGAACCCTGCAGAGGGCTGTTTGCCAGCGCTAACAACTCCGTTGATTTGGAGTCCACCCATTGCGGTAAGAGTCCAACTTTTTTCCGGTCTGGAAGCGATATTGGCATAACCAGGAAGGTCTCATCAAATTTTTGAGAAGGACTGATTTCCCTGTTCATTATTCTTTAGTTAGAACCAGGATTTCTCAAGTCATCTTCCAGGACGGCACACCTGAGAGATGAGAGGCTCCTCCCTACAGGAAACACAATCAATCGACAGCTGTTTTAAGTCCCCACCCTTCCCCTTGATCCTCAGTTTTTGATTGTGTTTCTCCCTACACAGCGAAACTGTTTGTTTTTTTCCAAATGACCCGAAGCCTGGGGCTGGTGGTCTCCCCCTGGGAGCCGGACCACAAGCCTGGGAAGCCTCTGGGTCTGGTAGGATATTCTTGTCCTTCCTGGGGGGTTCCCCTATCTTTTCCTCAGGGCGGGCAGCAGAAATTGGAAGAGCCCCCCTGAGAGCTGAAGGACCCTGGGTACAGTGGTGTACCCAGAACTTCAGGGGCCATTATCCTGTCTCCCCCTCCTTACCTGTACAGGTGGCTGTTCAGACGGGGGTGCTGGCCATCGGTTCTTTCCAGGGGGATCTTGTCCCCGACTCCTGGGTCCCCGGTAGCTCGCGTGGGCTGCCGGAGAGGGCGTGGCAACAAGCACCCGCGTCATTTTCAAACTTCGGGAAAATGGCAGCAGCGTTCTTACCCAGGAGGGAAGGCTGAGAGTCAGTAGGAGCAGGCGCCCACATCCTCCTTTCTCTAGAGCGAGGAGGCACCAGTTTACTACGGTGGATGTCTGCCTTAACCACCTCAGATATGAAGATGGGAATGAGGAATGGAAGGCATTGCCCCCCCCCCCATGTATATAGACTGACTGACTGACTGGTACAGTACAGGACACAGCCTAACCTAGCACCTCCCTATGGGGACAGCAGTTGGGGGGGGGGGGGGAGCACTTTGGCGGCTATCCTCCTTGCGTGTGGACCATAAGGATGGAAAAGCAAGCCCGCTGGCTGTGGCAAAAAGAGGAAGACGACAACGGTGAGTACTTTACTTTCCTTTTGCCGTGGGAAATTAGCTGCAAAATCCCCAATTCCAGCCAGAGGGTTTCTGGGCATTTGAGATCTCACCTGGGGTCTGGATTCAAATAGCCCTTAAGCTTCTGCTAAAAACACCAGCTGCAGCCCCTCTTACATCAGAGAAGCTGTATGGTGGACAGGTGGTGCAGAGGAACGAGTGTGCCTAAACCACCTCAGATGAGAAAGGGGTAGGTAGGCCATTGCTCCCCCTTCCCCGTGTATATACTGACTGGTGCAGTGCAGAACTTGGGGTCGGGATACAAATAGCGCAGACGCCACTGCTAAAACCACCAGCCACAGCTCCCTCTTACAGCAGAGACACTGTGGTTATCGCAGCAGTAGGTTGCCAGCCTCTCCCTACATGCCCAGTTGTGGTACATTTAGTAGGGATGAATATAGCGTACAGAGGGGACCTGGTAGATACAAAGTTACTTACAGGCCAGGTATACCACTGAACAGGTTATTAATTGGGCAGTGGTTGGTGGATTCAGAAGCTCCCCTGGTCAGCAGGTGCACTAGGTTACCGGCCCTATTAGCCCAGCTGCTAGGAATCTGAAGTTGCTTCACAATGTTTAAAAGCTGACCTAACATTCAAGGATGGGCAGAGACCAAGCTACTGTGTGGCACAGTAGGGGTTCCCTTGTCACAGATCCTCCTTTTGGGGGTTGCCTGCTATAGTTAACTTTCATAAGCTCCAAACTCCCACTCCACCTTTACACTGTGTTTATATTATAGTGTAGGAGTTAAGAAGAAACTTTTTTTTTTTTTTATTGGTTTGGGCTACAATCCACTCAGTGGCAGATCTAAAGGCGATTCACCATAGATCGCTCCCTACATCCTTTTAATTGAGGATTTTCTGTGCAAACCTATGCAAGAGCTACATAATTGATTGTTTGAAGCCTGCAAATAGCTATTTACCTCCCAGGCTAAACTGGTAACCACCTCTTCTAGAGAGGTCTTAAATTGGTCTCTAGGGCTGGGCTCATTGAGACTTTAGTTGCTAATCAGCACCACCTGGATATGTGCTGGCTAGCGTTTGCTCAGTCTATGGAGGTAAGGTAGGACAACAACTACTACTAATAGTAGGGTGTCCAACCATTTTAGGATCTGTTCCTTCTCTGGTGGTGAAGGTTTAGTATCTACAGCCCAGGCTATGCCTATGAAATAAATTGCCTGTTGGTTATTTCATAAAGGGATAGACCATGACTCCTCATTGGCTGCACACCAGTAGACCTCAGTAGTGAAGGTTTGTCCTTGCTGGGATGTTTTTGTGGCACAGCAGAAATACACATTGAGATTTGTGACATCTCTGCTTAATAAGGACTATATTGCTGTACATCAGAAATGCACTGCACTGAAGCTTGTTTTCTGTCCTTTATATACTAAAGGTACTGCTTTGTTTGGCTACAGATCAGAAGAATACAACAGTGAAGGTGGTCTGTACTTTCTGGTTTTGTGTTGCACAGCAGAAATGCACATCATTGAGTCTGGTGACATCTCTGCTCATAATGGTTATATTGCTGCACATCAGACATACACAAGATTGAGGTCTGTCTGTGGGGCTTTGTGTCCTGTTTTACTGCCTTGTTGGTTACTTATCAGAAAGGCAGCAGTGAAGTCTGATGGTCCTGATTTGCGTGGCGCTGTGCTGATTCAGACAGTGCTATTAACAGCAATGGCTGCCGAGTTTAAACATGCAGTTTGACATGTTGAGTCGCATGACAAATCATTTCAATATGGATGTGCTATCTCTATTCATAGTGTTTTATTGTTGCACATCAGATTTATACAGCATTAAGGTCTGTGAGGTTTTGTGTCCTGTATTACTGCCTTATCAGAAAGGCAGCAGTGAAAATTGATGGTTCGAATTTGTTGGGCTACATAGTAGAAATACAAATTGAACCCCTGCCAGGTGTAGTACATATACTGCCTTTGGTAATCCATGTAGCACCACAAAGTGGTGTTGTGCTGATTTTAGCCATGCGATTTGACATGTTGAGTCGCAAGGCCAAATCGCTTCAATATGGATGTGCTATCTCTATTCAGAATTGTTATATTGTTGCACATCAGACATATACAAGATTGAAGGTTGTCTGTCCTTTTATGTCTTGCATATACTGCCTTATTGGCTGCATATCAGAAAGGACACAGCAGTGAAGATTGCTTGTCTTTTTCTGATTTTGTTTTTGCTGCTCAGCTGAGAGACACATTGAGGATGGTGGCATCTCTGCTCAGTATTGGTATATTACTACACATCAGACATACACAAAGATTGAATGTTTGTGTCCTGTATGTCCTATATTTACTGACTTATCGTTTGTATATCAGGCTAAGCAGTGTTTCTCATGGATCTACCTTTCTGCATCTTAGGGATACACAGCAGGGGTTTGTTGGCTGCAATCCTCCAGGGAGTCACAGCATTGGGGACCCCTTACTTGTTCCACCTGAAAATTGCTATTTGTTTTTTTTTTTTTCCCTGCGACCTGTGTAATCTTGAGGTCTGTGGATCCAGGAATCAGGGACTGCTGGTGTCGCACAGACACAAATGGTACCCATTGGAAGCCATAGTATATGACTTCTCATGCGTCTTGCAGTCCCAAGTCGCAGGTTGGGTCACACGGGTGTGGGAACCCTAAACTTATCTGTCCCTTCTGATTGAGGTTTTGCTACACAGCAGGAATACTCATCATGACGTTATTGTTTTATTTTGCAGCAGACCAGAAAGATTGCAGCTGTAAAGGCTGTCTGTCTTTTTCCTCAGTGTCTGCTTTTATGTTGTTGCACAGCAGAAATACTCAAGATTGAAGCTTGTTGGTGCTTTCTGTTTCAGAAAAACACAATGCTGCAGGTTGCTTGTGTCCTTTCTCAGTGTTGGTTCTATCTGAACTACACTACAGAAGTGCATGACAGAAAGGATTGTCTTGTGTTCCATATTTTTCCCTGTGGCATAGCAAAAATGCACAACACGGGAGTTGGTGTTCATATTAATCTTATAACTGTGGTGGTTTGTCAGAAATACACAACATAGAAGTTTGGGTCTTTCTGTCTTTATAGCCTTGTTTTGCTGTACATAGGTAAAGCACAACAGTAAAGGGGTTCCTGTCCTTTCCGTATTTATATATCAGTTATGACCTAGCTAGCTGCACTAAAGAAATACGCAGCATTTAGGGTTTGCTTGAGTCTTAATGTTTTTACGTCTTGGCAGCACATCAGAAAACCAGACTATGAGGACTGTTTGTCTACGTTGAGGTTCAGATTTGGGTCTCTTCCCATATTTGATATATTGGTTTAGCTAGTCACACTCAGGCACACAACATTGTTGTCTATGCTTGTGTCCTTTCTGTCTAAATCTATTGTCTAAATCTACCTTTTTGTATTTCAGCCTTCTTTTCCATGGAGGGGCCAGGAGTTCGGGCTGCAGCTGCCACATGTCAGAAAACCTTGACCACTTGCATTCAGGGATGCCAGAACCATTTCCTAGGGTTGAAGCCCTGTAGGGTTATGGGACACTGGAGGAAGGGGATAATGAATCGCCCTGTTTAGTAAGAACTTGGAGAGTTCTGTTCAGAGGAGTATTAGGGCCTAAGGATGAAGTATAAAGATGTATACCCGATCGAATAGGTTTCGGCTCGGTGCATGGCCTTCATTTTGCCCTTTTAGCAAAACTAGACATAGCAATATGGGTAGTCTACTCCTGCTAGGGACTTTAATCTCCCGAAGAAGGCTCTCAGGCGTAAGTAAGGACATAGATTGGGCGTGCCTTAAACCCAGGGTTCAAGCTTCTGTTAATCTATTTCCCTTAAGTAGGCTTCCCTTTGGTCTTTTGCTGACATAAAGATAAAAAGGAAGCAGTTTTATTTCCCTCAACAGGATAGTGTTAAGACAGGCCCTCTTATTGATTAATGTAGTGTCCTTGTCTTACACAGGTCTCTTATTTATCTTATTAGTGGTTCTAAGTAGCACCTACAGGCATAATAGGCCATGGTTGTTAGATGTGTGAGATAGGCAACATTGCTAACCTACAAGTTTAACATGTTTTCTGATTCCATTTTTAAGAGCCCATTTCACCTAGATACTGCATCCGAAGCGGAAAAGGCAGGAACATCTGTGGAGCAGACCTGCAGATCAGCCGCATGATCCAGCTAAGATGCCTTCATCAAGCATATGAGCGTATGGAATGGAGGTAAAGCTCACTGCAGAGCCAAGGTTCGCCAAGAGGGTTTTGCAGTGGCCCCACCCTAAGGTAGGCCTGAGGTACTTGTTTATCCTCTCAGGTGTGCCGTCCTGGAAGATGACTTGAGAAAAGTACCAGTTACTTACCGGTAACTGTCTTTCTGGGAAATCTTCCAGGACGGCAGGCCTACTTCCCGCCCGTTGGAGGAGGGAAAATTCTAGAACACTAGAAGGTGAGTACCTATGAGGAATGATTTCCCTTGTGAACCTGGTTCAGGAGTTACTTCTCTACAAACTGAGGATCAAGGGGAAGGGTGGGGACTTAAAACAGCTGTCGATTGATTGTGTTTCCTGTAGGGAGGAGCCTCTCATCTCTCAGGTGTGCCGTCCTGGAAGATTTCCCAGAAAGACAGTTACCGGTAAGTAACTGGTACTTTTCTTGGTTATAAGGACTTCTTCTTTGAGTTTTATTACTTTTTTCACTAT
The DNA here is from genome assembly GCF_037356315.1 of Lithobates pipiens. NCBI lineage: Eukaryota > Metazoa > Chordata > Amphibia > Anura > Ranidae > Lithobates > Lithobates pipiens. The sequence goes on from NW_027507791.1 coordinate 64,435,020, forward strand.
AGATTTCACGCATATTTAGCACAACTTTATGTATAACTTTTTTGATTTGATCCATAATTTCATATTTGATGGTTTTTAGTTGCAGCTCTTAGGTTTTGCCCCAAGCGCAATATTTTTGTTTGTTTTCTATTTATACAATTTCAGTTACCCTTAGAAAATCTGGATTCAGCACCCCATTTGGTCTTGTGTTTGGACACCCCAATGGAGAGATAGTGTAGAACAGGGCATAGTATGTCAGTAATCCTTTGCCCTCTGCCAGACTATTTTGAGCAAAGTGTTCTTTTGAGGAAGCCCAGTGTTGCTCCCTGTTCTCCTTGATTGTGAAGTGTTGTTAGCCAGAACTGTTTTAAGACTTACACATCAGGGAAGGTAACAAATAGTGGTGTAGGCATGAAGCTTATGCCATTCTTCTACACTGAATAAACAGAGTGGATCTTGCTTCTGATTAACAAAAGGGGTGCAAGACCCTTTGTTAATTAGGAGTGATCTGGTCCTTCTTCTTTGCCATGTCTGCACTAGACAGAGGGGTTGATTTACTAAAGGCAAATCCACTGTACACTGCAAGTACACTTTTTGAAGTACAGTCGCTGTAGATCTGAGGGGAAGCTCTGCTGATTTCTATAATCCAATCACGAGCAAGCAAAAATGTTGTTTTTGATTTTTCTTGCATGTCCCCCTCAGATCTACAGGGACTGCACTTCAAAGTGCACTTGTAGTGCAAAGTGGATTAGCATTTAGTAAATAAATCCCGGAGTGTACAAGAGAGCTTAGTAGCTCCAGATACCTCGTATAACTAAAGTGTCATCCAGTATTCATTTCTTCAATGAAAACTTTTTCGTCCTAATTTTCGGCGGCAGCATATTTCCAGTGACGGAAACTATGACAAAAATCAATTGCGTTTTTGTCAACGAATGAAAACTGAACAAAAATGAGAGGGAGGGGCTTTTATCCATGTGAACTTCCAGTCTGTGAGTGTTTCCCCTCCCAGCAAGCAAGGTAGCGATTTGTAGCCTGCTTAGCACTGTGCAGCATTACAGGCTTCCTCAGACCACCCTCCAGAGCACTGTGCAGCATTACAGGCTTCCTCAGACCACCCTTCAGAGCACTGTGCAGCATTACAGGCCTCCTCAGATCAACATCCAGAGCACTGTGCATTACAGGCCTCCTCAGACCACCCAGAGCAATGTGCATTACAGGCCTCCTTGGGCCACCGTACAATGCATAATTACTGGCCTACTCAGACCGCCGTCCAGAGCACTGTGCATTACAGGCCTACTCAGACCGCCGTCCAGAGCACTGTGCATTACAGGCCTACTCAGACCGCCGTCCAGAGCACTGCGCATTACAGGCCTACTCAGACCGCCGTCCAGAGCACTGCGCATTACAGGCCTACTCAGACCGCCGTCCAGAGCACTGCGCATTACAGGCCTACTCAGACCGCCATCCAGAGCACTGTGCATTACAGGCCTACTCAGACCGCCGTCCAGAGCACTGTGCATTACAGGTCTACTCCGACCGCTATCCAGAGAACTGTGCATTACAGGCCTGTGATGGAACTGGGGAGAGGACTTGTGTTGGAGGGGCTTATGGGAAAGAGGATTTGTGCTGGAAACGATGAGGGAAGGGGATTTGTTTCAGGAATGGGAGCATGTTGTGCTGGAAAAGAGGTATTTTGGGAAGCGAATTTCTACTGGGAGGGGGATGTCTGCTTGGGGGGGGGGATTTGGGGGTGGGATATTTCTGCTGGAATGAGGATTTGTGCTGGGACAGGGATTTGGGTGGTGGAAGAAGATTTGTGCTGGGAGGGGGATTTTTCAGGGTGAGGGTCTGTGCTAGAAGAAGGGATTTTTTTGGGAGGAAGATTTGTACTACAGGAGAGAATTGGGAAGGTATTTGTGCTAGAATGTGGGGGGGGGGGGGAGGCAGTGCTGGGCGGGAGGATTTAGTGGGTGGAAGATGATTTAATCTGAGAGGGGTATGGGGGGGGGGTTGTGCTGCTAGGGGAAGATGATTTGTATTAGGAGGGGGTATTGAGAGGGGTGAGGATAAATGCTGGATGGGGAAAAAGGGGGGGGGGGGGTTGTGCTAGGACTGTGGATTTTGACACACACACACACACACACACACACACACACCTGACTCCTGCACTCTTTTTGTTTGTGCTTCTGACTCCTACTATGCATTAAATACACCTGTCCCTTCCATTTTTTTACATTAGATATTCCTGCCTCCTGCATTCCATGCATAATACTTGCAATTTGATCACAGCCACTGTTCACCATGCACGCTACAGTACTGCTCTCCTTGGGGCACACAAAAGGGTTCCAGGTCTTTTACAATCTCCTATAGTATAGGATAATAGTATAGTGTCCCAGGCCTTTTACAATCTTATAGTGTGTGTGTATGTATGTGTATGTGTATATATAGATATATATATATATACAGTGGTGTGAAAAAGTGTTTGCCCCCTTCCTCATTTCCTGTTCCTTTGCATGTTTGTCACACTTAAGTGTTTCGGAACATCAAACCAATTTAAACAATAGTCAAGGACAACACAAGTAAACACAAAATGCAATTTGTAAATGAAGGTGTTTATTAATAAAGGTGAAAAAACCCATCATGGCCCTGTGAAAAAGTGATTGCCCCCCTTGTTAAAACATACTATAACTGTGGTTGTCCACACCTGAGTTCAATTTCTCTAGCCACACCCAGGCCTGATTATTGCCACACCTGTTCACAATCAAGGCATCACATAAATAGGAGCTGCTTGACACAGTAAGGTCCACCAGAAGATCCTTAAAAGCTACACATCATGCCGAGACCCAAAGAAATTCAGGAACAATTGAGAAAGAAAGTAATTGAGATCTATCAGTCTGGAAAGGGTTATAAAGCCATTTCCAAAGCTTTGGGAATCCAGCGAACCACAGTGAGAGCCATTATCCACAAATGGCGAAGACATGGAACAGTGGTGAACCTTCCCAGGAGTGGCCGGCCGCCCAAAATTACCCCAAGAGCGCAGCGACGACTCATCCAAGAGGTCACAAAAGACCCCACAACAACGTCCAAGGAACTGCAGGCCTCACTTGCCTCAGTTAAGGTCAGCGTTCATGCCTCCACCATCAGGAAAAGACTGGGCAAAAATGGCCTGCATGGCAGAGTTCCAAGGAGAAAACCACTGCTGAGCAAAAAGAACATCAAAGCTCGTCTCAATTTCTCCACAACACATCTTGATGATCCCCAAGACTTTTGGGACAACATTCTGTGGACCGATGAGACAAAAGTGGAACTCTTTGGAAGGTGTGTGTCCAAGTATATCTGGCGTAGAAGGAACACTGCATTTCATAAAAAGAACATTATACCAACAGTAAAATATGGTGGTGGTAGTGTGATGGTCTGGGGCTGTTTTGCTGCTTCAGGACCTGGAAGACTTGCCGTGATAAAAGGAACTATGAATTCTGCTGTCTACCAAGAGATCCTGAAGGAGAATGTCCGACCATCTGTTCGTGTACTCAAGCTGAAACGAACTTGGGTTCTGCAGCAGGACAATGATCCTAAACACACCAGCAAGTCCACCACCGAATGGCTGAAGAAAAACAAAATGAAGACTTTGGAGTGGCCTAGCCAAAGTCCTGACCTGAATCCTATTGAGATGTTGTGGTATGACCTTAAAAAGGCCGTTCATGCTCGAAAACCCTCTAATGTAACTGAATTAGGACAATTCTGCAAAGATGAGTGGGCCAAAATTCCTCCAGGACGCTGTAAAAGCCTCATTGCACATTATCGCAAACGCTTGGTTGCAGTTGTTGCTGCCAAGGGTGGCCCAACCAGTTATTAGGTTTAGGGGGCAATCACTTTTTCACACAGGGCCATGATGGTTTGGATTTTTTTTCACCTTTAATAATAAACACCTTAATTTACAAATTGCATTTTGTGTTTACTTGTGTTGTCCTTGACTATTGTTTAAATTGGTTTGATGTTTTTCCGAAACACTTAAGTGTGACAAACATGCAAAGGAACAGGAAATGAGGAAGGGGGCAAACACTTTTTCACACCACTGTATATATATATATATATATATATATATATATATATATTAGTGAGGGGTTAGCTCGGCAGCGGGTGTGTGTGACCCCCTGGATGGGTTCACAACACAAAATCAGGCACAGCAGACAGCGTTGTAAGTAGAAAAAACAAAAGGTGCGGTTTATTCATGCTACATGCAGTAAAAAATATAACAGCCAAAACAAAAGAAAAACATGAAAATAAATCCTGGTCAGCTTGACCTCTAATTACACACTTAGTTTCCCTGTCTAACAACTGAGTGCAGCCTTGTGCTGCACCAGTCCCTGTCTCTGTTGTAGAGGTTTGCCACACAGGCGTTAACTCACCGCACAGAACAGGTGTCACACTCCCCAGTCTATACAACACAAAACTGGTTCCAGGATGGAGCATCTCCCTAAGCATGCTGGGGTTTTTTGTAGAGGTCTTAATGAGCCCACTTACTTCAGCTGGGCTCATTAACTCTTCCCCTCTAGTTGTACAAGTCTGCATAAAGCCTGAATCTAGGGCACACATATTTCCCATCCTGGATACAACCAGGTGACTTTACCTGCGTGCTGCCACAATATATATATATATATATATATATATATATATATATATATATATATATATAATATATTATAAAAAAAAATACTAAAGTGTTCAGGGTTGGCTTGAAGAAAAAGTGACAACCCTAGTTAACGCCAGATTGTCCCCCAACCTAACACATGGCTGATCACTGCCATTACCAGTATATCATCATAGCTATGTAAATTTCAATAAATATACCATCGTTTTGTAGATGCTATAACTAGCAATTAATATACACTTAATGTAGCAGAATACTTTTTGCCCTAAATTTATGAAGAAATCCGATTATTTTTTCTTTTCTTTATTGGCTGTGTTTTATAACAGTACACAATTTTGTGGTGTGTGTGTGTGTGTGTGGGGTTTTTTTTATTTATTTATTTATTTATTTTTTTCGGTCTTTTCTTGTTTATATAAATAGAATAGAGCTGGCAACTCCAAACATATCCTTGCTGCTTCTTTATTGATGCATAAAAAAAAAAAATGAATAAAAATATACAGGGGCTCACGTGCTCTGTGTCATGGTTATGCATTAGAGTTGTTCTCCTTACCTGTCTGCATGTGTTCATTTCTAGAGACCAGCCGAGCTTCACCTGACTGCTTTTATTTCCTTCCTCTGGAATGGCTCCACCCTAGCCCCTATCAGACTACACTATATTAACCTTTGCACTGCTAGCCTATCCTGCTGATCAACCTTTGTGTATTAGCTTCCTGTTTCCTGTCGTGTGCTCTGCTTCTGATTTCCGTTACTGACCTTGGCGTGTTCTGACCATCCCTGCTTGCCTGTGACCCTGACCTATTGGCGTGTACCCGACTATTCTGTTCTGCTTGTGGCCCCGACCTTGGCTTTGTCCCTCACCATCCCTATCCTTCTGTTACCTACTGTGGGTGTGAGCTGGGGGACCCTGGGGGTCGCGACCTGGAGCCAGTTGCAGCCAAGACCATCTTCCCCACTCGAAGCTCTGGTGAACACCAGCTGGCTCTTAGACTCCGCGCCCCGGGGAATCTTACGCTCTTACCCCAGTGGGATCTGTCCCCCGTCTGCAGCCGTCAGCCGTAGGGTCCACAGCCTTGCGGTGCATCCCCAACCCTACGGTGTGCACCTGTCACCTGGGCTCTAGGTGACCTGACAGTTTGATCAGCCATGGACCCGGCTGACGTGCCGCTCCCCGCAGTCGATCCATTGCAGGGCATAGTGCGGAGACTCGAGACCCAGGAATCTAATCAGACTCAGGTGATGCGATTCCTCCAGGATCTGGCTTCTCGCTTCGAGCAGCTACAGGCTTCCTTGGGAACCCCGAACCCGCAGCCTCAAGTACAGTCTGCGACTGCACCTATCGCACCAGTCGCATCCACGCATTCATTAGTACTGCCTGCTCCGTCCCCGTTTCTCTGGGGACTCCAAGGCCTGCAGGGGCTTCCTCAGCCAATGCACCATTCATTTTGAGCTCCAGCCTCAAAACTTTCTATCCGATCGGGCAAAGGTAGCCTATATCATTTCCCTCCTCTCCGGTGAAGCTTTAGCCTGGGCTGCCCCCCTGTGGGAGAAAAATGATCCAGTGGTTTCCAGCCTGTCCGACTTCTTGAAGCTCTTTCGTAACATCTTTGAGGAGCCAGCTCGGGTTTCTTCTGCGGCTAGTGCCCTTTTACGCCTTCGCCAAGAATCTGGTTCAGTGGGCCAATATGCACTTCAGTTCCGTATCCTTACAGCGGAATTGAGCTGGAACAATGAGGCCCTGGTCGCAACCTTTTTACATGGCCTCTCAGACCGAGTGAAGGACGAATTAGCAGGAAGAGCTATCCCCGCCGGTCTAGACGAAGTCATTTCCTTATGTAATCAAATTGACATTCACTTCCAGGAGAGGTCCTTAGAAAAAAGACGCCAGCACCCCCCAGGTTCTAGTCAGCCTGAGCTTTTTCCCCGTCGCCCTGTGGAGCATCCTCCGTCTGCTGAGGAGCCCATGCAGCTGGGCCGGACCAGACTAACCCATGAAGAACGTGCTAGACGCAGAACTCTGGGCTTGTGTCTTTATTGTGGGGGAAAGGGTCATTTTCGTGACTCCTGCTCGCTCCGTCCGGGAAACGCTCGGGTCTAATACATATGGAAGGTGGAGTATTGGACCCAGAAACATCACCTTCTCGTCTCCTTCTTCCGGTGTTCCTCCATGTAGGCACTTCTCCCCAATCAGTCCTAGCATATCTGGACTCCGGGGCTGCCGGCAATTTTATGGACTGGAGAACTGCCTCTTCTATGAAGCTTACCCTTTCTCCCCTCGCTACTCCACTAGTAGTCTCGGCAATTGATGGCACTGTGCTCCCAGGGGGTCCTATCCGTTTCCAGACGCTACCTATTAGGATGTCGGTAGGGATACTCCACCAGGAGTGGATCTCCTTCCTCATCCTAACCAAGGCCTCTACCCCCATTGTATTGGGTCTTCCTTGGCTGCAGCTCCACTCGCCACATGTGGACTGGGTATCTGGGCAGATCCTGGCCTGGGGTCCTTCGTGTTTCTCGTCTTGTCTTTCCAAGGTGACCCCCAAGAGGAAACTTCCCATTGCTACCACATCTGTCTGGTCCGATCTTCCTGCGGCTTATAGCGATTTCCGGGATGTGTTCTGTAAGAAGTCTGCTGAGGTACTTCCTCCTCACAGATCTTTTGACTGTGCTATTGACCTTGTCCCTGGAGCAACCCTGCCCAGGGGTCGTACCTACCCTTTATCCATTCCAGAGACCCAAGCCATGTCTGAGTATGTCGCTGAGAATTTGGAGAGAGTTTTCATCCGGAAATCCTCATCGCCTGCAGGAGCAGGGTTCTTTTTCATTGCCAAAAAGGATGGCACCCTCAGGCCCTGCATTGACTATAGAGGTTTAAACGATGTGACTATTAAAAACCGTTACCCCTTACCTCTAATATCTGAGCTATTTGACAGGTTGAAGGGGGCTTCCATTTTCACTAAATTGGATCTCAGAGGTGCATACAATCTCATTCGAATACGAGAAGGTGACGAATGGAAGACCGCATTTAACACTAGGGACGGGCATTACGAGTACTTGGTTATGCCTTTTGGTTTGTGTAATGCTCCAGCTGTGTTCCAGAACTTTGTCAACAAAATATTCAGGGATCTACTGTACCAGTTTGTTGTCATCTATCTGGATGACATTCTCATCTTTTCCCAAAATCTGCCTGCTCACAGAAACCATGTACGCACCGTACTTCAGCGCCTTAGAGAGAACAATCTCTATGCCCAGATGGAGAAATGTTCCTTTGAATGTTCCGAGGTCCTGTTTCTGGGATGTTTTGTTTCTAGTGAGGGTCTTCGCATGGATCCCGGAAAGGTCTCTGCCATTACCAACTGGCCCCTTCCTGCTAGCCTCAAGGCCACACAGCGCTTCCTTGGCTTCACAAATTATTATAGGCAGTTCATAAGGAATTACTCTTCCATTGCTGCGCCTATTATCGCTTTGACCAAGAAGGGGGCTAATGCCAAAGACTGGTCTTCCGAGGCTGTCTCTGCGTTTCACGATCTGAAACAGGCCTTTGTCTCTGGACCCCTCTTGAGGAGACCAAATCCTGAAGACCCATTTTTTATTGAAGTAGACGCTTCTTCGATGGGGGTGGGAGCTGTGCTTCTTCAGGACTTTGAGAAGAAACGTCAACCATGTGCGTTCTTCTCCAAAAAAAATTCTCAGGCAGAGAGAAATTATGCCATTGGTGATCGGGAACTTCTCGCAATTAAATTGGCGTTGGAGGAGTGGCGTCATCTCTTGGAAGGTTCCCCTCACTCCATAAAGATCTTTACTGATCTGTACCTACAGAATGCTAAACGTCTGAACCCCAGACAGGCCAGGTGGAGTCTCTTCTTTTCTCGTTTTAAATTCACGATTACGTACAAACCTGGTTGCTGCAACGGTCGAGCTGATGCGCTCTCTAGGTCATTTGACACCTTGGACGAGGAGTCCAACCCTGATCCTGAGCCGATCATTCCTACCTCTTGCATTGTTGCCCATTCTACCACCCTGGAATCAAAGATTCCTCCTGGTAAGACCTTTGTTCCCACGGAGCTAAGAACCAAGATCCTTCGTTGGGGACATGATTCCAAGATGGCAGGTCATGCTGGGTTCCTCCGATCCTTCCTGCTTATCAGTCGTCACTACCGGTGGCCTAATCTCCGCTCGGATGTTAAAGACTATGTTAAGGCTTGTCACGTCTGTGCTCAGTCTAAATCTTCCACTCAAGCCCCTGCTGGTCTTCTCATGCCCTTGCCCATTCCTAAGGAGCCCTGGTCCCAAAAGCCTCAAAATCTTAACTCCTTCCATGTTGCCCTTCTAAAGCCGTTAGTCCTCAATAAGTTCTCTCGTCCTTCCCCTACCATAGCACCGGTCTCTGAGGATGATCAGGAGTACGAGGTTAGCCAAATTTTGGATTCCCGACTCTGTAGAGGCATTCTCCAGTACCTCGTGCACTGGAAAGGTTTTGGTCCTGAGGAGAGGTCGTGGATTTCGGCTTCCGAGGTCTTTGCACCTCGTCTGTTGAGGAAGTTTCATTTGAAGTTCCCCTCTAAACCTGGTCCCAGGCGGGGGAGGGGGAGGCCTCGTAAGAGGGGGGGTACTGTCATGGTTATGCATTAGAGTTGTTCTCCTTACCTGTCTGCATGTGTTCATTTCTAGAGACCAGCCGAGCTTCACCTGACTGCTTTTATTTCCTTGCTCTGGAATGGCTCCACCCTAGCCCCTATCAGACTACACTATATTAACCTTTGCACTGCTAGCCTATCCTGCTGATCAACCTTTGTGTATTAGCTTCCTGTTTCCTGTCGTGTGCTCTGCTTCTGATTTCCGTTACCGACCTTGGCGTGTTCTGACCATCCCTGCTTGCCTGTGACCCTGACCTATTAGCGTGTACCCGACTATTCTGTTCTGCTTGTGGCCCCGACCTTGGCTTTGTCCCTCACCATCCCTATCCTCCTGTTACCTACTGTGGGTGTGAGCTGGGGGACCCTGGGGGTCGCGACCTGGAGCCAGTTGCAGCCAAGACCATCTTCACCACTCGAAGCTCTGGTGAACACCAGCTGGCTCTTAGACTCCGCGCCCCGGGGAATCTTACGCTCTTACCCCAGTGGGATCTGTCCCCCGTCTGCAGCCGTCAGCCGTAGGGTCCACAGCCTTGCGGTGCATCCCCAACCCTACGGTGTGCACCTGTCACCTGGGCTCTAGGTGACCTGACAATCTGGCTTACAAGCCTTGTTTTCCACACAATTTTTAAGTTAATAAACAGAACATATGTACTGTTTGCCAAGTATCACAAAAAAACAAAAACCCAGTGGTGATCAAACACCACCAAAAGAAAGCTTTTGTATGAAAAAAATGTATATAAATTTCATTTGCATACAGTTGCATGACTGTGCAATTTGCCAGTTAAAATAACGCAGCGCTGATTGGCAGAAAAAATGCCCTGATCATGAAGGAAGTAAAACCTGGATGTTAAGTGCTTAAAGCAAACCTGCGCTAAAGGAAATATGCAGCCCGCCTTTACTTCTTGAAAATGCTAATTGCCTGGCAAGTATGCTTACTCTGGCTTCAGGGCTTTCTAAGTAACTGCCCTGCAACAAGCAAACCAATCAAGAGCTGATGTCACTCTGAACTGGCATGCTGCATGCTTGTTATGGCTCAGCAGATTGTAAGCTCTAACGAGCAGGGCCCTCTAATCCCTCCTGTATCGATTTGTATTGTAAGTGTACTGTCTGCCCTCATGTTGTAAAGCGCTGCGCAAACAGTTGGCGCTATATAAATCCTGTATAATAATACTGAAACAGACAGCCAGGAATCTAGCATTTTCAGATGCCAGTGAGAAGTCCCAGCCACATTCCATGCAGGGATCCTTTTAAAAAGTGGATCTAATTTTGTTCCAATGTTTTGATCACTACGATTTGGAGTAACAAGCGTCTTTCCTTAGTGGTGTATCTTTGCTCTGCTTGTAAGCGTAGCATTGCATGTACTGTGAGCTGTAAATTCTTCTTTTGCTTCTATGAAAGATTTCCATTTGCACAAGAGAACTTGGTGTTCCGTTTCTTATTGCCGGATGGAGATTACAGCAAACAATCCTTTTTATATAAAGAAGGCCTTTACAGCACAAGGCTAATTTTTTTTATGTAGCTGAAGAACACACCATTAAAGAGGAATTGCAGTCTGCTCACATAATTTGTAATACAAACATCTTTGCCATTCTGAAGCTTCCCTCCAACCACTTTGCATTCTATCTATCTATCTATCTATCTATCTATCTATCTATCTATCTATCTATCCATTATTGTGGTCCTTTACTTGCCAAATATACTGCAGAAATCTCCCTCCTCTGAGTCTGGCTGCAATCATTTTTTAACTGTTCACTTCCTGGATTTACACACACACACCTCCAGTTCTGCAGCCCTCGTTGGCCCTCTTATGACTCACCCCCCCCCCCCCTTCCTTCCTGACTGACAAACACTCACGAGAGTGAGAGAGGGGCTGTGCATGATGTCACAAGACTAGGCTTTTTTTCCAGACAAAATACAGGAAGTGGGCTGTATAAGGTATTTATTGGCAGAAAAAAAAAATGTTTTACTATCCAAAGTTAAAACGACAAGAGCAGAAGATTTAATAGATGGAAAGATGACAAAATGACTGAAGTTCCACTTGCTGACTGCTGCACACCGATATACTTGGGCAAATGGGTGTAGCTATACATCCCCTTTCATTGGCGGGGCTAGCAGGCCCGCCATGTACAGTGTGACCGTGCCCGCAGGTCCCACGGACTTGATGTCTGCCGGTGTCCCGCTATTGTGTCACGGAGCGGAAGAATGGGGAGATGCCTTTGTAAACAAGGCATTTCTCTGTTCTGCCTAGTGACATGACAGAGATCTACTGCTCCCTGTCATCAGGTGCAGGGATTGCTGTCATGTGAGTTGTAGCCCATCACCCCCAGTTAGAATCACTCCCTAGGACACACTTAACCCCTTGATTGGCCCCTAGTGTTTAACCCCTTCCCTGCCAGTGTCATTTACACAGTAATCAGTACATTTTTATAGCATTGATCGCTGTATAAATGACAATGGTCCCAAAATAGTGTCAAAGGTGTCCGATGTGTCCTCCATAATGTCGCAGTCACGTTAAAAATCGCAGATCGCCGCCATTGCTAATAAAAACATGTAATAATAAAAATACCATAAAAACTATTCCCTATTTTGTAGACGCTATAACTTTTGCGCAAACCAATCAATATACACTTCTTGCAACTTACCAAAAATATGTGAAAGAATACATATCGGCCTAAACTGAGGAAAATGTATTTATTTATATTTTTTGGGGAAAATTATTATAACAAAAAGTAAAAAATATTGCTTTTTTTTCCAAAATTGCCACTCCTTTTGCCTATGACAGCTGATCACATGATGTAAACAAAAGCTTGGTAATCTTTCTTTTTTTTTTTCTCCTCGCGCTGATGGTGTGAGGAGAAAAAAAGAAAGCTGATCACCAACTTATCTGCAAGGGGCATCGGTCCCGAAGAGGAAGAGGCAATTGTACCCACGAGTACTCCCTGCCAGCAACACCTGCCAGTGCCACCTATCAATGCCCACCAGTGGTGCCAATCGGTGCCACCTAGCAGTGCTACCTATCAGTGACCATCAATGCCACCCATCTGTGCCCCTCACTGCCACCTATCTGTGCCCATCAGTGCTGCCTCATCCGCGTACATCAATGAAGGAGAAAAATTACCTGTTTGCAAAATTTTGTAACAAAATAATTCGGTCTTTTAAATTTTTTTTAACAAAAAATAAAAACCGCAAAAGTGATCAAATACCACCAAAAGAAAGTTCTATTTTTGGGGGGGGGAGAAAAACATCAATTTTGTTTGGGTGCAATGTCGCAGGGCCGCGCAATTTTCAGTTAAAGCGATGCAGTGCCGAATCACAAAAAGTGCTCTGGGGTCTTCCGGGGCTGAAGTGATTTTAAATATCTGAATTTCAGCGACCTGGACTACTGACTGTGAATCTAGTATCAATCTCCTTTAAAGTGGAAGTAAACTCCCCTATCGTTTTCAGCCAAGGAAGCTGCCATCTTTGCCTCTGTTTAATCTTCAACTGCTATGGTGCTGCACATGTGATCCATTATGACACCAGCCATTGGATGGTTTGATAGTTTGGCTGAGAGCACAGCCAATGTGCAGTTAGCATTCCCTGCATGCCTTTTCTTTTAACTCGACGGGTTTACTTCCACTTTAAATTTAGAACAGAATTCAAATGCAAAATAGTCTATATGATATCTGCTAAAGTCTGTGTGGTACTGTCTAGCTCAATGCTTCCTATCCATTGGTACTTCTGCCTGCTGTATTAAAGCATAACTCCAGCCATCAATTCCACACACCCACACCCCCCCCCCCCCACACACACACACACACTTCAACCCGACCCCCCCCCCCCCCCCCCCACCATGTCAATTTATTTAAATTCCTTACACCTGATCAGGCCAATACTGGAAAGCCATGGTAATTTATTCCTCCTCAGGAGAACAGAGCACCGCTAAGTCAAGGAGAACTTGACAGACAGACGGGGTGTCATAAACAGTCTGGGTTCACGGGAAGTGGGTTAAATGAAGTGGGTTAAATGATTCTGGCCAAGCCAATTGAGCTAGACAAAGAAAGACCATGCCCCCCCTATTTCCACCAGTGTTAGTTTCTATTTCAGAGTGAAATAAAAACTAGTACAGGTCTGCAACTAATTAACAAATGGAATGCGCCAGTTTACCAGGACTAACCTGGCTGTGATTGTCTGTCTGCCTGGCCCCCTAGGTGTCTCTGCCAAACAATGCCCCCTGCCCTCCAAACCCTACCAGCAGACTGATAGCCAATATAAGCCCTTTACACCAAGAATCGTACACAGACAAGATGTTGAGGTAAAAACCAAAGGAATAACCTTGTTGAACAGAAAGATAGACAGGTTTTTGTACACTTCCATAATAGGGGCAGTTACCACATGAACAATAAAAACAAAAATTACTGCGGTAAACATCCCACCATGGTTAGGTAACAAGGTAAAGTTAAAACAAGATTAATCACTTCTCCAGGAGGATTAGCACCCAGACAGAAACAATAGATTACTCAAATACCATTGGAAATTCACACTTAGGAGGGACACACCTTAATAAACAGATTACAAATAACAGCAGGAGACCCCTGGTTTTGAGCTGATTATAATAATCTGCTTTAAGTCTCTGAATGTCAGAAACTATGAAATCAGACCAAGACAGAGGTACGGTTAAATCACACTTGTTTAATAATAAAAGTAAATAGAACAAACATAGTGAAAACATAGCCAAAGTTCAGGAAACGGAATGGATAGACAGACAAGCCAAATGTCAGGGAGCCGGAGATGAGCGTATTAAAACAGCAAGTAGGATCTGGAACCAGAAGGGATGTCAACCAAGCAAGTCTTTTAACAGGAATGCAGGAGAGCGTCTGTGATGTTGAGGTGAAGGCAGAGATCTTCTGGGCTGGACAGCTTAAGTAGGCAGGGCTGACGAGCAGGATATCATCAACAGCTGAATAACTGTGGAGAGATAGGAGCTGGCAATGAGCCAACAGGTGAGCGGTCAGCTCAGAGAAGGAAGGGCCAAGCCCAGCCCTGAGTCTAGGAGGGGGTTAAAGAAGTCAATGCTGGTTGGGGCAGTTGATTCTATACCCCCACAAAACACAGAGGCCCTAAATCTGTATCGGGGGCCCTCTGGTTCTCAGAGTCTGTGGGTCAAAGATCCCCCAGGCACATAACTCTGAAAGAATGGCGCTGCCTCAAATGCCGGGCCACTAGCAGGCAAAAGGCTTGCCTGCAGTCCCCTCCAAAAGCCCCTGTCCCAGTTGGATCTGTCACACTGGCATGCAGATGTGAGCTGTCAGCAGACTGCTCACATTGCTTTTTCTGCTTGTGCAGTGATAACCCTACACAAGCAGAGCCTGAAGGGTTAACAATCCTCCTCACTCCATCTTTCAGCTGAGTGGGGTCAGGCAGAGAGATCGGAGTTTGCAGCTTCAGCTGTCCTGTTCTCTGTGCTGTGTTTGTTATAGGCACGGCAGAAGAGAGAACGGTTTACTTCCAATTAACAAAGAGGCTTGCTCCCCTTTTATTAGGAGCCGCATCTGCTCCATTTTTTTTAGGGTTAGAAAATAGGGAAAGCATTAGATTTGCACCACTCTGTGTTAACTACCCCCATTTTCTGTAGTGGTGCTGGGGGGAGGGGGGGCTGTAATTATTATGAAAAGGTAGTGCTCTGCTTGAACGTGTATGTATGGACAAAACAAATTCAGTATATCTCTGCAATACATGTATATTTCCCCATGTTTTGTCTCTTTCAAAATGCTGTATTTACAGAAACGTACTGCTTGATTCTATCACAAATTCAGCAGGTTTATAAGCTCTTTTAATGAGCTGACAACACTGCCTCTGCTACACCAAAATCCCAAGCAGTGTTGTCAGCCCCGCCTGAGTTCTTCCCTGCTGGACTACAGGACACCTGATCACTGTTACGGTACCTACAGGGAAGACGTTGTGTAGCTCAGCAGAAAAGATTTCAGAGAGGGCACTGCTTGGGATTTCAGTGTAGCAGGCAGTGTTGTCAACTAATTTTCAGAAAGTTAGGAATTTACTGAATGTCTGGCAGATCAACAGGTAAACTATATTGTCAAATGTATTGGGACACCTGTCTTTACATTGCAAATCGATGCTTGACCTCACAAATGTGCATGTAAAGGCAGGTGTCCCAATACTTTTGAATATATAGTGTATATATCTATATTACAACACTGGACTCTATAAAAGGATTAATACTTTTATATGTTTGAAAACCATTGTGCTAGCCGTCAGCTCAAGGTGACTCTTTAACCAGTTCTGGACCGCCGCACGCCGATGTACGTCCCTATTTTGAGGACAGATATTGTTGTTATGGCAGCAGCTAGCTGCTTTAACCCTGGTATCCCTGTGTTCGGCCGGCAGTCTGGTACAAGATAAAAGTGGTCTCTGTGGCGGATTCGTCGTGTGATTACTTTTATCGGTGGGGGGAGAGGGGGCCCCCCCTGCCGCGATCTGGTGCCCGGCGATCAGATACTTCCTGTGGCTGTGCATGGAGATGAATGAAGGGAAGATGGGCCCCACCCATCTCCATGACACTGCGGGGCGGAAGCGACATCAAAACGTCACTTCAGACCATAGCTCTTAAAGGGCCATTTTATTTTTTTATTTTTTTTAAATGACAATTTCTTTAAAAACATTTTTACTGCATTTTAGTGTAAATCTGAGGTCTTTTTGACCCCAGATCTCATATTTAAGAGACACTTTTTATTTATTTTTCATTTTAAACAGTGTAAAAATTTAAAAATTAAAATAAATAATAATTAAATTTTCAACGCCAACACATACGTGAGTAGCGCCCGCATATGAAAACAGTGTTCAAACCACACGTGAGGAATCGCCGCGATTGGTAGAGCGAGAGCCATAATTCTAGCCCTGGACCTCCTCTGTAACTCAAAACATGCAACCTGTAGAATTTTTTAAATGTTGCCTTTGGAGATTTTTAAGGGTAAAAGTTTGACACCATTTCACGAGCGGGCACAATTTTGAAGCGTGACATGTTGGGTATCAATTTACTCGGCGTACCATTATCTTTCACAATATAAAAAACATTGGGCTAACTTTACTGCTGTATTTTTTTTTTTTTTTATTTAAAAAAAGTGTATTTAAAAAAAAAAAAAAAAAAAGTGTGCTTGTAGGACCGCTGCGCAAATACGGTGTGACAGAAAGTATTGCAAAGACCGCCATTTTATTCTCTAGGATGTAAGAAAAAAAATGTTTGGGGTTTCTAAGTAATTTTCTAGTAAAAAAAATGTTTTAACTTGTAAACAACACATCTAAAAAAAAAGAGGCCTGGTCTTAAAGTGGTTAAGCTTACTTTGAAACATACAAATATAAATGCAGATTACTAGATCTTTCTTGTGCATGGAAATTCTGACCTAGGACAATACATTTCTTAGCTGTGGGCAGAATCTAGAGCACACTAGATTAACATGTTAACATGAAACCTCCATGCTTTTTATGCATGCTTCATGCTCCAAGCTGCAGCAATGTAACTAAGCAAAAAGTCATACCTGGAATTCTGCTTTAACCCATTGTCAACCAAGAAACCTTTATAAATGGCATTTTAGGCTGGATTCACACCTATGCAGTTTTGGTGCTTTTTGCATTTTGCAGATTTGCACTACATGATTTCCCATGGAACACGTTCTGTAGTGCAAATCTAAAAAATGTAAAAAGCACTAAAAATGCAGAGGTGTGAATCCAGCCTAAGGCTGGGTTCACACTGCTGTACGAAGCGGCTGACAGCAGTGTGTCCCTGTTCACTATTTTAGGTCCACTCTGAGTTTTTGGCTGAAGTTGGATCTGAAACGGACCAGAAGACGCACAGAACTCCTGGGCAATTCGCTCCGGAGCTGTGTGGACCGGGTACATTTAGAGCCGGTCACAATCTCCTGACATGCAAATTGGATAGGGGAAAAGGGGGAACCCCCCCCCCCATCCAATTCGCAATAGTGTGAACACAGCCTAAAGGAGGTAGTAAACCCGTTGACTTTTTTTTTTTTTTTTTTTTTTTTTTTTTACACCTGTATGGCAAAAGGCATAATGAGCTAGTATATGACTATATAACCACCTTAAAGAGGAAGTAAACCCTGATGGGTTTACTTCCTCTTTCATTCCCTGCAAAGGCAAAGTATAATGGACTACTATGCATCACATAGTAGCCCATTATGTGTCACTTACCTGACACAGGAGCCAGCAAAGTCGCCGCTGTCCCCTGTAGTCCGCTGCATCCATCTTGCTGGTGGCGTCTCGCAGCTCCGCCGCTGTCATTCGGCGAAGCCGCGATGACGTCACTCCTGTGCATGCGCATGGGAGTCGACACGCGCGGCAGCTCCATTCTTGGAAATGCTGCGCTCAGTGCGCCTGCGCGCCGCTGTCTACGGCGCATGCGCCGTAGACAGCGGTGCCCGTTTTCGGGCAAATATCTCCTAAACCATATAGGTTTAGGAGATATTGCTTGGACCTACAGGTAAGCCTTAATCTAGGCTTACCTGTAGGTCAAAGTGGTTTGTAAGGGTATACAACCACTTTAAAGCAATATGCTCCACCTGTGAGCTAGGTATTGATTTAACAGCCTGTGAAGGGCTTTCAGATAAACTTTTATGGGACTAAAGTTTTTAAAGAAAAAGAAAAAAAAAATTATATAAAATAAATTTAAAAAATTATATATTTTTCAAAGCACTCCCATACACACACCATATCAATGCTGCTGCGGCTCTCAGCAGCTAGGTGTGGCCGCTGGCCCCATTCACTAGACTGACAGGTCTGATGTCCACAGAGTCAGTGATTACCTGTGGCGATCGCTGCTGGATGCACTTTGTGTATGTCCAGCAACAATCATCGCTAATAATCGCTGGCTGTACAGAGAGACATGAATAGCTGCTGGCAACCTGTCGTTCTAGTGAACAGGGGCGGCAGTCGTACTTAAGACCCTTTTCACACTGGGGTGTTTTTCCAGACGCTTTAGCGTTAAAAAAAGAGCATGTAAAATGCCTAAAAGAAGCCTCATCTACAATCCCAATGTGAAAGCCCGAGTGCTTTCACACTGAGGCGCTGCGCTGGCAGGGCATCAAAAAAAAAGTCCTGCAAGCAGCTTCTTTGCAGCACTTTTGGAGAGGTGAATACACTGCTCCTAAAGTGCCCCTTCCCATTGAAATCAATGGGAAGCGCCTGCAAAACGCCTGAAAAGTGCCTGTAAAGCACTTTTGGCAGCAGCCTCTTTGGGCGCTTTTAACCCTTTATTTGGCCACTAGTAGGGGTTAAAAGCGCCCCAATAGCGCTCGAAAAATGCTGGTAAAGCGCTGCTAGTTTAAGCAACGCTTTACGAGCATTTTTCGGGCGCTGGCAGTGTGAAAGGCACTTGGGCTTTCACATTAGGATTGCAGATGAGGCTTCTTTCAAGCGCTTTACAGGCGCTTTTTTTTTTTTTTAAACGCTAATGTGCCTGAAAGACACTCCAGTGTGAAAGGGGTCTAACAGCTGAGATCTACAGCAGGAATCTCTGATCTATTTCTTGCACCAGCATTAATCACTAGTGAGAATGTACCCTAAGGCCCCATTCACAGGGCAGAAATGCTCCAGCTGGGGTAATAATCCAGCAGTTACAGGCTCTGAGCATAGAAAGGCTGACAGCGGCCGCAGCTATCTGTCTGGGTACAAATGCAATTACTTGGTTTTAGTGAAAGATGCTCACTCCTGGATGCACAGATCATCCAGGGGTCATCATCTGTCCCTAATTGCGGGTAAATGCTGAGTTGATATTCAACATAAATTGAAGTCGCTTGTTCTGGTAACAACTAACAGAGCATTTCCTCACTTTGGGTTTAACCCATCCACTACTCGGCACAAAATAAAATAAAAAAACTCCTTGTGGCTTAAGGGGGGCTGAAAACCCCCACATATGCCCAGTGAAGTGACCAGCATAAGGTGAAACACAGGAATGAAACTAATCCTCCACAAGTTGTACCTGTTTATCGGTTGCCTTCTATCCTCAACAGTCTTTGAAAACATAAATATTACATAGGATCTCTCAGTTCTGAAAATCAGGAGGTGGAAATCTGATGTCACTTGCACTGCAGATCTCAGTGAGGACAGCTCTGAGCCCTGATTGGAGGGAAGGGATATATATAAATTTCAAGGGGTATGAATACTTTTTCAAGGCACTGTACATATATACAGTATCTCACAAGTGAGTACACCCCTCACATTTTTGTAAATATTTTATTCTCCCCAAAAAATGTTAAGCCCAGGGTCCAATCAATATTAAAGATGGCCCTGTGTACAGCTTGTACAACAGTGTAAATTTTCTGTCCCCTCAAAATACCTCCAGACGCAGCCATTAATGTCTAAACCACTGGCAACAAAAGTGAGTACACCCCTAAGTGAAAATGTTGAAATTAGGCCCAATTAGCCATTTTCCCCTCTCCGGTGGCATGTGGCTTGTTAGTGTTGCAAGGTCTCAGGTGTGAATGCGGAGCGGGTGTGTTAAATTTGATGTTATCGCTCTCATTCTCTTAGTGGTCACTGGAAGGTCAACGTGGCACCTTATGGCAAAGAACTCTTAGGATCTGGAAAAAAGAAGTGTTGCTTTACTTAAAGATGGCCTAGGCAACCTCGGCCCTCCAGCTGTTTTGAAACCACAAGTCCTGTGAGACATTGCAAGACCCAGACAATCACAGGCATGACTCCTAGGGGCAGAGACCTGATGGGATTTGTAGTTTCACCACAGCTGGAGGGTAGAGGTTGCCTACCCCTGGCCTAGGCTATAAGAAGACTGCCAAGACCCTGAAACTGAGTTGCTGTACGGTGGCCAAGATCATACAGCGGTTTAACAGGACAGGTTCCACTCAGAACCGGCCTTATCATGGTCGACCAAAGAAGTTGCGGTGCACGGTCTCAGTGTCATATACAGAGGTTGTCTTTGGGAAATAGACGTATGAGTGCTGCCAGCATTGCTGCAGAGGTTTCAGACCATACACCGCACACTGCATCAAATTGGTCTGCATGGCTGTCGTCCCAAAAGGAAGCCTCTTCTAAAGATGATGCACAAGAAAGTCCGCAAACAGGATTACTGGAACCATGGCCTGTGGTCTGATGGTGTCAAGCATGTGTGGCGGCAACGAGGAGTACAAAGACAAATTTAACACACCTGCCTACAGTCCAGCATGGTAGGGGGAATGTCATAGTCTGTGGTTTCATGAGTGCTGCTGACACTGCAGAGTTACAGTTCATTGAGGGAACCATGAATGCCAACATGTACTGTGACCTACTGAAGCAGAGCATGATCCCCTCCCTTTGGAGACTGGGCCGAAGAGCAGCATTTCAACATAACGATCCCAAACAAACCTCCAAGGCGACCACTGGCTTGCTAAAGAAGCTGAGGGTAAAGGTGATGGTCTGGCCAAGCATGTCTCCAGACCTAAACCCTATTGAGGTGGAGGAGCGCAAGGTCTCTAATGCTGCGTACACACAATCAATCGGGTAGAAAAGTCCGGCAAACTCAAGTCCGCCGGACAATCCCCCCATGTGTAGCCTCCGGCATACTTTTTTGACCCAAAAGTACGGCGGACTTAGAAAGTAGTTTTGCACTCCAATCTTCCCGCCGGACTCGCATTTCGGCGGACAATCTGGCCGTGCGTATGCCAGTCCGCCGTACTTTTGAAATGAATGGACTTTTCCCGGCCGGAGAAAAGTGCGCTCATTCGAGGGAGATGCCGCTGGTCCCGCCACCTGGTATGGACTTAAAGGGGAACCCCAACGCCGAAAAAAATCGGCGTGGGATCCCCCCCCAAGTCCACAACAGACCCTTGTCCGAGCACGCTACCCGGCCGGCCAGGAAAGGAGGGGCGAGCGAGCGCCCCCCCCCCTCCTGAGCCGTACCAGGCCGCGTGCCCTCAACATGGGGGGCCCCCCCCACCCCAAAGCACCTTGTCCCCATATTGATGAGGACAAGGGCCTCTTCCCGACAACCCTGGCCGTTGGTTGTCGGGGTCTGCGGGCGGGGGGCTTATCGGAATCCGGGAGCCCCCTTTAATAAGGGGGCCCCCGGATACCGGCCCCCCACCCTATGTGAATGAGTATGGGGTACAATGTACCCCTACCCATTCACCTGTAAAATAAAGTACAAAAAAAAAAACACACAAGATAAAACAGTTTATTGCACAGCTTCGGGGGTCTTCGGGGGTCTTCTCGCCGGACTCCTCCGCTATCTTCTTCTAGCTCTTTTGCTAGCGGAGGAGCCCGGCATTCTTCTTTGTCGCTGCGGCCTCTTCTTCCCACTTCGGGGGTCTTGTCCCCCTCTTCGGTTCTTCTGCCGGGCCACCGCGCCTTCTTATAGCTCTTTTACAGGCGGTGGCCTGGTCTTCTTCTTGCCAGGGACGCGCTGCGTGGCGACTTATATAGGGACAAGGGGCGGGGTCATCGGTTGATGTCACATGGTGACCCCGCCCCCTTACAATGTCACAGTCTGGCGAGAAGACCCCCAGAGCTGTGCAATCTACTATTTTATCTTCTGTGTTGTGTTTTTATTTTTTTTATTTTTTTGTACTTTATTTTACAGGTGAATGGGTAGGGGTACATTGTACCCCATACTCATTCACATAGGGTGGGGGGCCGGTACTAGCCCACAGACCCCAACAGCCAGGGTTGTCGGGAAGAGGCCCTTGTCCTCATCAACATGGGGACAAGGTGCTTTGGGGTGGGGGGGCCGCGTGGCCCCCCCTTCCCCAAGGCACCCCCCATGTTGAGGGCACGCAGCCTGGTACGGCTCAGGAGGGGGGGGGGCGCTTGCTCGCCCCTCCTTTCCTGGCCGGCCGGGTAGCGTGCTCGGACAAGGGTCTGTTGTGGACTTTGGGGGGGATCCCCACACCGATTTTTTTTCCGGCGTTGGGGTTCCCCTTTAAGTACATACCAGGTGGCGGGGCCAGCGGCGTCTCCTTCGCTCGCCCCGCCTACCTGGATACGCGCTCGAAATGAGCGGACTTTCCTCCGCGTGTGTGGGCGAGTCCGTTCATTTCAAAAGTAGGGCGGATAGTACGGCGGACTTAGTCCGTATTAGTCCGCTGAAAAAGTGCCGTGTGTGGGCAAGTAGCCCGTTCGGAAAGTCCGATGGACAGTCTGGCGGGAAGTCCGCCAGACTAAGTCCATCAGATAGTCGGCTACGTGTGTACGCGGCATTACATCCACCAGCTCTGTGATGTCATCATGGAGGATTGAAAGAGGACTCCAGTGACAACCTGTGAAGCTCTGGTGAACTTCATGTCCAAGAGGGTTAAGGCAGAGGACATTTTCACTTAAGGGTGCACTCACTTTTGTTGGCAGCAGTTTAGACATTAATGGTTGTGTGTTGAGTTATTTTGAGGGGACAGCAAATTGACACTGTTATACAAGCTGTACACTCACTACTTTACATTGTAGCAAAGTGTCATTTCTTCAGTGTTGTCACATGAAAAGATATAATAAAATATTTACAAAAATGTGAGGGGTGTACTCACTTTTGTGAGACCCTGTATATAATCTCTCTCAAATGGTCATATGATCAGGAGGAAGTTTTGCTGGATCTCAATCGATATTAGAGACCATGAACTGTCTTTGACAGCTCAATCTCTGTCCTGGGAGTACCCTGGGAACATTTTCTTAAGGTAGATGTATGGGGTTACCAAGAAAAAAAACCCCAAAAAAACAAGCCTATTGTACATTCCCACATCTATGCTGCAGCCCATTGCTATGACTGTGCAGCTGTCCCCTGCTGGCTCTAAGACCAAGAACTGAGCAATCACGTGACTGCTGATCACTAAGTTCTTGGTATTCTTGAAGCAGAGAGCAGTGACTGTCATTTTACCAGTTTTCTGCTCTGCCTGTTCAGTGCTTACTGGAGCACGGGGCTGGCAAGGGGGCAGGGACAACTGGCTTCAGCTCTCAGCCATGTGCTGCGAACTGGAGCCAGCTGTCAATCGGGCAGCTGGGTGGATCCTGACAATATGTAAGGGATCCTTCCAGAGCCTGGAGTTGCTCTGACGTCAGCTGCCAGTGGGCTTTAGCCTGCTCTCAGCTGATTCTGGGTTACAGGAGAGCACAAGTAAGTGCACTCCTATGACCCACAAGAGAAGTATGGCCAAAAAAAGCTTTGGGCAAAACAAAAAAACCTTTGCTGCCCATGCTCTCATATGCAAGGCATGTGGACATTATAGCCCCCCCCCCCCCCCTCTTTGCTGCTGCATGCCTATTATCCCATTTTAAAGACCCTGCAAGTACAAAAATATCTGACTTGATCGGTCAATCCATTCCCAGCGGGCTGAATGGAAAAAAAAAACTGGGCAGGTCTCTGTACTAACTATTTGATGTTGGTACACTGATCACCCCACTGTGCTAATGTGTTCTGACAAGACTGACCCTCCCCCCCCTTTTTGGCAGAACACACCAGTCAGCACTCGCAGTCATTGGCTGTGAGCGATAAACGTATGCCAATCGGCCGCTAGTTTTCCAGCATGCTCGTTCAACAGAAGACCGGCTTCTGTCAAACTAGGACCTGTACATACGGGCCAACTATTGATTGACCGGTATCTACTGTATCTGCTGATTTCAGGCGATATTTACCCCTTGTGTACGGGGCTTAAATTTGGATTGAAATTGAAAGATTCGATTTTTGTCCTGCAAAGTTGTTTGTTGTTAAACTACTGGATTCTGCCCATTTTCATAATGTCTGCAGCATAGGGATCAGTTGTTCTGTAATGCAAGATATGGAATGGGAGGATTTTTTGAGATAACATGGGAAGTGTGCAAAGGACAGCTGTATGTTCCTGACACAATAGGTGTCATCTTTGTTTTTTTTTTGTTTTTTTGCATTTGTTGGACAGATTTAACAAAAGGATTTCAATGGTAAATGTAACCAAAATAAAAGATCAACATGCAATGTTTCCTTGCACGCCCTTTTATCATGACTAAGAGTAAATAAGGGGTTAAATATAAACAATTTGTATTTTTGCTTGTGAGGTTGCTGGAACTAAAGTTATAATCTAATACAAATACAATGTAGCAATAATTTGTTACATTGTATTTAGAGATACACAGGGGGCACCTGTCCGCATTTCTGAGCCAGTGATCTGAGTTTGACAGGCAGATTCCAATCATTTACATTTTAGAACAGAGGGGAATACATTGGGCTGATCCGCCACACCCAAGGTATTTTAGAGGTTGTTTGTTTGTTTTGTTTTTTGTTTTTTTCCCTCAGCTGAGAAGAAATAGCAAACACCTCAATATATCTGCAATTAGGGGATGATTTACTAAAAGTAAAATAGGCTGTTCACTTTGCAATGGAAAATTTCCTTGGCTTAGTGAATGTGGTGGAAATCCACTTAGTAAAAAGAAAATGCCCAATCACATGCAAGTGTATAACAAAAAAAAAAAAAAGTTTTGATTTTTATAATTGGAGTCAGCAGAGCTTCATCAAATTCTCTGAGAAAATTCCTTTGCAAAGTGCAACAGCCTATTTGCCTTTAGTGAATCAACTTCATGGTGTCCACATTCTGCTGGAACACCCCAGGAGCTTCTAAACCTAGGGTGCGCAAATATGGGAAAAAGCAACTATCCAATTAAGGTTGGAAAGGCAGAGCCTACAAACTCTTGTACCTCTTTATTGGCCAATCATTCAAGAGGCATAAATGTGAGGGCCAAACATCAACTGGAAATTCAATTTGCTCTTTTATTTCTTTTTTCTATTTTCATTCTATTGACGTTTTTCTCTTGTTCTTTTTATTCTTTCTCTCCCATTTCTTTCTCTACTCCTCTTTTATTTCTGTTTTCTTCAAAATTTTCTCCTTTTTATTTATTTATCTTTTTTTTTTTTTATTATTTTAATTTTTTTTTTCTTTCGTCTTTGTATTTTATTTCTGTATCTAACAGACCAATAGGGAGAAAGTACATTGTATACACTTTAATAATTCACTTTTAACTCCTTAGCAGTCAGATACATGTGCAGATCTTTGTCCACAGATTAGGCAGGTGCACCCAACTGTCCGCTGTCCTCTCCCCAGGTTAGGCAGGTGCACCTTGCCGTCTAGTTTCCCCTATGCTGATTGGACAGCCAGGTGACCTGTCTAATGTAACCTCAACAGGTTAGGTATGTGCACCTGTCCCCTCCCCAGGTTAGGCAGGTGCAACGGGCTGTCCATTCCCCAGATTAGACAGGCGCACCAGACTGTGTCCAGTGTCCTCTTCCCGCATTAGACAGGTGTTCCCCGCTGTCCAGTGTCCCCTCCCCAGATTGGACAGGTGCACCTGGCTATCCAATGTCCCCTCCCAGAATAGACAGGTACACCTGGCTGTCCTGTGTCCTCTCCCCAGATTAGACAGGTGCATCCGGCTATCCAATGTCCTCTCCCCAGATTAGACAGGTGCTCCCTGTTGTCCTCTCCCCAGATTAGACAGGTGCACCTGGCTGCCCAGTGTCCTCTGCCCAGATTAGACAGGTGCTCCCTGGTGTCCTCTCCCAAGATTAGACAAATGCACCTGGCTGTCCAGTGTCCTCTCCCTAGATTAGTCAGGTACACCTGGCTGTCCAGTGTCCTCTCCCCAGATTAGACAGGTGCACCTGGCTGCCCAGTGTCCTCTCCCCAGATTAGACAGGTGCTCCCTGGTGTCCTCTCCCCAGATTAGTCAGGTACACCTGGCTGTACAGTGTCCTCTCCCCAGATTATTCAGGTACACCTGGCTGTACAGTGTCCTCTCCCCAGATTATTCAGGTACACCTGGCTGTCCAGTGTCCTCTCCCCAGATTATTCAGGTACACCTGGCTGTTAAGTGTCCTCTCCCTAGATTAGTCAGGTACACCTGGCTGTCCAGTGTCCTCTCCCCAGATTAGACAGGTGCTCCCTGGTGTCCTCTCCCCAGATTAGTCAGGTACACCTGGCTGTCCAGTGTCCTCTCCCCAGATTAGACAGGTGCTCCCTGGTGTCCTCTCCCCAGATTAGTCAGGTACACCTGGCTGTCCAGTGTCCTCTCCCCAGATTAGACAGGTGCTCCCTGGTGTCCTCTCCCCAGATTAGTCAGGTACACCTGGCTGTCCAGTGTCCTCTCCCCAGATTAGACAGGTGCTCCCTGGTGTCCTCTCCCCAGATTAGTCAGGTACACCTGGCTGTCCAGTGTCCTCTCCCCAGATTAGACAGGTGCTCCCTGGTGTCCTCTCCCCAGATTAGTCAGGTACACCTGGCTGTCCAGTGTCCTCTCCCCAGATTAGACAGGTGCTCCCTGGTGTCCTCTCCCCAGATTAGTCAGGTACACCTGGCTGTACAGTGTCCCCTCCCCAGATTAGACAGGTGCTCCCTGGTGTCCTCTCCCCAGATTAGTCAGGTACACCTGGCTGTACAGTGTCCTCTCCCCAGATTATTCAGGTACACCTGGCTGTACAGTGTCCTCTCCCCAGATTATTCAGGTACACCTGGCTGTCCAGTGTCCTCTCCCCAGATTATTCAGGTACACCTGGCTGTTAAGTGTCCTCTCCCTAGATTAGTCAGGTACACCTGGCTGTCCAGTGTCCTCTCCCCAGATTAGACAGGTGCTCCCTGGTGTCCTCTCCCCAGATTAGTCAGGTACACCTGGCTGTCCAGTGTCCTCTCCCCAGATTAGACAGGTGCTCCCTGGTGTCCTCTCCCCAGATTAGTCAGGTACACCTGGCTGTACAGTGTCCCCTCCCCAGATTAGACAGGTGCTCCCTGGTGTCCTCTCCCCAGATTAGTCAGGTACACCTGGCTGTCCAGTGTCCTCTCCCCAGATTAGACAGGTGCTCCCTGGTGTCCTCTCCCCAGATTAGTCAGGTACACCTGGCTGTACAGTGTCCCCTCCCCAGATTAGACAGGTGCTCCCTGGTGTCCTCTCCCCAGATTAGTCAGGTACACCTGGCTGTACAGTGTCCTCTCCCCAGATTATTCAGGTACACCTGGCTGTACAGTGTCCTCTCCCCAGATTATTCAGGTACACCTGGCTGTCCAGTGTCCTCTCCCCAGATTATTCAGGTACACCTGGCTGTTAAGTGTCCTCTCCCTAGATTAGTCAGGTACACCTGGCTGTCCAGTGTCCTCTCCCCAGATTAGACAGGTGCTCCCTGGTGTCCTCTCCCCAGATTAGTCAGGTACACCTGGCTGTCCAGTGTCCTCTCCCCAGATTAGACAGGTGCTCCCTGGTGTCCTCTCCCCAGATTAGTCAGGTACACCTGGCTGTCCAGTGTCCTCTCCCCAGATTAGACAGGTGCTCCCTGGTGTCCTCTCCCCAGATTAGTCAGGTACACCTGGCTGTACAGTGTCCCCTCCCCAGATTAGACAGGTGCTCCCTGGTGTCCTCTCCCCAGATTAGTCAGGTACACCTGGCTGTACAGTGTCCCCTCCCCAGATTAGACAGGTGCTCCCTGGTGTCCTCTCCCCAGATTAGTCAAGTACACCTGGCTGTACAGTGTCCAATCCCCAGATTAGACAGGTGCTCCCTGGTGTCCTCTCCCCAGATTGGACAGGTGCGCCCCCGTGTCCATTGTCCTTTCCCCGGAATAGACAGGTACACCGGGCTGCCCTCCCCCCCAGAATAGACAGGTACACCGGGCTGCCCCCCCCCCCCCCCGAATAGACAGGTACACCGGGCTGTCCTGTTGTCGGTGTTCGCCCAGGAGGGAGGGGGAGAGGATTCCAGGAGAGCCCGGCTCAGGGAGGGGAGGGAGGGGTTTGTAGCGCAGAGGATTTATTGGTTGGGTTGGGAGAATACTGCAAAGAGCAAAGCTCGCCAACACCGCTCCCGGATCGTGTGATGAGAGAAGAGCGGAGGAGCTTCCAGCCTGCCGGGGAGAGGACACAGCCTGCCGGGGAGAAGAGCCTGCAAAGTGTGCTGAGAGCTCGGAGTAGTGCGGGGACTACAAAGTAAGGAGAGCCAAGTTGGAGGAGGGGAGCGGCGGGCGTCCAGGGACTATCGATGGGCTCCGCCGTGCAGAGAAGGGCGATGCAGGGCGATGTGAGTATCCCGGGCACTCCGCGCTGTTAGTCTACCGGGCTCGGGACGCTGTCCATGGTACTGGCCGGCAGCCAGCCTACGCAGGCGCACTGTGTCCGGTGCCTGCAGGTCCCTGTGTGCAGCCCTGCCACAGTCTCCGCACCCGCCGCCCGAGGAGCGTTACCATGAACTGCCTCATCCCTCCCAGGAAGACTCATCCGCTCACCTCCAGCCTCCGCAGCAGCACCGCCGCCCAGCCCAAGAGCTTCCCAAGCGCAGGATGCCGGGGGGAAAACGGGGCTTGGTGGCACCGCAGAATACATTTTTGGAGAACATCGTCCGGCGTTCTAGTGGTGAGTTCCTGGCCCCTCTCATGGTGGGATTCATAACAGGGAGGGAGACTTGGCAGGAACTTTATCAGGGGCCATAAAGTTTTTATGTAATGGTGCCCAGGGGTTGGGGTGGGGTTGGTAGTGGCTGATGGTCAAAAAGAAGGTTCCATTTTTGGGACCTCCAACTCAACTACTGTGCCAGTACAAACCTTAATTGATGAGTAGATGGAGATGAAGTCTACTCTTCCTAATGCCTTGGACACAATTCTGGTTCAAATGTACAACTGAGGGTCTCAAAGTGCCCCCCACATCCACATTTCCAGACTTGAGGAGAAAATGGGGGATGCCTTCTGCATGTTTGGTAGGGATCAATAGATGGAGATGAAGACTATCCAATGGTATACTCTGTAAACACATTTTTCATAATATACGCATATCCCCCTTCATTTCAAGTTCTTAAATCTTAAAAACTCTCATGGTTCATAATATATGCATATGATCAGACAGTGCCCCCCCCCCTTTAATTTCCAGGTCTTATACCTTAAAAAAAACTCTCACGCTTTCATAGTTCATAATCTACACATAGGATCAGACACTGACCCCCACCCCTTTAATTTCCAGGTCTTGTATCTTAAAAAAGCTTCCATAATTCATAATATACACATAGGATAAGACAGACCCCTTCATTACCAGTTTGTAGATCTTAAAGAACTCTCATGGTTTATAAAATATGCATAGGATCAGACCCCCGCCCCCCCCCCTTAATTTCCAGTTCTTATATCTTAAAAAAACTCTAATGGTTCATAATATACGCATGGTGTCAGACAGTGACCCTTTCATTTCCAGGTGTTGTATCTTAAAAAGCTTTCAAAGAGCTCTCATGGTTCCTAATATATACATAGGATCAGACCCCCCCCCCCCCTTCATTTCCAGTTCTTATATCTTTAAAAAGCATTCAGGGAGCTCTCATAGTTCATCATATACGCCACGTTTTCATTTCCAGGTCTTATCTTCTAAAAACTCCCATGGTTCATAATGTATACATAGAATCATATGCTGAACCCATTTAATCTCCAGTTCCTATATCTTAAACTTTCTTGGTTCATAATATACACACAGGATCCAACAATTTCCCTGTTTATAGGCAGGTCTTATATCTTAAACTCTCAAGCTCTCATGGTTCAGAATATACTCCTAGGATCAGACAATTCCCCCCCTCCCCTTTCATTTGTAGGCCTACAAATGAAAGAGGGGGGGGGGGGAGCTGTCTGATCCTAGGAGTATATTGTAAACTATGAGAGATTGAGAGTTTATTAATTTTTTAAGACCTGCAAATAAGGGGGGGGGGGGGGGCTGTCTGATCCTATGTGTATATTATGAACTATGAGAGTTTAAGATACAGGAAATTGAGATTAAAAGGGTTCAGTGTCTGATTCTATGTATATACTTTTAACCATGGGAGTTTTTATAAGATACGACCTGGAGTGGGGGTCACTGTCTGATCTTATGTGTATATTATGAACCACAAGAGTTTTTTTTTTAATATATAAAAATACACATAGGATCCAACAGTGACCCCCCCCCCCCCCCCATATCCAGTTCTTATAGCCTAAACTCTCATGGTTCATAATATACATATATGATCAGGCAGTGACCCCCCTTCATTTATGGTTCTTACAGTTTAAACTCTCATGGTTCATAATAAATTAATATGCACATAAAATCAGACAGTGACCCCCCCCCCCCCCCTTCATTTACGGGTCTTATACCTTGAACTCTCATGGTTCATAATATACACATAGGATTAATCAATGACCCGCCCCCCTCCTTAATTTTCAGTTGGTATAGCTTAAAAAAACTTATAGGATCAGGCACTGCCACCCCCCCCCCCCCTTCCAGTTTTTACAGTTTTTATATCTTAAAAAAACTCTCATGGTTCATAATATACACGTAGGATCAGACAACACTGAACCTTAATTTCCAGTTCATATAGCTTAAAAAACTCTCATGATTGATAATATACACATAGAATCAGATAATGCACCCCCCTCCCACATCATTTCCAGTTCTCATAGCTTAAAAAAACTCTCAGGGTTCATAATATACACATAGACTCGAATCCCAATCCCTTCCCCCTCATTCTTCATTTCCAGTCCAAATGGCTTGAAGAACATAGTGAACATAGAACAAATTGGTGAAGCCTTCTGCATGTTTTGTGTGAAAACAATCCAATGCAATACTTCCAACTTTCATGGTTCATAATCTATACATAATATACATAATAATCTATACATAGGCTCAGCCAGGGGAACCCCCATCATTTTCAGTTCAAATAGCTTGAAGAACAAATGGGGAGAAGCCTTCTGCCTATTTCATGTACAGATTGATGGATGGAGCTGAGGACTGTCCCATGCAACAAGCACATGGTTCATAATATACACATAGGCTTAGAGCCCCCTCTCCAAGTTCAAATAGCTTTAAGTGCAAATGGGACAAGACTTTTGTGTGTTTCATGTATGGATGGAGATGAAAATTGTCCAATGCAATACTCTCAGTTCATAATATACACGTAGGACCAGACAGCGGATAAACGCCCCCCCCCTCTCCCTGCCATTATTTCCAGCCTAAATAGCTTTAAAAATAAATGATAAATACATTCTGCATGTTTCATGTACAGATATTCAATACAATGCTATCGACTCTCATGGGTCATCATATACACATAGGGTCAGACAGTGACCCTCTCCTCCTCTTAATTTTCAGTCCAAAAAGTTTAGGGCATAAATGGAAAAATAATTCTTTTGTTGGCCATGTAAGGAGTAAATGAGTTGCAACTTGGTAGACACCAATTAGATGTTCTAAACCAAGAAAATGGTTTGGTAACATGAAGAATGCCTAGCTCTTTCTACCTGCCCTAGATGTTTGCAATGGACAGCTCTATGTGATGGCAGAATAGGGTTCCAGCACCAGCTAGAAACACATCTAGTGTAAAATGGGCCCCAAGTTGCAGTTGGCCTTTTTGTATAGCTTTACAGTCTGCACGAATGGTGTGTCCACCCCTGGAGCAAGCAGTTGGGCTGGAAGGTTTTTGGGTTGAAATTCTGCAAATGTGAAGAAATAAAGGGATGAATGAGGAAAGGGGGACTGCAATGTGATATAGCTGAGAAGAAAAGCCAAGCCAAGGCTAGCAATTTCCTGTAATGTTGGATTTGAGTCATTATGTTACTTATTTATTAACTGTAATTAGACATTGACCCTAATCACTGGATATGTTGGTTTGGTTAGAAAAGATGCAGCTTGGAAAGTACTTCTTCTGTTCCAGCTTAATGCGGTGTCCCCAAATGACAAAGGAGAGATATGACATAATTTTTTTAGTTGTGTGAATTTTTTTTTTTTTTTATCTAACTATTTTAGTTATCCACACATATTGTAATTACGTATGCATATTTATGTTTGTGGTGTGTGTGTTTTGGGTGTGTGTGTATGTATGTGTGTGTATATATATATATATATATATATATATATATATATATATATATATATATATATATATATATATATATATAATGCGCACACACACACTTAATTTATATATAGCTTTTCACCACTTTTATTTACTTTTTTCTTCTTGAGGCAAGACAGCCTCAAGCGTTGACTGTTGATAATTAGTTGATATTTGGAACACCGAGCATATGTAGAAACAAATGGTTCTGTTTACATACATTATTAATATAACTGTGCAGTAATATATGAATTCTGTTGAGTGGTAAAAATGTTGGAAGCAGAATAAACTGGAGGTTTTGCGTAGTGTATAGATGTCATCATCGGCATGAAGGAATAAAGTACAACGTGTTTGGTTAGCAAAGCTTACATCTAACCTGCTATTCCCTTTAGAGGTTTTGTGTGTTTGTGTCATATGAGATACTTGGCATTGCATATATAAAAGTCAATTATTTTGGATCTGGGGACATTTTGTATTGTTGAATTCTCAGATGTTAAATCCCAGTTTGGCTACCAATGCTTTTTGTTTGTTTTGGATGTGATACAACCGTGAGTATCTAGAGAGCATTGTCGTGCAGTATTACCATAGGGTTAACTTTGGCATTTACAACACATTGCAAAAACTTGTCCTCGTTCCCCCCGGGCACGTTGTGTAATGTTACTTTTTATCAACTGCCACTAGAGGTCATTATAAGTGCTTCTATAAATTGAAACCTCTCAAGCAGTCTCGTACCCTCCTAAAATGTTCAGCTCATCTTACCAAGATACAGGCACAAAGTATAAAGGTTACACAAGACAGCACAGCTTACCCTAACACAGGCTCATTGTGTTTGGCCTAAATAGTGCTTTGCAATGTATGCATTTTTCCCTGTGTGGTGTGGAGGATTTCACATGTTGTGTTTATTCCCTGTCTTACTGATATGGATGGCATTCAATTTAAGTAATGCATATTATTCGATCCTTAATGATTATACCAAGTCACATACAAATATCCAGTATATGGCAAGCATGTAAATAGTATTCATTTTATTCATTGTGTTTATGCGATCTAGTATCTGTTGTGGAAAGGGGGGGGCTGAATTATATATATATATATATAATATTATTATACTATATCTTTCTCTCTCTCTTTCTCCCCATAAATAATAATAATAATAATAATAAAAAAAATCACTTTTCCTATACCAGTAAATCTAAAAATTAAAATGCAACATTATTATTACTTTGCTTGTGAACTGGCTCAAAAGTTATCTTATCAATTATTAATACAGCCAGACTCATGAGAGCTATCTTGCATGCTGAAAATGATTGCATTATACTGTATATAGAACCATAAATGCATATTAAAAACTAGATAGTTACAGATCGAGGCTAATCCAAAATGTATCAGTTCTCTGTTATTTAAACTTTAACCCCCCCCCCAAAAAAAACGACTTCAATAAAATCTAACCCAAACAAGCTACATTTCTTGAACATGCAAAGTGGTTTCTTAATTTGATTCCCCAGTATGTTTTTAACTGTAAAATATTTTTGTAGTACTGCATTTTTGATGTCATGAGCAATTTATAAATACAGCGGTCCTAAGGATGGACTGGTTTTGATTGTGGCAGCTGATGCTTTTGTCGGTCTTATCTGGAATATGTTTATTAGAAAATGATCCATAATAGCCTTTCACATTTTTAAGCCTGATTTAAAAATGTATATGCTGTATAGACACAAATTGGCTTTTGCTTGGAAACTGTTGTCTTAAAGTGCTTATTTTGTCATTTGCTTGCAAAGCTGCTGGAATAGGGCAGGTTTTTTCGGGAAGGCACAAGAATAGATGTGGTGCTAAACCTGTTTAAGAATTTTGACTATAATTTTTGTTGTTGTTGTTTTGAACTTTTATGACGTTATGTGGCAGTAATTTACAATTTGAAAGGCTACAGTAAGACTTAAGAAACCGTTATTGTCCGGACAAGGACAATGAGAGATATAATTGCACTTGCTGAGCCTAGTTTTCAAGGCTTTGCTTTGGTGATATTTTAAAATTGTAAATGCACTGTTCGTTATGAAGGTACTTTTTTTAATATATGTAACCCTTTCATCAAACTATTTATTTTGGTAGAATGTCAGCATATACCTGAGCATTGAAGGTCCCCATATAAATATGTTAAAGCACCCTCCTGTACGAAAAGAAACATAGGGGAAAATGCATTAACAAATATTTCCTTGTTTCAAAAATGCATTTTTATTGGGAAGGTATAGTCACCTGTTGCATTGTATTATCTTACAGGTCATGCTATTATTATTTCTTTACTAGAGACAACGTTCC
This sequence comes from Lithobates pipiens, assembly GCF_037356315.1. Taxonomy (NCBI): domain Eukaryota; kingdom Metazoa; phylum Chordata; class Amphibia; order Anura; family Ranidae; genus Lithobates; species Lithobates pipiens. The sequence goes on from NW_027507791.1 coordinate 64,469,418, forward strand.
ACATTGTGTCAACAGTTTTTTTTAAATTAGAAATCCAATTCAGATAAAGAGGAGCTGAACTCTCGAATGTGCCTAGCAGACGGTAAAGAACTATGCCCTAGTTTTGCTAGTGGTCCCTATTTTTGATCCTTTCCCTATTACTGACCTGCCATGCTTTATTCTGCACTATGAATGTGTGTTTGATCGTAGTCGGGGCAGGCCCTCCAGCAAAGAAAACTGTGAGCAGCACAGTAGTACAGAATTTCACTCCATATCTCAGGAGGAGACCGGCAGACAAAGCCAACAGTGCCTTAGATCTCACTCATAGATCTCGTTGCAGATATACACTGATCGGCCATAACATTATGACCACCCACCTAATATTGATTTAAGTCCTCCTTTTGCTATGTAAAGAACCCCGGCCCATCGAGATGTTGACTCCACTAGACTTTCAAAGGTATGCTGTGGTATCTGGCACCAAGTCGTCAGTAACTGACCCTTTAAGTCTTGAAAGTTGTGTGGTGGGGCCTTCGTGGCTTGGACTTTTTTTCACAAACTGCTATGCACTGTGTGTTCTGACACTTTTCTGTCAGAACCAGCATTAACTTTCTCAGCAATTTGAGTTACAGTAGATCTTCTGTTAAATCGGACTGCAAGGGACAGCCTTCACTTCCCACGTGCATCAATGATACTTCTTCACTCATGACCCTGCCACCAATTTTCTCTGTATGCCCTGACCACTGCAGACTGTGAACATCCCACAAGAGCTGCCGTTTTGGAGTTGCTCTGGCCCAGTTGTGAAACCCTTACAGATTCTTACTCTTAGGCCCCTTTCACACCGAGGCGGTTTTCAGGCGCTACACCACTAAAAATAGCGCCTGTGTAGCGCCTGAAAAAAACGTCCCTTTTCACTCCAGTGTGAAAGCCGGAGGGCTTTCACACTGGAGCGGTGTGCTAGCAGGACGGTGAAAAAAGTCCTGCTAGCTGCATCTTTGGAGTGGTGAAGGGGCGGTGTATTCACCACTCCTACCCATTGAAATCAATGGGGCAGCGTGGCTATACTGCCGCTAGTGGCGCTTTGCTGGCGGTTTTAACCTTTTTTGGGCTGCTAGTGGGGGTTAAAACCGCCCTGCTAGCGTCCGCATACCGCCGCTAAAACGACGGTAAAGCGCCGCAAAAAATAGCGGCGCTTTTCCGCCGATGCCCGCACCGCCCCAGTGTGAAAGGGGCCTTACCCATTTTATTTGCTACTTTCAACACACCAACTTCATGAACAATATGTTCACTTGCAGCCAATATATCCCATCCACTTTTAAATAACATTTGAACAAGATAATCAGTGTTATTCAGTGTTATGAGGCTGCAGGCATAGGTGTTCAGGCACAATCACTTACCTGGAAGTGCAGTACTTTTTGTCAGGAGGAATTTGAGGAAAAATGTACATTTTTTTTTTTTTTTTTCCAAATGTTTCACTTTGAAATCAAATGTTGTTACAAAGCGAAATACAGTGCCTTGAAAAAGTATTCATACTCCTTGAAATTTTCCACATTTTGTCATGTTACAGAGTGGAAGTAAATTTATAAATGATTTTCAATTTTTTTTACAAAGATGAAAATTGTGGCATGCATTTGTATTCAGACCTCTTTACTCAGATACCCCTAACTAAAATATAGTAGAACCAATTGCCTTCAGAAGTCACCTAATTAGTAAATAGAGTCCACTTGTGTGTAATTTAATCTCTGTATAAATACAGCTGTTCTGTGAAGCCCTCAGAGGTTCGTTAGAGAACATTAGTGAACAAACAGCATCATGAAAGCCAAGAATCACACCAGACAGGTCAGGGATAAAGTTGTGAAGAAGTTTAAAGCAGGGTTAAGTTATAAAAAAAATACATTCCAAGCTTTGAACATCTCAAAGAACACTGTTCAATCCATCATCCGAAAATAAAAAGAGTACAACTGCAAACCTACCAAGACATGGCCGTCCGCCTAAACTGACAGGCCGGGCAATGAGAGCATTAATCAGAGAAGCAACCAAGAGGCCCATGGTAACTCTGGAGGAGATCAGTGGCAGAATCTGTCCACAGGACAACTATTAGTCGTGCTCTCCACAAATCTGGCCTTTATGGAAGAGTGTCAAGAAGAAAGTAATTGTTGAAAGAAAGCCATAAGAAGTCCCATTTGCAGTTTGTGAGAAGCCATGTGGGGGACACAGCAAACATGTGGAAGAAGGTGCTCTTGTCAGATGAGATGAGAATTAAACTTTTTGGCCTAAAAGCAAAACGCTGTGTGTGGCAGAAAACTATCACTGCACATCACCCTGACACATGGTAGAGACATCTCCAAAAAGACTTGCAGCTGTAATTGCAGCAAAAGGTGGTTCTACAAAGTATTCACCAACGGGGGGCTGAATACAAATGCTGATCACACTTTTCACATTTGTAAAATAATTGAAAACCTTTATAATTTTCCTTCCACTTCACAATTATGTGCCACTTTGTGTTGGTCTAACATACAATCCCAATAAAATACATTTGTTTTTGGTTGTAATGTGACAAAATGTGGAAAATCTCAAGGGGTATGAATACTTTTTCAAAGTACTGTAGATGCTTAAAATACCTTTTCAAAAAGATTGTACAACAGACACATGACCTCTCTACATCTCTCTCCCCATGTACTTCGAGATATGGAGGAAGAGCAAGGAATAATCCTGTGACACAGCTAGAAATGTCATTTCGGAACGTTTACCCATGCATGCTGACTGATGCTGTTGCATCACGATTGAGTAAAAAAAAGTTTATAATTTTATTTTAAAAGGCATTAATAATTTTGGGTATTGAGATAACCCTTTGACTAAAAGTCAGTGTTTTTGTGTAGAATGACAGTCCATATTGCTCTCTTCAGTCAATCCTCCCTGCTAGATTCATTCCACTAAATGATGTTGTGATTATGTGGGGCAGAAAGGAGGTGACAGGGATGATGTGTCATTTAAAGTGCCTGGAACCACCTCCCATGATCAGCTGCTATAGTGTTGCCACCAACTATTCTGAAGTAAGGAGCAATGGTAGGATCAACCAGGTATTTATTAATGTAGTGAAGCTGTTCAATTGAAAGTTTCTGCTAAAAGGCACAAACGCCTAATTTAAAAGCTAAATACACATAGCAAATATTTTGAATTTAATGACAGTTTAAATTGATTTTAAAGGCAGAAGACTTTTTTTTTTTTTTTTTTTTTTATCTTAAAGCATTTTATGCATTAAAGTGATTGTTAAGCCGCTTCTATAAGATGTTCCCATTCCTGCTTTAATATAACAATATGTTCCCCTGTGTCTGTGTTGTGTTGTTAAATAAATATGCCTATTTGTACCAAGAACACATTGGCTCCCTTCGCTCCTCTCCTCTCGCTCTCCCTTGCCCAGCTGACCATTCTAGTGGGTGGGGCCGAGCACTGCCGCTGACATGGAAGCTGGGGAAGCAAAGAGAGAGAAAGCCAAGGAGTCACATGATTGCAGGGTACAGATAAGCATATTATATAACAGACATGGGGGAAGTTATTGTTTTGATACAGAGAGGATGGGAGCATTTTACATTAACTATGAGAGCAGCAGGAGTGGAGAGGATGGGTGTTGACACGAGCAGACAGGCAGGGAGGGGAGGGGGAGAGGATGGAGGAGAGGACACGGGAGACAGAGAGGAGAGCTGCGGATGATGGAGGCACGTAAACTGACCACGTTGCTGTGATATACCGTGGTCAGTTTACAGAGGGGAGGGCATAGCCAGGCAGGATCAGCCAAATTACACAGCACAGGCACTGTGTTGTTTAAAATGCTTTAAGGGAACAGGATCTGCTTTAAGATAAAAAAAAAAACATTCTGTATGTAGCAGACCCCCTAATGGTTACCTGAACCCCACCTTGATCCAGTGATGTTGCATGAGAGACTCGGCAGTCCGGGACTCTATCTCCTGATTGGCTGAGACACAGCAGCAGGCGCCATTGGCTCCCACTGCTGTCAGTCAGTGAACCAATGAGCATAGAGCTGCTTTCTGTAGGGGCACTCGGCAGTAGGGAAGGGCCAGGAGCACCTGCGACGGAACGGAGAAGGGGAGGACCAGGGCTGCTCTGTGCAAAACCACTGCACAGAGCAGGAGTAAGTATAACATGTCTGTTTTTTTTTTTTTTTAAACAAAAAAAGTATCACTTTAAGGTCCACTTTAAAGCCAATGTGTTTCAAGACTTCAGCACATCAATAAGAGATGAGGGTCCTGGCTTAGACCCTTTTTAATTACCAGTGGCTTGGCTGTACCCCATAATTGTTACTCCAGCAGCTAGTCATAGATCAGGAGAATGCTGGCATAAGGTATAATTTTCTAATCCTAGCATTTCCATAACTTGTCTTCGTACGGCATTTTGTCATACTTACAGTGGATGTAAACCCTCACATATACCCAGTGAAGTGAACAGCCTCAGATGATACACAGAGATTAAACAAATCTCCCTACATAAGTTTTACATGTATATCTACTGTCTTCAGCTTGCTATATTCTTTAGAAAGTGCATATCTTGTTAGAAATGTTCTCTTCCTGTTCAGCACTGGGTGTGAAGTCTTAGCAGCATACACGGTGTGACAGCTGATTGGAGGAAAGCCCCCCCCCCCCCCCCATAGGCAGAGGAAGGAAAGACTGTGCAGAGCTGTGCTGTGAATAGACCAGCTTGTTGACCACCTCAACACAAATTTCAGGCTTCTTTTATCTTGGTTGTCAGAGAACTTGTCAGAAGTTATCATGCTGATAACAGAAGAACTGAGCAGCAGAAATACATGGGGCTTTGGAGAGAGATAAGAAAATACTACAAGTATATGTGCCTAGGTCAAATTTCATAAATTAGGTTTACATCCACTTTAAATACTGTATGTCAAAGTGATTTCTAAATGAGTATAAAATATAAAAAATTATATTTAAAAAGACCTTAAATACAGATTTATGTTGCAAAACATTTTTAAAGCTTGTATATAAACATTTATAGTGGAGCTCCACTTAAAAGGGGAAGCACCACTTGTTTGTTTCCTTGCCCCCCTCTGCTGCCACATTTGGTACCTTTTTGGGGGGAGCGGGTACCTGTTTTTGACAGGTAGTCGCCGCCCTTTCTCCGCCGCAGGGCCATTCATAAAGTGCAGCATGCTTCGCGCATGGGCAGTAGGGAACCAGTTGTGATCGATCAACTTGGTACATTCAGCTTTCCCGTTAACTATTCTAATCTCGGCCAGTTCCTGCTGAACTGACTGAGATTCAAACCGTATATGGCTGGCCTTAGTATTTTTAATAAATAAAATAAAAAGGAAATAAAATAGAATAAAATGAAAAATGCAAATAAATTATAAAAATAAATGAAAATAAAATAAAAATAATAATGAAAAAATAATTAAAAAAAATTATGAAAAAAGGGAGAAGAAAATCTGAATAAGTGAAATAAGCAAAGCTGAAATAAAATAAGAATGATAATGAAAATAATGATAATGAAGGATAATAATGAAATAGAAAATAATTAAAAAAAAATTAAAGGACCCAATAAAAAGGAATGTGTTTTATATATGGCATTCTCATAAGATGCTATGAGAGCCTTGCCCTTCATGTGGATGCACCTTTACAATATTACAGTTACTGTACACTATATACAAATGTTTACTATGGCAACCATTTACTAACGCATGTCTCATAATCCTGCAAAAAAAAATACAAAAAGGAGAAGGGGATTCATATGAGAAGACCCCCAGTAGTGGCTAAAAATCGGCCCTGAGATAGCAATACAGCGTCAAGGGAAAAGGGACAGTGGTGTGGTGGGAGGGGCCTTGAGAACAAGGTCCAAACCCATGGTTTTAGGGTATGGTCAAATGGGGTCCACGTGAATGGACCTAATGGTACTATAGAAAGGGCTTGTAGCTGATACCCTCATTCAAGCCTGTGGTTCTAGTTGCCTGTAGACAATAAATCTATTTCGCTTCAAGCTGTATTACTTGTTTGTCAATATCCCCACCCCTATCACGTGGGGTGATGTGTTCAAAAGCAAAGAAGCCGATCATTGTTAAATCATGATTATGATATAATCCCATGTGTCTACTAATAGGCGTTTCCATTTTTTGTTTCGAAATTGCTGAGATATGATCTCTAATCCTGCAGGACAATGGATGTTTTGTCTTACCAACATAAAAGGCTCCGCAGCGGCACTTCATTATGTATACCACCCCCACAGATTGGCAGGTAAACTGTGTCTGGGTGTCCAAGAAGTGCGGTTGGGGAAACCCATACTGTCGCCTCTCAAAATGAGGTGACAATAGTTGCAATTGTCACATGAATAAGTCCTTCCATCCTTTCATCCAAATTCATCCTTTTGACTTGGCTTATTCCCAGCATAGTGATTTGCTACCATAGTGTCTTTAACGGATTTGGATCTTTTGAAAGTAATTTCTGGAAAGGGCTTTATATGCTTATTGATTTTATCATCGGCAGTGAGTGGGTACCAGAATTTCTTGTACATCTTCTGGACCTTGTTGTGTTGTCTATAGTATCTGGTCACTTTCCTAGTTGACACTGCTTTTTGTTTATTTTCTTGGTTCATAGATCAATGCATTTCTGTCTTGTGATTTTACCTTATTTTAGGCTCTCTTTAAGCATGTCTTACTGTAGCCTCTCGGAAATTAAGCATTGAAACAACAGAGCCACCTCTCTTTTAAAGTCTTCCTTTAAAGTACAATTGCATTTCAATCAAAGGTATTGGCTATATGGAAAACTCCTGATTAACTGCTTCGGATGCAAGCTAGTTGCATGCAATAATGTATTGCCAGATGTTGGCTTTCTATACAGTGTTGAACATAAATTTCTTGTTTCGTTGATGAAAATTTCTGCATCCAGGAAGTAAATTTTTTTTTTCCTGGCTGAAATTGTATGTGAATTTTAGATTGTAATTATTGACTTGCAATCTCTCGAAATGTATTCAGTTCATCTTTTAATCCTGCCCAAACCATGAGGACATCGTCTATATATCGATGCCAGGTCAGAACATTGCCGAAGCCTGTGGCACTCTCTTCTTGAGAAAATAAGTCGAGCTCCCACCCCACCAGGTACAGGTTGGCATAGGAGGGGCACAGCCTGCCCCCATGGCCACACCCTGCACCTGGAGGTAGTGAGATTGCTTAAACACAAAGACATTGTTGGTAAGGCTAAAACTTAACATTTCCGTTATGAAATCATTATATTTGCTAGAGTCTGTGTCTCTTTCATCCAAGAAATTATGTATTATTTGTATTCCCTGCATATGAGGGATAGAATTGTATTAGTGCCTCAATATCTATGGCAACAAGCCATGCTCCTTGTTGCATACTAATTTTATTATAATAAGCACCCACAAAGTCCCATACTGCCAATTTGTTTTTTCTCTTGTAAAATCGGGTTGTGTTTTAAAATACTCTAATTTCCTTGTAAACAGTTTTTTTTTTGGGGGGGGGGGGGGGGGTGGAGGGTTTCTTCTGTTAATATACTGATATTTTTTCTTTTACTAATATTATTCATTCTTTATTGAAAAATATTTAGGGTGCACCACAGTGTGGTGTTTTATTGTTTATTTTTTGTAATGAGAGCACAGAGTAAGTTCTTTCTGTTCAGACTGTCTAATTTTAATTGAATCTCCATATTGACTCCTAAGCTGGCCATACATGAATTGAGAAAAATTTGGCTGATTCAGCATAAAATTTTAGTCAGTGTATAGGGACAGTGGTTGTACAGAAGTTGATCTGCTGATCAACTTCTTTACAACTAGCCTGTCAGATTCTACTCAATCAGCACAATATGCCATAGCTGGCAGAGCTGATCATTGTATTCTGACAGTGGGGAAGTCTCCCCACTGTCAGAATAAAATAGCTCAAAGGGAGTGATTTCCCCATCCACCTCGAATGCATGGATGAAGTAACTAGGTCAGTTTTTTTTTTTTTTTTGTTCAACCCACTAGTTGAATGAAAAAAAAAAAAAATCTATGGGCTGCTTTATGAAGTGAGGCAAAACTTGCACTAAAAGCCCTCCGCCTGCCCGGCTCAGCAGCATTAGTCTTGCTTAGGGCCGCACAGGTGACTACAGCAGGGTCAGAATGGACTCTCCGGGGCAGCAGAATTTCTTCTACGTCCTTAGAACTGGTTCCCCAGCTGTCCTCTTGCTCACCTCCTCTGGCTCCCCAGCTGTCCTCATGCCCACCTTCTCCACTATTGCCCTCCTCACAGGCTTATTAGCTGCTGCTGACATTTTCTGTAGCAGCCATGACAGATGTCCTTCACGACTGCTGCTTTCTCTGGAGAGTCAGTCAGCATCCCAGCCCTGTGTAGGGCCCCTCGTGTTCCCCGGCCAGGCTAGTGGGGAAGTCATCGGCCATGCCTAGTTTGCCTAGCGCTGGCCCTGAGCAGGGGGTAGGGGAGTACAAGTCATTCCTCTAACTCATTCATTTGCATGCCTAAATGTGGGTTTGTGCAGTTGAGCAATACAATATGTATTCTAGGTTTAGCAAAACAACAAACCTTTTTAATTGGTGGCCTGTCCTCAGACTAAACTTGCTACAGCTGTTCATTTTTCCCTGGAGTACAACTCCTGCTTCTTTAAATCCACACAAAAAATGGTTTCGACAACCCTCACAGATTTGAGTACAATTTTATAATTAATCAGGACCAGCATGGAAACCCATCTCCAGGAACAATTGGAAATTCTGCTTCAACTTTCCTTTCACCCATGACCTAGTTAGGTGGCATTCAGAATTGTTTCCTTTGATTTCTGGTCAGGGGCTACCATAATCAATTGGTAAGACTTGGTATCAATTGGTAACTAAAGAGCTGGTTATGTTCACTAAGCCTACAGAGTAATCTTGATAGAACCATCTTTACAGTTCTTATATAGAACCCACATGGTTCCCACAAATTTGAACCTTCAGCCTTTTCAGTTTGCTTCAAAGGATGTATTTGGATGAGGAGAATACCAACGCGTAAGCTCCAACCACTTTCACACTGAGGCACGTTTTCAGGCATTTTAGCTCTAGAAATAGTGCCTGAAAACTGCCTCACATTCATTGCACTGGGTGCGTTCACACCCAGGCGGTGCGCTTGCAGGGCGTTATAAAAAGTCCTGCAATCAGAATTTTTGGGGCGGTTTGACAGCACCGTATACATTCATTGCAATGGGCAGGGTTTCTAAAGCACTTGAAAAGCTCTTTAGAAGCGCCGCAACATGGGAGTTTTTAACCCCTTTTTTATGGTTAAATACGCCCTCGCTAGCAGCCAAAAAGTGCTGCATAAACAGCAGTAAAGCGCAGTTAAAACGAGCGGCGCTTTACTGTGAATGCACGGGCCCCAAAGTGAAAGCGGTCTTAACCTTACACAAGATTTCTGTTTCCAGCATGCCTGGTGTGTCAGAATTATATTTTTGTGGCTGAAGGGTTCATTTTTTTTCTTTATTTCTTAGATTTTTTTTAAGAGTTATTTTTTAAAAACGCCCAAAAGAGTTTATTAACGTACTCAGAGAGGCGCCGGGCACTTTTACACTTGCATGTGTACTCAGATACAGGAAAAACATCAAGCTGAATGTCTCTGGCAAGGCAGCTCCTGCATAGCAAGGCTTCCCTGGATGTACACTCAACGGTGGCTCAAACCATAAAAGTCCAGAAACGGGTTTCAGAGTAGGGATGGGAGAATGGTTCAGCCCGAGCATAAGTTCGGGCCAAACTTTTGGTTGTACTGCAGAACACCAAACAATATGCGGTGTTCGGGGCAAATTTGAAAGCCGCCAGAACACCATTAAAGTCTATGGGACATTAACATGAAAAATCAAAAGTGCTAATTTTAAAGGCTTATATGCAAGCTATTGTCATAAAAAGTGTTTTGGGACCCGGGTCCTGCCCCAGTGGACATGTATCAATGCAAAAAAAAAAGGTTTTTTTCGGGACCAATGATTTTAATAATACTTAAAGTGAAACAATAAAAGTGAAATATTCCTTTAAATTTCGTACCTGGGGGGTATCTATAGTATGCCTGTAAAGTGTCAAATTTTTCCCGTGTTTGGAACAGTCCCTTCACAAAATTAAATTTCTAAAGGAAAAAAGTAATTTAAAAGTACTTGAGGCTATAATGAATTGTCAGTCCCGGCAATACAGAAGTCATTGAAAAAAACAGCATGGGATTCCCCCACAGTCCCTTTGGGTCTGGTATGAGTATTAAGAGAAACACCTAACCAACATAAAAAAAAATTGTGTTTGAGGTCCCCCCAAATTCCGTACCAGACCCTTCTGGCCTGGTATGGATATTAAGGGGAACCTCGTGCCAATTTTTTTTTTTTTTTAATCCATACCAGACCCTTAGGGGGGATGAGAGCGCGCCCCCCCTTAAACCATACTGGGCCACATGCCCTCAACATAGGGAGGGTGTTTTGGGGTAGCCCCCCAAAACACCTTGTCCTCATGTTGATGGGGACAAGGGCCTCATCCCCACAACACTTTTTCTGTGGTTGTGGGGGTCTGCGGGGGGGGCTGATCAGAATCTGGAAGCCCCCTTTAACAAGGAGACCCTCAGATCCCGCCCCCCCCTGTGAAATGGTAATCTGGTACAAATATACCCCTACTATATCACAAAAAAGTGTCAAAATGGTACAAAAGACAAGACACAGCTTGGGACAAGTCCTTTATTAAAAAATAACAATGTCCCACGAAGTCCATTCATCTTCTTCTCTCGCTCCTCTGACGGACGGAAAAAGATAAAAAGAAAACAAAGCCGCGACCAACTCGCCTCCATGAGAGGCACCCAACGTATGAGGTGTCCTCACAGGTGACAGTTCTTTTATAACTGAGGGGGGGGACCACACTGTGACGTTCCCGGGTGACCCCGCCCCCTCTGATACACTGGGACTTCCCCCATGGCTTTCCCAGGTGTCAGAGGGGGCGGGGCCACCCATTTACGTGACCAAGTGGCGGGGTAACCCGGGAACGTCACCGTGTGGCCCCACCCTCAGTTGTAAAAGAACGGTCACCTGCGAGGATGTGTCATATGGCAGGTGCCTCCCATGGAGGCGGGTTGGTCGTGGCTTTGTTTTTTTTTTAGTTTTTTTTTTTTTTTATTCGGTCCGTCGGCGGAGCAAGAGATGAAGATGAATGGACTTTTTTTTAATAAAGGACTTGTCCTAAGTTGTGTCTTTGTCTTACCATTTTGACACTTTTTTTTGTGAAATACCATTTCACACAGGGGGGGGGGGGGGAAGGCCGGGATCTGGGGGTCCCCTTGTTAAAGGGGGTCTTCCAGATTCTGATAAGCTCCCCGCCCACAGACCGCACAACCACCGGGCGAGGGTTGTGGGTATGAGGCCCTTGTCTCCATCAACATGGGGGCAAGGTGCTACCCTAAAGCACCCTCCCCATGTTGAGGGCATGTGGCCTGGTACAGTTCAGGAGGGGGGGCACTCTCTTGCCACCCCCTATTTTCCTGCAGCCTTCCAGGTTGCATGCTTGGATAAGGGTCTGGTATGGAGTTTTGGGGGGACCCCCGACTGCCTTTTTTTTTTGGTTCGGGGTTCCCCTTAATATGCATACCAGACCTGAAGGGCCTGGTATGGAATTTGGGGGGACCACCACGCAATTAAAAAAAATAATTTGGTTCGGGGTTCCCCTTAATATTCATACCAGACCCAAAGGACTTGGTAATGAACTGTGGGGGAATCCCATGCCGTTTTTTTTCAATGACTTTTATCTGTATTGCCGGGACCGACAATTCATTATAGCCACGAGTCTTTTAAATTACTTTTTTTCCTTTTAGAAATGTAATTTTGTGCTGTTCTAAAAAAATGTGCCACTTTACAGGCATACTATAGACACCCCCAGGTACGAAATGTAAAGGAATATTTCACTTTTGTTTAATTTTAAGCATTATTAAAATCACTGCTCCCGAAAAAAAACTTTAGTTTTTTAAAACTTTTTTTTTTGCATTGATACATGTCCCCTGGGGCAGGACCCGGGTCCCCAAACACTTTTAATGACAGTAACTTGCATATAAGCCTTTAAAATTAGCACTTTTGATTATTCATGTTCATGTCTCTGTTCTGCCAAATTTTTTGCCTGTTCGGTATGTTCTGGTGCGAACCGAATGGGGGGTGGGGGTGTTCGGCCCATCCCTATGTCAGAGTTAAAACCAGCTAGTCTAAGATAATTTTAATTGTTGATAATACAATTCTTATAAAACTGGTTAACACTATCAGGGGCAACGCCACTCCCCGTTTATCTGGGCTCAACACAGGATAAAACTTGGATGGGGAAAATTATGGCACAGATCTATATTAGATCTCTCCACAACTTGACAGTAGTTGGTAGTTCTTACACAGTGTGTGTTGAACCCTAATGAAGGGGGAGTGAAGATGCTACAGAAAGGTGTTGGCTGGTTTTATATTATTTTTATTTTTTTGCCTAAAATGATCTTAAACTCTTTTTTCGGTTTTAGTTTGGCACGCCTTTCTGTATTTCTATTAAAAAAGGTTTCTTAACTGCTAGAAACAGTGGTTACCGTATATACTCGAGTATAGGCCGACCCGAATATAAGCCGAGGCCCCCAATTTACCCCCAAAAAAACTGGCAAACTTATTGACTCGTGTATAAGCCGAGGGTGAGACATGCCTGTCCATCCCTGTGTGTGTGTCCGTCCATCCCTGTGTGTCCGTCCATCCCTGTGTGTCCGTCCATCCATCCCTGTGTGTGTGTGTGTGTGTCCATCCATCCATCCATCCCTGTGTGTGTGTGTCTCCATCCATCCATCCATCCCTGTGTGTGTGTGTCTCCATCCATCCATCCCTGTGTGTGTGTGTCTCCATCCATCCATCCATCCATCCCTGTGTGTGTGTGTATCCATCCATCCCTGTGTGTGTGTGTATCCATCCATCCCTGTGTGTGTGTGTGTCTCCATCCATCTGTGTGTGTGTGTGTGTGTGTGTGTGTGTGTGTGTGTGTGTGTGTCCAGCCTACCTGTGTCCCGAGCCTTTGTCCCGAGCCTCCGTCCCGTGCCTTGCCTCCTTGCCTCCGTCCCGTGCCTTGCCTTGCCTCCGTCCCGTCCCGTCCCGTCCCGTGCCGTGCCTTGCCTTGCCTCCGTCCCGTGCCCTCTTCGTCGGCGCCTCGGCGGCCATTGTAAAATTCAAAAGCCGCGCCTCCGCCTTCGCCTGTGATAGGCGGAACACTGAATTTCCCAGCAGCCTGTGTTCCGCCTATCACGGACATCGTATCATCCTCGTCCGTAGTACGAGGATGATACGATGTCCGTGATAGGCGGAACACAGGCTGCTGGGAAATTCAGTGTTCCGCCTATCACAGGCGAAGGCGGAGCCGGAGGCGCGGCTTTTGAATTATAGAATGGCCGCTGTCTGTCTGCTCGACACGCTGATCGAGCGGGCAGACAGCGATGACTCGAGTATAAGCCGAGGGGGGCACTTTCAGCCTCAAAAAAGAGGCTGAAAATCTCGGCTTATACTCGAGTATATACGGTATATACCAACAAATACGGTTATTCGTGTGAAACTGTTTTGGCTGCAAATTGGGCAATGGGGATTAAATCTAAAACTTTCCTAACAGGGACATCTACTGAAATGAGGATAGCAGAAAATAATTTACTTGTCACTTATCTCATCCCCTAGAAGTTTTGTTATGTAATATACTTTATACTCTTATTTCTAAAATGCAATGTTCCCAACAATGTTTTAGCAGAAGGCTGCATCTAATGTAAATAACAAGTTGTATGCTTCTGATGTTGGATTGATCTGTTACTAGGTAACACTAAGGGCCGGTTCACACTGCGGGCGATGCGAGGCGACACGACTTGCCTCGCCGCAATCTGACAAGTCGCCCCCGTTCTGTACAGTGGAACCGTTCTGAGAGGAGCGACTCGAGTCGCTCCGACTCAGGAAAAAGGTTCCTGTACTACTTCTGGACGACCTCGGGGCGACTTGCATTGACTTCTATACAGAAGTCATTTGCAAATCGCCGCTGAGGTCGCGGCGAGGCAAGTCGGTGTCGCCTCGCATCGCCCGCAGTGTGAACCGGCCCTAACTAGGTCACCCCGGTCTTAGAACTGCCATGTAGTGGGTATTTTGTAGTGCTGTTTAGTGAAACAGAGGTTAGGTGCAATCCATGTCAGGTATCAGGCCAAGGGTAAGGATATGAGTTTTGTCAAAGACGCCATGTGCCTCAGTGGAACTAAAAAAAATATATAATAGGTGGTATACTTGGCAATAAGAAGAGAGATTTTTTTTTTTTGTATTAATCTGTGTTTGATTTTTTTTTATATATAATATATTAAAAAAACAACACAGTGCCTTGAAAAAGTATTCACACCCCTTGAAATTATCAACATTTTTGTCATGTTACAACCAAAAACGTATATGTATTTTATTGGGATTTTATGTGATGGACCAACACAAAGTGGCACTTAATTGTGATAAATGGTTTTTAATTTTTTTTACAAATAAATATCGGAAAAGTGTGGGGTGCATTTGTATTCAGCCCCCCTGAGTCAATACTTAATAGAACCACCTTTTGCTGCAATTACAGCTGCAAGTCTTTTTGGGGATGTCTCTACCAGTTTTGCAATTCTAGAGAGTGACATTTTTGCCCATTCTTCTTTACAAAATAGCTCAAGCTCTGTCAGATTGGATGGAGAGCGTCTGTGAACAGCAATTTTCATGTCTTGCCCCAGATTCTCAATTGGATTTAGGTCTGGACGCTACTGGGCCATTCTAACACGTGAATATACTTTTGATCTAAACCTTACCATTGTATCTCTCCCTGTATGATCAGGGTCGTCCTGCTGGAACTTTAAAGGGGAAGTAAACCCTGATGGGTTTTACTTCCTCTTTCTTTTTTTCTCTGCAAAGGTAAAGCATAATGGGCTACTATGCATCGCATAATGGGCTACTATGTGACACTTACCAGCAGGAGAAGTCCGCAATGTCCCCATCTTCCTTGCTAGCAGCAAGCGTCCATTCTTCACCCCTCTTCCTTCCGGGGGCTGTGAACTTAGGCTCTGTGACTGGCCGGAGTCTCGTGATGTCACTCCCGCGCATGCGCGCGGGAGCCGCCAGGCACGGCATGACCCGAGCTAGAAACGGCACAGCGTGCCCTTTCTAACTCCGGCGCATGAGCAGAAGAATTCAGCATACGCCGATTTGCAAATATCTCGTAGACCGTGTAGGTCTAGGAGATATTTCAAGCACCTACAGGTAAGCCTTAATCTAGGCTTACCTGTAGGTTAAAGTAGTCTGTAAGGGTTTACAACCACGTTAACCTTGGCCCCATCTCATATCTTTTACAGACTCTAATAGGTTTTCTTCTAAGATTGTGCTATATTTGGCTCCATTGTCAGGGCTGGCTGCTCACCTGTCTGCTAATTGCCAGCTCTCATCTCTCTCAACAGTTACCAGCTGTTCCTGATCCTGCTCGTCTGACCTGCCTACTTAAAGATGTCCAGCCCACTTCATCTCTGCCTTCGCCTTGGTCACATCACAAGAAACCATCTCCTGCAGTTCTTTTTAAAGACTGGCTTGCTGACATCCCTTCTGGCTCCTTATCCTGCTTGCTGTTGCTCCACTTGGATCCCTGACTTCTGGCCTGGCTGATTACCCGATCTGGTTGTTGAACTCTGAACTGGCTGACTACTTGATCCGGTTACTGGACTCTGGCTATGCTTTGACTACTCTTACTCTATTTATCTTTTTATTAATAAACAAGTGTGATTTAATTGTACTTCTGTCTCAGTCTGGTTCATGGTTTCTGACATCCATCCACCTTCCCATCAACTCTGACCAGCTTCCCCGTCCCTGCTGAAGAAAATCATCCCCACAAAATGATACTGCCACCACCATGTTTCACGGTGGGGATGGTGTGTTCAGTGTAATGTGCAGTGTTTGTTTTCAGCTACACATTACGTTTTAGGCCAGAGAGTTTAGTTTTAGTCTCATCTGACCAGAGCAACTTCTTCCACATGTTTTCTGTGTCCCCCACATGGGTTCTCCCAAACTGCAAATGGGACTTCTTCTTGCCACTCTTCCATAAAGGCCAGATTTGTGCAGTGCACGACTAAGACCACTTTCACACTGAGGCGCTTTTCAGGCGCTTTCGAGCTAACAATAACGTATTCCATTAAAGTCAATAAATGCTTTCACACTGGGGCAGTGCGCTGACAGGGCTGTGAAAAACTCCCCTTTCCATTGAAATGAATGGAAAGCTCTTCAAAAGCGCCTGAAAAACTCTTCAAAAGCGTTCAGTGTTTTTACTGGCAGTTTAGAAGCGCCTCAGTGTGAAAGTGGCCTAATAGTTGTCCTGTGGACAGATTCTCCCACCTGAGCTGAGCATCTCTGCAGCTCCTTCGGAGTTACCATGGGCCTCCTCCTGGCTGTTTCTCTGATTTAATGCTCTCCTTGCCCGGCCTGTCAGTTTAGGTGGGTGGCCAAGTCTTTTGCAGGTTTGCAGTTTTTCTATACTCTTTCCACTTTCGGATAATAGATTGAACAGTGCTCCATGAGATGTTCAAAGCTTAGGATGTTTCTTTATAACATAAGCCTGCTTTAAACTTCTCCACAACTTTATCCCTGTTCCTTGGCCTTCATGATGCTGTTTGTTCACAGAGCAGCTGTATTTATAGTGCGATTAAATTACACACCAGTGGACTCTTTTTACTAATTAGGTGACTTATGAAGGCAATTCAGGATTTTAGTTAGGGGTATCAATCAGAGTAAAGCGGGCTGAATACAAATGCAGCCTACACTTTTCACATATTTATTTGTAAAAACGTTTGAAAACCATTTATCATTCTCCTTCCACTTAACAATTACGTGCCACTTTGTGTTGGCCTAACACATAAAATCCATTTCTGTTTTTGGTTATAAAATATATATCACGTGACTCCGGCCAGTCATAGAGCTGGAGTCCCAGGCCCCGGAAGGAAGAGGGATGAAGATGGATATAGCCACCAGCGGAGACATTGTGGGCTTTTTTTGCAGGTATGTGCAACATAATGGGCTACAATGTGATGCATACTAGCCCATTATGCTTTTACTTTGCAGGGGGAAAGTGAGGAAGTAAAACCCATCAGAGATTACTTCCTCTTTAATGGATGTGTTCAATAAGGACACGAGAAATTATATTTGTGTGTTATCAGCAAACATTGTGTTCATCTATTATTGTGACTTAGATGAGAATTGGATCATATTTTCATGTGTGCGTGCTCTGGGCTGTGTACTTTTTCTAGAATTCAAGAAACGCCATAAACACCAGAAAATTTTTTTTTTTTTTTTTTCGTTTTTGTTCGAATATGGAAAGGTCTTGGCTTTGTTTCCGTCTGCATCCCCATTACAGTGCTTTCCTTCTTATTTCCTGCTGTATATCCTCTGCAGGGAAAAAGGAACATCACAAACTGCAATAAAAACATGAAAGAGAATCTAGCTTTAAACATTTTAGATGAAGTCCACTCCAGGTCATTGCTCAGCAAAAAAACAAAAGCAACCAATCAAGCAACAGATCCTTTTTCGTGTGTTCATGCTAAGCTTCTAAAAGCTGACTGATGTGTAATTACTCACCACTGCACTTGGCACAGTGTTAATAAAAAGTAATTTCACAATGGAAATATTAGCTGCAGAAACGTTTGGTCCATAACTTGATTATTTTTATTTGAGACTCCATGAGTTTGATTTACTGAAGGCAAATAGGCTGTTTGCTTTGCAAGGGAATTTCCCTTTAGCTTAGTGTAGATGTTGACATGTCAGTTTGCAAAAAAATACCTAATCCCGTGTAAGAAAAAAATAATTGAATTTTTGCAGGCAATTGAGTGGATAATGGAAGTCAATAGAGCGTCAACCCATTTCCCTTGTAAAGCGCAACTTCCCTTGCAAAATAAGCAGTCTGTTTGCCTTTAGTAAATCATCCTCATGGAGTCTCAAATATAAATAATCTAGTTATGGACCAAACGTTTCTGCAGCTAATATTTCCATTGTGAACTGACTTTTTAATAACACTGTGCCAAGTGCAGTGGTGAGGAATTGCACATCGCACTCCGTCCGCCCCCCCAATTGAAGGGCAGCCTCTTCCTCTTGCCATATGCCCATCAGCATTTCCCGACCACCCCATAGCAGATTTACTGCTATGGGGCAGGTGTTGTGTGCAGAATCACGTGTGTGTGTGTGTGTGTGTGTGTGTGTATATGTGTGTGTGTATGTATATATATATATATATATATATATATATATATATATACACACATAGACTCTGCACTTCTGCCTAAGGGTCATGCGTGTGCGGGCAGTAGGCTGTTTCTGGTTACTCACAGCAGAAGCCAATTTGCGGGTGTCTGACAATGGATGTCCGCTGGCACCCATCGATCGTGGGGCAGAGGCACAGAACGGAACTCTACCTATGTAAACAAGGCAGAGCTCTATTCTGACAGGGGGAAAATAATGGATTGTGTGTCTCTGCAAAGCAGGGAATAAAATCCATCACTTCCCTTAATAAAAGAAGCATACAGTTTCCACAAAAACACAGGCTAGGCACACAGTTAACCCTTTAATTGCCCCTGCTTAACCTCTTACCAGCCAGTGTCATTAGAACAGTGAATATTTGTTTTAGCACGATTACTGTATTCGTGTCAGTGTCCAATTCTCCATTGCATCGCAGTCCCACTATAAGTCGCTGATCTCTGCCATTACTAGTAGAAAAAAATATCTAGTATAACCTTTGCACAAACCAATCAATATATGCTTATTGGGATTTTTTTTTTTTTTTTACCAAAAACATTTAGAATACATAGTGATCTAAATTTATGAAGACATTTTTTTACTTATTGGATGAAGTTTTTTATAGCAGAAAGTAAACATTTTTTATATAATTATATAATTTTTTTTATAGCTCAAAAAAGAAAAAACGCAGAGGTAACCAACTATCACCAAAAGAAAACTATTTGTGGGGAAAAAAATTACATACATTTTATTTGGGTACAGCATTGCATTACCACGCAATTGTCAGTTAAAGTAACTCCGTATCGTATCACAAAAAATGGTCTGGTCAGGAAGGGGGGTAAATCTTCCGGAGGTCGAGTGGTTAATACATATCTGGTTTAAGTGGCTTTTCATTTTAGCGGAATTGGAGTATGAATTGATAGGTTAGAGATTTACAGTTTTTGTATCCTTTTTGTATCATCGGTTAATGAAAGCAGGTGTGTGGCTTAATTAACGTTGGAATTCTGATGGGAGCGAAGTGTCCTATTTCCCATTTTTCTTTCAGCAGGATTTCCTAGCAGCTACTAAACCTACAGAGATTACAAACATGACTGAGGGACCAGGAGAGTGTAGAGGCTCCGATTATAAAACATTAAACACTTCCCTCCTTCCAAGATGACCAGATGACACATAACCAGTGTAAATAAGAGGCACACCTCCTCATTTCCCAAACTGCTGCCCCATCATTACACCCCCCCAAACCTGTACCCCATTTTCTTAACCACTTGCCGCCTCCTCACTCGCATCTGTCAGACGCGAGTAGAGGAGAGCCGATCAGCTGCTCCTCTGACAGGGGGGTCTGTGCTGATCGATTATCAGCACAGCCCCCCCGAGGATGCCCACACTGGACCACCAGGGACGCCACCAGACCACCAGGGATGCCAAGGACAAGGTATGCCACCCTAGACCACCAGGGATTCCAGGCAGTGCCACAATGGATGCCAATCAGTGCCCATAATGGATGCCAATCAGTGCCCACAATGGGCATCACTGATTGGCATGCATTATTGATTGGCACTGATTGGCATCCATTAGTACAATATATTATAATACAATGCCGCCTATCAGTTCCCATCTGTGCCGCCTATCAGTGTCTACCCATGCCCACCTGTGCCGCCTACCCATGCCCACCTGTGCCGCCTAACCCATGCCCACCTGTGCCACCTATCAATGCCCATCCATGCCAATCCGTGCCAATTTGTGCCACCTATCAGTGCCCATCCGTGTCGCCCATCAGTGCGGCCTATCAGTGCCACATATCGGTGTCCATCAATGCCACCTCATCAGTGACACTTCATTGGTGCCACCTCATCGGTGCCCATCAGTGCCGCCTTATCATTGCCCATCAGTGTAACCCCATCAGTGCCCATCAGTGAAGGAGAAAACGTACTTATTTGCAAAGTTTTGAAACTGAAACAAAAAAAAAACATTTTTTTTTCAAAATTTTCGGTATTTTTTTTATTTGTTTAGCAAAAAATAAAAACCGCAGAGGTGATCAAATACCACCAAAAGAAAGCTCTATTTGTGGGAAAAAAATGATAAAAATTTCATTTGGGTACAGTGTAGCATGACCGCGCAATTGTCATTCAAAGTGCGACAGCGCTGAAAGCTCAAAATTGGTCTGGGCAGGAAGGTGCTTAAGTGCCCGGTATTGAAGTGGTTAACCTATAAGAATGAGACCACACCTTCTTTATGGGGTATAACCGGCCAAAGCAGCCTTTTATTTATAAAAATATAAAAACAAATATCCACTTTAACCATAAATAACAAAAACTCAGAAACATCAGTTTTAACCCGGTGGTCTTGTATGACACTTCCCCAAATAATGTATTACTTTTACACTGCGGGCAGGCTACCGTACTAGGCCTCCGGCCGTCATAACTTCAGCCCGGAGACAACTCACTACCCATAGTGTCCACCTTCCCATCCTCCGCTAACCCGCGTTAGCTGTAACCAAGGGAGTCCATGTCCCTAATGGGTCCCTCACACTTCCATCCCCTGGGTCCGATACCACCATACAAGCCACCACCACCTCCTGACAGCTGCCATGACGAAAGAATCCAGCACCTGAAAAGCAAAAATTTGTGCCAGCCACTCATCCATAAACACAGGGAGGGTAGACTGGAAACTCCTCTTCCTCCTCGTGTCCCTCAGCTAACTGAGCCTCCTCCTCTTCCTGCCTAAGCTTAATGTTTTCCTCCCCTCGCAGTCTTTTCTAGCCACCCCCCTTATCTCCACAACCTCCTACTAATGCTTAACCCCTGCTGTGCCCTTCTCCCACTGTCATGCTGGCCATCTCACTACCCTTTGCTACTCTCTGTCCGTTCCCAGGCCTTTTCTTTTTATTTGGAGTCGAATGGCATAGCAGCCTTTTAATTACAAACCATTAAATACAACATTCACAAGAAAACAAGTCTAATGCATATAATACAGTCAATGCATAACAAATAAACCAACCTCAGCTTATGCCTGGTCGAAGTTCTTTGAATGCCTATATTAGAGATATGCAATTAGTGGACCTCTAGCTGTTGCAGAACTACAAGTCCCATGAGGTATAGCAAGACTCTGACAGCCACAAGCATGACGCCCAGAGGCATGATGGGACTTGTAGTTTTGCAACAGCTGGAGGTCCACTAATTGCATATCCCTGGCCTATATACTCAAGATTAACCGATTGTAACTGCCACCCAATCAAAGGCCCCCAGCCGCAACTACATGACCCAATAGACCCCCTGCCTGCTCTATGGCAAGAAAATAAGGACTAAGGTCTTAGCCCCGTACACACGATCGGATTTACCCGACAACAAATGTTGGATGTGAGCTTGGTGGAAAGTCCGACCGTCTGTATGCTCCATCGAACATTTGTTGTCAGACTTTCCGATCGTGTGTGCACAATTCCGTCGGACAAAAGTCCTCACATACTCTGAATCAAGTATGAGTCGGAAGCGATTGGTCTTGTAAAACTAGCGTTCATAATGAAGATCTCACGTACGTCTTGTACGTCACTACGTTAGTAATTGTTGGACAAACATTTGTGTGATTGTGTGTATGCAAAACAAGTTGGAGCCAACATCCTTCGAACAAAAATACACGATTTTGTTTTCGGACATCCGATCGTGTGTACAGGGCATTAGAGAGCCTATATACTCACGATTAAGCGGTTTGTATCTGTCACCCAATCAAAGGCCCCCTGGCCACAACTACACCGGCTCAGGGACAATTGACCACTTACAGTGGTGTGAAAAAGTGTTTGCCCCCTTCCTCATTTCCTGTTCCTTTGCATGTTTGTCACACTTAAGTGTTTCGGAACATCAAACCAATTTAAACAATAGTCAAGGACAACACAAGTAAACACAAAATGCAATTTGTAAATGAAGGTGTTTATTATTAAAGGTGAAAAAAAATCCAAACCATCATGGCCCTGTGTGAAAAAGTGATTGCCCCCTAAACCTAATAACTGGTTGGGCCACCCTTAGCAGCAACAACTGCAACCAAGCGTTTGCGATAACGTGCAATGAGGCTTTTACAGCGTCCTGGAGGAATTTTGGCCCACTCATCTTTGCAGAATTGTCCTAATTCAGTTACATTAGAGGGTTTTCGAGCATGAACGGCCTTTTTAAGGTCATACCACAACATCTCAATAGGATTCAGGTCAGGACTTTGGCTAGGCCACTCCAAAGTCTTCATTTTGTTTTTCTTCAGCCATTCGGTGGTGGACTTGCTGGTGTGTTTAGGATCATTGTCCTGCTGCAGAACCCAAGTTCGTTTCAGCTTGAGTACACGAACAGATGGTCGGACATTCTCCTTCAGGATCTCTTGGTAGACAGCAGAATTCATAGTTCCTTTTATCACGGCAAGTCTTCCAGGTCCTGAAGCAGCAAAACAGCCCCAGACCATCACACTACCACCACCATATTTTACTGTTGGTATAATGTTCTTTTTATGAAATGCAGTGTTCTTTCTATGCCAGATATACTTGGACACACACCTTCCAAAGAGTTCCACTTTTGTCTCATCGGTCCGCAGAATGTTGTCCCAAAAGTCTTGGGGATCATCAAGATGTGTTGTGGAGAAATTGAGACGAGCTTTGATGTTCTTTTTGCTCAGCAGTGGTTTTCTCCTTGGAACTCTGCCATGCAGGCCATTTTTGCCCAGTCTTTTCCTGATGGTGGAGGCATGAACGCTGACCTTAACTGAGGCAAGTGAGGCCTGCAGTTCCTTGGACGTTGTTGTGGGGTCTTTTGTGACCTCTTGGATGAGTCGTCGCTGCGCTCTTGGGGTAATTTTGGGCGGCCGGCCACTCCTGGGAAGGTTCACCACTATTCCATGTCTTCGCCATTTGTGGATAATGGCTCTCACTGTGGTTCGCTGGAATCCCAAAGCTTTGGAAATGGCTTTATAACCCTTTCCAGACTGATAGATCTCAATTACTTTCTTTCTCAATTGTTCCTGAATTTCTTTGGGTCTCGGCATGATGTGTAGCTTTTAAGGATCTTCTGGTGGACCTTACTGTGTCAAGCAGCTCCTATTTAAGTGATGCCTTGATTGTGAACAGGTGTGGCAATAATCAGGCCTGGGTGTGGCTAGAGAAATTGAACTCAGGTGTGGACAACCACAGTTATAGTATGTTTTAACAAGGGGGGCAATCACTTTTTCACACAGGGCCATGATGGTTTGGATTTTTTTTCACCTTTAATAATAAACACCTTCATTTATAAATTGCATTTTGTGTTTACTTGTGTTGTCCTTGACTATTGTTTAAATTGGTTTGATGTTCCGAAACACTTAAGTGTGACAAACATGCAAAGGAACAGGAAATGAGGAAGGGGGCAAACACTTTTTCACACCACTGTAAGTGGTCAATTGTCCCTGAGCCGGTGTAGTTGTGGCCAGGGGGCCTTTGATTGGGTGACAGATACAAACCGCTTAATCGTGAGTATATAGGCTCTCTAATGAAACACTTTTTCACACCACTGTATATACTACCAGATATAACCTAACTAATACCCTGGTGTTACCACTATTGCTAGAAAGTGACACCCATACCTCAGTTGGGCCCAACCTGCTATTTTCCAGTTTGGAAGGGACACCCATACCTCAGATGGGCCAAACCCACTATTTTCCACCAATATTTTACCAGCACCACCTTTCAATACCCAATAGAACCCCTGCCTGCTGCTATGACAAGAAAATACAAGGACCAAAAAAATTGAATGGCAAGCTAACATAAAACCCACTACAAATACCCCAGCACCTTGAGAAAGTAGTAGGCTCCCCCAAACCAAAACAAACAAGGGAGGGAGGGTGGGAGAAAACTGTCTGATGCTGTGATGAGCTCCGACTGAGCTGTGACAGGATTCCCCTGTTAGCAAAGTATTGAAATCATGCTGGAAGTTTGTTGTATGCAGTAATATGGCTCATCAATGCATGTCTTTACAGAAAGGAGAAACATAAACAGAGGAGCAAGGAGCACTCAATTACATAGAGAGAGGATAGACAAACATCCTGTTATATAATAGATAACATAACTATACACTATAATACTACAGCGCCACCTGCTGCTTAGACAGGCAAATTGCATATGCAGTATATAGTCGGTTTATAAACAACTTATCTGTTGTACTTTTCCAACACCCCCCTCTTCTACCCACTACAGGGCACACCCTCTGTCTTGAACTCTTCAATCTGCTAAGCAGACTGCAGCATATCAAAATCGCCCACTAATAGTCCACCTCTTCTGTGGGCCCCAGTCATGCTGGCTCCTCCTCCTAGTTCCACTCAGCTCCAGGCCATGTACTTTCTTTTCAGCGCATCACAGCAAAAATAGGAAACCATTACAAGTGCTGGAATATTGCTGGAGTCCATGCACTCGCCAGCACAGGCTTGGCAGGGAGACTTGTTGAAGACAGATATACAGAGAATTTATGATGCTGCATTAAAATGATTTGCTTTCAGAATCCCTGGAGTCTCTGATGTAAAAGATTAAATACATTCCTTCAGTTTTGCCATCTCATATTTTATAGTCATCTGATAAGGAAAATGTAAAGCGGTTGTATTAGATATGTTATTACAGTGCATAGAACTAGTACAATATTGTAAACTTTAAAGGGTTTTTCTGCCAAAATGTAAATGTGTTCCTATTCCTCCTGGATTTATTTAAAAATTAAAGTAAAACTCTGGACAAAACTATTCTTTCAATTTTGGATAGAGTAGGGAAGGGTTAAAAACTTTCCTGAGTTTTAAAGCTGAACTCCAGATAGAAATTAAAGGCATAAATGAATGCAGTTCTTTTTTCATAAATCACATTTTTATCACGTTTATAATCTTCACAATATATAAGAACATGTACAACACTTTGTAAAGCATGGAATTGTTATGGCATTTCGCATCAAAGCAGACCGTACCAACAGAACTTAAAGGGCTACTCTACTTTCATGGGGAAAAAAGCAAATAAATAATTATGGATAAAATCAGAATCACAATTTTTTTTCTTGCCTAGAATAAAGATCATGATTCCGCAGTGTAACATCTTCATATTATACAAAAAAAAAAATTGGGCTAACTTTACTGTTTTTTTTATTCATTGAAGTATATTTTGTCCTAATAAATTGCTTTTGAAAGACTGCTGTGCAAATACAGCATGATATAAAATATTGCAGCAATCTCCATTTTATTCTTTAGGGTCTCTGCTAAAGAAAAAAATATATACGTTTAGGGGTTCTAAGTAATTTCCTAGCAGAAAAAAATGATTTAACTTGTAAGCATCAAGTGTCAAAAAAGGTTTAGTCTTTAATTGGTTAAACTGACCTCATTTGCAGACAGAAGTTCATTCCTTTTGATCTAAAAGAACTAATAGATGCATTGTTTCTCTTTATCGAGGCTGAGTTTTTTATTTTTTTATTTTTTTTTTTTTTTTTATTACAGCTCTGAGCAGAGAAGGCTCTGCACTTGTTACATAGAATCAAGGAAATGCTGTACTAAGATTGTGAAGGGGGATGAATCGCGATAACTATTTTTTAACGAATAATCGTGCAGCTCTAGTGTACACTATTGCAACACAAGTCATATTGTAATTGAATGTTTTTAAAAATTACCTTTTCTTTTAAATATGCAGCACTTTAGTTTTCTATAAAATGCAATGCAATATGGCCACTTGGAGGCATTCTGTACACATATGGTGTACAGAACATTCCCCAGAAATGTAATTTCCTGCTTGTGTGATTGGCTTACTGATTTTCCCCGAGGTCTGCACCAATATACCAAGTCAGATTTAGGGCATCCCCTCCAACAAAAATTTAATTTTTGGTGAGATACTCCCAAAGAGAAATTACATCTAAAGGGATGCAGACTCCGCCACTTTCCTCATTAGAACCCTGCAGGAGCAGAAGCTTGATTGATAATTATAGAAATCTCTTCCATACAAATTCAGTTTGCACATGAGCAATAACAACTATTTCTTCAGAATAACAAAAGGCAGAAACCTGCAACAAAGCTTGTCAAAATCGCTGCAATATACATAGATCATCCAGAGGGGAATGTTTTTTTCTCTCAACAAAAGTGTTACTCTTTAATGCAGTTCCTTATATATATATAATGTATATATGTGTGTATGTATGCGTGTTTATATATATATATATATATATATATATATATATATATATATATATATTGTGTGTATACACGAGTATGTGTGTGTGTGTGTGTGTGTGTGTGTGTGTGTGTGTATATATATATAATGTGTGTGTGTGTGTGTGTGTGTGTGTTCCTAAATAAGCTTGGTATTGGCTTTTTGCATTCACCCTTTAACTGGCAGAGGGAGAAGCAGGATGGGGTTCCATTCAAGTGTGGTGCATGTGTTGACAAGTGATACGGTGAGAGAACAGAAGAATGACCCCAGGAGCCTGCTGATGCTCTTTCACTGTCCACTCAGCAGGCTGAGAATGGAGAAAAGACACCATTGTGTTCCTTGAAGTGGAACTAAATGTAAAAACAAAAAACTGCAGACAGGCAGGATTTTTCTTGCAGCAGAGGCATGCAATGTTCCTTCTGCTGTAAAGTACACTTGCCTGCCTATTTGCAATTCTCTGTGGAATGTACACTGAGTGTATGTGCAGCTCAGTTTACATTGTGGCACACTGCAAGTGTAACGGGATGACCGCACTCCTGCGCATGTGTGGGAGTGACATCATCTTGCGCCAGCCAATCAAAATGGCTGAAGACCAGCAAGCGGAAGAACCCAAGAGAAGATGTTAGCAAGAAGATTTGCAGGTATCGGACCATTGAAACTAAGGTAAGTATTTGTGCTTTTAGTTCCGCTGTAATAGAGAATGGTTACATGGTTGGCTGCACTTTGTGATGGGGCTGGGTACATGTATAGACAAAAATACAAAGCCTTTGGCAGGTAACACAACTCCCTTATTTGTACTTCATCTGTTTAAAGCGGTTTTAAACCGCAAATGTGTGGCTTGTAAAAAAAACCCCCAAAAAATAAATAAAACACACACCTGCTAGGCAATGGCATAATGTGGTAGTATGCACCACATACTAACACATTATGAAATAATCACCTTGGAACAAAGCCCTCCGGCGCTGTACTGCAGCACTGTACTGCGGGGGACATTCAGAGCGCATGCGCTGGTAACATAACTGGCTGCATGCAGGGTGAATATCTCATAAATGGTGCACGTTTAGGAGATATTAATTTTTACCTACAGGTAAGTCTTATTATAGACTTGCCTGTAGATAAAAATGACCAAGCGGGGTTTACTACCGCTTTAACTGCATTTGCAATTTTAGTGGAGGGTGTAGTTGAGCTTTAAAATGAACCTGTGCTGGGAAGCAGCAAGTTGGAGAGAAGCCCAAAAACCTCATTTACATACTTTGTTCTGAGTCGTTGACTCAAACTAATAAAGCTGTTGGGAAGCCAGGCAATAGATTTCTTAGAAGCTAAATTTAGAAATGTCAACCTTCATATTTATATTAGTATGGATTTTCTTTAAATAGCCAGAAAATCAAACTTAAGTAGTCGGGAAGTTGCAAGAGAGACGATGGTTTGTAAAGGTCTACAACCGACAGTAGCCAAAACAGCTTCAAGTTATTGTAGTCTTGTCTTTTTTTTCTCCCTGTCTCTTTCTGACTAGTTACTGTAGATTACTGTAATATAACCATTGCAGTTTTCATTAGGCATTATTATATATGGCCGGCGTATATCATTATTGGGCACCCAAGTTCTGTTATATCATGGCTAAAAATATATCTCAAGCTTCATTTTCTGTCCAAAGAAATACTGCAGCTCTCTGTCTTGAATATATTTTTCCCTTTTTATTTCCAGCACTGAATCAATTATAGATTGCATACATTACAAGAAACTCTATTACCATTATTACTTGTCATGACTTTATACGTTTTATGAGATTGCTCTTAATTTGTGTGCTGTCGTCTTATTTGCTGTGCTTTTAGCAAAGACGCAAAAGGCATTGAAGCATTGAAGTCATTGTGGAAATGAGATGGCTTTATCTTGGCTGCTGGGCTAGGCTAAGTAATGAACTCTTCCCAGAATTCTGTGTGTTTCCCATAAGATAGTCAAGAAAGCTTATAACGCAAGGAGATGTCAGAGAAAATTATTTTTAATTGTTACGCTATGGAACCTTGCTGACGTCATGGCCCTTTCTGTTTTGAACAATGTAGGATGGTTTTAAAGGGTGAATTCAGATGTCCTGCTGACAAAGCACCATAGGACTGACATATAGGTCCCAGCTTTATACTTGGCAGAAGCTGCTGATTGTATTTCACAATAATTGGATCTGTTGCTAGAAGAGTCCTTGTCCCCTTTTTCAGACATTCTGTTAGTTTAATATGAAATGACTCCTTAACATCCCAGAGGATTGAAAACATTTCCATGTGAACACACACGTCAAATTCAAATGAAGGTAAATTAGGTGGACTTTGTTTTGTTAGCAAACCGTGAAATGATTTAGTTGTCTGGAGTCCCTTTTTAAAGCAAATCAGTACTTTCTGCACGTAGAGGAAAGATGCAGCTTTACTGGATAGCAATAATGGTAAAGAGCCTGTATTTGCTCCCATCGGCCGCCAAAGCATTTTCTTCTAAATTGTTGGGGGAGCTCTGTGACAGACCCAACCAGGGCAGGGGCTTTTGGAGTGGACTGGAATGTAGTCTCCTGCCTATTGACTATGGGCCCTAACATTTGAGGGAGCTATGAGCATTCAGGAAGATTTCCTGTTATGTAAAGCAAGATGACATGTTATTACCATATTTAACAGTCAATGAAGCCATGATGGCCTCTGCCAACTTGCATAATACTCCTACATACATAGTATGGTTGAATAAAGACACCAGTCCATCCAGTTCAACCTGAGTGAGTGTGGGTGCGTGTCTACAATTATCCCTATTTAAGATACCTGAATAACGCCCGTCAATTTACGCAGCGCTCCACACATACATCGCACACTCACATCGGTCCCTACCCTCAAGGAGCCCACAATCCAAGGTCCCCAACTCACATTCATATATTAGGGCCAATTGTTTGGACAGAAGCCAATTAACCTACCAGCATATCTTTGGAGTGTGGGAGGAAACTGGAGTACCCGGAGGAAACCCACGCAGGCACAGGGAGAACATGCAAACTCCAGGCAGGTAGTGTCGTAGTCGGGAACTTGAAGCTCAGTGAGAAGATGGATATGAAAAGAAAGCTGGTTAATGAGATTTGGACAGCCCTGTGTCTTCTTAAATACTGGTACTGGACTGTTTGGGGGTTGGACTCCCTGACTAATCAAGGCTTGGTCGGGTTCTAGCTGTTGAATAGCTTACTATTACTTAGATCACCGTTAGCTGTTGCAGTTCATTAGATGTACTGGTGATATTACTGTTTTTAATGTTTGCATTGGTTAGGATAATCTGATCAAGCTCTTATCTGATTTTCATGGGAGAAAGGCTGGTGCCAAGAAAGTCGGCTAAAACATAATTTAATGGCCAGAAACACGTTGGATTTTTGACTGCTGTTCACCTTCAATAATAACATGTTTTAGCCGACTTTCATGTCACCAGCTATTCTCCCTTTTTTACATGGATTGAGCATGGAGGTTTACAGAGACTTCCCAGGCTGGGTGCTGTGTTCTTCAGGCTCCCCAGGCATTGCACAGGAGGTTGTTGCTCAGATGCACCTGTTCCTCTAATCTGCTTTTGTGTGGTATAAATTCTGTGTGAATTTTCAATAAAGAATGGGTTCCAGTTTGCACCTAAGCTGATGTTGTCTAGTTCTTGGGTGCAATTCTCAGCTATAATACCTGAATCCAACAATACACAAGTTCCGACCACACACTAGTTCAGCGTTAGAACCCCAGCCACCCCCCCCCCCCCCCATTCCTTATGACACTTGGGCCTGGCAACTAACTTCTTAGCCATTGAGCATTGCATAGTTGGTGAGAAGTCAGAAATGCACATGCCTCTGCACACATGAAAGTGTCAGGTTTTTCTCTGGTCTCAGGCATGAAAGCACATGGAAGCGAAGGACAAGCTATATGACGTTGCTGCTATCCAGTTAGCCTGTTGTTTAACCCTAACTAGGCATAGTACAAGTTCATAATACACACACATTCTGGTATTTAAAAAAAAATAATAATCTGATTGGAGAGAATATCACTGCTGCCCTTTGCATGACTCGATTTCCTTCTTAGAGAGCTTCTCGGTTGAGCTTTCACCCTTTCCCTAAACTCCACTGTGGTTGTAATGTGGTTTATCATCCTTACAATGCAATGGAATTTTCATATGCTCGTGTAGCCGTGCTAGTTTTTTATTTATTTGTTTTTATTTTTTATAATTGCGTATAATGCTAACTGCAATTTTTAGACTTCTATGAAAGTGTTTTTCTCAAGTGCAAGGAAGGGAGTAAATTCAAGGAAAGTGTTCAAGTTATTCAACAATTTAGTATTACTCTCTGGGAAAAAACTAACATTAATTGGACATTTGTGTAAATTTTCTTGTGGAATCTCCAACTAGCTGGAAACTTGAAAATGGGAACCTTTTTCCAAGAGGCACATGAAGGCTACCTTTTACAGATTACTCATTCAAGTACTTTGAGTCTGAGAACATTTAATAAGAACCTCTGAATTTACTTGCACTTTCCTGATCTCTATACTTGGGGTCAGGGCTCCAAATGCTGTATTGTGTGGCAGAAGGCACTTGGGATTTTATTTTATATTGAAAGGTTTGCTTCAATACAAAAACAAAGTTATAGAAGGGCAAATCTGTAAGAATGAGAAGGTCCTAAAGTCTGCCTGAGAATGCAGTCACCCCTGAGTCTGCTGTATGAAGCTTCTACTCCATCTTCCCTCCCCCATTCCTCACAGTTGCACATTTTTATATTTTTGGCAAATCTTAGGTTTAGCTCACACAGAAGATTCCAGTTGTGGCAAAGAATACAAAACTGAATGTATTTATAATAGATCCAGTTGTTACTGTTCGGAATCATGAATGACCGTTTTTATTTGGCTGGATTGATTCAGTGAGACTACTCCATTGCAACAAGAGAACCTCTCCACCATGGATGGCGGCTTGTGGAAGTTCCAAATATATGCAGCATGAGTGGTAATGGAGTTCCGAAAGATAGTTTGTTAAATGATTAACAATTTAAAAAAAAAAAATCTTTCAGGGGTTCACACACTCCCTTTTTACTTAGGGCTACAACACTGTAAGAAATGAATAGACACCTTTACATAAACATTTGATTATTATAGATTATCTGCTATACATAAATTAAAGTTTCATAATGTTTTAAAAGATAAGGCTGGAAAATGCCTTGTTTAGAAAAAAAACTGATACTCGTGCTCATAGAAATAATGTAAAAGTGACATATGAACAATCAAAAAATGCTAATATAAATTAATAAAAAGTTAACATGTTTGATAATTTCCTTCTTAATAGAATGCATATAAAACCAAGCTAAACCAGAAATGAACATTTAATGCTGCCTGGTATTGTAAATACATTTTAGGATGTGGACTTTTTAAGCACATAAACTCTAACCCATTATATTAAAATTAAATAATCTTTATTACAATACCATAAAATGATTCAAATAAGTTGATCATAAAATGAACAATAAAAGCGGGGGGGCGTGACCCGAAGTTGAGGTGGACGGACGTACCTTTGCTGGGCTCCGCCGAGGCCTCTCAGCATCTTCGTCCATCCTTGTCCACCGGGCGTTTTTTCGCCCCGCCAGACCCTCCATCCAGCCGGGGGAACATCTGAGCTCCGGACGGAGCCGTTATTTTCGGCTGCTCCGACGCCGAAATTGATCTCGGGGCTGCGGGCGGCGAGACAGGCCGGTCTCCGCCGCCATCTTGCAGCCTACTCCGCACCTCGAGACCTCCGGACGGCAGCTTTCGGGACGCATCCCGAGCCGGATCCCACGGCGCCACTCACCACTGGGCCCACAGGACTCCCCCGCCTGGGACAGGGGACTGATGATCGCCCGTCGGAGGTCAGGAGAGGATCCAGCACTACATCCTGAGAGGTGAGACCCGGCGGCCATCTTGGTACACCTGAGGCCTACAGCAGCTCTCTTGCAAACCCCCTCTGGCAGCTGTCTCGCAAATCCTTTCAGGGAGGACACTGTCCCCAATCTCAGTACAGCCTGCCCCCCACTGGATAGCTGTCCACTCGGTCCAAATGCCTCTCTAAGTCCTGCACAAGTTCTAGGCCCCACCAGCGGCCATCTTGGTGCACCCAGTCCCTCCTTCCACCCTCCTGAGGCCCACATCTCTCCAATCTGCACCCTGATTTGTGCCTGGACTCTCCCTGTGACCCATTAGTGCAGTGTTTCCTGGACTCCATCACCGGACTGTCTGCCGCGGATGCGACCTAGTGAGGCCTAACGAGGCCCAGTGAAGCCTGCCAGTTACCACACCTTCCTGCACCAGCGCCTGGCAGGGGGCCTACTCACTGCAACCTGGACACTACAGCTGCCATCTCATCCCCCCACACTCCAAGATCCCAAGACAGCTGAAGTAGAGGCGGTGATCGTGAGCTCCACGGACTGCAGGTGAGGCACTGTCTTAGCCCAGGGGGCCCTTGCTTTCCCCAGGCCTCGCCCTGCTGGGTTTTGGACACTCTCCCCATCCCCACGGCTCCACGGCCCTCTCCCCGACCCGGCCTCCTCCTGGGTTCAGGCTCTCCACAGCCTGACTACCGCCCTAGTGGGTTAGAGCTCCGGCTAAGGCCCCTTCTCCAGGCTACACCTGGCTTGGCCTCCGCCATCTCCGCTCGGAGTCTCCGTGGACCATTCCAGGAGGCCCCCCCCTGATCTGGGTGAAATTGTTTGACCATCAAGGCGGACAGCTACGGTGAGTCCACGGGAGTCGTCTACTCACCAGTCGGCTCTCCCTACACAGCCTCTTCAACAAGCCCCTAAAGAGACATACCCCCTTCTCCTGAGACTTTCATAATTTCAGTTGTTGGAATCAGCGCAAACTAGCAGAACTCATGGGCGACTAACAACGCTGACACCATGTCTTAGTATGGCTTAATATACCGCTCCTTTCCTAAGGGACCCTGCACCGCTTCATAAGCTCTCACATACACAGGGTCATTATCAGCTGCCCCCCGGACCCCTCCGGATACTACATGGGCAAAGTTGGTTTTCAAAAGAATATATATCAAGGCTTTATCCCGCCATCGACCTCCCGTCCTGCACACGTCATGGAGCGATACCTACACAGATCGCAATCTCCAGCCTTACACACGGCAGAACCACTAGAGGCCACCGACCCCCTGCCCTCCACACCTAGCTCTCTTCACAAAGGTGGCTCTACCCAGCAAACAAATCCTGCCGAAGCAATTACGGTAACGGTCCTGGACCTGAAGCTACAGACACTCCTACAGGATTTGACACGCAATATAGCTAAAGAGGTTGGAAAGCTTGCTCAGGAGCTTAGGGGAGAGATCGACCAGCTTGGAGAGCGTACTGCCACTTTGGAATCTAAATTTGATGAGAATGTGCAATACATGCACGTATTGGAGGACGAAAACGCATTTCTTAAACACACAGTCTCCCAAATACAACTACAACAAGAAGATTTGGAGAATAGAGAACGTCGCTCAAACGTGAGGATTCGTGGAGTCCCTGAAACAGTCAGTGATAAGGAGTTGCGGGTATACTTGCTTGATCTGTTTGTCACTCTGGCTCCGCACATACCAGATATCGATTGGCGTCTAGACAGAGCCCATAGATCTTTGGCCCCTAAACCTCCTCCTGGATCCAATCCAAGGGACATTATAGTCCGTTTCCACTACTATGACAGCAAGGAAGCTTTAACTGCAGCCACACGCAATAAAAATCGCATCGATTTCAAAGGCTCTAAGATCCAGATCTTCAGCGACCTTTCTCCCATCACCTTGGCCAAAAGGCGCAACCTCCGACCAATCGCTGCACACCTCCAACTACACCAAATCCCCTACAGATGGGGTTTCCCTTTTCGGCTGTCAGCATCCAAAGATGGCACACAATACTCTATCAGAGAATTGCATGAATGTGAGGCCTTCATTCGAAATTTGGGCCTCCCACCTGTCCCAGAAGAGGACCTCCAACTCCCCCCGCCCGCTCTGGCCCCCAAACCTCTCCAAGCCCCTATGGCAATTTGGACCCCAGTTCGTCGGAGACATCAGAGAGGCTTCTCCACACCGCAACGCCCCAATGTGCCTAAACAACCCACCTGAAGTTCCAGAGCCTGTCCGAATTGCACCTCCTTACCCTTGGTTTCCAGGAACCTATCGGACCTCTTCAGGAACTCTTTGGGGAACATCCCCCTAACTTTACATCTCTCCCATTTCTGTAGTGCTCAACGAGCCTCCAGCTGGTATTGTACTCCCAGTCGATGGTGGTATGTCTGCCCACTGTTCAAATGTTAAGAATCCGAGGTTAATCATTTTTTGCGGGAGCGGTACATAGTTTACCACTCCAAATGTTTGTTATGTCCCTTTATAGGTCCAAGGTATTCTGCCTTGGCTTCCTGAAGATTTTATATCCTTCAGGCTTTCAAGATACATGTTTTATGTTTTTTGTTTTTTTGTCTCATTTTTGTCTCTCTATATTCTACTCAGGTTATTTTTTTCTATTTTTTAAAGTTTTTACCAGGTCCTTTTTTGACCTGTCCTGATTCTTACATGTCGCTGCAGGTTGTAAACTTGACATACAATATTATGTTACTAGGAAATGCTGATGTGTATATGCCTCTTCCAGACCTCCTTAGATCAGAGCACTCCAACCACATGTACCAGATTCCAATATCATCTGCTAATTATTCCATGAATGTATTATGGCTCTAAAAATATTTTCCTGTAATGTTAAGGGCTTGAATTCCTTAAGAAAACGCTGGCTAGCCTTGAGGGAATTCAAATCCTCAGGGGCTGATGTGATAATGGTTCAGGAGACGCACTTCCGCCCGGAGGGCTCATTTAAATTTGCCTCCAAGCTGTACCCTACTGTTTTTATGGCCTCCGGCCCATCTGGGAAGGCTGGAGTAGCCATTTTGATTAAACGTTCATGCCCTATACGGATCCTTGCTTCGATCCTAGATCCCCAAGGTCGGTTTGTACTCCTGAACTGTTCTCACCTGAACACCTCCTTTACCTTAACTAATATTTATGCCCCTAATACGGGACAAATTGGCTTCCTCACTAGAGTATTGGATCGGCTGCGCTCCTTCTCTCAGCCTTTCGCAATCATAGGCGGGGATTTCAACATGTGTATGTCCCCTGGTAGGGATAGATTAGCACTCTCTCAACAAACCCCGTCCAAACTCTTAAACTGTCCACCTCCTTTCGCAAACTAATCCGCTCCCACAATCTCTTTGATGCATGGAGAGTGAAACATCCCACCCATCGCCAATACACCTTTTTCTCCCCCCCACATAAATTGTATTCCCGATTGGACCACTTTCTAATAACTGCACCCTTGCTACCCAATGTGGTATCCTCTGAAATAGAGCCTATCACGTGGTCTGATCACGCCCCCATCACTCTCAATGTGACACTCCATAACGCATCACCTAAAACTTGCCACTGGAGACTGAATGAGTCTCTATTGCGACATGCTGAAACCAAAGATAGACTGCTCAAGAGATTGGAGGAGTTTTTTCATCTCAATTTAGGCTCCGTTTCAGACATATCTACTGTGTGGGAGGCCCACAAGGCAGTTTTTAGGGGGGAGTGCATCTCAGCCGGCTCACGTCTGAAGCGGGACTCTGTTAGGCTGAGGGTGGAGCTTGTGGCCCAGCTGCAGGTGGCGGAGGCGCGGTTACTCCGCTCCCCTACGGTGGATCGCTTGCGTGCAGTAACTACTATTCGCAACCACATTAAGGCTATAGACGCAAAGGACATTTCAAAATCAATGTTATGGTCTAAGCGAAAGTTCTATGAGTTTGCAGACAAACCACATAGGATGCTTGTCCACAAACTTAAGCCCCGGCCCTTTTTATCCATTCCTGATTATATACTGCAATCAGACGGTACACCAACGCACTGCCCTCAGACCATGTCCGGAGTATTCAGAGAATATTATAACAAACTTAACAACTGCCTGAACACGGGCACACAGGATCAGTTCCCACAAGACAGGTTGGACTCCTTCCTATCATCTATTCACCTCCCAAAACTCTCACCAGAGCAACGCTCCTCCTTAAACCAACCTATCTCCACTGACGAACTAGTTGACGTAATTAAACATCTCCCCACACATAAAGCCCCAGGACCAGATGGCCTTCCATACTCCTATTATAAGACGTTCCTAGAGTCCCTGTCCCCACACCTGCTGACCCTATTCTCCTCACTGCTCCAGGGCACAATACCACACCCCTCGTTCCTACATGCAGTCATAACCACTATCCCTAAACCAGATAAGGATCCTTCCCTCCCTGACAATTATCGTCCCATAGCCCTATTGAACTCTGATTACAAAATCTTTACCAAGATTCTAGCGAACAGGCTCTCTCTACTGCTGCCAGCGTTGATCCATAGAGACCAGGTGGGTTTCGTTCCCACAAGACATGCGGGGGACAATACTCGCCGCACAATTGACCTTATAGACCTGCTTACTAAAACTAAAAACCCGGCTTTGATACTCAGTTTAGATGCCCAAAAGGCATTTGACCGCCTTAGCTGGCCATTTATGTTTGCGATACTAAACCACTTTGGATTTTCAGGCCCCTTTATTCACGCCCTCCAAGCCCTATACTCGAAGCCCACCTCCCAAGTACAACTCTCCTCCCATCTGTCCCGTCCGTTTTCCCTTAGCAATGGTACGAGACAGGGTTGCCCTCTATCGCCATTGCTCTTTATCCTCAGTCTGGAACCCCTAGCTGCGGCTATACGGGAATGTTCAGATATTAAAGGAGTTTGCCTCCGCAACGCAGAATATAAAATATCCTTATTCGCAGATGATGTCCTCCTAACTCTCACCCACCCGCACACATCCCTACCACACCTTCATCACCTACTATCCACTTTTGGTAGCCTCTCGGGTTTCAAAATTAATGATACTAAAACCGAAGCATTACCTGTAAACATAACCCCGTCCCTCTTATCTTCGCTCCAAAGTAAGTATAATTACCACTGGTGTCCTCACTCACTTAAATACCTGGGGGTTCGCATTACTGCTTCCTATGATACTTTATATAAGGCCAATTTCCCCCCCATGTTCTCGGAAATTAATCGCTTGCTGACATACTGGACGTCTCTCCCCCTATCCCTGTTGGGCCGAATCAACGTCCTTAAAATGTCTATCCTCCCTAAGTTATTATATTTGTTTGAAACTTTACCTGTGGCTATCCCTATGTCACAGTTGAAATCCCTTCAAAGGAGAAGCCTCCGTTTTGTTTGGAATAACGCTTCCCACAGGTTAGCGGGGACAGTGGTCCTGGCTCGGAGGAATAGGGGGGGGCTCGGAGGCCCAGATTTCATTAAATACTATTATGCCACACACCTGAGAGTTCTTACCTCCTGGACCTCCCGGAAGGCCCCAAATAGATGGTCAGAAATAGAAATGAGTGTTACAGCCCCGGTACATCCTTGCTATATAAAAAATAACTAAACTCAAAAAGAATAAAAAAATATACCCATGTGAAACAACAAAGTTTGAACTTAGTGATGTGTTTGTCGCATGCCAGAAAAGGATTAGAATGCGACAAAAAAAAGGGACTATCTAATAAAGATAGAAAATACTAAATCAGTGAGAATAGCAGATACCTCTTAGTGTGGTTATACACAAAATACCCTTAATAGAAGTGAATGATCAAATAAATGTGGGATAATGCAAGCAAACCTTTGCTGATAAAACCCAAACGTGTAAAAAGAATATATTACACCAATGATATCTAAAGATTGGAATCGTATTGGGTATCAGAAAATATATGTGGTGAAAATAAAAATTACATTAAGTAATATTCATATAAGGTGAACCTGCAAAAAAAACAATATAACATCCAAAAAATCTGTTGTCTTAAAACAATAATGAAATAATGTGGCATCCAATGGTCCGTTATCTCATAACATTAGTGAAACATGAATATGGAAATTGTTTGAGAACATAACGAGAATGGAACAATGTTCAAAGAGTCCATATACAGTCTCTATTTGCAAGGTTTCCCACAGTGAAGTAGTGACAGTAGAGATATCCAACACGAACGTGACTTGTGCTCAGCCTCCACCAATGATATTATTGCCGCTTACCAGAAACGAATGGTTCCTTATTACAGAGAACCATATAAAGCAGTTGACTAATTCCCCAGTCCAGGGCCTGCACGGATGAAATGTAAGGGACTTCAGAGCCCGCTCGTCTCTCGATACACTCCCGTTCGTGGATTTACATAGAAGGCAATGAGACTCACAATAGTGTAAAACCCAAAAGTAACTTTAATCGAACGTAAGAGACAAATGCACACGATTAAAGTTACTTTTGGGTTTTACACTATTGTGAGTCTCATTGCCTTCTATGTAAATCCACGAACGGGAGTGTATCGAGAGACGAGCGGGCTCTGAAGTCCCTTACATTTCATCCGTGCAGGCCCTGGACTGGGGAATTAGTCAACTGCTTTATATGGTTCTCTGTAATAAGGAACCATTTGTTTTTGGTAAGCGGCAATAATATCATTGGTGGAGGCTGAGCACAAGTCACGTTCGTGTTGGATATCTCTACTGTCACTACTTCACTGTGGGAAACCTTGCAAATAGAGACTGTATATGGACTCTTTGAACATTGTTCCATTCTCGTTATGTTCTCAAACAATTTCCATATTCATGTTTCACTAATGTTATGAGATAACGGACCATTGGATGCCACATTATTTCATTATTGTTTTAAGACAACAGATTTTTTGGATGTTATATTGTTTTTTTTTGCAGGTTCACCTTATATGATTATTACTTAATGTAATTTTTATTTTCACCACATATATTTTCTGATACCCAATACGATTCCAATCTTTAGATATCATTGGTGTAATATATTCTTTTTACACGTTTGGGTTTTATCAGCAAAGGTTTGCGTGCATTATCCCACATTTATTTGATCATTCACTTCTATTAAGGGTATTTTGTGTATAACCACACTAAGAGGTATCTGCTATTCTCACTGATTTAGTATTTTCTATCTTTATTAGATAGTCCCTTTTTTTTTTGTCGCATTCTAATCCTTTTCTGGCATGCGACAAACACATCACTAAGTTCAAACTTTGTTGTTTCACATGGGTATATTTTTTTATTCTTTTTGAGTTTAGTTATTTTTTGTAGCGCAACCCACTCCTTTTTTCTCTTATGCCAAATGTAGTATAACATTTGGGTTGCTGCTCCTTTCTTTAGTTTCTGGTTTAATTTCTTTTTCAAGCGCGGCGTTCCTCTGTTTTCCATCCTTGCTATATGCTTTGGCCTTCTACTGCCCTTCATATGCCCCAATTACGGCGCATATGCCTAGCTCCCATGTTGTTCACGTTGAATATCTGGAAAAGGTGCAATGACCGCTTTTCCCTATCCTCACCGTGTCCACCGCTTTTAAATATCCTATTTAACCCAGACATCCCAGATAGCCTGTCCTATGATCGTATGCTACCATGGACCCAAGCGGGACTCTTTCAACTCCGACACTTTGCTAACCCGGCGACACGCCATTTATTGACTTTTCCCACCTTGCAAAAGCAACACCAGATCCCCCAAAGGCTTCTACATTCATACTTACAGATCAGACACTTTTTCTCTATCAGGTCCCCTTCTCTGACTCTGGACAAACCCACAGACTTTGAGAGCCTATGTGCTAAGGGTCCTTACGAACCCAGACTGATCTCTACTATTTACACGATATTACATGACGCCATACCTATGACGGTGAACACCCACCACTACATGAGGAAATGGTCTCAGATTCTACAACACGATATTTCCCTGGTGGACTGGGGGAACATATGGGAGCACACTTCCAGAATATCTCGATGTGTGACCCACAAGGAAACTGCATACAAAGTTCTAATGCACTGGTATAGGACTCCAGATATTCTACATGCCCGTAACAGGTTAATTTCGAAGCAATGCTGGCGATGTGGTGGGGAAGTCGGCTCTCACTACCATATTTTTTGGGACTGCCCCCTAGTCCACCAGTTCTGGCTCCAAGTCCAAAATCTGTTAGAAACACTGGCTGGCACTCCTATTCCCCTGACGCCCATGCATTATCTGCTAGGCCTCCCTTTCTCTGGTATTTCTAAGGCCTTGCGCAGATTGTTGTCCTTCATCTTATTGGCTGCTAAAAGGGTCATACCCAGGTTATGGTTGTCCACCTCTCCACCTACACTTCCGCAATTGATCACCACTGTAGCTGACATACGCAGAATGGAACACTTGACGGCCGTAGTGGAGGGTAAGATGCAGAAATTTTCTAAAATCTGGTCAACATGGGATGAGTCTACATATGGCTCTGATGGGATTGCTCCTACTTAGTTAAACCTGGATACATACATGTCCCCGAGAGAAGGTCTGAAATCTATTTTCTTTTTTTTCCTTACAGCTCTCTTTGAAGTTACATAGTCTGTTTACAGTTTCTGTCTATAACCCCCTTAAAGATACAGTAGAAGATCACTACTTTAATCACATCGCTATGCCTCTATATGTTTAGAGTTTGTATGCCTTGTAATCAAAGTATACCTGCAATCTCGATATGTTAATATTAATATTTCATGTATATTTTCTTCTGTATGCTGTTGAAAATTTAAAATAAACAATTACAAAAAAAAAAATGAACAATAAAAGCAATTGCACCCTATAGGTTTGGAATAAGTGTGTTCCCACCAGAAACATAGAAGCTATACCATAACTTAGCACAGTATGATTTATGCTCTCAGAATCTTCTTTTTTTTTTAAATATAGGGGTTCCACCTTCCAAAGACTGCAGCTCTAAATGTTGCACAACAGTCACTTCTTCGGGAGCTTATAGAGCATCTATATGAAGGAAAGATGCATAAATGAAGTACAAATACATCAGATTGATAACTGTTGTGATGATAGAATAGTACATATACACTTACGAGATACAAATTACTAGTACAAAACAATTGGTCACGTGGAGACTACAAAAGCCTGCGGACACATTGATCCAGTGGTGGGTGGAGCAAGAAGGGTTGATACTCACTAATATACACCAACAACACCCATCATTAGATCCTAAAGATTGCCACGCAACAGTTTACATTTTGCAGCTATAAATGCAGGGATATCTACTGTACCAACAGCTGTATTACACCACCATATGTACTAACCACAAAGGGGAGCAGTTGTCAGAGTCTACAATAATATAAACATAAAGAGAGACCCCTCATTAGATAATCAAAGCTGTAAAGAAGATTATTGAGACAGAAATGGTAGCCAGCCTTCAAAGTTTAGCTTAAAAAGGATCAGCTTTATTAGTCTTGATGGGCCAATACAGTAGCAAATGTGAATCCCACACAACCAGAAAAAGTTCTATGCAGTCTGGATTCCTCCAAAGATATCAATGGACAATCAGACGCAGGGCCCCGCCTTCCCCAAAGCACCCCCCCATGTTGAGGGCACGCAAACTGGTACGGTTCAGGGGGGGGGGCGCTCGCTGCGTGCTCGGATAAGGGTCTTCTATGGACTTAGGGGGGGACCCCCACACAATTTTTTCTTCTACCTGCAGCCACGTTCAAAATGAACGGACTTTACTCCGTGTGTGGGCAAGTCTGTTCATTTCAAAAGTTCGGCCTAGTCCACCGGAAAAGTCCGGTCATGTGTGTGTGCAGGTCCGCTCGTTCGGAAAGTCCGGCGAACCTCCGCTGCAAAGTCCGGCGGGTTGTCCACCAGACTAAGTCTCCCGGATAGTCTGATCGTGTATACGCGGCATAACATTTACCTTATCTCATTCTGGTATGTTGTCCTATACCAGGACAAATCTTATTACATTACCTTCCACTTCTCCTTGTTGCACGTCTAGGGGTCGATCTGACAATAGATCCACTTGAATGGATTTTATTTGCAAACTTCAACCATTGAACAGTCTTTAATGTGGGATCAGAGGTTTGGAAAGGAATTCAGGTACTCCCAATGTCAAAGTCTATAAACGTTTATGAACTTGCTTACTTTGACTGCATCCAGAGAATAGCCATTCGCATCTGGATGAACACTCTGGTTGGACAGTCCCTCTCTCACAAGGCCTAGCAGCCAACAAGGTGCTTACTCAGGAACAAAGTCTTTAACACTGACATTGTTGCAGAACACATAGGAAACTAAGCTGTAGAACACTTGTAGGATACCTGGATCTTTCAGCCTACGTGGCGATATCCACAAGACTGGATACTCTCGGTTACTTTGGCCCTTTCAGGCTCTTGTTAAGAAAACCCCCGTATGTGGTGTTCTTCTAAAGAGTCCTCCCCTGGAATGCTTGAAAGTTCAATGGGTCTCTCCCGAACCAGAGACGGCACTCATCCACCTCAGAATCCTTCTCTAGTTTCCATGCCTTGGGCTAGCCAGCCCTGAGGCATTAAAGTCGGGTGGAACCGCACTCCAGGCCATAGCCACCTGGGGGCTGGTCAGGAGGACCATGTAATCAGCACTTCATACTGGACCGGAACCTTGAACCACGTGACGTCCCCATCTTAAATACCCCCTCCCAGAGGGCACATCGAGAGGGCCCCTCCCACTGACCTGGCTCCGAGAGTAACTTAAGCGCCTGACCAGACCATAGTTCCATGCCTGCCACCAGAGACAGCGCCCCCCTGTGGCTAGGCTGAACATCTCACATTCCAGTCAGACTGATACAGAAGTCAAATTTAGACAAATAGGCCCAAACCAAACTGTGGTTTGGGTAAAGTTTTAACTTTGAAAAACATAGCATGTACTCTTCAGGAGCCCGGCGCTACACATATATATATATATTATATTGTGGGCGATTAGCTTCAAGTAGAAAGTTCTCAGAGAGGTAATCCAGCCATGTGCAAGGTCCATCAAACAAAGTTTAAGCCTCCTGGCTAATAAATAGACCTTGCTGAGTCTGCTTCAGTCCTGCAGACATGTTCCCTCACAGCCTGCTTCCTTCTCTCTCAGCACCAAAACCAATTAAACTCAGGTAAGTCAAAATGATACCCCAAGTGGGGAGAAAGGTGTGGCCAGTGCTTAACCCTTTGCTGCCTACAGACCTCTCACTGCCACCTATTTACCTTAAGAATCTCAAGATTCTATGTGGCAGATCAATAATCGACAGGGGCTGTTTGTCACATACCTCACCCCAGGGCTCGACAAACCCTGGGCGCCAGGTCGCGTTTGCGACTAGAATTGGCGACCTGGCGCCTGGGAGGGCAAAGCTGGGGGGTATCCTGTCTCCGTGCACACCCCCAAGTGATCGCATTGGGCCACGCCGGCCGGTAATTGAGGCCACGGCTTTGAGGCCGTCTGTGGTCCTATGCTTCATTCTGGAATCTGGCGCCCTCTTGTGGTAGCCGTTGGTTTGACAACCAGCAATGCTAATGGAGCTTCCCCTGCCTGTTTTCACTGCCCGCCCATCTCCTTCCCTTTACTTAGAACCCCTAAAC
Organism: Lithobates pipiens; assembly: GCF_037356315.1. Classification (NCBI taxonomy): domain Eukaryota; kingdom Metazoa; phylum Chordata; class Amphibia; order Anura; family Ranidae; genus Lithobates; species Lithobates pipiens. Next base: position 64,513,301 of record NW_027507791.1, read on the forward strand.
ATTATATATATTTTTTATTCTAACACCCTAGAGAATAAAATGGCGGTCGTTGCAATACTGTCTGTCACACCGTATTTGCGCAGCAGACTTACAAGTGCACTTTTTTGGGGAAAAATAATTTAATTAAATAAGACAGCTGTAAAGTTAGAACAATTTTTTTTATATATTGTGAAAGATAATGCTACACCGAGTAAATTGATACCCAACATGTCACACTTCAAAATTGCACCTGCTTGTGGAATGGCGACAAACTTTTATCCTTAGAAATCTCTATAAACGACTTTTAAAAAAATTCTACAAGTTGCATGTTTTGAGTTACAGAGCCAGAATTATTGCTCTCGCTCTATCGCTGTGATACCTCACATGTGTGCTTTGAACACCGGTTTCATATGAGGGCGATACTCACGTATTCGTTCGTTCACTTCTGTACGCAAGCTTGGTGGGACGGGGCGCATTTAAAATTATTTATTTTTCTTATTTATTCTAACTTTAAAAAAAAAAATTCACTGTTCTTTTAAAAAAAGAATTGTGTCGCTTTTATTCCTATTGCAAGGAATGTAAAAATCCCTTGTAATAGAAAAAAGCATGACAGGTCCTCTTAAATATGAGATCTGGGGTCAGAGAGACCTCACATCTTATATTTACATTAAAATGTCATTTAAAAAAAAATTGTCATTTGAAAAAAATAAAATAAAATATCTCTTTAAGAGCTATGGGCAATGACTTTGAGACAGGTGGAGGGCCATCTTCTCCTCACTTATCTCCCATGTCAGGCCAGGGACAGGTCCGGATTGCCGTTACCGACCTGGCTCCTAACTTTTTTAGCTGGCTCCTAGATTCCAAACAAATTTGTCAAGCCCTGCCTCACCCTCTGTTTGAACCCATGGGTTCGAACACCAGCTACTAAACAGTGGGTTCTAGAAAGGGCATCCATATTTTTATGGTTACAACCAGCCCTGTGCTCCACTTTAAACGAAAAATCTTGGAGGACCAGGAACCAACGGATAACCCTGGCATTGCGATTCTTAGCCTGTTCAGAATTCGGAAGTGATGTAATGTTTTGTAATGTATTTGTATTTTCGAAAAAGACAACTGTACTGATTACACCAAAATCTTACGATCTGGTATCATACGAGTAAGCATTTTTGTACGAGTCCTATTGGATAATACTGGATGAACTGTCATGATTGGCTCCCGAAAGCTTTGTACTAAAGCTGTGCACAATCGATACAAAAGCGGTATTTTTCGTATGATTTTCTGATCATGCGTACGGGACATCAATCCCCATCCTGTAGAGCGGGCATCACTAAATGGCGGACCGTGGGCTTAATGTGGATCGAGGCACTCTGCCATTTGCACTGCCATGGTCCTGCCATGTAGGAGCCATTTCTTCCTCATGCCGTCGCTCTGTAATCCTCAGAGTCAACAGCAGGAGGCGAGACAGTTCTGGGTGGAGGGCGGAGCTTCCTGAGGTTATCAAACAGGTGATTGGCTGCTAGGACTGTCCTTCATCCTAGCAGCCAATCACCCGCTTGTTACCTCAGCAGCTCTGCCCTCCATCCAGAACTGTCCTGCCTCCCTCCCTGCAACTCCTGCCTCCATCCAGACATGCTGTGCCTCCCTCCGATCTGTCTGTGTAAGGTAGGACAGTGAGGGGGTGAAGCTAAGAACTAAAAACGTAATGTGGGGGGAGGATGCCAAGGATTGCAGGTGGGGGGAGGGTCTGAGGACATCAAAGTGGGGGAGCCGAGGACTGGAGTGTGGGAGGAGCTGAAGTCTGGAGTGTGGAGGGGGGGGAGCGGGGCTGAAGACATTAAAGTGGGGGACTGAGGACTGTAATGTGAGGGGGTGGAAGAAGTTAAATTGGGGGGGGGGGCAAGGACTGTCATGTGAGAGGGGCTGAGGACATTAAAGTGGAGAGGGGAAGAATGTAATGTGGGGGGCTGAGGACAGGGATGTGGAGGGGCTGAGGACTGTAATGTGGGGGGGGGGAGTGAGGACAGTAATGTGGGGTTATGATGTAAATGGGGGCAGAGGACAGTACTGTTATTGGGGGTTGATGTTAAAGAAGGTTGAGGACACTATTGTGGATGGAGTGGAGGGGGATGATGTAACGGGGGAGCTGAGGATACTCATCAAGAGGGGATCTTGATGTGAAGGGGGAGGGGACTGTGATGTGCACTGGGGACTGAGGACGCCGATATAAGAATGGGTTCAAATTTGTGCATGTGCATTAGGTGCACACGTCATGGGTGGATCAGCCCATTTTAATGGGCTGCACTACCCACAAGAAACAGAGAAAGAAGTCCGTGACCTTTTAAAAAAAATAAATAAATTTGCTGCACCAAGCCGCATGGTGCTGCAGCAATATGTGGTTTGGCGCATGCGAAAATGCATGACAGGGAACCGTTAGAAGCAAATTTTACTGACTGGATCCTGGCGACTTGTAATTCAATACCCCTGCTGTAGAATAAACACTTGTGTGAAACCCCCCCCCTTTTTTTTTTTTAAATCAGAAAGCGATTTACTGAACAAAAAAGAAAATCGAAATCCAGTTTATACAGTCTACCAGAAGGAGTAACGTTTCACATCACAGTGTTCATTGGGAAAATAATTCATTATGACAGTAGACACAGAAATCCGCTGTATGACCCCATGTCAGCGTAACACAGTGATACAAGAAGATTGCATTATCATAAAATTCTGCTACCCTAATCGTACCTCTAAAAATGCAATAGCAGTGAAAAAAGAAATTGTGTAAACTCGTTACATAAGTCAATGTAATATCAGGCCATTTGAGGTGAGACCAGGGGCGTTAAGCCAACTATCCCAGAGCTTCTTAAATTTGGCAGGGCACCCATGATGCTGACAGATTAAATGTGTATAACGAATTGTTGTAACCACTCCTCAGGGGTCTGGGGGGTTCAGATTTCCAGTGCTGGAGCACAAGTTTGAGTGCTTGAAATAATGCTCTGGAAATTGCGTGTTTTACTGTATATGACTGTGGGACAACTTCATTAGGTATACCCAATACACATTGTTTGTGGTCCAGCTCAATATTAGTTTGAAATGCATTATTATGGGTACTGACAACCATTTCCCAATATCGGTGTAGGTGTAGCTTGGGGCAGCACCAAAGCATATATGTATTTAGTCCTTGTGATCTCTACGGCATCTACTACATTAGGGGCCAGATAGTACGTCCATATTGTGTAACTTAGAAGGGGTATAGTGGACCCTTAGAACAGTGCATTCGGAAAGTATTCACAGCGCTTTTTCCACTTTTTGTTATGTTACAGCCTTCTTCCAAAATGGATTAAATTCATTATTTTCCTCAAAATTCTACGAACAATGCCCCATGACCATGTGAAAGAAGTTTGTTGGAAATCCTTGAAAATTTATATATATATAAAAAAATCACATGTACATAAGTATTTACAGCCTTTGCTCAATACTTTGGGGAAGCATCTTTGGTACCAATTACAGCCTCAAGTCTTTTTGAGTATGATGCTACAAGCTTGGCACACCTGTTTTTTTCTCCCATTCTTCTTTGCAGGACCTCTCAAGCTCCATCAGGTTGGATGGGGAGCATCCATGCACAGCCATTTTCAGATCTCTCCAGGAATGTTCAATCGGGTTCAAGTCTGGGCTTTGGGTGGGCTACTGGAGGACATTCACAGAGTTGTCCCGTAGCCACGCCTTTGTTATCTTGGCTGTGTGCTTAGGGTCTTTGTCTTTTTGGAAGACAAACCTTCACCCCAGTCTGAGGTTCAGAGCACTCTGGAACAGGTTTTCATCGAGGATGTCTCTGTACATTGCTGCATTCATCTTTCTCTCAATCCTAACTAGTCTCTCAGTACCTGCTGCTGAAAATAATTCCCCAGAGCATGATGCCACCACCATGCTTCACTCTAGAGATGGTGTTGGCTAGGTGATGAGCGGAGCCTGGTTTCCCCCAAACATGATGCTTGCCATTCAGGTCAAAGAATTCAATCTTTGTTTCATTATTCCAGAGGATTGTGTTTCTCATGCTGGGTTCACACTTGTACAAAAAACGCTCCGACATTGGGAGCTCATGTCACATGACGTTTGAAAATCAATGTTTCCCTATGGGAGCCGTCTTAACTGGTCTGACACAAGTTGGTCCGACTTTGAAAATGCTCCCTGCACTACTTTGGTCCTACTCTGACCCTACTTCAGCCCATTGAAAATCTCTGAAGTCGGATCAAAGTTGAATTGCGGTCTTAACTGATCCGACATTTGCAGGCGACTTGTGCTCTGATCTTAAAGGGAAACGCCACGCCAAATTAAAAAAAAAAAAGGCATGGGTTCCCCCTCCAGGAGCATACCAGGCCCTTCAGTCTGGAATGGATTTTAAGGGGAAGCCCCACACCAAAAAACCCTTATCTGAGCACACAGCCCGGCAGGTCAGGAAAGCTGGTGGGGATGAGTGAGCACCCCCCCCTTCCTGAACCGTACCATAAGCCGTCCGCCCACAGATCCCAATGGCCAGGGTTGTCAGGAAGTGGCCTTTGTTCCCATCAACATGGGGGCAAGGTGCTTTGGGTTGCCCCTGCCCCAAAGCATCCACCCCCCATGTTGAGGGCATGCGGCCTGATACGGTTCAGGAAGGGGAGGGCGCTCGCTCGTCCCCACTCCCTTTCCTGACCTGCCAGGCTGTGTGCTTGGATAAGGGTCTGGAATGGATTTTGGGGGGTTTTTCCGCATGGGGGTTCCCCTTAAAATCCATACCAGACCGAAGGGCCTGGTATGCTCTTTGAGGTGGTACCCATGGCAGTTTAACATTTTGCGTGGAATTCCCCCTAAAGATTCATACCAGACACGGTGCCTGGTATTGTCAGGGATCAAAGTCGGAACCCTGTTCATTGAAGTCAAATGCATGTTGGCCTTCAAGTCGTAGGGCAAAGTCTGATCCAAAGTGGTACGACTGTCGTGTCATACCAGTGTGAGCCCAGCCTCATGGTGTGTGCCTTTCCAAATCATGTCCAATCAACTGAATTTACCACAGGTGGCCTCCAGTCAAGTTGTAGAAACATCTCAAGGATGTTTAGTGGAAACAGGATTGACTTGAGCTTAATTTTGAGTGTTATGGCAAAGGCCATGTGATTTATTTATTTATTTTTTTCCCTGTTTTTTTATTTTTAATACATTTACAAGGATTTCAAACAAACTTCTGTCCAGTTGTCATTATGGTGTATTGTTTGTAGAATTTTGAGGAAGATCGTGAATTTAATCCATTTTGGAAAAAGGCTGTAACTTGACAAAATGTGGAAAAAGTGAAGCGCTGTGAATACTTTCCAGATGCACTGTACAGTTGGAAAAGTCACTGGGATATGTTTAGAAAGTTCATTTTGACTGATTGTAATGCAGCTTCCAACTGGTCTTCCTCTATATTATTACATCCCTTTCCCAGTGTTCTATCACCCTTTATCAGGGGTCTCAAAGTGGCGGCCCTCCAGCTGTTGCAAAACTACAAGACCCATCATGCCTCTGCCTGTGGGAGTCATGCTTGTAACTGTCAGCCTTGAAATGCCTAATGGGACTTGTAGTTTCACAACAGCTGGAGGGCCGCCACTTTGAGACCTCTGCCCTACATGGATAATCCTCAAGGTAGGCGTTTAAAAGTAATGCATAGCAGTGAGAACTAAAGCCTTTAGTGGAAGTAGTAGACTGCATCACGTTAAATATAGGAGTTGGGGAAAGGTGCCAAGTGTCGGGAGGTCCGGGAGCCGATATCCCGTGTCTGAGTCGAAGGTAGTAGAAATGCATATTATCATGGAGGCCATATTGAGACTGTAGGATAGAGAAAGGTAAAAGCTGGCTTTTGTCAAATATGTGGTGCAGGTGTGTGATCCCATAGGTCTGCCACTTGGAGCTTAGCTAATTCTGGGTAAGGCCTAGTTCACACCTACCTATGCATTTTTTAGTGCGTTTCCAGTTTTGCAGAAACAGACTTCAGTCATGGTTTCCTATGGGTCACGTTCACATCTGTGCATTTTATGGAAAGGGCCAGGGATTTTTTTCTGGTATTTGGTTCCATAGACTTCAATGGATCATGAAAGGTTTATTGAAAAAACGCAAAATTCACCTGGAATATGTAAACTGCAACCTGCATTGGTGTGAACAGGCCTAATGCCACATACACACAACCAGACTTTCCGGCCAAAAAGGTCCGACTGTCTTCCAGACGGACTTTCGACGGAGTTATGATGGACTTCCAAACTAACGGACCTACCCCCACACGAATGGACATTTTAAACGTGATGACGTACGACGGGGCTAGAAAAGGAAGTTCAATAGCCAGTAGCAAATAGCTGCCTTTGCGTCGTATTTGGTCTATCGGACCAGCATACAGACAAATGTTTTTCCCGATAGGAATTGAGTCCGTCAGACAGATTTGAAACATGTTCTATTTTTATGTCCGTCTGAATTTTTTTAAAGAAAAATTATCAGATTATCCCACACCCGATCGGATTATCCGACGGAATGATTCTGTCACGATCAGGGGACAGGCTCGAAGACCAATTGCTATAGCAGTTGCAGGACTACCACTAACCAGCAGGATAAGAACACAGGCAATCACCCTGGCAGATGACACAGGCTCACCTGAGTGCGGAGTCTAAGTACTAACCGGTTTTCACCAGAACTCCAGATGGTGGAGATAGATTTAGCTGCGTGTTAGTACCAGGTCGCGGTCCTCAGGATCGCCCCACCAGGAGGTGAGCAAGCCAGGGTTCAGTAGCGGATGAGCAGGTAAGGATCAAACAGAAGCTTGGTCAGTAAGCAAGTCAAAAAGGTCGGTAACAAGTTGTTGCAGGTTGGGAACAGGTAGAAGCGTAGTCGTGGAACAAGCCAAGGGTCGATAATGAGCAGTAGCAAATATAAACGGCAGCAGGGCCGACAGGAACGAGATACAGGCTGGAGATAGCACAATATTCTGGCAAGGAGGAAGTGCAGAGACATGGCTTATATCAGGAAGTTCATGGGAGGAGCAAAGAGTTCAAGGTTCAGCAGAAATCAAGGTACAAGGCAAGGTTGTCTAAAGGATCTGACAAGGCACTGTCCAGCATCTCAGATAGCTCAGAGAGAAGATTAATTGCCAGACACAGCTGAGGTCCCGTGTTCAAGTCTAGGTCCTGACAGATTCAGTCAGACCTATTCTGATGGAAAGTCCGGTCGTGTGTATGTGGCATTAGTGTTATTCAGCCAAATTGTCCATCTATTGTAAAACCTGTTACAGGCATACCCCACTTTTAAGTACACAATGGGGTTTATTTACTAAAGCTGGAAAGTGCAAAATCAGGCTCACTACTGCATAGAAACCAATGAGCTTCTAACCCCAGCTTGTTCAATTAAGTTTTGGTAATAAAACCTAGAAGCTCTTTGGTTTTTATGCAGAAGTGAGCCTGATTTTACACTTTCCAGCTTTAGTAAATAAACCCCATTGTGTACTTAAAAGTGGGGTGGCAACTGCTTGGTTTTGGCCCACGTTTTGTGCATTCGTTTGTACATTGGTAAGGACTTGTTGGGCTTACAAAGCGATTGGGATTCCAAACCCCCAATTAAAATCTGGGCTTTGATTAAATGAGTAATGACAGCCAGTTTTGAGTCCCTAGTTTAAGTAGAGTCGTTCAGGGGAGGCTGCCATCCCTCTCATCATGTTGCAACTGAGCCACTATAGTAAAGCTACCCCCCCCCCATCTTTTGGGCTCTGCAAATGTTCAAGCTTCTTCGTGAACGAGATGAATGGTCCCTCCACAATAATAAACACAAATTGTATTGCTCATATGGAATATCTTTAGTGGGATCACTACCATGCAAGAAATATAGTAGTTGTGGCATGAACATTTTAATAAGGTTAGTTCTGCAGATTTAAGGATAGCCACAAATTATTAAAACATGTTACTTTATTTCAGAAACAAGATAAGAAGGGTATAATATTCAGATGGCAGTAATAAGGAAGAATTTAAGTGGTAAGGATCCATAGATATTGAATGACACCTGGCCCAGACACTTGTGATAAAGTGGAGTCAGTAGTGCCATCTAGAGTACAATAGAGCTGATTTGGACCAATTAATGGGTTAGTCTGGAGTACTCACCAAACCTGGAGATGGTGTCCATAACCACCAGGATGGGCCAGCATCCCCCCAGGAGCAAAAGCATGTAGTCTTGCTTCTACAAACTTGATTTGGAAATTTCAATTGCAATCATTATACAATTCTTTATAATATATTCTGGGCTAATAATTCCAGTATTTAGTTGAATTGAAAATGTATTTCATGACTTTTCAGCAAACAGAAGGATGTTTTATGTACCGTATATACTCGAGTATAAGCCGAGATTTTCAGCCTCTTTTTTGAGGCTGAAAGTGCCCCCCTCGGCTTATACTCGAGTCATCGCTGTCTGCCCGCTCGATCAGCGTGTCGAGCAGACAGACAGCGGCCATTCTATTCAAAAGCCGCGCCTCCGGCTCCGCCTTCGCCTGTGATAGGCGGAACACTGAATTTCCCAGCAGCCTGTGTTCCGCCTATCACGGACATCGTATCATCCTCGTACTACGGACGAGGATGATACGACGTCTGTGATAGGCGGAACACAGGCTGCTGGGAAATTCAGTGTTCCGCCTATCACAGGCGAAGGCGGCGGCGCAGCTTTTGAACTTTACAATGGCCGCCGACGAAGAGGGCACGGGACGGCACGGCACGGGACGGGACGGGGGCAAGGCAAGGCACGACACGGGACGGATGCAAGGAGGCAAGGCACGGCACGGGACGGAGGCAAGGAGGCAAGGCACGGGACGGAGGCTCGGGACAAAGGTAGGCTGGACACACACACACACACACACACACACACACACACACACACACACACATGGATGGAGACACACACAGGGATGGATGGATGGATGGATGGAGACACACACACAGGGATGGATGGATGGAGACACACACACACAGGGATGGATGGATGGAGACACACACACACAGGGATGGATGGATGGATGGACACACACACACACAGGGATGGATGGACGGACACACAGGGATGGACGGACACACAGGGATGGACGGACACACAGGGATGGACGGACACACAGGGATGGACGGACACACACACAGGGATGGACAGGCATGTCTCACCCTCGGCTTATACACGAGTCAATAAGTTTGCCAGTTTTTTTGGGGGTAAATTGGGGGCCTCGGCTTATATTCGGGTCGGCCTATACTCGAGTATATACGGTATTTGCATTTTAATTTATAATGATGAATGGTTGGGTGTTGTATGCATTTTTTTTTAAATCATTCTGCATATTTATTTATATTGCTTCTTGCTATTTTTGCTGTCTGATAAGGTATGCGTCTTTCCTTTTTACAACAAAGGAGACATCAAAGATCATTATATCTGGCTTAGTCCAAGCTGTTGCTGTGTGGCTTTTTTTTTTAATTCTGGGTTTACCTTATACCTACAGATTCTCTAATGGTTAAAGCTTTCTTCCCATACGTAATGTAACGGTGCACTTTTGGCAATAATAAAAAAAAATTCCCCTGTACACAAAAATGGTTGGCACAAAAATTCTAAATGAACTGTGTCAACATTATAGGTTAAAACCAATGTTTATGTTGCATACATTTGCAAATATATGCAAAGCCATGCTGCCATGTCAAGGCACCTCTGCAAAGTATGGACCCTAAGGGTCCTTTCACACAGGGCGGATCAGTGCTGATCCACCCCGTGGATATCCGTTTCCTCAGCGGGGATCACTCCGTCGATCCCCGCTGAGCAGGGAGATGACAAGTCTGTCTCTGCACACTGCGCAGGGATGGACCTCCGTCACACTTTTTCGGATCGGAGCGGGTCGGATGTCAGCGGACATGTCACTGCTGACATCCGACGCTCCATAGAGCTCTATGGCTAATCCGTTCAGGTCCGCCTGAAAAACTGACAGGCGGGCCTGAACGGATCGTCAGTGTGAAAGGGGCCTAACTCTAAACTACTTGAGCTCCCAACTTGGCACATAAATAGCAATGAATAAATTGAATACAGGAAAGTGTTTTGGTTTTGCCGCAACCTTAGTTTCACGTCTAATCTCTAGATTTCGCTTGTTTAAAAAAAAAAAACTATGTAGGTTAATCGCCAGAAATCGGCAACAATACATAATTTACCCTGATCAGCGAAGATACAAGAGCAAAAAAAAAAAAGGAAACCCTGCCCCCTCACTATAAAATGGTGGACTCCCAGCAGCCATATTGTCAGTGTCTGTTGCTTATATGGAGAGTTGACAATTCTGTGGGAAAGATATGAGCTATACTGTGTTTTTAATTTTGGCATTGGTACTTCCTCCATGGCAGCGCCCTGCATCCCCTGCCTTTTTTAAAATTGGCTTTCTTATTAGGTGCCCCCTAGAATAACCCTGTCAGGGCTATCTGTGTTGATGGGGGAAGCGTGCAAATTTCTTTCCTGCAACTTATGGTTGCAGGAAAGAAATTGGCACCATTTATGGCCTGCCTAACACCACTCAAGGCAGCTGAAGACCCCCAGGGTGTGTCTGCACCAAATCCAGCAAATTCACGATGGCATCTGCTCTAAATGGCAAAATAAAGGTGAATGCTCGCAGAACAATACAAAAATTCCTCAGCACTATCTATTTGGCACAAAAAATCCTAATTATATGGTTTCAACGTTCTAATTATATGATCGGGTGTGCATTTACCAACATGTATCAATGTGGAGGGTCAAATGCAAAGTGAAATTATGTTTTTCGCAATTTCTAGTGCAATTTCTCATTGTGTCCATAAAGCACACAGACAATATGGTGTCACAGAGGGGCTTTTATTGCCGTTGCAGGCTCAAATCATTTCTGGAACGCACATATTCCTCCCAGACATTTCATCCAAACCAGCAACATAGACCCAGGTAATTTGCTGTTATATCGCATGTGTGTTTCTACTGGTTTATGTTTTTTTTCTTAGTTTTCTTTCAAAAGGCTGTTATACTTATAAACTACCTATAAATATATACAGTCCTTTTGAATCTTTTGATAATGAAAGATAAATATGACAAAAAAACCTATACGATTCTGATTTCCATGCTATCGCTCACCCTAAAAGAGCACCTTTCTTTTTGTTTGTTTTTCTTGCATGTTGGTGGATTAGTGGCTTGACTCGGGCTCCATGCGGATCACAGCCTGCTTCCTGAGAACTTGAATAGTAGCTATGTACCAGAAACACAATTTTAATTGCAGCTGTAATGTTATCTCTCCTACAGTAGTGATCAATATGCTGGCCAGGAGTGACTTTTTACAGACCTAAGATGATGGTGTCAGAGAAGGTTCTGTTGGCTTAACCAGGTTGATTCAAAGGCAGTGTGTAACTCTAGATGTTTAGCCAGGGCACTCTGAAATTCTTGCACGACTTGGTTTGGTTTTCATGTTATCACTTTCCCTAGTAAATGCATCCTTGTTTTGTTTGTGTTTCTTCCTCCAGTTGTAACATGACAGCTTGAGCTGGATATATCTTAGATTGACCATTAATTGGAATAATTCCCTCTGCTTGTCAAGTGCTTAAACCTCTAAAAGACACAAATGAATGCAGCTCTAAATCCATTAATACAGCCGTGGCCAAAAGTTTTGAGAATAACACAAATATTTTCACAAAGTCTGCTGCTTCAGTGTTTTTAGATCTTTGTCAGATGTACCTACAGTATACTGAAGTATAATTACAAGCATTTCATAAGTGTCAAAGGCTTTTATTGACAATTACGGTACATTAAGTTTATGGAAAGAGTCAATATTTGCAGTGTTGACCCTTCTTTTTCAAGATCAACTTCTGGACCACGTCTTGACTGATGGCAGCCCATTCTCACATAATCAATGCTTGGAGTTTGTGGTCAATCCTCTTGAGGATTGACCACAAGATCTCAATGGAATTAAGTTTACTGGCCATGGACCCAACATTTTGATGTTTTGTTCCCCAAGCCACTTAATTATCACTTTTGCCTTATGGCAAGGTACTCCATCATGCCGGAAAAGGCATTGTCTGTCACCAAACTGTTCTTGGATGGTTGGGAGACATTGCTCTTGGAGAATGTTTTTTTTGTACCATTCTTTATTTATTGCTGTGTTCTTAGGGAAAATTGTGAAGGAACCCACTCCCATGGCTAACAAGCAACCCTACACATGAATGGTCTCATGATGCTTTACTGTTGGCATGACACAGGATTGATGGTAGCGCTCACCTTTATTTCTCCGGACAAGGTTTTTTCCGGATGCCCCAAACAATCGGAAAGGGGATTCATTAGAGAAAGTAACTTTACCCCAGTCCTCAGCAGTCCAATCCCTGTACCTTTTGCAGAATATCAGTTTGTACCTGATGTTTTTCCTGGAGAGAAGTGGATTCTTTGCTGCCCTTCTTGATACCAAACCATCCTCTAAAAGTTTTCTCCTCAATGTGCAGATGCACTTAAACCTGCCTGCTGCCAGTCCTAAGCAAGCTCTGCACTGGTGGTGCCCTGATTCCGCAGCTGAATCAACTGTAGGAAATGGTCCTTACACTTTCTGGACTTTCTTGGATGCCCTGAAGCCTTCGACAAAAAACATTTCCACTGCATTTGTGAAGGATTATGTTCATTTTCATAGCGAAGAGGGACTTTGCAATTTATTGCAATTCATCTGCTCACTCTTCATAACATATTGGAGTATATGCAAATTGCCATCATAAAAACGGAGGCAGCAGATTTTGTGAAAATGAATATTTGTGTCATTCGCAAAACTTTTGGCCATGGGAATAAGAGTAGGTGCCTGAATTTTCCTTGATATTGGCCTTTTATAGTCTCAGTACAGCAGGTTTCAGAATGGGAGAGGAAGAAGCAGCACAAGGAGCCAATTGGCTTATGTGCTGACAAGGAGCACATTGATGGGTAGAGAAAGCAGAATGACAAAAAATTGGCTGGGCACTGAACTACTTAAATTTTCTGTCCAGGCACAGGCTTGAAATTGCCCTCGAACAGCCTGGGCTAGCCATTGTTCAAACTGAAAGCCCAAGGACATCAGGTGGTGGAAAAGGAGTACTGAGGACGACAGTTCCTGATTGAAGATGAGCATTGCAGCAAAAGATGTTTTTTATTTCATCTTTTTAATGCGGATAGATTTATTATTTTTGTCTGGAGTTCTGCTTTAAACAGTTGCTAACTAGCAAAAATGTGTAAACTGTTTGGAGCGGGTTTACAAAAAATGGAGAGCTACTCATCCTGTGTGGATTTGTTTTGTGCTGATGAGGCCAAAATCAAATGTTATTAAGCTATTTTCTTTCCAGGTTGAGTGTTCTTAATTATGCAGAATAGAGTACCTTGGGAAAATACTGCCTCATGGGCACTAGATGGAGCTGATGATCATAGGTAATTAGTATTTATTTCCAGTGAGTCTCAGCTCATAGCCATAGTTACTTTCCCGATTCACTGTTTTCGGTATGAGTAATAACATCTGGCCTGGAGTGAAAATAGCCTAATAATATTCACTTTTGCCCCATTTGCACAGTGTGAATGTACATGTAGTTTCACAGGACGAATCTCCAAATACTTTAAAAATACGTCCCACTGTCACTGGCTTATGTCAATGACAGGGATGTATGCAGTAGTATTAATAGCTATCTTGTAGCCCTTTCTTCTCTACATCCAGTCAAAGTGATACATTTTAAAGCTGGTCTGAACATTTAGAAAAAAGGGGGGCGTAGAACTGAAGTTACACTCTGCAGAGCTCAGTGAGTAGAGCTCTGACAGTTAATTGGAGAGAAGGGACACCCCCCGCACACTTTAGCCAGCACACATGAGCAGAGCTGAAGCTGTCAATCAGCTGGAGATCCCTACCCGTCACCATTTTTGTCTTGGTGTCAGGAAAACTTGTCAGAAGAGATTCATGTTGATAACAGAGGAACAAAGCAGAAGACAAAGGTGACACTTACTGTAGTGCTCTTTTTCATCATATCTTTGATTTTTCCTGTTAATCATTAAAAGTGAAAGTAAAAAAAATCCAGAATTTTGGGTGGCCCCTTGAAAAGTAATGGAGGTGAAATCTTCCAATGGGGACACTAGTTCTGATGATCTGGGGGTACCCAAGGGATTCCCTTAATTTGAAGGGATTTCCTCTCACTTCCTGTTTGGCTATGGGACAGGAAGTGAAGGTAAATCTCCCCAATGGGACACAGATGGCACAAATGAACGCTACAGGGGTTAAAACACTCCCTTTAATCTATTCAAAATTAAAAAGAAAGGTTGTGCCTTTAGTTCTACTTTAATTGAGACAAGTACACACGATAGAGGGGATATGCTTTGTTCATATTTCATATCTAAAGTTTACAACCACTTTAATTTAATTTAGTTAAACTCCAGGCAAACCTCTCAATACACACATGAAGTACATATACAAGGGAACTGTTTTAGCTGCTGTATTTTTGTCGATCTGGTTGTGAGTTTTACCCAGCCAGGCAGGTAGATGGCATCACTTTTGTTTATAGTTGTGGACTGTAGAGTAGAAGGGATTCAGCGGTGACCTCTCTCCACCCCTAGCTTGCTGATTGGATAGTGAAAGGGCAGAAGAAAACTGATGAGGTAATTTGCCTTCTCCCTCTGCTCTCTCTCTCCTCATATCAGCACATTCCTCGTCAGCACATTTGCACACAGCAGGCCTTCTCTTCCCTCTCTCAGTACAAGTGCTGCTGTGTAGGGGAATCCAAGAGACTGATACCAAGACAATTTATGTGTTTGCAATAATTGCATTAATAAAAGAAATGTAACGATTTACTCATACCTAGCTGCATTCATGGGTGTCTTTCATATCTGCCTGGAGTTCAATTTAAAGGAGAAGTACAGCCAAAGGTCGTTTGGATGTATTTCTCCTTCTCCTGTGGATCACAGGAGTACAGTTCATTTTGCAGTTTGTTTTAAGCAGACAGCGGGCTGAAGACTGACGTCAAAGAGCTGTTTCAGACTCAGGCAAGATTGCGACAATGGAGTCGGGATCCGCCCACATGCCTGGACTGCCACTCGGCTCAGCCTCTCAGCGAGCCACTGAGAGCCTGAGCCAGTCACTTCTGCCCCCTCCACAGCTCAGTGCTCCAGAGAACAAGGAAGGGACAGAGCAGAGAGCAGGTGACTAACAGTCAGGATCTCTCTGCTAGAAACGCTGTGAGAACTGAGTAGTCTAACACTGCCGATCGCTCGGTTCTTACAGCTCCCCAAGCAGAGAGCTGGTAACTGTCAGTCACCTGCTTTCTGCTCTGCCCCATCCTAGTTCACTGGAGCACTGAGCTGTGGAGGTGGCGGGAGTGACCGGTGTTAGAGGCGCTGGGGGGACAGATGCAGCATCCACCTAAGCAAGTATGATCCTTAACCTCCCTAGTGGTGATCCCGAGTCTGGCTCGGGTTGGGATTTTGGTTCCACAAGCGGTAACCCCGAGCCAGACTCTGGATCGCATCGCTGGATAGAGGGAGGACACGGAAAAGTTACTTACCTTGTCCCCTGGATCCAGCGATGTTCTCCACGCTGTGTGATATAGCTGTCCTCCGCTCGATTCACACAGTGCCCGAATGCCGCCGAGCTCCGTTCCCTGCGACGTTACGGCGTACGGGAGCAGAGATCAGCGCCAAATTCAAAAAAGTAAAAGTACACAAAACGCACACAGTACTGTAATCTTACAGATTACAGTACTGTATAAAAAAATACACACCTCCTTTGTCCTTAGTGGTCTGTGCAGTGCCCTGCATGCACTTTTATATTATAAATACTGTTTTTTATGGCTGGAATTTGGAGATTGTCCATAGCAACCAGAAAGTGTCCCTTTTTCAGTGTTTTAGGATTGGATTACATTTATTGAATAATTTTTATTATTATTTATTATATTATAAACTTTATCATACCCGGGATGTCTGCTAGACTCTGGTCAAAACAGATTTAAGAGAGTTATTCCTAAGAATTACAGGACTACAATATAAAACGCCAAATTTCCATGCAAAAATAATTGTACCGCTTTAAGCACCTAAAACCAGAACGAATCCTACCGCCAGGGAGGTTAAAGTGGAGTTCCACCCAAAAGTGGAACTTCCGCTCATTTGTTTCCTCTCCCCCTCCGGTGCCACAATTGGTACCTATTGACATCTAAGCGTTTTGTCACCTGAAGCAAAGTGCCTGAAAAACGCTTACGTTCAAAAAAGAACATGAGCTTCTTGGGGGCAGATTACAGGGGTTTTCTGCTTTTTACATTGGTGACTTGTACAAAATCATGGTAAAAATTGCTGCAAAATCCATACGTCTCTTTTAAACATCAGTAGTACATGAGAAATGTGGGTGTATTTGTTTAGTTTGAATACAATATACCAGAGGTCTCCAAAGTTTCTAAACAAAGGGTTTACCGTCCTTCAGACTTTAGGAGGGCCGAATCGTGGCCAGCGGGAGTGGAAATATTTCTGGCATCAGTAGGAGTAAACACCATCACATTTGGTATTGGGTTAGGAGGTATAGTGCCCCATCTTTGGTATCCTAGGGAGTAATTGTGCTCCATTATTTGTGTCAGTGGGAGAAATGGTGCTCCATTGTTGGTGTTAGATGTCAGAATAGTGTCTCATATCAGTGGGAGAATTAGTGCCCCAAGGGCCTGATAAAGGCAAGCAAAGGGCTGCATGTAGCCCCTGGGCTGCAGTTTGCAGACCACTGCAATATATATAAACAGTAATTTTGTCCTTAAGGCTGGGTTCACACTGCTGCGGCTATGAGAACCGGATGTGATTCGCACCGCACTGCAGTGCAAATTACATCCGATCTCTGTGCGATGCGAGTTCAGCCATACAGATAGTATGGCTGAATTCGCATCGCACCCGCCGCAAACTCACACAAGACCCTTTTTTTGGTCCGCAGCAGAATCGGATCGCATGGGTGTTCACACCATGCGATCCGATTCCTGTCCGAGTTTGCAGATCGCACTGCGATATGGGAACTGATCTGGGGGTGTCATTAACATTTCACTGACACTCCCAGCAGTTCGCATAGGGCAGTGTGAACTGCCGCCGGGAGGCATGCGATGCGGGAAGCCGCCGCGGATTTGCAGCGTTCCCGCACCGCTGCAATGTGAACCCAGCCTAAAAGAGGAGTAACCTAAATGTAATGCAGCTTACCAATCAATAGATGTGATGGCTGCACTTTTTCTTTTTAGAATCCCCCCCCCGCTTTGGATGCAAAAAAAACGCGTTAGAAAATTGCTGCGCAAATACTGTGCGAGATAAAAAGTTGCATTGACCACCATTGTATTCTCTAGGGTCTCTGCGAAAAAAACAATATAATGTTTTGGGGTTCTATGTAATTTTCTATCAAAAAAAGATGATTTTTACAGGAGAGAAGGAAAGTAGGAGAGAAATGTCGAAATTGGCCTGGTTGGTAAGTGGTTAAAATTTTTTTTTTTTTTTTTTACTTTCCCTTAAATTATTATTTTTTTGATCGCTTTTATTCTTATTACAAGGAATGTAAACATCCCAAGTAATAGGAATAGGGCATGACGGGTCCTCTTTATGAAGAGATCTGGGGTCTTTAAGTCCCCACATATCTTCTCTATGCTGGAAAGCCTGAGATAAATAAAATAAAAAAAGATCTCCGATTTTTCAGTTAAAAAATGGCAGTGTTTACATCTTCCGGCGTGGGAAGTGACGTCATGACGCTTCCAGCCTCCGAGGGTCATAAAGATGGCCGGGGACCATTTGGTCCATGGTTAGCTCTATGGTAAATGGCCACAGCCAGACAATTCATTCTCCGGCTCCCCAATCAAATGGGTGACCCGGGAGAAGCGTGCGGGGGGGGGGGGGGGTCCTCTCCCTCTGCTTGTAAAAGTAATCAAGCAGCTGAATAGCCGCAATGATTGCTTTTACATGTGAGGGAATTGCTAGCTGAAAAAAAATGATATCTAGAATATATCTCCTCTTCAACCTAAAGACGTCATATGACCTAAGGTTAAGTGTTTTTAATTATGTTACAACACTGTATTATGGGCACTTTGCTTGAATGGTAGAGTCGTATAAACTGGAATTCTCCTTTTTAAACTATTGTACTGCTTCCTTGTGCTAACAGCGTGGACTGGAGCAGCTGATATTTCCTTGCAAACAAACACGAGCGATTTGTGCAAGTTGAGCCCCTCTCAGGAGCACTCAGAGCTGTTATATGAGTAGCTGCCCTTTTAAGCCTTCATTGCTCCACTAACACCTCCAGTTAAAACAAATAATTGACTGCTCATGAATTTTGTACAAGTTAACAGTGCAGGCCAAGACAGCTGATCATTCAGACCTTCAGAACAGCATCCTATTAAATCTCTTTAGGGAAAAAAAAGGTTTTGATGGCATTATTGTTCTCAGAACGCGATGGCTGCTATGACTATTATTATCCAAGTAATGTATGTTTAGCTGTATAATGCATGTCGTTGGCATATAGCAATTTACATGTACATTGTCTTCTTGGAAGTACTAACTCTTCTCTATGTTTAGCTGTTTGTTCAGTGTTACATCTAAACCTTAGGATAGCTGTTGGAAAAGTTTCAGCATGCATTGCTTTGAGTTAGCAAGGTACAGCCCCTTCCAGAGCATTTTCTCATTTGGTGGAAGAGTAGTGTGGGGAAGGGGTCTAAAGATCTGTTTTAAAGTGTCCGTATAGCCAAAAGTTTATTCCTTAATATTGCATAGAATAGGGAAGGGCAAAAACACAGTCAGGTTATTTTTTTCCATCCATTGGGGAGATTTCCCTTTACTTTAAATCCCCCCCCCCCCAACATTGTGGTAATTCGTCTCTGCAGGACTCGCTAGAACAGGTGCCCCAATGGAAAACTTGCCCTCACCACTTGTTCTGGTGACACATCTTTATTTTTGCATTTCCTTTCACTTCTGTTTCACCTGAAAAAATATAGGGGTGGGTATTCTCAGTGGAGGCATGGACAGCAATAAAAATTGGCAGAGGGTTTAATGCTTTTTTTTTGCTCTCTCCAAACTAATTAAAATGTTTTTATATACACACTTAAAGCGGAACTTAAAAACTCAATTTAACATTTCAAAATACAGTTACATTCCTTGCATGCTTGGAATGCTAACTGTCGCATTTGCTTGTGCGCTCAACTAAACTGTCAAACCATCAAATGGCTGGTATCATAACTGATCACACGTGCAGCACCATGACAGGTGCAGATCAAACAGAGGCTTAAGGCAGGCCATACATGGGTCGTATGTTGAAAAAAAATTATTTTGAAAATCTTATTTTAGAATTTTCGTTCGTGTTTTGCACCATTAGTGGGCTGCAGCAATGGCCAATTTTTGTGCGGCAATCAAATTTGAGTAATCGGTCATGTTGGAAATTCTTTGGTGGGAGAAATGTAATAAAAAAAGAAATAAGAAAATTCCCGGAAAGAAAAGAAGATTACCAGCCACGAAAATTATTTTCTGTAGCAACAAGGTGAAATTGAAGGCTTGGTTGGCCGAATTTCGAAATCAATGGGGCACCATCAGATCCCAAAACGCACACATTTTCTAATTTCCAAAAAAAACGTATGGCCAACATTAGATGGTAGCTTCCTTGGCTGAAAAGATTAGGAGGGTTTAGTTCCTTTTTAACCACTTGCCGACTGCGCTATAGCAAAATGATGGCCAGTTCTGGGAGGGCATCATGTAACGTCCTCCCGTGATCATGCACACCTGCTGTTCAGAGTGGGGTAAAGAGCCAATCCAGCGCCTCTTTCCCATGCAATCCGTCAATCACAAATCCAATCACAGCTGATCACAATGTAAGCGCACTTGCTGGTTATCGGCATGCCTTTCCTCATGCTGTCACAGCATGAGGAGCGGAGAGAGCCGGTAACTGGCTAATGTGAAAGGGGACATCTGCAATGATAATCAGGACACTGATCATTAGTGTAATGATCAGTGCAGCCCCAACAGTGGCCATCAGTGCTTCCTATCAGTGCCACCTAAAAGTGCCCATCAGTGCTGTATATCAGTGCAGCCTGATGAGTGCTCATCCGTGCTTCCTATTAGCCCATCAGTTCAGCCTCATCAACGGACATCAGTGAGGGAGAAGAATTACCTGTTTGCAAAATTTTTGAATAGAAACTAAGAGGACTTTTTTTTTTTTTTAAAGTTTGGTCTTTTTTTTGTTTGTTTAGCAAAAAACAAAAAGCCCAGTGGTGTTTAAATACCACCAAAAGAAAACAATATTTGTGTGGTAAAAATTTCATTTGCTTACAGTGTTGCATGACCGTGCAATTATCATTCAAAATGTGACAGTGCTAAAAGCTGAAAATTAGCCTGGGCAGAAGGGGGGTAAAAGTGCCCAGTAGGCAAGTGGTTAAATGCAGAATATGTTCCCACTGAGGAGATTTCCCCTCACACTCTGCTTTTTCTGACATACATTATCAAATAAGTGAGTAAAAATCTCCCCAATGTGGATGCATACAGCAGTATAAACCTGGCAGATGTTCTAAGCCTTTCTCACATTATTAAAAAATTTGTTTTTAGCACGGTGTAAATTCTAGGGACATTTTTGCTTACTTGCTATTGCGTGTGACACCTGTCAGACAGGAAGTGAAGGCAAATATCCCACGTGAATACATGGTGAGAAGTATGTCACTAGCACACCAAAGATTTCCAAGGATCACCAAGGTCTGAAATATCGCTATTGTAACTATGATGTGATCGCTGAATAAAGCTTTGGACCCATTCTGGAGATCCTTGGTGTGCTGGTGACATACGTCTCGCTTTGAATGCCTTTGATTTCCAGCCAGTGTTTCCTGCAGCACCCATTTACTTTTATAGCCAATTTCAGGAAAGTGTATTGGGGATTTTGTGCTCAAATGAATACATAGACATTAATAACATTTCCAAAACTAAAAAAAGCTTTTGCTGGAGTTAGACTTTCAGAAATGTAGACAGTGAGCCCATGTTTTATATTGTTCTACACTATATTACCAAGAATATTAGAACGCCTGCTTGTATATGAACTTTAATGGCATCCCAGTCTTAGTCCGTAGGTTTCAATATTGCCCACCCTTTGCAGCTATAACAGCTTCAACTCTTCTGGGATGGCAGTCCACAGGGTTTAGAAGTGTGTCTATGGGAATGTTTGACCGTTCTTCCAGAAGCGCCTTTGCCAGGTCAGGCACTGATGTGGACGAGGTCTGGCTCGCAATCTCTGCTCTTATGCCCCGTACACACATTCTGATTTTCCGACAACAAATGTTGGATGTGAGCTTATTGGCTGAAAGTCCAACCGTGTTTATGTTCCATCGAACATTTGTTGTCGGACTTTCTGCCAACAAATGTTGGCTAGCAGGTTCTCAATTTTCCGCCAACAAAACGTTGTCAGAATTTCCGATAGCGTGTACAAAAGTTCACGCATGCTCGGAATCAAGCAGAAAGAGACGCACTGGCTATTGAACTTTGTAGGTCACCACGTGCCTATGTTCGTAATTGTTGGTCAACATTTGTGTGACCGTGTGTATACAAGACAAGTTGGAGCCAACATCCTTCGAACAAAAATCCACGGTTTTGTTGTTGGAAATCCTGATCGTGTGTACGGGGCAATATTCATCCCAAAGGTGTTCTATTGGGTTGAGGTCAGGACTTGCTCATCCATGTCTTTATGGACATTGCTTTGTGCACTACCCGAGGGCCCGAGCCACTAGGGGGCCCCATCAGGGTTGCCAGCCTCAGTAAAACCAGGGACAGTATGTAAAAATCTGTGTTTTTTTTTTTTACATCTGTCTCTGAAATGTCCCTTACCGACATCCTTTTGGTCTAAAAATCCCAAGATTATAGCTGCCCCACCTCTCCAGTACCTTCTCAGCCAATAGAAACATGTCTGTGTATACTGTGTGTACATGTATGTGTATACTGTGTGATTGTATACTGTGTGTGTGTGTGTGTGTGTGTGGCCCCATAAACTCAGATTGCCTGGGGGCCCCATAATCTCCTATTGCCCGGGGCCCCATGAGTTGTCAGTCCACCCCTGCCAAGACATTTTGGACAACTTCATGCTCCCAACTTTGTGGGAACAGTTTGGGGATCACCCCTTCCTATTCCAAAATGACTGTGCACCAGCCGGGTTGGAACAAAAGGCAAAATAACAAAAGGTTTGCTAGACCATTGGACTAGAGTGTTGGAGATGAACTGGGAATAGTAACAAAGTGACATTGGAGCAGCACTATATTGAGGTGCCTCTAATAGAGACAGTGCAAGCCTAAGGGCATTTAGTAATTTAGTTGTGATATGAATGAGAGTTATGCTGAACAATGCCACCTTATAGTGAGCTTTTTGGCCATATTAAAATTTTTAAAGTAAACGTCCTACCTAACAACAGACACCACATGGTGCCTGTTATCTTTTGAAAGCCAAAAAAGCTTCTACTGTGTGCCTCTCTGATCCTGGTTTCACTTTACTAGGGGCGTGACTTCCTCAAGAATTGAATTGAGCTCACCACTGAATCCATACCAGTCATCGCTGCCACATTTTAAGAGCTTAGTGACCAGTCCTTGCAGGTAACAGGTGGCTTGAAGAAGATGGATAAATATATCCATCCTTCTAATTTGCAATGTATTTTGGATATTCCTGAATAGGGATGAGCTTCGTGTTCGAGTCGAACGCATGTTCGACTCGAACATCGGTCGTTCGTGCGTTCGCCGAATTCCGAACGTTTGGGCCGTTCGCGGCAAAATTCGTGTGGCCCACAATGCACTGCGATGGCGCAATGCATTGCTGTCTCACGATTGGCCAAGCATGCACTGTGACCCCGCATGCTTGGCCAATCGCAGCGCCAGTAGCGGGAAGAGCAATGGTTGGCCACAGGCATCCTGCCTGTGGCCAATCATAGCTCAGACTGTGTAGTGCACGCCCCACACTATATAAAGCTGCCTTTCAGGCGGCCTCGTGTAGTGTTTGTTAGCATCTGAAGCAGTGGGTGTTCTGTGTACCTTCAACACAGTTACACACCAATCGTTTTTGGCTGATTTACTATTTTGCTCTTGTGTAGTGGTTACTGTCTGTGCCCTGTCCGCAGTATACACCACTATATTCACCTCACCTATATAGCTAGTGATCTAGCTTTAATAATAGAGCTTGCAGTCAGTAGTGTTAGTGCGTGCTGTCTGCGTGCTCTGTACCCAGTACATACCACTATATACACCTACATAGCTGTTCTCTATTTGAGCCCGATTGTCATTTGCTGGAGTTATTGGAAGTTGTGTGTGCCTCCAGCACAGCACAGTATACATCTGTATATACCCCTTTAACTCTGCTGTTTTCTTGTTATTGTCTGCGTGCCCTGACCGCAGTATACACCGTGATATTCACCTCACCTATATAGCTAGTGGTCCATCTTTAACAATAGAGCTTGCAGTCAGCAGTGTCACTCAGGAGATAGTGCGTGCTGTGTGCCTGCTCTGTACCCAGTACATACCGCTATTATCCACCTACATAGCTGTTCTCTATTTGGGCCCGATTGGCATCTGCTGGAGTTATTGGAAGTTGTGTGTGCTTCCAGCACAGCACAGTATACATCTGTATATACCCCTTTAACTCTGCTGTTTTCTGGTTATTGTCTGCGTGCCCTGACCGCAGTATACACCGTGATATTCACCTCACCTATATAGCTAGTGGTCCATCTTTAACAATAGAGCTTGCAGTCAGCAGTGTCACTCAGGAGATAGTGCGTGCTGTGTGCCTGCTCTGTACCCAGTACATACCGCTATTATCCACCTACATAGCTGTTCTCTATTTGGGCCCGATTGACATCTGCTGGAGTTATTGGAAGTTGTGTGTGCTTCCAGCACAGCACAGTATACATCTGTATATACCCCTTTAACTCTGCTGTTTTCTGGTTATTGTCTGCGTGCCCTGACCGCAGTATACACCGTGATATTCACCTCACCTATATAGCTAGTGGTCCATCTTTAACAATAGAGCTTGCAGTCAGCAGTGTCACTCAGGAGATAGTGCGTGCTGTGTGCCTGCTCTGTACCCAGTACATACCGCTATTATCCACCTACATAGCTGTTCTCTATTTGGGCCCGATTGACATCTGCTGGAGTTATTGGAAGTTGTGTGTGCTTCCAGCACAGCACAGTATACATCTGTATATACCCCTTTAACTCTGCTGTTCTATAAAAAAGGCATCTGCAGGAGTTAGTGGGTGTTGTGTGCCTCCAGCACAATATAAACTACCCAACTACTGTTTTACCCAACTCCCTTCAGGCCATTACCATGTCTGGAAGGCCAGCAAGGAGAGGCAGACAGGCGCGAGCTGATAAAAGAGGGCAAGCAGGCTCTGTGTCTAGAGACAACAGTGCTGGTCGGGGACGCGGTGCATTGTCATCAGCACGTGGCCATGGGACATGCTTGTCCTTCTTTTCTGCAGCTGGACATGTTGAACCGCAACATGCCAACGACTTGGTAGAGTGGATGACCAAGCCCTCTTCATCCTCCTCATCCTCTCTCACCCAGTCTCAGGGTAGTAGAAAAGCAGCTGCTAACACATCGTCGTCCCTCCTCTCAATGTCATCATCAGTGACTCCTTCCCTAGACCCACCACGTCCTCCTGAGGAGTCTCCTGAACTCTTTGAGCACAGTGTTGGGTACATGCTCCAGGAGGATGCCCAGTGTTTGGTGGGCTCTGATGATGACACTCAGCTAGAGGAAGGCAGTAGCGTGAGCACAGAGAGAGGGGATGCTCAAGAAGGACAGCAATCTGGCAGTCATGTTCCACAAGCTGCAGCATACTGCCAGGTTTGCTACAGCGATGAAGAGGGAGGGGATGATGAGGGCACTGACTCCACGTGGGTGCCTGGAAGGAGGGAGGAGGAGGAGGAGGAGGAGGAGGCACATGTCCAACGAGGCAGGATGCCCTCCGGGGGCCAGCTTAGGGGCAGCACACCGACTGAATCACACCGCAGAGCTCCGCCTGCGCAGAGCGCTTCCTCTGCGCGTTATTCTAAAAGTTCTTTGGTGTGGGCCTTTTTTGAGACGAGTGCATCAGATCGCACCGCTGCTATTTGCAACATATGTCTCAAGCGTATCTCACGTGGCCAAAACATCAGCCGCTTGGGCACCACATGCTTGACCAGACATATGTTGACCTGCCATGCAGCTCGTTGGCAAGCATACCTCAAAGACCCACACCAAAGAACAAAGCGGACCTCTCCTTGCTCCTCATCAGCTGGCATCTCCAACCCCACTAGACCTTCAGTCCTCTCTGAAACCTGCTCTGAGAGGAATGAAGGTGTAGAATTAGGTGTGTCACAGCCAAGTGCTTCCGGGAACTCTGCTAGTGGTACATCCACGTCCGATTATAGCAGACAAATGTCCCTGCCCCAGCTGCTGGACCGGCGGAAGAAATTTACTCCCAGCCATCCACATGCCCAGCGGTTGAATGCTAGCTTGGCTAAATTGCTAGCACTTCAACTGCTGCCTTTTCAGTTGGTAGACTCGGCCCCCTTCCGTGAGTTTGTACAATGTGCGGTTCCTCAGTGGCAGGTCCCCAAACGCCACTTTTTCTCACGGAAGGCAATTCCGGCTCTCTACCGGCATGTGGAAGGCAATGTCCTTGCCTCGCTGGACAGGGCGGTCAGCGGTAAGGTGCATATTACCGCTGACTCATGGTCCAGCAGGCATGGACAGGGACGTTACCTGTCTTTCACGGCCCATTGGGTCACTCTTCTGGCTGCTGGGAAGGATGCAGGACAAGGTGCAGTAGTATTGGAGGTTGTTCCGCCACCACGCCTCCAAAATGCTACTATTGGTTGTGACACACCTCTCTCCTCCACCCCCTCCT
This sequence comes from Lithobates pipiens, assembly GCF_037356315.1. NCBI lineage: Eukaryota > Metazoa > Chordata > Amphibia > Anura > Ranidae > Lithobates > Lithobates pipiens. The sequence continues at coordinate 64,539,153 of NW_027507791.1, forward strand.
CTTCTTCTTCCTCCATGGCCTCTTCCAGTGCTCTGTCCTCAGAACCAGCGGTGCTCCGTAGGCGTTGCAGGGGCTACGCAAGTACGCAGGCAAAACGATGCCATGCCGTGCTTGCTCTGGTTTGTTTGGGGGACAGGAGCCACACTGGGGCGGATGTTTTGTCAGCTCTGCAGGGGCAGGCCGAGAGGTGGTTGACGCCACGCCAGCTTAAGCCAGGAATGGTGGTTTGCGACAATGGCACCAACCTCCTCTCCGCCCTCCGACAGGGACAACTGACCCATGTGCCCTGTGTAGCTCACGTCCTTAACCTGGTGGTGCAGCGGTTCTTGGGCAGGTACCCCGGCTTACAGGATGTCCTGAAACAGGCCAGGAGAGTCTGTGTGCATTTCCGCCGATCATTTAATGCCTGTGCTCGGCTGGCTGAGCTCCAAAAGGAGTTGAACCTGCCCAAGAACCGCCTTATATGTGACATGCCCACCAGATGGAACTCAACATTGGCCATGCTGCAGCGGCTGCACACGCAGCAGAGGGCCATCAATGAGTACCTGTGCGACTACGGCACCAGGACAGGGTCAGGAGAGCTTGGTTTTTTCTCACCACGCCAGTGGGGCATGATCAGGGATGCATGCACTGTCCTGTCACCGTTTGAGGAGGCCACAAGGATGGTGAGCAGTGACAGTGCATGCATCAGTGACACTATACCTCTTGTCCACCTCTTGGAGCATACGCTGCGTGGAATAATGGACAGGGCACTTGAGGCAGAACAGAGGCAGGAAGAGGAGGACTTCCTTGCCTCTCAAGGCCCCCTTTATCCAGACAGTGTTCCTGCTGTGCCACCCATCACACAGGAAGAGGGTGAGGAGGAGGAAGAGGAGGAGGAGGATGATTGTGTCAGCATGGAGGTGGAGGCTGGCACTCAGCATCAGCAGCAGCAGTCTTATAGGGATGATTTACAGTCCCAAGAAACACGTGGACTTGTACGTGGCTGGGAGGAGGTAGCTGCGGATCATGTTGTCCTTAGTGACCCAGAGGACTCCGGACCGAATGCCTCAGCTAACCTACGCTGCATGGCCTCCCTGATCCTGCAAAGCCTGCGGAAGGATCCTCGTATTCTTCGGATCAAGGAGAGGGACCATTACTGGCTGGCCACTCTCCTTGATCCACGGTACAAGGGTAAGGTTGCCGACCTTATCTTGCCATCGCAGAGGGAGCAGAGGATGAGACATCTCCGGGAGGCCTTGCAGAAAGCTCTGTGCAACGCGTTCCCAGAGACTGGGAGGTCACAAACTCCTGGTCCTGGACAACGTGTTGCTGAGGCATCAGTCAGAAGGAGCGGTGGAGAAGGTGGCCGTCTGACTGATGCTTTCAGACAATTTTTTAGTCCGCAGCCCCAAGGTATGATTGGTTCCAGCACCCATCGCCAGCGTCTAATTTACATGGTGCAGGAATACCTAGGGGCAAGGTCAGACTTGGACACCTTTCCCACTGAAAATCCTCTGGCTTACTGGGTCTTGAGGATGGATCACTGGCCAGAGCTTGCACAGTATGCAATTGAGCTACTGGCCTGTCCTGCATCCAGCGTTCTTTCGGAACGCACCTTCAGTGCTGCTGGTGGCTTCGTTACCGATCACAGGGTGCGCCTGTCCACCGAATCAGTTGATCGACTGACCTTCATCAAGATGAATCAGTCTTGGATCACCCACAGCTACCAAGCACCTGAAGCTGATGTAACCGAATAATTTTTTTTGAAATACCACATCCCTTCAAGACTGCCTATGCTGATGCTGAGTGACTGTCCTGTTATGTTGATTGTCTATTCTCTTCCTCCTCCGCTGATATGTTGGAAGAACATTTTTGGTTCTGGGTGATGCCAGCAGCCCAATTTTTCTGCCCCTGTTTAACAGGGGCGTTTAAGTACAATTTTTGATGCAATGCTTTGCAGCAGGGCTAATTCCTGCAAAAAAACTAGAGTATATGGCAGAGGTTGCAGTGTGATGGCACCAGTGCCTAAGGCCCAATTTTTCTGCCCCTGTTTAACAGGGGCGTTTAAGTAAAATTTTTGATGCAATGCTTTGCAGCAGGGCTAATTCCTGCAAAAAAACTAGAGTGTATGGCAGAGGTTGCAGTGTGATGGCACCAGTGCCTAAGGCCCAATTTTTCTGCCCCTGTTTAACAGGGACATGTAATTACAATTCTTGATATAATATTTCACAGGAGGGCCCCTTCCTGTGCCCACCCAGAGTAACTGTGAGGACTTATAGTGTTGTGGCACCAGCACCACAACCACCAAAGGTCAATTTTTCTACCACTGTTCAACAATGGCATGTAATTACAATTCTTGATATAATCGTTCACAGCAGGGCGCTCCAGCGGCCACCAAGAGTCACTTTGAGGGCTTACAATGTTGTTGCAAAACCAACACCTTGTTCCGCCATTTCTGCAGAGCATATAGGGCAGGCCCCTACTTTCAAACATCCAATTTACAAACATCTCCTACTTGCAAACGGAAGGAGACAACAGCAAGTGAGATGAAAAAAGATGGACGACAAAACAAATTATACAGGGGTGATAACCCTTCCCTATGTTTTCCAAAAAGCTTAAAGATATTTTTTTTGACTGGAGCTACACTTTAAAAATGTACCGGTTGAAAATGACAAACAGATTCAACTTAACACAACAAACCTACACAGTCCCTGTCTTGTTTGCACCGCCTGTATACTGCTGTTCTGAGTATATAGGGCCTGGGGGCCACACGCATTTCCTTTTTTTTAATATGGGTACAGGGTTCCCCTTAATGTGCGTACAAGACCCAAATAGGCTGGTAATGGGCAGGGAGGGCTACCCATGCCATTTTTCTGAATGATTTTCAACCATATTGCAGGAACCAGATATAACATTAAAACCGCAAGCAGTTTTAAATGGTGTTATTTCCGTTTAATGTCATTTTGTGCAGGGACTGTTCTAAACACGGGAAACACGTGGCACTTCACAGGCATACTATATAGACACCCCCCAGGCACCATATTTAAAGGAATATTTCACTTTTTTTTTTCACTTTAATCGTCATTAAAATCAGTGCTCCCGCCAAAACGGTAGTTTTTAAAACTTTTTTTTGCAGTGACCCATGTCCCCTGAGGCAGGAGGCAGATCGCCAAACCCTTTTTAGCATACTATCTTGCATATTAGCCGTTAAAATTAGCACTTTCCAATTCGAACGTTCGAGTCCCATAGACTTCAATGGGGTTCTAACGTTCGTGCCGAACGCGGGGGTCGTTCGCACGTTCTGGTGCGAACCGAACCGGGGGGTGTTCGGCTCATCCCTATTCCTGAATCAGAAATGCTATTTTGAGGTAAATAAAAAGTCTTCTGTTATATAATGTTTACGTGAAATCCAATTTTATTCCAAAATGAGTAGATTAAATGAAGTTAATACAATATATATATATAAATTGTTCCTATATCATCTTTGCAGCTCCATCAGTTGATTTTTGTTTTTTTGATACCAATTGAAATAAAATCGCTAGTGAGCAAGTACCGTAAATCGTGTTTTTACGAGCTTCATCATGTATTCTTTGAATAACGGCCACAGATTAAACAAAAGGTGAAAAACAAATTTTAAAATCGCATGAACATGTTTGTGTGAGTTATTATTGATTGGGTTTACATTTGCTGTAAAGTGCACAAAAACTTTACTGATAAAATGTTAACAGAGCATGAAAATCTGTTGCTCGTTAAATCTATTTGTAAAGCCAAGCAGAAATGCTGCTGCTTGGCCATCAATAGGTAGTCTCCCCATTGGCTTAAATCTTAAATCCCCCAAATTATATCCTTGTCTACAGAACGCCTCTGTTTGCCAGCCAGCATGAGACATACAAGCGTGCAGAAAAAAGGGCACATCTGAAACAAATGAGAAAGGCAGCCTGTATGTAATCTTTTACTCATAGAGCTGCTGCATGTGTTGGGACTCTCACCAACTGGAAGTATTTTTAATCTGGATTTATTTTTTATTTAAAAGAGTTGCTTAAAACAAACCTATTCATTCAATGAGCATGTAAATAAAGTGATCAGTTGTTTCAGACATTCCTCCTCCATTTTCCATATTGTGCAGCCAGTGCCAACAAAACCAGGTAGTTATTTGATATACAGATTTTGACTTTTTTTTTTTCAGTAGCTCAGCCCTGATCCCCATCTCTGACCATTACCCCTGCCTTCTGATATAGACCTGCTGCCTTATAGTGAACAAATTTAGTCATACATAGAGTGGTAGCCAAGTTAACTGATGCCATAAACTATATTGGTAGCAGACCATTTGACTGCTTTAAGGCCCAGAAGCACAAGGGGGCAGAACTGCCTAGCTTCGCAGGTAGCAATAGCATTTTGCAATCAGACAGAATGAAAACCCATTTAACTGCTACAAAAGCAATTTATATATGGGTAACACCATGCAGTGTAATGCACCATACACACGGTCAGAAATTCGGACGGAAAAAGTCAGATCGGATTATGTTGTCGGAAAATCTGATCGTGTGTGGGCTCTATCGGACTTTTTCTGTCGGAAATTCCAATGGAAAAAGTTTGAGCTGGATCTAAAATTTTCCGGCAACAAAATCCGATCTGACTTTTTCCGATCGTGTGTACAGAATTCCGACGGACAAAGTGGCACACATGCTCAGAATAAATTACGAGATGAAAGCTATTGGCTACTGGCCTCTAAGTAGTCCCGTCATATGTAACGAATGTCACCTCCTTCCGAACGATCGGATTTTACGACAATTTTGTCCGACCGTGTGTATGCAACACAAGTTTTGGCCAAAATCTGTCGGAAAAAATCTGATGGATTTTGTGGTCGGAATGTCCGACCATGTGTACAGGGCATTACTGTTTTGCGGGACTGTATTTGGCCACAAGATGACAGTGTTCTACAACTTGGTTATCACACAACCCATGCAGGAATGCTGCTGGGACTTGTATGCTATAAGCTGGATTCTTTCAACCAGATTCGCTGAAGCTGAACTACACCGCCCAAGAAGACTGACAAAGGGGTGGAAACTTAAAAAAGTCCAGGCAGACAGAGGGTAGACGTGAGAGACTTTGTTGGAGGCCAGTCGTGAGATAGAGCAGAGTGGATCCACGCAAGCCTAGGCAGGATTTGGCCTGAGCTGAGAGGTTGCAGAGGCACCAGAGAAAGAGAGCTAGTCATTCTGAAGAGGCAGGTTAATGGAACCTGTGGGCATGCGGACTGGGTCATCGTCATCTACACAGACAAACGAGAGGACTGACAAAGGTGGCTCCCTCCTAACGGAAGTTCATCATTTCGCCCTGCTGTGCTGTGAGACCGGGTGAGAGGGTTATTAATCCACACAATGCTGCCATTGCCTTCAAATCTGTTGTTGTAGACTACATCTCTATTGTGCACCAATGTAAGGGTCCCAACTAGCCGGCAGAAGATTTCTTCCTGTATTTGGGGTAGCTGTTTGAATATGTACTTGTCTAAATTCCTGAGAGTTAAATTCGAACTCTCCTCACTGAGAGCCCGCAAGTGAGCTAGCCCAGTGCTTGGTCTTTCCTTCTTATCTCATCCAGTCAAATATAAATACAGTCAGCGCAAAAGAGTATAGATAAGCAATAAAATGCAGCTTAACACTAATAGATCTCTCACATAATCCAAAAGGTAATAATATACAGAGGAGTGCAGCGCATATCCAGGCTCAATAAAACATCACAAATGTGATAAAAAGTCCATATAAATCCAAAAGAGCAGAAGGTGGACTAACAGTCCCAGCAGGAAGAAATTCCATGTGAGAAAATTTCAATGCAAGAGTGACTTTCCCTCCACCTCCAGAGCACTCGCTTCACTCACCTCTAAGTGTGGACCACTGAACTAACAGATGGTCAACAACGCATGTCCCATACAGGTATAACCTCCAGGTAGGGTCCAGGTCCACCGACAGATATCCCAAGGGGTAAATATGGTAAGAGAAAAGCAAATCTAAGTGCTCACTGGTAACATTATTTTACAACGCTTTATTTATATAAAAATGGCTACTCACATGGGCATACCACAGTTAGGCAGTATATCCACAGACAGGAAATTGCAATCTTACATTGCCAATAAAACTGAAAGCAGTGAAAATACTGGCCGTTTTCATAGAGGGGAGCACAAATAACAATATATTCCCAAAAATGGACATTAATACCCGCTGTTATCCTGTATACCCACACACCCTATAATAACATACCCAAAAACAATAAAAAACATTATACAATCAAATTCATATCATAAAATAATAACATAAAAAGATTAAAATTCATAGAAATTCATTAAACAATTCATAACAAAAGGGGTATAAAATATTTGACTTGAATTGCTTTATCTCTGACAGTAGCTTAACATATTCTATACACCCTTGTTATGATTTTTTTAATACATTTCTATGAATTTTAATCTCTTTGTTATTATTTTATGATATGAATTCAATTGTATAAAAGTTTATTGTTTTTGGGTATGTTGTTGTTGGGTATGTGGGTATACAGGATGACAGCGGGTGTTAATGTTAATTTTTGGGGATGGATTGTTATTTGTGCAGCTTTCTATGAAACGGCCAGTAGGGGTCAGTATTTCATTTGCAATGTAAGATTGCTATTTCCTGTTTGTGGATATGCTGCCTGACAGTGGTATCTCTGGTTTCGTTTGGGGGCGTGGCTATCGCCACTGCCTCTGTTTGCGTCATGTTTCCATGACGATTAGTTTGCTTATAAGAGGATGGGTGACGCTAGTTGGCTCTGCCCTGCTGATGAAGTTCTTGTGAATGTAACGTGTACGGGGAGGAGCCACGCCCTGACGCCACCAGCTACCATCCTGGAATTCCACACCCTCAGTGTCTGCTCCAATATGCGCTGTATATTGAAGCCCTTGTGAGTAGCCATTTTTATATCAATAAAGCCTTGTAAAATAACATTACCAGTGAGCACTTAGATTTGCTTTTCTCTTACCATACTTACCCCTTGGGATATCTGTCGGTGGACCTGGACCCTACCTGGAGGCCAATCCTGCATGGGACATGCGTTGTTGACCATCTGTTCAGTGGTCCACACTTAGCCCTTGTACACACGGCCGGACATTCCGACAACCAAATCCATCGGATTTCGTCCGAAACTGGTGTTGCATACCCACCGTCGGACAAAGTTGTCGGAAAATCCGATCGTTCAGAACGTGATGACGTTATTTTGTTACGACGGGACTAAGTTCAGGCTAGTAGCCAATAGCTTTGGTCTAGGAATTTGATCTGAGCATGCGTGGCACTTTGTCCAATCGGAATTCTCTACAAACGATTGGACAAAGTCCGATCAGATCATGCTGTCGGAAAATTTTACAGCCCAGCTATAAAACGTTGTCGGTTGGATATTCCGACGGAAACAGTCCGATGGAGCCCACACACGGTCAAATCATCCAACAACGTGGTCCGATCGGACATTTTCCGTCGGAATGTCTGACCGTGTGTACAAGGGCTTAGAGGTGAGCAAACGAGTGCTTTGGAGGTGGAGGTAAAGTCACTCTTGCATTGAAATTTTCTCATGCTTCTGCTTATCTCATCCAATCACTGGGGAAAAATTTCTTGGTTTGGAAGCTTAGGTTTAAATCTTCAGTCCTGCAAGATGGGTAGAAGTGGCTTAAAGTGGTACTGTATTGTGTTATGTTGCCTTTTTTTGCCATTTGGAAGACTGCGCCGATTGTTTGTTTCTTTTGCACAGTTTTCCATTTACGTGACATTAATAAAAGCAAAACCTTTATATCATCAGTGTGTAAATGTTTATCCTTTCAGGGTTCAGTAGTAAACAGGGTACACAGAATACACTGGCTCCTGAGGGGGTAGCGTTGCACATGTACCTAGAGGAATTGCCAATGAGATGGAGATTAGAAAGGCACAAAGATCCATTCATTATTAGTGCTGCTATAGGGCCTCCTTAAACATTGTGTGGGCTCATTTAGTAAGTTCACAGCTTTCATAACCAATAAAATATACAGTACAATGATCAGCCATAACTTAATGGCCACCTACAGATCAATGTTATTAATTTAATTATCTCTTTTAAATGGCATCTGAAAGTTGGTGGGACATATTGGGCAACAAGAAAACATGTTGTCCCTAAAGCTGATGTGTTAAAAACAGAAAATATGGGCACTGCAGTTTGCTGGGGCAGCGTAGCTGTAGACCATTCAGGGTACTCCTACCTACAAAGGGCACATGTGTATCAGAACTGAGCCAAGGATCAGTGGAAGAAGGTGGCTTGGTCTGATGAATCACATTCTCTTACACATTACGTGGATGGCAGGGGGCGTGTGTATCACTTACCTGGGAAAGAAGTAGCACCAGTATGTAAACTAGGCAAGCTGGCAGAGCCAGTGTGATGCTTTGGGCAATGTTCTTCTGAGAAACCTTGGGTTCTGCAATTCATGTGGCTGTTACTTCATACATACCACCTACCTAAACATTGTAGCCGACCAAATGACCAACTCCACCCCTTAATGGAAAAGGTATTCCCTGATGGCAGTCTATTTCAGAATGACAATGCTCCCTGTCACACTGCAAAAATGGTTCAAGGATGGTTTGAGGTACACAACGAGTTTAAGGCGTTAACTTGGTCTCCAAATTCTCCAGATCTCAATCCAATTGAGCGTCTGTGAGATGTATTGAAAAAACTAGTCTGATCCATGGCTGACTTGCCTCACAACTTGCAGGATATTAAGGATCTGCTACTGATGGCTTGATGCCAGATACCACGACTAGTGTTTATGCCTCGATGGGTCGGGGCTGTTTTGGTGCCAAAAGAGAGACCTACTCCCTATAAGGTGGGTGGTTATAAAGCTATGATTGATCACTGTATACATTACACAAGGGAATACACAGGAAAAAATATTCCACTTTGTTTCTAATCAGATAGTTAAAAGTGAAGCCAAAATGCTGTTATAGTTAATTTCTCTATTGAATAGAAATAACCATTTGGCTTAATAATTCTGTAACAAGACAATTTAGTTAGCAGTTTGCGTAAAGAGGGGGCAGATCGATGAAGGGAGACGGTTAATATTGTCTGATTAAGCCCTTGAGCACTTTGGTCATGCTAAACAATAGAACAGAAGTTTATTGTGAGCTCCAATTATCATAGTTTCATAGTATGTTTAACAAGATAACTGTTTTTCAATGTATAGGCCTAATTGCAGCTTGGTTGCCAGATCGGTTTATGAAAGTTGGTATTTGTAGTTGTGGATTATTTTCTATTATATAATCAAAACTTGAAATAATGAAGATATAAATTATACTGAGTCAGCACTAGAGCCCTCCAATCGGCAACATTTACCCTTCCCGCTGAGTGGAGGGCTGTAGCTCTGATTCACAGCGGGTATGACATATTGGAGCAGAGAAGACTACTGCTTTCACAGCTCACAATGGTCCAATTCTGTTGCATGACTGCATGGAATACTTTTCTGCTGCCTTTGATACAGTTGACCACCCCTCCACCTCAAAAAACTCAATTTGCTTGGTCTCCATGGCTGCACTCTCCGTTGGTTTGAATCTCATCGCACCTTCAGTGTCACTTACAACTCCACTTCCTCTTCTCCAACTCCCCTTTCCGTTGGGGTCCCCCAAGGTTCTGACATTGGACCTCTACTATTCTTAATCTACACGTCCTCCCTGGGTCAGCTGATAGCACCCCATGGCTTTCACTACCATTTATATGCTGATGACACCCAAATCTATCTCTCTACCCCTCAGCTCACCCCATTAATCTCCTCACGCATTACTGATCTACTAACAGACGTATCCGCCTGGATGTCAAACCATTTATTCAAACGTAATCTATCTAAAACCGAGCTCTTAATATTTCCTCCCTCAAAGGCCCCTTCCCCTGACTTCTCTGTCAAGATCAATGGCACATCTATCGGTTCGTCCCCGCATGCCAGGGTTCTAGGGGTAACCTTAGACTCTGAACTGTCCTTTCAGGCCCACATACAATCCCTGTCCAAATCATGCCACCTTAGCCTCCGCAACATTTCCAGAATGCGCCCCTTTTTAACTAATGACACCACCAAGCTTCTAATTCACTCTCTGGTCATCTCTCGCCTCAACTATTGAAACTCCCTCCTCATTGGATTACCCTTACATAGACTATCCCCCCTTCAGTCCATGATGAATGCCGCTGCCAGACTCATCCACCTTACCAGCCACTCTGTGTCCTCCACCCCTCTCTGCCAATCCCTCCACTGCCTTCCACTCACCCAACGAATAAAATTCAAAGTACTAACAATAATTTACAAAGCCATCCATAACTCTGCCCCTAGTTACATCACTAACCTAGTCCCAAAATACCAACCAAGCCGCTCTCTTCGGTCATCCCAAGACCTCCTGCTCTCTAGCTCCCTTGTCACCTCCTCCCATGCTCGCCTCCAGGATTTCTCCAGAGCTTCTCCCATCCTTTGGAACTCCCTACCCCAATCTGTCCGACTGTCCTCTAATCTATCCATCTTTAGGCATTCCCTGAAAACCCTTCTCTTTAAAGAAGCCTATCCTCCTCCTAAGTAACACTGTTTTTACTTCCTTCATCAGCTCATCCCCCCACAGCTATTACCTTTTGTCTCAATTGACCCTTCCTTTTTAGATTGTAAGCTCTTACAAGCAGGGCCCTCTGATTCCTCTTGTACCAAATTGTAATGTAACTGTAATGTCTGCCCTCATGTTATAAAGAGCTGCGCAAACTGTTGGCGCTATATAAAGCCTGTATAATAATAATAATAATGGAATATGCTTTATTAATGTTGTTGGTTGCTTTAGTGTTGAACAGTAAGGCTCTGTCTGCTGTTTTCCTCTGGAATGAACATGATATGGGTTGGTGGAGCGCTGGACCATAGAGTAGACAAAGGCAGAGGTCAGAGTCAAACTGCTAGAGGCAGCTTAATGTCAACTAAGGTATCCCACAGAGTCTTTGAAATCGTCTGTAGAGCAGTGGTTTCCAAACTGATCCTGAATGTGGCCCTTTGCTAGCTTTTACTCAGTCCCGGGGTACTATTCCTCCCACTGGTACTAAGCACTACTGAGACCAATGATGGGGCACCATTCCTCCCACTGACATGAATTATGGGGCACTATTCCTCCCACTGACCTTAATGATGGGGCACTATTCCTTCCACGGGCACCATTCTTCCCATTGACATCAATAACAGAGCAGTATTCTTCTCACTGGCACTAATGATGGGCACTATTTCTTCTCCTAATGACCACAGGCACTATGTAATTTATTTACTCCTACTGACCACAAAACCTAAGGCATTGTTTATTCCCATTGAATTCAGAGCATTTTCTACCCCCGCTTGCCACAATTTGACCCTTCTGAACAACAGATGCAAAAAAAAACTGAAAACTCAGAATAATTGGGGTCACTCAGTTTGGTGACCCAGATTAATTTGAAATATCCGTTTTGGTTTTATGGCCATTGTCCAGTATACATCGGATCTTACTGCTAGCACACATGCTCAGATGAACAGGGAGTTTTGAGCTCTCCAAACTATTGTATTTTAATTTGTGTCATGAAATACTCAAGGAATCTGTCGCATAGTACAGGAGTTAAATTTAGCTTGTGACAGGTGTACTTTAAACATTTTCACCCAAATATTGGCCTAAATGGCTATTTGTTTGCTAAATATAAATAACAATTATTGACACTTCATAGGTAGATGTAGAGCAAGTGGTGCATGAAAGGCAGCCTAAGGTTATCTTTGTACTAGAGGCAGAGGCATAGCTTGATGCATGTGGGCCCAGATGCAAAAGTTGACCTGGGGCCCCGCACTTCCATCCACTACTTCTAACGTGTGCCAAGATATCATTGCTGTATGGTGGCTCTCTCTCTCCTGCTTTTGGCTGCTTGTGCACACACAGTGGGGGCAGGCAGGCCACACTCTGAGCTGCGTGGTGAAAGCGGTGGGCTTTTATATTAACCACTTGCTTACTGGGCACTTAAACCCCCCTCCTGCCCAGACCAATTTTCAGCTTTCAGCACTAATGCACTTTGAATGACAATTGCGCGGCCATACTACACTGTTCCCAAATAAAATTTTTATCATTTTTTTCCCCACAAATAGAGCTTTTTTTTCGTGGTATTTAATTACAGCTGGGAGTTTTATTTTTTGCTAAACAAACAAAAAAAGATGCAAAATAAAAAAAATAAAAAATCATGTTTAATAGTTTGTTATAAAATTTTGCAAACAGGTAATTTTTCTCCTTCATTGAAATGCGCTGATGTGGCGGCACTGGTGGGCACTGATAGGCTGCACTGTTGGGCACTCATAGGCACAGGTAAGGTGGCACTAATAGGCACAGATAAGGTGGCACCGATAGGCACAGATAAGGCGGCACTGATGGGCAAAGATGGGCACAGATAAGATGGCACGGATGGGTGGCACGGATGGGCACTGATGGGTACCACTGATAGATGGGACTGATGGGCACTGATAGGTGGCACTGATAGGTGGCACTGATGAGCGGCACTGCTGGGCACTGATGGGCGGCACTGCTGGGCACTGATGGGCGGCACTGATGGGCACTGGTAGATGACACTGATGGGCACGGATATGTGGCACTGAGGTGCAGCACTGTTTTTGTGGCAGATTGTGGGCACTGATAGGTGGCACTTTGGGCACTAATAGGTGGCACTGTGGGCACTAATGGGTGGCACTGATGAGTTTCACTTTTTCCCCTACTTAGGTGGCACTGGCAGGGGGCAGGTGGGCACTGATGATCTGGCCGTGATCGGGACTGAAGTCCCTCTCATGACCGCCGGTCATCAGATTTTTGACAGCGCGAGGAGGAAAAATAGCCGATTACCGGCTCTGTTGTGATCACATGATCAGCTGTCATTGGCTGACAGCTGATCACGTGGTAAGGGGTCGGGATCGACCCCTTGCTCCGATCTATGATCAGACAAATCTCATAGACTCGCTGATCACAGAGCGCGCCGCGCGCGCCCCTCAGTGTGCGCGCAGGCCGCTCGTGCACGGGACAACGTCAATAGACGTAGTCCCGGCAAAGCAGGTCCGCGCTGTAGCCGTCATTTGGCTATAGCGTGGATCCCTAGAGGTTAAAGAGAAAACTCAGAGGGCCCGGCCTGGGCTGGATGAACTCTCTGACTTTCAGATTCACCATACAAGCCCACACTTTCAGCTGGTAACTCAAGGTGTGGCCTGCCTGCCCCCACTGTGTGTGCATGAGAAGGGCTGAGCAGGGGCAGGATGAGGTTATGGTACTGGGCTGGGCAGGGCCCCCCACCCCAAAGCACCTTGTCCCCATGTTGATGAGGACAAGGGCCTCTTCCCGACAACCCTGGTTGTTGGGGTCTGCGGGCGGGGGGCTTATCAGAATCCGGGAGCCCCCTTTAATAAGGGGGCCCCCAGGTTCCAGCCCCCTACCCTATGTGAATGAGTATGGGGTACGTTGTACCCCTACCCATTCACCCGGGGAAAAAAGTGTACATAAAAAACACAATACAGGTTTTTAAAATACTTTATTAGACAGCTCCGGGGGTCTTCTCTTCTTCCGTCTTCAGGGGTCTTCTCACTGGACTCCTCCGCTATCTTCTGCTAGCTCTTTTACTAGTGGAGGAGCCCAGCTTTCTCCTTCGCCGCCGCTGCCCGGGGGTCTTCTTCCAACTTCGGGGTCTTCTTGCCGGTCCTCCCGCTTTCTTCTTCCAGCTCTTTTACTAGCGTTGGCCCGGTCTTCTGTCCACCATCTAGGGTGGTGACCCTAGATATAGCAAGAACATTTGATTCATTATTAATGGGGTCTCCCGGATTCTGATAAGCCCCCCGCCCGCAGACCCCGACAACCAACGGCCAGGGTTGTCGGGAAGAGGCCCTTGTCCTCATCAACATGGAGACAAGGTGTTGAGGGCACGTGGCCTGGTATGGCTCAGGAGGGGAGGTGCTCACTCGTCCCCACCCCCTTTCCTGACTGGCCGGGCTGCGTGCTTGGATAAGGGCCTGCTATGGACTTTGGGGGGACCCCCACGCCGTTTTTTCCATACAATAACATATCTGTTTGGCTGCCCTTTAGTTGTGGAAAAGTAATTCCCTCAAAGAACGTATTCATTTGGGTTTCAGCGTCAGGAACTGAGGATGGATCTGTAATCTTCTCTCCTCTAGGACCCCACAATAAAATGACAACTGGTGGTCTGTCTTCACTGTGGACTAGATATGCAAGTAATTTGCCTGCATTTCGACATGCTCAAACATCTCTTGTGTAGAGAAAAAGAGTTTGTGTCTAGCCATCTCATATTGAAGTTGGTAAACTACTCTAGTTTGCAGCTTGAGGAGATCTGCCTGAGCTGGGGAGGGATTAGATGTGAACAGTTGCTCAGTAGAGGATAGTTCTGCTATCGCCTTGTCTGAGGCAGCAGCAGAGTCAGCCTTTAGTTTATTAATGCGAGAGATCAGGAATGTATGTACGTGCAACTTAAGAGTTCCATATTGCAGAAGGCGAGGCAGAGTGATCGTTCTCTAAAAAGTAAAGTTTCCAGTTATTCATTAGCTCATCATCCTCTGGCAGTAGGGAGAACCAGAACGGGTTTAGGTGCCAGGTTCTAGGCGGCCTATCAATGGGTACACTGAGGGTAATCCAGTAGTGACTATGGTCAGAAAGAAGTCTAGGGCAGAAGGCTGCTTCCTTCAATCTGGGCGTGAGAGCCTTCGAGATCAAAATTAAGTCTTTACGAGACATTGTATTGTTGGTGGCTCAAAAACAGGCATAGGTTCTAGTGGAGGGGTATATATATATCTCCAGGTATCAATCAGCTGAAAGGTAGCAATGAGTCTGGAGAATCTGGTGGGAATGTAGAAGGCTAGTAGTAAGAGGGGCTCTCCATAGAGTTTCACTGTTAGAAAAACATAATGCCCCTGTGGGTCAACCAACATTTCACATAATTCAAAGTGGATGGACTTGGCGACCAGGATCGAGACTACCCATCCATGAGATGTGTGGGTCGAATGAAACGCCCACCCAACCCATCAACGCTTTTTTATTTTTAAAGCTTAATTGAATAGGTTGTAGTTACTGTGTAGTTGTGTTACTAAACCCAGGACCCTGCATTCACTATATGTGGTCTCCCAGAGTACACAGAACATGGAAATGCAATTATTTTAGTAAATATAAATTGCTAAATACCTTTTATCAGCAGTAAATGGCAGTCTTGTGACTTCTATCAGTGTCTGGTTAAAGTTTGTAGGAAGGGTTTTAATTCTGCTCTGACTGTCCTATGAGGCTGCAGGACCCCTGGTCCTCTGTCTGGACAATGCTGATTGGCCCTGTTCTGATCACATGCACTCTCCCAAGAAAAAAAATACTCTCTAGCAGTACACCCCAAACAGCATGTGCAGAGTGCCCCCCAAGGCTCTGTACTATCAGCAGATGGATTGGGGACAGCGGAAGAAGGGGAGGATCAGAGCAGAATGGCAAACCACATTTATACACAATGTGGATCAACCCATTAGGTTCCACAGTGAGTATAACAAGCATGCTATACGGCATATACTGACTGACTTTAATGTTGTAAGTTTAGTTACACTTTAAGACCTCATGTACACTGCTGCTGCTAAACGGACGTCGGAAAAATTGAGAACCTTTTGCTGGCGGAAATTTGGCCAGCAAAATTCCGATGGAGCATACACACAGTCGCATTTTCTGACGAAAAGCTCTCATCGGTCTTTTGCTGGCCGACGTTCCGACCATGTGTACGCGGCATAAGAGCTGATTGGCAATTTTAGGTGCTCCAGTTTTAGCAAATCTCCCCCGCTATGTCTTTTCTGCAATAAAAGCTTCCTACTTTTCCCATTTGAAAACTTCTTTAGCATGCCTCAGCCCCGTGATGAATGTCACCTTGGGCTGGTCATTCAAGATGGCCAAAGGTGCTGAACAGTGCGCCTGCGCACCGCTGTCTACGGTGCCTGTCTTTCCGCAAATATCTCCTAAACCGTGTAGGTTTAGGAGATATTTCTTGGACCTACAGGTAAGCCTTAATCTAGGCTTGCCTGTAGGTCAAAGTGTGTTGTAAGGGTTTACAACCACTTTAAACTTACATAAACCATGTCATACACTAAAGTGATCATCATTTTTCAGCTAGCTGGAGATTTCCACTTCCTATTATCACAAAGTGCTGCTCACCCACCTCCAAAATCAAGACAGTTTCTGCTCATGGCAGAACAAAGGAAAACTGAGTATATGGTGCACATTGTAGGTTCAGGTTAAAGAGGGATTCCACCCAAAAAAAAATTATTAAAAGCCAGCAGCTATAAATACTACAGCTGCTGACTTTTAATAAATGGACACTCACCTGTCCCGGGTTCCAGCGATGCCGGCAGCCGAGGCCGATCGATCGCTCGGCTCTCGGCTGCTGCAGTCACCATTCTAGGTGAGGGAATCAGGAAGTGAAGCGAATCGGCTTCACTTCCCGGTTCCCTACTGCGCATGCGCGAGCCGCGCCGCGCAATAGGAAATCTCCGCGCTGTCACTGGGACCCGTGTGTGTCCCAACAGACAGCGCGGCAGGGCAGGAAATGGCGTAGACTCCCACGGAGTCTATGCCCGGAAGTGGGTGAAAATACCTGTCTTTGACAGGTATCTCCACCCCCCTCCCCCCTGAAAGATGTCAATTGTGACACCGGAGGGGGGGAGGGATCCGATCAGCGGAGGTTCCACTTTAGGGTGGAATCCCGCTTTAAGGGTTTGTGGGCATGGTAACTACCCTACGAAAGATGGAGCTTTTGTTTTAAAAGAAAAAATGTACATTAATCTAACATTTTTTGTCTTTCTCATGAGATTATATTATAACAATGGGTGTTGAGGAAATTGTCTCTGTTCCTTTATATTGTCTAATATCCGTATACAAATATTTCAGAATTAAATAGGCTTTCTGTATCTTTATTTGATTAGACAACCTGCCAAATTGCACTAATAATCTCCTTGTTCCTTCAAATGTTCTCTATTTACTCTGTGCCAAAGACACTTGAGGACTGTTCTTCAGTATGATCAAGGCACGCCGGAGAGTTCCTCATAGAATGAACTTCATTTAAATCAATAGCTTGACACATTTAAACCCAAGAAAGCGCATTCAAAGCAAGAACTGCTAATTTGCTTGCAGACACGTTGACATTTGTCAGATCCGCTTTAGGAGCATCATCTCTATCCCTGTCCCTCTCACCAGTCCACCAACGTAATATCAATGCATTGTTTAGTATGAGATAAAAACCATGAAGGAAAAGGAATTAAAAATCAACATAAAGGTATAAAGTACAGGAGCATTGTGATGTAAGTCACTAAACACAATGTATTTTATAAGGCAGTGCAAACCAATTGTGAATAAGCCATAGTCGACACATTTCACTTTTTATAACTTCATGAAAAATGACAGATGATTGCTTTGACTGAAAAGCCTGAAATATACAGTAAAAAGTGCTTGCATTTTTAAAGGAAGTGATAGTGGTTTTGTTTATATTTCCCTGATTTATGGTCAGAGATAATTCTAAATGAATGAATAAAATCCATTTCATTTTCTTTTTTTTCCTCCTTTTTTCATTAGGTATTCATGAAATGCTGCATATTTAGTATTTTTTTATTGAGCAGGGAATGTGCGGGGAAACATGTTTTCAAATCTTTTTCTACTAATTTCAGTGTTTACAGAGTTTGATAACTCAAGCTGAAATTTACACAAGTGAATGAGTCAAAGCAGTTACTCATCCTTATTGGATGTCTGCATTTAAGGTTTCTATCAGAGTTAGCCAAAATGCAGGCAGTTACTGGGTAATTCATAGTGTCCTGGTAATCGTTTGCCATGTATTGAAAGTTTATGTATGAATGTGTGAGAGCATGTTAAGGTAGAGCTCCCCCCTGCTCTACCCAGCTCCACGCTTGTCTGCCCCCCCCCCCCCCCATTGCCACATTTGGCACCGTTCGGGGGGAAACAGGCACCTGGTTTTACAGGTATCCGCTCCCACTTCTGGGCCAGTTCGCCGTGGTGAACTCACCTGGATGTTCAGCGCCACTCCTGCTTTCCCTCATTGCCAGGCTATTCACAAAGTGTAGCGAACTTCACGTATGTGCAGTGGGGAGCTGCGAAAGTCACAAGGCTTTACTGCTGGTTTCCCTTAGCCTAGATGGTGGCAGCAGCACCCGAAAGCCAATTGAAAAATGAGCTTGGGTGAAGACACCGCTGGATTGTGGACGGGTACGTTTCCTAATATTAAAAGTCAGCAGCTAAAGTATTTGTAGCTGCTGGCTTTTAATTTTTTTCTGAAGGAGCCTGGAGCTCCGCTTTAAAGTTTATGGAAGAGCATGTGACTCTGGGCTAATCGGGAAGTCTGTAGCCCTGTGTAAGCTATGACACCAGAAATGCATAAATCACCCATTTAATTTTCTTTCCATTTCTGAGGCTGAACAGAGCAGTATGGAAGTTTTTTGTAGAATTTACGGTAAAGTATAACTAAAGGCAAACTCTTTTTTTTTTAGTTTTTGGATAGAGTGGGGAGGGATTAGAACACCTGTCAGTTTTTATTGCTGTCTGTGGGCCCCATTAAGAGATCCACCATCTCTGTCAGGTCACCTTGAGGCCAGGTGACAGATGCACCCCGTAGGGATTAGGAGTGCACTGCAAGGTTGTGGACCCTACGGCTGACTGCTGCGGACGGGGGTCAAGGTGATAGGAAGGCAGGGCCGCCAGAACAACAAGATGGATCCCACCAGGGTTAGAGCGTAAGATTCCCTGGGGCGCGAATGTCTAAGAGCCAGCAGGTGTTCACCAGAGCCTCGAGTGGTGAGGATGGACTTGGCTGCAACTGGCTCCAGGTCGTGACCCCCAGGGTCCCCCAGCTCACACCCACAGTAGGCAAACAGGAGGATAGGGATGGTGAGGGACAAAGCCAAGGTCGGGGCCACAAGCAGATAGGAAAAGTCAGGGACACGCCAAAAGGTCAGGATCACAGGCAAACAGGGATAGTCAAGGACATGCCAAAGTCGGTAACGGAAAACAATAGAAGAGCACACGGCAGGTAACAGGAAGCTAACACACACAGGTTGATCAGCAGGGTTGGCTAGCAGTGCACAGGTTAATATAGTGTTCTCTGATAGGAGCTAGGGTGGAGCCATGCCAGAGGATGGATTATAAAAGCAGTCAGGTGAGGGTCAGCTGGTCTCTAGAAATGAACACATGGAGACAGGTAAGCAGACAAACTCTATTGCATAACCATGACACTCTATTTGTCCTGTTTATCATTATCACTGTAAGTGAAAGTAAAAGAAAATGCCACATTTTAGGTTGTCCCCAGAAAAGTAATAGAGGGTAAATTTTCCAATGGGGAATATAGTTCTGAGAGGAATTTCCTTAATTTGCAGAGATTTCCTCTTGCTTCCTGATTGGCTATGGGTCAGGAAGTGACGGGAAATCTCCACAATGGGAATGGCTAAAAATAAAAATCTGACAGGGTTTATAATCCACCCATGCTCTATCCAAAATGAAAACAAAAAGTTGTGTCTACAGTTCTACTTTAAGATTCAGAGGGTGATAATCTAAAGGGTAACTCCACTTTTGTGGGATAAAAATGGCAAATGAAAAAATAATATAGCATATACAATTGTGACACAAGTCATATTGCCGTTGAATGTTATTAAAAATGACCTCTCCTTTTTAATCTGCAGTGCTGTAATTTTCTGCAAAATGCAATGCAATAATGCTACCTGGAGGTGTTCTGTAACACAAAATGTGTACAGAATGTATGATTGGCTTACAGATTTTACCAGACATCTGCACTAAGATACAAGTCAGATTTTTGGTATCCCCTGCAAAAAAATGCATTTTTGGTGAGACACTCTCAATAGGAACTCACATCTAAAGGGATGCAGAACCTGCAGTTTTCCTCATTAGAGCCCTACAGGTGAAGCAGCTGGTTGATAATTATGAAACCACTCCCATACACATTCACATGGACACATGGGCACAGACAAATGCAGAGATATCTTCCGAATAACAAAAGGTAGGAATCTGCAACAAAGTTTGTTAAAATCCTTGTAATGTATATAGATCACCCAGAGGGGAATGTTTTTTCTCAGCAAAAGTGGAGTTATTCTTTAGAAAAGAAAAAAAAAAGTTTTGTCAAAATGGAATTTAAGCAATACTGCTTTGTCGCATCACTGTAAAATTATAGTGATCCCCAGTAAGGCAATATATTCACCTTCTAGCCCTTCACAGCTAAACAAATAACCTCCTTCAGAAAACACCTAAAAGTCACATGTAAGTTATATTACGAAGAACATGTTTGGGTAAAAAAGTTATTTTAACTTGCTTTTTAGAAAATGTACTTTAAACTGCCTTTGAGCTATATGCTTTTTTACACCTAAGCTGTTTACTTTTTATTTCAAAGTGTTGTTAATATTGTTTTAATTCCAGTATATTTAATTTTCATCTTTTTACTTTTTTTGCTTTTTTACTTACACAAAATCCATATTATCATCCTGCTTGAATAGTTATCGCATTCTACTATTCTTTCAATTTTTCTATTTAGAAAAGGGATAATAATTAATCCCTTAATATATATCTTTTGTTCTGTTTGATGTTTTTTCTTTTATTCGTTTTTGTGACTTCTTTGAAGCTCGGTTTTAATCATGTGGCTATTCAGAACACATATTGCCTGCAAAGTCTGCAAACACATCCAAACCTTGAATAATATCAATATTGGGCAGAGGATTTGAGATTTTTCAGGTGAATAGCATCAGCAAAATATTCTTTAAAGTTTCCTTCCAAGTAACTTGTACTGTGTAACTTTGAAGTATTGCCCCAGGTAGTATTTACGTGTTTAGTAATGTACCCAGATAAACTCTGGTCCCATCGAAAAATATCTTAATTTATACAACCTCAATTCCCCAAAAAATAGGAAGCTGTGTAAAATCTACATAAAAACAACATGCAATGTTGCAAATCTCATAAACCCATATTTTATTCATAATATATATAAAAAAAAATGTAATGTTTAAAATTAGAAACTGTACCATTTTAAGAAAACAATAAGGTCATTTTAAAATTGGGGGCAGCAACATGTCTCAATAAAGATTGGACAGGGCAACAAGAAGCTGGTAAGGTAAGTAGTATTAACAAGGAAGAGCTGGACGAACATTTTGCAACTAATTAGGTTAATTGGTAACAGGTCAGTAACATGATTGGATATAAAAAGTGCATCTTTGAGAGTCAAAGTGCCTCAGACGTAAGATGGGCAGAAGTTCACCAATTTGTGAAAAGATGCATCAAAAAATTGTCAAACAATTTCAGAATAATGTTCCATAATATAACATTTCAAAGATGTTAAATTTATCATCATCTACAGTACATACTATCAAAAGTTTCTGAGAATCTGGAGAAATCTCTGTGCACAAGGGACAAGGCGGAAATGCAATATTGGATGCCCATGATCTTCGGGCCCTCAGACGGCACTGCATTAAAAACAGACATGATTTTGTGATGGTCATCACTGCATGGGCTTAGGAATACTTCTAAAAAATTATGGTCTGCAAACACGGTTCAGTGTACCATCCAAAAATTCAAGGTACTAGATACACTCTGCTGTCTTCTCTGGGTCAAAGCTCCTTTAAAATGGTCTGTTGCAAAGTGGAAAAACTGTTCTGTGGTCAGACGAATCTAAATGTGACAATCTTTTTGGCAACCATGGACTCCTCATTCAATGGACTAAAGAGGAGAGGGACCTTCCAGCTTGTTATCAGCTCTCCATTCAAAACCTTGCATCTCTTATGGTATGGGGCGCATTCGTGTGTATGGAATGGACATCTTGCACATCTAGAAAGGCACTATCAAAGCTATATCCGGGTTTTTGAGCAGCATATGCTCCCATCCAGACAATGGGGGTTATTTACAAAAGGATAATCCATTTTTCACTGCAAGTGCACTGAAAGTGCCCTTGGAAGTGCAGTCGCTCTAAATTTAGAGGGTGTTGATCTGAAATGAGGGGAAGCTATGCTGATTTTATCATCCAATCATGTGCAAGCTAAAATGCTGTTTTTTATTTTCCTTGCATGTACCCCTCGGATCTACAGTGACTTTACTTCCAAGTGCACTTTCAGTGCACTTGCAGTGCAAAGTGGATTTTCCTTTAGTAAATAACCCCCAATGTCTTTTTCAGGGAAGGCCTTGCATATTTCATCAGGAAAATGCTAAACCACATACTGCATCTATGATAACAGCATGACTTCGAAGTAGAATAATCTGGGTGCTTAACTGGCCTGCCTGCAGTCCAGACCTTTCACTGATTGATAATATTTGGTGCATCTTGAAACAAAAAAAATTTACAAAGATGGCTCAGCGCTTTTGAGCAGTTAGAATCCTATATCAGGCAAGAATACGACCATATTCCTCTTCCAAAACTACAGCAACTGGTTTCTTCAGTTCTCAGACATCTACAGAGTGTTTTTACCATGTGTAGCATCCCCTCTTCTTTTAAACATGGCCCTGTCCCAACATTTTTGAGACATGTTGCTGCAATCAATTTCAAAATTACCTTTTTTTTTTTCTTAAAATTTGTGCAGTTTCTCAGTTTAAACATTTGATATGCTTCCTATTTTCTCTTGTAAGTAAAATGTGGGTTTATGGGATTTGAAAATCATTGCATTCTGTTTTTTTTTTGCAGAGTTAACACTCCCAACTTTTTTGGAATTGGGGTTATTAAGTATACAGTGGGGACGGAAAGTATTCAGACACCCTTAAATTTTTCTCTTTGTTATATTGCAGCCATTTACTAAAATCATTTAAGTTAATCTTTTTTCCTCATTAATGTTCACACAGCACCCCATGTTGACAGAAAAACACAGAATTGTTGACTTTTTTGCAGATTTATTACAAAAGAAAAATACTGAAATATCACATGGTCCTAAGTATTCAGGCCCTTTGCTCAGTATTTAGTAGAAGCACCCTTTTGATCTAATACAGCCATGAGTCTTTTTGGGAAAGATGCAACACGTTTTTCACACCTGGATTTGGGGGTCCTCTGCCATTCCTCCTTGCAGATCCTCTCCAGTTCTGTCAGGTTGGATGGTAAAGGTTGTAGAGACATTTTTAGGTCTCTCCAGAGATGCTCAATTGGGTTTAAGCCAGGGCTCTGGCTGGCCCATTCAAGAACAGCCACAGAGTTGTTGTGAAGCTGTAAAAAACTTTAGAATGCTTTCTTCTGGCCTCCCAATTATGCTCATAGGTTTTCAGTCACACGGGTATCAGATGGAGACTAAAGGTGGCCTTTTCAATACAGATTATATGGCTTGGATCACTGTTTTTACCATCAGTAAATCCCCCCTGAGAAATGCCATGAAACCATTGCTAGAGTGTATGTAATAAGTGGCTACAGGGAAAACGCAGAACTGAGATGCAAGAAAAAATTAAAAAAGACAGACCCAAAATAATGAAGGTGCCACATGACTAGGGTGGGGAATAGTTCACAGGAGAGAGTTAGCTGAGCAGAAACTGCAGGCCTTGCCTGATTGGAAGTCAAGGCTCAGGTGGCAAAGAGGAGTTGCAGGAACTGCTGGTAGTTCTTTCTGGAACGTCAGTAAGGGAAGAAAGAGTCCCTATGGCCTTTCTCATTTAGGCCTCATATACACTGCAGCTGGTAAACTGACGTTTAGAAGCATTTGGGAATTTTTTTCAGCAGCCCCTAAACTCTCCTCAATGTTCTTTTATGTGTACATGTACACTCAGGCGTTTATGGTAGTTTAGAAGCAGTTGAGGTTAGAAGAATTTTTTGGAAAGCAAAAAATTCAAGATAGTAGTTTAGTGGCATTTGAAATGCCAAATGCTTGTAACCGTGTGCAAATGCTGTAAATCGCATTTTATAAGCATTTTCGTTTATAGGAATTTTGAATGAGGAAACATTTCTGACCATTTGCAACGTGGACAAAAACAGACTTTCCAGAACCCATGTATATTGTTGGCTGCAAGGAGAGAGAGAGAGTAAGAACATGCTGCTGGTGGTGGGGCTTTGGTGAGATGCCAGGAGTCTAAACAGACCCTTGATGTTCCTCTTTTGAGGCAGAGGGGAAGAGGATGGTGCACGGGGAGGGGGATCGTTGCGGGGGGAGGAAGAAAGTATAGGAACTGATCAGGTCTCCTTGAGACAGCTGAAAGCCTGCCGGAGGGAGAGGAGAAGAAGCCGGTTACTGTAATTGCCCCCTGCCTCTTCAATCACCCCCTCTCTAGCCCGCATTCGATTCTCCTGCTGCCTGAGCCCTCCTGCTGTTCAACATCTGGTACAAGAGGACTGGTGGCTTTAGTGGTGGCACTGGTATCAATTTTTTAACAGGGGCTCAGTTTCTTGGGAAATGATGAATAGTCAATTCTGAAGCTGTTCTTGAACCGGTGGGGTGTGGCTGGGGACAAGGGTGGAAATTTAGTAAAGCCTATGTGACTAGCAGAAATCTAAGACCCCCTTCTTGTAACCAGCAGTTGTTATATTATTTACTTGGTATGTTTTTGTCATGGTCATTGTTAATTTGAACTGTTAATTGTTTTGTGGTAGTTTAACCACTTGCCAACCAGCAGTTGTACATATACTGCTGGCCTGCAGGTTTCCTGGTTTACAGGTGTGTGTGTGCACCCCCTGCTTCAGTATCAGTTAGGGCCAGTCCCTGACTGCCGGCCACACTATCACAAGCACACTATAAGTCTCTGATCACTGCCATTACTAGTATAGTGTCTGTCCAAGTTCGTATCCTGGTCACAGTCAGAACAGACTTGTAGTATCCTTCCCAGTGCCTGGATGCAGCTGGGGGTATCCTCTCCAATGACTGGGCCCATAACCTATTATGCAGAATATTGAAATCATGCAATAGAAGCTTCTTGGATACAGCAAACGGCTACTTTTATGGAGAATATCTTTATCATGGCTTTACATCATATAGACAGAAACAGGAACTAGGAGCATACAACTACATACACTTAGAGAGAAAACACTTCCTCGAAATACATTACCATAGATACACACTACAGGGCCACCTGCTGGATAGATAGGTATAATGCATACACTATATATAGTGTATATGCAGTACTTTACATGACATGTTGTTCTTCCAACACTTAGTACTGTCCTGCCATTTTAGCACTTTTAAAAAAAAAATGTGATAGGCAGTCAAAATCAGAGCTGCTTAAAAGCTGCGTAAATTCCAATATATATATATATATATATATACACCATAGTTTATAAACACCATCATTTTCAAACGGACCAATTAAAGTGGTTGCAAACCCTTTACAGCCACTTTAACCTACAGGTAAGCCTAAATTAAGGCTTACCTGTAGGTGCTTGAAATATCTCCCAGACCTGCACGGTCTAGGAGATATTTGCAAATCGCTGTATGGTGATTTCTTCTGCGCATGCGCTGGAGTTAGAAAGGGCACACTGTGCCATTTCTAGCTTGGGTCATGCCGTCAAAGGCGGCTCATGCAGGAGTGAGGTCACACGACTCCAGCAAGTCACAGAGCCAGAGTTCGCGGCCCCGGAAGGAAGAGGGGTGAAGAATGGGCGCTCGTTACTAGCAAGGAAGACTGGGACATCGCGGGCTTCTCCTGCAGGTAAGTGTCACATAATGGGCTACTATGCAATGCATAGTAGTCCATTATGCTTTACCTTTACAGGGAGACAAAGAAGAAGTAACACCCATCAGGGTTTACTTCCTCTTTAATATACACTTATTGGGATTTTGTTTTTACTAAAGACATGTAGCAGAGTACATCTTGAGCTGAGTTTATGAAGACAATTGATTTGATTTTATAACAAATAGTAGTACATTTTTTTTTTTTTTTCAAAATCTTTGTTCTTTTTTCATTTTATATAATAAAAAAAAAGAAAAACCCTGTGGTGAGTGGCAAACAATGGTCTGGTCATGAAGGGGGTAAAACCTTCCAGAGATCAAGTGGTTAGACTCTTGTCACACATGTCCATATGTCCATATGTTATTTGGGAATTTAATTAAGGGAGCAAGAGATCAAGACCAATAAATTCATCCATCAAAATGTGAACCAGAATTGTACTGAATAACAATCGGCCGTGATCAGGTTTTGCTTTATGTACCTTCTGAACCTCCAGGATTGGTATGACTGTTAACATGAGTATTCTATGGGTTTGATTTACTATGGTAGCATGGTGGCCAATCAGCTTCTAACTTTAGCTTGTTCAGTTAAGCTTTGACAAAAAAACCTGGAAGCTGATTGGTTTCTGGGCCAGATTTTGCACTCTCTAGTTTTAGTAAATCAACCCCTATGTTTTTGGGAACATTAATCATGCATAATTCTGTGACATACTGTATCAGGAGATCTAAATATTGCATTTCTCTTATTTATGTTAGTTTATACTTTGTCAAACATACGCTTGGATTTATTGTAAACAACATTATGTAGCAATGTGTATGTCTCCTGTTGTATTTTACCCAAATTTTTTTTTGAAAAATAAAAAATGCATAAGAAAAAACAAATGCCGATTGTTTATGATAAATAGTGCTTTCAAGCTAGGGTTTACATGTAGTTTAAAGTGGGTATCACATTAAAATTCACTCATGAGCAGTGGCGGCCCGTCCATAGGGGGCGCCCGGGCGCCGCCCCCCCCCCCCCCCTGTGTGGTCACAAAAAAAAAAAAAAAAAAATATGTAAAAAAAAAAAAAAGTTTTAAAACTGCCCCTTTAAAAAAAAAAAGTTCTTTAAGGAAGTGCACTGTGCTCGAGCGCCGGTCACAGTGCACTATGGGAACCGCCACGCCAATGCAATCATGAGATTGCAGACGTGGCGCTTCATTTGCGGGCGTTTAGCCCGCCTCAGGACGCTTTCTGAAGCGCTGAGTAGCTTCCGCCCGGCGCTGTAGTATGTGTTACTACGGCCGGGCAGGCAGTTTGATTGACATCTGAGTTGACTCAGATGTCACTTCCTGTCTTCTCTCTCCCATTTCACCTGAGAGAGGAAACAGGAAGTAAGAGGAGTAGAGCGGTGTGCAGGAGAGGAGCGGCTGCGGAGAACACCGGAGAGGAGCACACAGTCAGGTAAGTGGGCTTCGGGTGTGTGTGCGGGTCCTGGGCATACATGGGACTATTGTCTGAGCTCTGCATTGTCCGGACCAGGCGCCAGCGACAAATACCTGGATGTTCCTGCTCATACAACAGATAATTATCTCCTGGCCACTCCGACCTGTCCTCCCTGTAATGTGCCTTGCGGCGGAATGGCCACAGGAGAGCAACAGCACACCTATGTGTAACATTATTCAGGATTACAGACTTCTGGATAGACATATCTGTGTGTATATATGTGTACCACTACCCAGGATTGCAGAGTGCTGTATAGATATATACTGTGTATTTATAGGTATACCATTATTCAGGATTGCAGACTTCTGTATAGCTATCTATGTATAGATGTGATATTATCCAGGTTTTGCAGACTCACATGGATTGCAGAGTGCTGTATTGATATCTATATGTATAGGTGTACTATTATCCAGGATTGCAGAGTGCTGTATTGATATCTATATGTATAGGTGTAACATAATCCGATATTTCAGAGTTATATATATATATATATGTGTGTATAGGTGTACCATTATCCAGGATTGCAGAGTGCTGTATATATATCTATGTATAGTATACATAGATATATATATACAGCACTCTGCAATCCTGGATAATGGTACACCTATACACACACACATATATATATATATATATATATATATATAACTCTGAAATATCGGATTATGTTACACCTATACATATAGATATCAATACAGCACTCTGCAATCCTGGATAATAGTACACCTATACATATAGATATCAATACAGCACTCTGCAATCCATGTGAGTCTGCAAAACCTGGATAATATCACATCTATACATAGATAGCTATACAGAAGTCTGCAATCCTGAATAATGGTATACCTATAAATACACAGTATATATCTATACAGCACTCTGCAATCCTGGGTAGTGGTACACATATACACACAGATGTGTCTATCCAGAAGTCTGTAATCCTGAATAATGTTACACCTATACATATAGAACTCAGTAATTCTGAATACACAGCTACAATGTTACACTACTGTTTTAATATATACAGTTTCTATACAGCTCTCTGCAATTCTGGGGCAATGATACGCCTATACACAGTTATACACAGGTATGCCTATACATAACCCTGTATTTCTGGATACATAGATAATGTTAGTACAGTATGTCTTTGTACACAGCTACTGTATTTGCAGACAATGAAATTCTGGATACACGCCAATATCATTCTACAAATTCTGGGTGTGGCTTATGAGAAGTGGGAGGGGTCAACCGTGGATGGGCGGGGTCTTGCGCCCCCCCATCCTAAAACTTCACCAGCCGCCACTGCTCATGAGTCAGTAGAGAACATATGAGCATTGAGAAAATAAGACTTGTTATCAATTGTGGCAAAAAAAAAATAAAGAATCCTGTTTCCTTATATGATCATTGGCTACCAGGAGTATTATTGATCTTTCATATTAGCAGATAGTTTACTTTTATTTTCAGTAAAATAGATGTTTTTTTTTAATTCACTGGTCTAAACAATCGTGTTAAAAAAAAAAAACACAAAAAAATCCCATACTAATATACTTTTGGTAACACTGTATTGAAAGAATAAATTAAAAAAAATCATAAAAAAGAAAATTATAATATGCTTTTCTGCACTGGTGACAGTATGTAAAAAAAAAAAAAAAAAAATTGATAATTTTTTTTCTTTTAATTTCTTCATTTTCAAAAAATAGTGAAATACTAAATACCTTGGCATTTCTACTTTCCAAAAAGGGGTAATTTGGGGAATGTTTGTACTGTCCTGGTATTTTCCTCAAGAAATGGGATAGGCCATCAGTACATCACCACTAATCGATTTTCAGATATATACCATAGTTTGTAGACTCTTAACTTTCCTACAGACTAAATAATATACACTGATTTGGGTTATTTTCACCACAAAATGTAGCAGAATATATTCTGGACTACATTTATGGGAAAAGATGATTTATTTGCAAAATGTTATAACGGATACAAAGAAAAACATGTTTTTTTCAAAATTTTCAGTCAATTTTATTTACTCAGAAAAAAAAAAAAAAAACAGTGATGATTAAATACCACCAAAAGAAAGCTCTATTTGTGTGAAAAAAATTATAACAATTTTATATGGGTACAGTGTTGTGTGACCGCACATTTGTCATTCAAAGTGTGACGGTGCTGAAAGCTGAAATTTGGCCTGGGCAGGAAGGAGGCGAAAGTGTTCGGTATGGAAGTTGTTAAGACGGTCTTTGAGCAGACTGCTAAAATGGGATTGATGCTTTGTATGTATAACTATATTTATGTTCATAATTCATAAATATATGTATGAACATATAGTTCATTAAAAAAAAAAGTGTAAAATAGTTTAGAAAAATCTATACATGTTAAAATTAATTACATTTAAGCTTGTGTCTTTCACATTTACAGTGAAAAACATGCACTAGTCTATAATTCTCATTTACTAATTCATATAATGTTGTGTCTGTTCCGACCCCCTCAACTATATCAGGATGACAGACAGCACAGTATGGATAGAGAAATATATGGAAAGTTCTTATTTCAGTATGGAAGCAGAACAAGCCCCCCCAATCCCCTGTGATAATAGCAAAAGATCAAAACCGATCTTTTCTGCACTGCTGTTAGTATTATATTACATATACTGATACTGGGCAAAATGGGTATAAAGAAAGTAGAAAAGTTCAGATGGTTGACATTCCCTAGGGCAGTGATGGCGAACCTTGGCACCCCAGATGTTTTGGAACTACATTTCCCATGATGCTCAACGACACTGCAGAGTGCATGAGCATCATGGGAAATGTAGTTCAAAAACATTTGGGGTGCCAAGGTTCGCCATCACTACCCTAGGGTAATAAATGTACATTTAGAGAATGGGGATCTCAGTAGTTGGGGTAAACATCATATTGTATTGAGACCATGACAGAAAAACTGACCACCTGCGATAAAACCGATTTTAGTAACAATGGCCATCCAACTGGGATTGATATATATATTTTATAATGTAACTTTATAAACACTCCATCACTTGCATAACCACACCTAACCCTTTTCAGAATGCTGCTCTGCAGTGCAGGTGCATTGCCAAATGCCAGCCCATAAAGCCCCATCCTCTTTTGGCTCTAATAATAACTATTGATTCGGGATTGTTTATGCCAGTTTGTAAGTCCTGGCTATGTTTCCGATAAACGCAATGTATTTATACTGATGTTATTTTTTTCCCCCTCTCTCTCCAGAATCAAGCTTCTTACTGGGGAATGCACAGATTGTGGACTGGCCTGTAGTATATAGTAATGACGGTTTCTGTAAACTTTCTGGATTCCACAGAGCTGACATCATGCAGAAGAGTAGTACATGCAGGTTTGTATCCGTCATCTAAATTACACTTACTGTATAAAGCATGTTTATGGCCATTATTAATGACTGTTTCTAAGTTTTGAAGGGATCTGTAGTAGTGTCAGGAGATGGGATTTCAGTATCAGCATGACTTTGCCCCTGTACCAGCTCCATAAAGACATAGTTTCATGAGTTTGGAGTGTAGAAATTTGGGTGGCTTGTGCAGAGCCCTGATCTCAATCCCATTGAACCCCTTTTGGATAAATTGGAATGCCGACTGTGAGCCAGGTCTTCTCATCCAACATCAGAGCCTGACCTCACAAACGTTCTTTTGGCTAAACGAATACAAATTATCACAGAGATACTCCAAACTCTTGTGAACAGGGAGGAAGGGGCAAGATGATATTGATACCCATGGTTTTGGAATGTAATGTCCAACAAGCTAGGTGTTTTGGTGTTGTGTCAACAGTCAGCCTTTTCACATGAAAGAGTGGAAGATAGCTTCCCACTTTTCTATCTAGATAATAATTTTATGCCATAATTTCCAGCCCTATTGAGGCCATATATAGCAGGGGTAACAGCTGTGCCCCTTTTGACTTCCCCTCCTGAATGTAATCTTTGATTTTGCCCTTGGGTCAGTCATGTTATGTGAGGAGAAGGTGGTACTTCAGATATCTCTCCTTTTTAGGAAATGGATAAAGATTACACATCTGTAAGGCCCCTTTCACACATGCGGACAGTATGTTCGTATTTCCTCCATCCGTTTGCAGATGAAATACGGACATACATGCATCCCTATGGGATAGCGGGTGTCTGCGGATGAACATCCGCAGACAACCGCTATTGTCCGCTTCCGCTATTGCCCGATTCTGCAGACGGAGGAAAATCCTATTTTTCTATCCGTCTGCAGAGCGGATCGGATGAACACGGACAGACAGTCCGTGTTCATCCGATCCCCCATAGAGGAGAACGGAGAGCTGACAGGGCGGTCCCTGCACAGTGTGCCGGGACCGCCCTGTCTGCCGCCGGCTCAGCGGGGGCAATGGAGTGATCCCTGCTGAGCGAGCGGATCATCATGGGGCGGATCATTAATTATTATTATCTAATAGCAATAGTGTCTCTTCACACACACAGTGTGGCACAGCCCCACCCCCACTCTCTCTTCTCATTGGCTCAGTGGCAGTGATTAACAGTAGAGCAAACCAATGGCTCCTGATGCTGCTGTTTCAGCCAATAAAGAGGAAGAGAGCCCGGGAGAGCTACTGCTCTCGTGCACATTGCTGCGCACAAAAGGTTTTTTACTTTCATGCGTAAAATGCATGAAGGTAAAAAACCTTGAGCCTTGACAACCACTTTAAAGCATCCCTCCATTTGGAAGTTGTACACGTAGGATCTATTACCGGCACTGTGAGCAGATTCGATGCAAAGCTAAGTATGCTACAAATCAATATAGGTCTCTGCATATTAGTGCCAAATTGGCACGTGTTCCACTTGGCTAACAGCTCTTAAGTCTCTTTGACAAGAAGGTTAAAGAGGGAAATAGTTCCTGTTCAAGGTTTGTCTGCCTTGTCCTGTCAGTGAAGCGAAGGAGCCTTTATCTGGCTTATTTTACTTGTAGAGGGGCAGAAAAAAATTGCAAGCACATTTTTTTTCCTAAATTTGATCCTGAAGCTTCAAATTACTTTTTATGTTTTCCATGGAGGCTCTGATCAAATGCAATCATTTTGGGGGCATGCACAATGTTTCATACAGTTTTTTCTTGCTGTGTGTTTATTGTTTCTCAGCAGGGATAACTTGCTTATAAGAGAGCAGAGCAATCAATATATGACTGTTTAATACTTTTTGATGTATTGCAGCATACCACTACTAAGGTTTAAATAGATTGTCTTATGTATGTTTTTATTTTTTTATAACACAGATATCCTTCTACTATAGAAAAGTAGAATCATTTCTCTAGGGCCATATTGATTTAAAGCAGAATTTGGTGCATTCTCATCATGCGTGGATTTTCACATTTGACATTTGTAATTGGATGTGGAAAATAAACTAGGCTTGTCAGTAAAAAAATAAAATAAATGCTCGTCACAGCATTTTTTTTTGACAGCAGCAGGAGCCATTGGCTATCAATCTGCCTCCAGTGCCACTGCTCTTGTGCACATCGCTGGATCGGATTGGGCTCAGGTAAGAATAAGGGGGTGGGGGGGGGGGGCTAGGGGATCCTGAAGCAGAGAAGGTCATTCACCTTAATGTATAGAAAACACTTCAATAATGGGCACTTTCACCCCCTTCCTGCCCATGTCACTTTTTAGCTTTCATCGCTGTCGAACTTTGCACGGTAATGCAAGCTGTACCAAAACAAAACTTGTACCAAGACTGATCCAGCTTTCTTTTGGTGGTATTTAATCGCCACTGGGTATTTTGCTAAACAGAAAAACAAAAAAACAATTAAAAAAAAAAATAGTTTTTCTTTGTTTTTTATAAAATGTTTTCTCCTTCACTGATGGGTACCGATGAGGTGGCACTGATGGACACTGATGGGTGGCACTGATAGGCAGCACTGATCTGATAGGTGGCACTAGATATCGCTTATGGGCACTGATAGGCATCACTGGTGGACATCACAAGTGGGCACTGGTGGGCATTACTGATGGAGCTGCACTGATGATCACTACATTGATTATCAGTGCAAATCCCTCTGTCAGGAGAGCCACTTATTGGCTCTCCTCTACTCACCCCCTGTCATCATGAATAGAGGAATGCCGGTAACTGATTGGACACAGATGATCACATGGTAAAGAGCCTACATCATAGCCATGATTGGAGATGCGGTGAGTCAGAGCAACACACCGCACTACCAATCACCCTTCTTCTGTGTGCCCCTGGGACGTGCACGAGCAGCTTGTTCTGCTGGACATCGTATGGCGTCCAGTCAAAATGAGAGAGCCACCACCTGGCCGTCCTGCTATAGGCTGGGCGGGAAGGTGTTAAAGCCATTTTTTTCCATTTTGGATAGTGTAAGGGAAGGAATCCAAAGTTAATGTTTTTCCATCTATTTCCTTTTAGGGAGATTTCCCTTTACTTCCTTCTCTGTAGCCTCAACAAGACATGAGAGCATAGCTTTCCAATGTGAGGCAAATATTGAGGGACATTTGTTTTGGGAATAAGTTTGCCTTTTTTGATGATTTCTCCTCTATTCCTGTTCTGGTGGCAACTAAAAATTGGATTTGCTCTCACTGTAATTTCCTGTGACATTGGTGATCAGCACAATTAGAGAGAATAAATCTCCCTAACAGGGACACAGACAATAAAAGAGCAATAAAAACCTGACAGTGATGCTATACCTTCTCCATTGGAGGCACCAGCAATTACGTGACTTATATTACATAAGCATTAAAGTCCTTTTTGCAGCTCTGCTCCCCCATTACTAGTCCCCATTATCCCTCTTCCCATTAGTGACACAGCAGCTTTCCAATCTCTAATTTAAACAGAGCAGAAGCTCAGGAAGGGGAAGCAGAGTAATCTGAGCCAGGGATGACTCATCTAGGGGGGTGCCACCAGGGGTTCTGCCCCCACCCGAACTGTGAAGCACTGCTCTAAGGGTGTCACTGCTGCCCGATCAAGTGTAATGGACTGGCAGCTCCACTGCATAGTTTGCTAAAAATCAGAGAACAAAATATGAGGGAGATTGCACAGGCCCACTAGTGCTGAATCACCCTGCTCCTCCCACCCACCAGCACTATAGAAAGATGTTCCAGTGTGACGCTTCAGCGTGGGAGAGCCTTCCTGGAACTGGGAGGCATTTATTAGGGCAAGGAGAGGGGTTTGTGTGCAGAACGCCCTGGACTAGGAAGTTGGGGTTGGTATGGCAAAGGTTTGGGGGGCCTTGGGGGTTTCAGAGAAGGCTCTGGACTAGTACTGCAGTGGAGGCCTGGGCTGAGGGGGTGCAGTGGGGTCCTTGGGCTGAGGGGGGGGTGCGGAGGAGACACTGAGCAGAGGGGGGTGCACAGGAGGCCTTGGACTGAGGGGTGCAGAGAAGGCCTTGACCCGGGGAGGCGCAGAGGAGACCCTGGACTTGGGGGGTGCAAAGGAGGCCCTGGGCTGGGGGGTGGTGCAGAGGAGGCCCTGGGCTGGGGGGTGGTGCAGAGGAGGCCCTGGACTGGGGGGGTGCAGAGGAGGCACTGGAGGGGGGAGCAGAGGAGGCGCTGGACTAGAAAAGGATTGGTGTGGCAAAGACCCTAGATCAGGAAAGGAGGCCCTGGACTGAGAGGGGAGTAGAGATGAGGCCATGGACTGGGAGGTGCAGAGAAGGCCCTGGACTAGCAGGGGAGTGCAGAGGAGGCCTTGGCCTAGGGGATGCAGAGGAGGCCCTGGACTGGGAGGGTAGTACACAGGGAGGCCCTGGGCTAAGGGATGCAGAGGAGACCCTGGACTAGGAGGCAAGTACACCAGAAGCCCTGGACTGGGGGGGGGGGGGGGGGTGTAGAGGAGGTCCTGGACTTGAAAAGTGGGGCTGGTGTGGCAAAGGGTCTGAATTCGGAGGGCAGGGTGCAGAGGAGCCTCTGAAATTGGGGGGCTGTCGAGGAGGCCTTGAACTAGGAGGGGAGAGTGGAGAGGAAGCCCTGGACGGGGGGGGGGGGGGGGTGCAGAAGAGGCCATTGACTAGGAAATGTTGGTTGGTGTGGCAAAGGCCCCTGGATGGGGGGGGGGCTACAAGGGAGATACTGGACTAGACGAGAGGGTGCCTGGAGGTCCCAGATTTAGGAAAGTGGGTGCCTGGAGGCCCTGCACTAGGACAGGTGTCTGGAGGCCCTTTACTATGAGAAGGGGATAGTGGAGGTCCTGGGCTGAAGAAGGACCTGCCTGGGCCCTTTAGGGGGAGTTAACAACCTAAATTGGGACATTTATCAATTGTTGCAAGTAATACCACAGAGGAGCAGAGAGACAAGTCATGTGATAGATTTATTAGTTGTTTGGCTGTACTTCTCCTGTGGATCACAGCAGTGCAGAATGTTTTGCATTCTTGTGACCCATCTTCAGCTGACAGCGGTCTGTCGGTTGACATCACAAAGCTTGTCCAGGCTGGGGAAAGAGTGCAACCATATGATCGGGATCCGCCCACGGCAAGCCGCTGAGAGTCTGAGCCGGCTCCACAGCCCAGTGTTTCTGTGTGTGTGTGTGTGTGTGTGTGTGTGTGTGTGGGAGGGGGGGTGGTCAGAGCAGAGAGCCAGAGACTGACAGTCACCAGCTCTCTGCTCAGGGAGCACTGAGAACGATCTGAGACCGAGAGTGATCGGCGGTGTTTCATTGTTTCATTATCTCAGCCTTAGAGCCGGCGGGGGGACAGATTCAGCATCCACCTAGGTAATTATGATTTAAAAAAAAAAAACATACTTCTCTTTTAATTTCCCAACATCTCCTCTTTCCTGCTATCTGGCCCACATAACAAATAGACCTCATTCACATGGAGCATAGGCGTTCATTCCCAGTGTGATGGCCGTGTACCGCATGGGGAAATTTGGTGTTCTGTGCATCCCTGTGCAGGCAGTCCAGTCAAAGTCAATTGGGACACAGCAACTGGATGGACCTAGTCGAGTGTCAAAATTTGACATACAGACAGGAAGGGATGCATGTATCTGAACACACAGTGTCTGCATTCAGATATGTGCACCCACTTCTATAGGTGAAGCTCTCTGGTGGATGTAGATGCAGCAAAAGGACCTGTCTCAGCGCATGTCTGAATGAGCCCTTAGGGGAATTTATCAAAACTAGAACAGACAGAATTTGGAACAGCTATTCATGGCCCCGGACCACAGGATGTGCAGAGCGACTGGAATTAACAAGCCACACACAGTGACCAGACCCGGATCCAGAGACCTCCAGATGGACGCCACACATTTGTACAGATGAGCCTTCTATGTTTTTACCCCTTGTAAGTGAGTCTGTTACCTTGCCATTAAGGCAGCTTTTAATACTACACTCAGGTGGCGTTTCCTGGTTTCTCCTCTTTGTCTTCCTCTAATCAGCTTTCATGAGGATAGCAGCCGCCTATGCCCAGCCATAATTATTATTTTTTATTTTATTTGTTTTTTAATTCTTCTAATCCTCTTATCTGGAAACTTTTAACCCCTGAATCCCTCACCTCATCATGGACTTATGATTGATGAACTGTGATTTTTCTTATTCATATCCACCTGTATTTGCGCTGATAGTTACTGTTACCCGTTCTCCCAAGCCAGGCTGTGTGTGTCCATAGACGTACACAGCAGGGCTCGGCCCTGTCCCTTTCTATCTGCTCACAAGATTTGACTGACAGCAGCGGGAGCTAAAGGCTCCAGCTGTTGCCTCTGTGTCCTGTGAGAGCAAGGTGAGAGGAGAGAACCGCTGCAGACAGGCACAGCATTGGTTTGGGTCTGAGTATAGTGAGTTGGGGGTGGGGGGAGGGCAATACAACTTTAGCTTGTGTGGTGCTATTCATTTTTTCAAACTTGGAGTTGGGCTTAACTTGTAGTCACAATGCCGAATATCTGTTTTCAGACTAAAGCCTTTGCATATTTTTCACATTATAGGTAATGCAAAAATAACTTTGGTTGCATAGGTTATAAATGTGGAGAAACTGTGTTACTGAAGTACAAAATCAATATCAAATATACATAGCATTATTTTATATAGGAGAATAAATACTCTCATGTAAACATTATGTTCTGGAGCACAAATGCGGTGCCCAATTAACTTGTACAGTCGCATGAAATGTTCCCAGTGCCCAATAATCACATCAGATATGTAAACATGAACGGCTAGGGATTCATTAACCAAACCTCTGAATCACACAAGTGTAAACTGCCATCCACAGTAAACACTAGAAGCTTGTGTTCACCTTGCATCATTTATATTGTTAGAGTACTTTCTTCTTAGTGGTAGGCAGAGCTGGGCAAAAGATAAGTCAATTGGTTAATTTAGGCAACACAATGGTTTGACATAGATGTTGTATTTTAGTGATAAAACTATTAGGCCTTGTGCACACTGGGCATCAAAAATTACACTTTTAGAGAGTTTGACTTTGTCTGCCTCTAAATGCCCCTCCATGTTAGCTTACATAAGCGTTTTATATGGGCATTTAACCACACCAATACAGGGCACTTTCACCCCCTTCCTTCCCAGACCAATTTTCAGCTTTCAGCGCTCTTGCACTTTCAAGGACAATTGCGCGGCCATGCTACACTGTACCCAAATTAAATTTTTATCATTTTGTTCACACAAATAAAGCTTTGTTTTGGTGGTATTTATTCATGGCTCTGTTTTTTTATTTTTTGCGATATATGCAGAAAAAGAGTGGAAATTTTGAAAAAAAAAAAAACGATATATTTTTTTCAAAATTGTCGCTCTTTTTTTTCTTTATAATACAAAATATAAAAAACGCAGAGGTGATCAAATATGACCGAAAGAACGCTCTATTTATGTGAAAAAAGGACATCAATTTTGTTTGGGTACAGCGTCGCATGCCCGCACAATTGTCAGTTAAAGTGACGCAGTGCCGTGTTTGAAGGAAATAAAATTGCATATTGTATTACCTGCCTATCAGGGCAGACTGACTCTGACATTATTCCAGTGCTTGCAGTATGCCCTGAATCCTTCTTCTAAGAAACATCTAAACTGTTAAAAAAAAAAAAAAAAAAAAATAAAAAAAAAAAAGCTTACGTATGCTGTGTGAATGGGAACACATAACAAACATACACTATTTTGCCAAAAGTATTGGGACACCTGCCTTTAACACACACATGAACTTTAATGACATCCCAGTCTTAGGCCGTAGGGTTCAATATTGAGTTGGCCCACCCTTTACAGCTATAACAGCTTCAACTCTTATGGGAAGGCTGTCCACAAGGTTTAGGAGTGTGTCTATGGGAATGTTTGACCATTCTTCCAGAAGTGCATTTGTGAGGTCAGGCACTGATGTTGGATTAGAAGGCCTGGCTTGCAGCCTCCACTCTAATTCATCCCAAAGGTGTTCTATCGGGTTTAGGTCAGGCCAGTCAAGTTCCTCTACCCAAAACTCGCTCATCCATGTACATATGGACCTTCCTTTGTGCACTGGTGCACAGTTATGTTGGAACAGGAAGGAGCCATTCCCAATATGTTTCCACAAAGTTGGGAGCATGAAATTGTCCAAATGTCTTGATATGCTGACGCCTTTAGAGTTGCCTTCACTGGAACTAAGGAGCCAAGCCCAACCCCTGAAAAACAACCCCACACCATAATCACCTGTCCACCAAATAATTTGGAAGGATGACCCAATACTTTTGACAATATAGTGTGGATGAGCGATTTTGGGGTGGAGGAACTTGACTGGCCTGCACCTCAACCTGATAGAATACCTTTGGGAGGAATTAAAGCGGAGACTGTTAGCCAGGCATTCTCATCTTCATCAGTGCCTAACCCATACAAATGCTCTTCTGGAAGAATGGTCAAACATTCCCATAGACACACTCTTAAACCTGTGGACAGCCTTCCCAGAAGAGTTGAAGCTGTTCTAGCTGCAAAGGGTGGGCCATCAATATTGAACCCTACCGACTAATGCCGCGTATACACGACCAGACTTTTCAACATCAAAAGTCTGACGGTACAATTCCGGCAGACTATTCTATCGTGTGTGGGCTGCAGCGGACTTTTGATTTGCAAAAGTCTGACAGACTTTAGAAATGGAACATGTTTCAAATTTTTCCTCCAGAACTCCGCCGGACCCAGTTCCTACCGAGAAAGTTCCTACTCGTGTGTATGCTAGTCCGACGGACAAAAACTGACGCTAGGGCAGCTATTGGCTACTGGCTATGAACTTCCTTATTCTAGTCCAGTCGTACGTCATCACGTTCGAATCCGTCGGACTTTGGTGTGATTGTGTGTGGCCAAGTCCGTTCATTCGGAAAGTCAGTCAGAACTCTGTCATAACTCCGTCAGAACTCCGTCGAAAATGTCTGTCGGACCTAAGTCCGGTCGTGTGTACGCGGCATTAGACTGGGATACCATTAAAGTTCATGTGCATGTAAAGGCAGGCCTCCCAATACTTTTAGCAATACAATTTATAATTGGGTTTTCTCTAATTTGACTACAAACATTTTAAGTTTCAATTTAAGCCCAACTGTGCTGAGGACATACTGAGAGTGCAGTTCATTGTAGACCCGCCTCAGAGGGGCACCACCGCAGCACTCTGAACTGATATTAAAATGATGCAGAGAGCTGTGCTGAGATTGTAATTTCTGCATCATAGACGAGGCACTGCTGTAGAAGATCCAGATAGGGAAAGGACACTGTGCTACATGACTGTCCTGAAGACGTCTGAAAGTATTTTTAAGAGTTATAAATATATGTATACTGCTCCAATAATGCCAGTGATTGGTGGCCCAGCAATCATTTGCAATGCCAATGTACTGTCAAGTGGAGGCTAGAGTAAGTGTAGCCATATCCATTTGTGTTATTGCTAAAAGATGATTCACTGTGTAATTACTAGATGTACTTGTATCTATGTGCTCACCCTGGTATGTCCACTAAATTGCATGGTTTCAATTCAGCCTTTAATACCATCATAGAAGGTGGTTAGTTGCTTTTAAATACTCTGGTCATTACAAATAGATGCTCAAACCAAACCTGGATTTTGAAGCCGGAACTGACATAGGCCCCTCATCATCTTCATGTCTATTCTCTGAAATCTCGCAAAAAATAATAAAAATAAACGTATTCATTCTAAGTGAAATATTCCTTTGTTTTGCAGTTTTATGTATGGCGAGCTGACAGACAAGAAGACAATTGAAAAAGTTAGACAGACGTTTGAGAACTACGAGTCAAATTGTTTTGAAGTCCTCTTGTACAAGAAGAGCAGTATGTATATCATAATGTCATGTTTACCAGATTGGTAGAACTGTTGTAAAATGAGGTATACGTAACAACCTGCAACAAGATTGTCCCGGTTGAGGAATCTGATCAAAAAGCAAAGAGCTAAAGGGCAAAGTGCAGTACCTATACTGTAGATACCATCCACAATCCACCCTGACGTGGCCTTACTTCTCCCAGATCCCAGTGGGCCCGTAAATGTACCTTTGTTGTTTACAAGTGAAAAGTGAATTTTTGAATTGAAAGCAGTATTAACCCCTCAGCATTTTTAGCTTAAACTGATTGTAAAGTCTCTCTCTTTTTTTAATTTTTATATTAAAATAACAACTTGCTCCCTCTGTGCAGTGGTTTTGCACAGAGCAGCCCAGATCCTCTCCCTTCTTGGGTCCCTGGCTGGCACTCCTGGCCCCTCCCTCCTGTCGAGTGCCCCCACAGCAAGCACCTTGCTATGGGGGCACCCGAGCCGAACTGCAGCTTTGTGTGTCCATTCAGACACGTAGCTGCGTTTTGGCTCCATCCCCTCACTCTCCTGATTGACAGCAGCGGGAGCCAATGGCGACACTGTTGTGTCTCAACCAATCAGGAGGGAGAGTTTTGGATGGCCAAGGCACTTGTGGACATCACTGGATAGAGATGGGGCTCAGGTAAGTCGGGGGGGGGGGGGGGCTTATGCACACAGTAGGTTTTTTATCTTATTGCATAGAATGCATTAAGATAAAAAAAAACTGCCTTTACAATCACTTTAATACATTGAGCACAATAAAATAAACATTCCCCCAAAATAAAGCTTCCATAATTCTTATGGAAGCAATTGCAGCTTACAAATTTCAAAGCTGCTGGCTCCAGCCCTCATGGTGCTGCTTCCCTGAACTTTTGGTCTTCACAGGAGAAAATTAAAAATATGCGATGCAATCTATAGTGAGTCTGGAGAATGGAGAGGGGAGGAGGAAGGAAGAGCAGGGCAGTGCCTTATCGTTCTAGACTAAGGGGCTATGTGTTTCTATTTATGTACACAATATAGGGAGACACAGCTTTAGTCCCCGCATAGAAGGGTGGCTCCATTTGAAGCTGCAAGAGAAAGTAGCCACCGTGAAACAGGAAAACTGGGGCAGGTGCCATTACACATGCTTAAACTGAAACATAGACAATAATTAAAAGATAAAGAAGCTGTATACTCAGTAAATAATTTATTCTGCTTACAAAAGTGCGTATTATCACTTTAAGATCTTCATGTTAAGGAAGAGCTAGAAAGATAAAAAAAAAAAACAGTTTTGGTAAAATGGCTTTTACAAATATTTTAGATTAATATGTGCCATGAATCACGATCTATAAATATCAGGAGTTCTTCTCGCATGTGTGGTGTTCTCCCTTGTGGAATACTTGTTTTGCATCCATTGGAAGACCACCTGGGAGGAGAACTAAACGCAGCTGCCAGAGGATCTTTTCCATTTATTATATAATACGAGCTAGGGCTTAAACCGTTTGTGAGAAAAGAATGAAATTGAAAATAAACATGCTGCTTAAAGAGAACCAGTCACCATTTTATTCCTGACCATATAAACTAATTGATGAAAGGCTCTTGTCTTCCTATGGGTTAGGCTGGCATTATAGGTTAGGCTGGCACTCCCCTATCTTGCTGGCAATAGACTTGTCAGGCCACCTGAGGCCAGATGACAGATGCACACTGTTGGGATCAGGAGTGCACTGCAAGGTAGTGGACCCTATGGCTGACTGCCAGGGCTGGACTGGGACAAAAATTTGGCCCTGGACTTCATCCAGACCAGCCCACTTTAATTTTGCAAACAAGCACAAAAACAGTATATAAAACTATACCTAATTGTGCAAAAAAACATAAGTAGCATAACATAAGTAGTCCTCACTAACCTCTTTTATTATTTCACGTATTCTCCTCTGTATTTTTCTCATCTTTCTCACATCACTGCGTGAAGTTGAGGGCAAGCAGCGCAGCCATTAATTTGTCACTGAAACCGGCCCACTGAGCCATCGGCCTACCGGGAAACTCCCTGTAGTCCTAATGGCCAGTCAATGCCTGCTGACTGCTGCGGATGCAAGTCAGGGTGGTAAAGGAAGGCAGGGCCACTGGAACACCAACACTGATCCCACCGGGGTTAGAGCGTAAGATTCCCTAGGGCGCGGAGTCTAAGAGCCAGCGGGTGTTCACCAGAGCCTCTAATGGTGAGGATGGACTGGGCTGCAACTGGCTCCAGGTCGCGACCCCCAGGATCCCCTAGCTCACGCCCACAGTAGGCAACAGGAGGATAGGGATAGTAAGGGAATAAGCCGAGGTCGGGGCTACTAGCAGACAAGGACAGCAGAGTGCACGCCAAAGGTTCAGGATCACAGGCAAACAGAGATAGTCGGGGACATGCCAAAAGGTCAGGGTCACGAGCAGGCAGGAATAGTCGAGAAAACGCCAAGGTCGGTAACAGAGACAAACATAGAGCAAACAGCAAGCAGGAAACAGGAAGCCAAACACACAATGTT
Source organism: Lithobates pipiens (assembly GCF_037356315.1). Lineage (NCBI taxonomy): Eukaryota > Metazoa > Chordata > Amphibia > Anura > Ranidae > Lithobates > Lithobates pipiens. Next base: position 64,582,024 of record NW_027507791.1, read on the forward strand.
GATCAGAAGGGCTGGCCTGCAGTGCACAGGTTAATATAGAGTTTTCTGATAGGAACTGGGGTGGAACCATGCTTAGAGGAGAGATTATAAAAGCAGTCAGGTGAGAGTGGCTGGTCTTTAGAGATGAACACATGGTGAGAGGTAAGCTGACAGACAAACTCTATTGCATAACCATGACTAGACTTTATTCAGGCAACTCCATCACTTCTGGGATGTGCTACCAAAGTGGAGAATAAAGTGGTAAGGTCACGAATGCTCAAGCTAAAAAGCTGTAGCCAAAATTGTTTGTTTTGAATAGAATCATAATGGCTTAAAACCTCTCTTCGTTTTTTTTTTGTTTTGTTTTTTTGTGTCCTCATTGGAGGGGTTTTCCAAAAAATTTATGTCCCAGTCACCAAATTTAATGAATGTAGAAATCCAGAGCCAAACCTCTTTTTAAGTGTTGTTTTAGGCTGTTTAGATTCCCAAAAGCTGCTCGAAGAAATGGACAAAAGTTTGTTGCCTGGGGTTTCCCTAGCTTGACTGCCAGAGCCACCAGGTCCCAGCCCTAGTCTTAACCCTATATCAATATATCTGAAAGATTTTTTTTAGGAAGTGACTCAGGTTGTTCTTTGGCCCAATTATCGTCTAAGGCAGGACTGCCAGGAGGTTGTCAAATAATTCTGCAGAGATTTACAAACTTTAGAACAATTTGACCAAAACACAACAGATTTTTGCGATATTCCCAATGGAAGTGTATTTATTGGAGCCTGTGTGCCCATTGAAGATCCTTTCCCTCACTTCCCGTTACTAGTAGAATAGAACATCGGTGGAACTCTTCTAACTATGGAAACAACAGTAAAAACCTGCAAATTAGGTGTAGAATAGAACTGTACTTATAAAGTCTACAGTAGTCTCCTACATTTAGTTTGTGCTGCTGAACTCAAGTGGAAATAAGGTTCACACAAGCGTAAATACTTGATACTTTAGTCCAGCTCATTCCCTTGTTCCTATTAAATCGCTGATTTTTTCATAACTCTGAAAAAGGGGGACACTTATGGAGCAAACACCCCTGACCAGGCTTGCTGTTTGGTCCCAGGTTCCATTCCCTGATAGGCACATGGCAGCCAGTCACACAGTAGTTCAGTCAATTGAGTCAGAAAAAAGGCCACACGCCTTTTAGCAGTTTAGTTGCTGAGTTAACTTGGATGGGGTGAGGGTTAGCCTCGGGACACTCCAAAAGGAACTATTAAAACTGCAATAGAAGACACTAAATCTGAACTGCCCCCTCAGGGTGTAACCACTTCCTTCAATGTGAAGGTTAAGTGCACTTCAATGCAGGAGCACCTCAACAGGAGTATAGTTTTGAGTAAGTTCTAATGAGCTTTACCAAAGGTGGCAATGAAAGTCTCTAGGATTAAGGCTAGTACTGACTGTGTCCTGGTTACTGTACAAGTAGACCTCCTATGGTACCACCAGTCTTTGTACTTGGTGCCTGCGGCCTAGATCTCCTGTAGAATGTTTCGCACTGCCTCAGGATGATCTGGATAAAGGTCCTCAAGCCCTAATTGGAGCTAGGAGCTCAAAAAGGATTTCTTCAGTGCTGTAGCTGGCCACCCAGGGGTGCCTCAGCCCTCAGGCTATACAAGAACAAGAACAAACTGTTTTATATCTCAAACTTTTTATACTGAGCAATAAAAACCTGATAGCGGTATTAACCCTTTTCCACCCTCAAAACCTAAAAAAATTAATAAAAAAAGATTTATCTGGGATTGCACTTGAAATCTAAACTCCAGGGGGCTTAAGTGGTTGTATTAATTCTTTATATATCATATATCATAAAATAAAGTGAATATGTGCATTAAAGTCAAAATTTTCCTTGTATCAAAAAACACAAAGTGAAAATACACTGGAGGATACCTTAGATAACCAGATGAATTCTCTGTAATATGATCTCCTCTCCACCACAATATCCCATATGGAAGAAACGAAAGGATACTAATACTGTTGGTTTATTAAAAAATATGCATAAAATATGAACATTGTCTGCTTACATTTAGGTGTGCCTTAGCCTGGCACTGAGGATAGCCTGCAGGGATTGTATATGGAACCGCTTAACGCTGGGCTCACGTCCAGAAAGGGCGTGTGTTCCACTCGTGCATGGGAAGAAACCGGAAGCTGGGACCCGGAAGTGACGTGACCGGAAGCGCCTCGACATACGTTTCGTAATTAATAAGTCATCAGGAAGCATCACACAAAGTGTCACTGGGCTAGAAAGTGAGGGGAAGTCGCCTCTGTGAGGATGCAACCCTGCCAGAGATTCTAATCTTCACCCATTCTCTCCAAAACTTAAGACAAGCACTGCTTTGTGTCTGGACTTGCACAGGCGCATGTCATAAAATTAGAATATCATCATAAAGTTAATTTATTTAAATAATTTAATTAAAAAAGTGAAACTCCTATATTTTATATAGATGTGTTGCATGAAGAGTTCTATATTTCAAGCATGTCTTTCTTTTAATTTAGATGATGATGGATCTAATGAAAACCCAAAATTCAGTATCGCCGAAAATTTGAATATTACACAAGACCCATAAAAAAAGAATACATTTTAATACAGAAATGTTGGCTTACTGAAAAGCATGTCTGTGTACAGTATAGTATGCACTGAATACTTTGTCGGGGCTTTTTTTGCATGCATTACTTCATCAATGCAGCATGGCATGGAGGCAATCCAGCCTGTGGCACATCTGAGGTGTTATGGAAGCCCAGGTTGCTTTGATAGTGGCCTTCAGCTCATCTGCATTGTTGGGCCTGGTGTCTTATCTTCCTCTTGACAATGCCCCACAAATTCTCTATGGGGTTTAGGTCAGGCGAATTTGCTGGTCACGATCATTAAACCAGGCATTGGTACTTTTGGCAGTGTGCTAGAGCTGCACGATTCTGGATAAAATAAGAATCACAATTTTTTTGCTTAGAACAAAGATCACGATTCTTGGTGTAACATCATCTTTCACATTATACAAAACAATTGGGATAACTTTACTGTTTAGTTTCTTTTTTAATTCAATGAACCCTATTCCTTCCCAAAAAATTGCATTTAAAGGACCGCTTTGCGAATACAGTGTGGTGCAAAATATAGCAACTACCACCATTTTATTCTCTAGGGTCTCTGCTGAAAATACCTTTTCATTTGACAACACTGAAGAAATTGAACTTTTCTACCATGTATAGTAGTGAGTGTACAGCTTGTATAACAGTGTAAATTTGCTGTCTCCTCAAAATAACTCAACACACAGCCATTAATGTCTAAACCACTGGAAACAAAAGTGAGTACACCCCTAAGTAAAAGTGTCCAAATTGGGCCTAATTAGCCACTTTCCCTCCCCGGTGTCATGTGATTTGTTAGTGTTACAAGGTCTCAGGTGTGAATGGAGAGCAGGAGTGTTAAATTTGGGGTCATCACTCTCACACTATCATACTGGTCACTGGAAGTTCAACATGGCACCTCATGCCAAAGAACTGTCTGAGAAACTGAAAAAAACTATTGTTGCTCTACATAAAGATGGCCTAGGCGATAAGAAGATTGCCAAGATCCTGAAACTGAACTGCAGCACGGTGGCCAAGACCATACAGCGGTTTAACAGGACAGGTTCCACTCAGAACAGGCCTTGCCATGGTCGACCAAAGAAGATGAGGGCATGTGCTCCGCGTCATATCCAGAGGTTGTCTTTGGGAAATAGACCTTTGAGTGCTGCCAGCATTGCTGCAGAGGTTAAAGGCGTGTGGGGTCAGCGTGTCAGTGCTCAGACCATACGCTGCACACTGCATCAAATTGCTGCCAGCACTGGGAAGCTACAGTTCATTGAGGGAACCATGAATGCCAATGCCAACATGTACTGTGACATCCATTCAGAGACTGGGCCGCAGGGCAGTATTCAACATGACAATGACCCCAAACACACTTCCAGGATGACCACTGGCTTGCTAAAGAAGCTGAGGGTAAAGATGATGGACTGGCCAAGCATGTCTCCAGACCAAAACCCTATTGAGCATCTGTGGGGCATCCTTAAATGGAAGGTGGAGGCGCAACGTCTTTAATCCACCAGCTCCGTGATGTTGTCATGGAGGAGTGGAAGAGGACTCCAGTGGCAACCTGTTAAGCTCTTGTGAACTCCATGCCCAAGAGGGTTAAAGCAGTGCTGGAAAATAATGGTTGCCACACAAAATATTGACACGTTGGGCCCAGTGTGGAAATTTTAACTTTAAGGGTATACTCTCTTTTGTTGCCAGCAGTTTAGACATTAATGGCTGTGTTGTGTTATTTTGAGGGGACAACCAATTTACACTGCTAAACAAGCTGTACACTCACTACTTTACATTGTAGCAAATTGTCATTTATTTGGTATTGTCACATGAAAAGATATAATAAAATATTTACAAAAATGTGAGGGGTATATTTTTGTGAGATACTGTATATATAATATTTGGGGGTTCTAAGTAATTTTCCAACAAAAAATACAGATTTTAAACCTGTAAGCAACAAGTGTCAGAACAAGGCTTAGTCTTAATGGGGTTAAACTGATCTAATTTGCGGAAGTTCATCCCTTTGATCTAAAAGAACCAAATGATGCATTGTTTATTTTTATCTCTCAGCACTGAGCACTGCTGTGATAAACTTTGCTGGTTGCTCCATTATTTTTTTGACAGCTATGAGCGTAGAATGGCTCTGCACTTGTTACATAAATCGTGGAAAGGCTGAATTAAAATCGCAAGGTTGGTTCAATCAAAATCACTATTTTTTTTTAAAGATTAATCATGCATCTTCATAAAGCTGGTCAGCAGGGGGAAGCAGGACGTGCTCGAATTCCTGGAAGAGGGTTGCGCCGACTTTGGACTTGATAAAACACAGTAGACCAACACTAGCAGGTGACATGGCTCCCCAAATAATCATGGACTGTGGAAAACTTTCCATTTCATTTGGAAATCAAGGTCCCAGAGTCTGGAGGAAGAGTGGAGAGGCACAGAATCCAAGTTTTATGAGGTCCAGTGTAAACTTTCCACAGTTGGGGATGATTTGGGGAGTCATGTCATCTGCTGGTGTTGGTCCACTATGTTTTATCAAGTCCAAAGTCAGAGCAGTCCTCTACCAGGAAATTCTAGAGCACTTCTTGCTTCCCTCTGCTGACCAGCTTTATGGAGATGCTGATTTCATTTTCTAGCAGGACTTTGCACCTGCTCACACTGCCAAAAGTACCGATGCCTAGTTTAATGATCATGGTATCACTGTAGTTGATTGGCAGAAAATTCACCTAAATCCCATAGAGAATCTGTGGGGTTTTGTCAAGAGAGGGATGAGACACCAGGTCCATTAATGCAGATGATCTGAAGGCCTCTATGAAAGCAATCTGAGCTTTCATAGCTCCTCAACAGTGCCACAGGTTGATCGCCTCTATGCCACACCTCATTGATGCAGTAATTCAGAGAAAAGGAGCCAGACTAAGTACTGAGTGCATATTATACTGTATGTACATAGACATACTTTTCAGTAAGCCAACATTTCTGTATTAAAAATCCTATTTTATTTATTGGTTTTCGCTAGCGGTAAGCCATAATGATCAAAATGAAAAGTAAACAATGCTTGCAATATATTCCTCTGTGTGTAACACATCTATATAAAATAAATTAGTTTCCCTTTTAGAATTGAATTACTAAAATAAATGAACTTTTTGATGATATTCTTATTTTATGAGATGCACCGGTATATAACAAAATGGCTGCCCTTGGAATGAAATTGTATATCCAGACATGATATTAACCAAATTTACCCCTAAACCTCCCTCTCATCCCTTCTTCTTTTTGAGAACTTCCCATGATTGATTTTTCTTATACCTTGTTCCTGTAGCAAGCAAGAGCGCTGATATTATCACAAACCATCATCCCCAAAACTCTGACAACTCTGGTTCAGTTTTCAGTACAAAAATGAAACTGTGTTGTCAGCCCAAAGTGGCAGATATGTAGGTATTTATCTATTTGAAACATTTTTAAATTGTAAACTTTATCAAGACGTTGGTGAGTTTGGCAAATACTATGTTACTTGAAATGATAAGCATCTAGTGCTTATTTAATGGTGACTGTTCTTTTTTAATTAGCCATTGTAACAACACCAATCAATCAGTAGTAATCTTTTGTTGCCTTGTCTCATTTAAAGTGATGCCATTTGATAGCTAATAGTCTTCTATGGGTACCTGCACTTTGCATATATCATTGATCTATGCTTTGGCTTATGCAACAAGCATATTATATGGAGATTGGTTAGCCTAGAGGTGGTGAATGATTTTAAAGTTAGTCCACGTCCAACAGATCTGTATTTAAGGGAAAGGCCTACCTTTATTCAAAAGGAAAAACAAAGTTCACACAGCTGTTAAGTTCACAGACAGATTCTTCAGCATCAAAAACAGAAATTGAAAAATGCTAGCCCAGCTGGCTACTCTTTATCAGTACTGCTGCTCATAGCACTGGTCTCCTAGACCATGGGTACTTCAGGTTCACTTGTCACATCACCTTGCTCTATGGGCCCGTTCCTGGCCTCTTGATAAGGTTCTCCTAGTACCTCGGGTACTCACATACTCCTTGGGAACTGAGACTCCTTCCAGTCTCCCTGGATTCACTAGTCACCTCAGATTTCCCAGTTTCTTTGGACCCACATAGCTATCCTGACTTTTCTAGTTCTACGGGCAAGATGTCCCCCCCCCCAACACTGGGTCTCCCCTCCTGGCTGAAGCACACTACTTTCCTCACACAAAGGCTGTGTCTCAGAATGGCAACAAGTGCCCTGAGATCTCCTCAGACCTGGCTGATAATGACCCTGTACACCTGTGCACTCACACAGGCTGTAGGCATCCAGTAAAGCCCAAACGCAGGAATTAAGATTCCGTCCCATCCAAAAACTTTAGAACCTTCAAACTCCAGGCCCTGATCTGGGATTACAAAACCCAGAGAAAACATAGAACACAGATTTCTCTGCTCACAATACACACCCTGGAGCCTCTGAAACCATAACGTTGAGAATCCTGTGTCCTTTCCATATCCATTACCTAACCTCACACCATGGCAAGGGCTTATACAGTCACAATATATGGAAGCGAAATAATACACGTGGCCTAATAAACTATGATTGGTCCTGGTAGACAAATGTGAGATGTCCAATTGTGGTCAATTGCATTTTACATAAACTATTGTGTCGCAATGTGTATTATTAGGCTCAGAAATCATAATGACTGTCTTGAGCCACCATGCTCGTGACACAATGCTGCACACCTGAATTGTGCCAGATATTGACAAACTTATTTTCGGAACTATTATTTATGTGATACAGATTGCAAGACTTTTTTTGTGAATGTGAGGCTTAGGATTTTTTTTTAACAATTGGAGCACCACTTGCATCTTTTCAAACCTTTCACATTGAATTAATATTTGGGGAATCCCCCAAAAAAATCTGTTTTCTTCAGTAGTGCCAACAGTAGTTTATCTGGCCCACTTTCTTTTACTATTGGTGACAGATGTCACCTCGATTGTATTTGGTCACTCACATTTGCTTCTTTACATACGAGCGATTTTAATGGTCATCATTGTGTTGAAATGCCAGCCAGTGGCTCTCAAGGGCAACTCCTAGCAAATTGAGGATCTTTTTGAATGTCCCAGGAAGAGGGAGTTTGGAAAGCGTTGCCTGCCTCCTCAGTGTTGCCGATTTCTCCAAAAAAGCTTGAAGCGCTGACACAAGCACTTCAGTATCACTTGATCTAAATGTCAGATTCATTAAAATGATAAATGTATATGGCCACAGTGCTCTTGCTTGTTTCTTGTAATTTATAGATGTAACCATTTTTGTCCTCTATTACCAGTTATGTAATCCAGCATCACCACCAATTTTTTTCCTCTCTGCAGGAACTCCCGTTTGGTTTTATATGCAAATTGCACCAATAAGGAATGAGCACGACAAAGTTGTGTTGTTTCTTTGTACTTTCAAAGATATAACCTTGTTCAAACAACCAATTGAGGATGAATCAACGAGAGGTAATTGTCTTGCATGTCATTAGTGATGTGTGTGTGTGGCATGCTGTGTTTATATACCAGCCATATATTATCATTGTGTTAATGTTCTGTAGAATGTTAATAATGGATACTTGGTGAAAACACAACAAGATAACTCAGCGTATCAGTAATATGTATTTTGGGGGATTTAAATGAATATAAAGCATACATATGTTAAACTGGAATTCCACAACAGAAAATCGGTTTAAAATTATTAATATTGAATTTAGTACACTAATTGAACCATAACCTCTGTCCACATCTTCCCGATATGGCTAAGGAGCCTACATATGTCGCTGTGTGCTCCAATTCATGCTCGAGCTGGGGACCTTCTATTATTTCTAAGTGCCTAAAAAGAGCACTTCGGTGGTTGAAAAAAGAAGCCAGGCTGGATAATAGGATAGTTGAGTTGCCAAAAGTCCAATCTGAGTGCAGTTGAGCCCTGTCAGCAGGCAGATTCGGGGGATCTAGGACTAGACATGTGTGGAAATTTTTGTTTCATTTTGGAAGCATTTGTTGATTGAAGAATTTAATTTCATTTTTGCAATTCAATAAGTATCTTTGGCATTCGTTGTTTATATTGATTGGTTTGGCTGGATTAAAACTTTTTTTTTTGGAAGATTGCTATTCAATGTTTTTCCGGAAGTTTCTATATATTCAATATATTATTGAATCAGATGGAAAGATTCAATAATTTTGGATGCTAGGCCAACCAATCAAGAGAAATGGCATGAGATGATTAGACAATAGCATCTGGCGTCATGTGCTTTTGAAAAAAATGAATGGGACAAATTTTGGATCTATTTGTTATCCAAATTATCAAACTAATTTAAAAGTTTAATTAATTTCCCCATGGGCCTGAATTACTATCTCATCATGTGACATCATGTGAATGAATTGAATGAAACAAATGCATTTGTAATTTCATTATATTTTATTATTTGTTGACATTTATTACCATGTCCATTCGGAAGATTCGTTTACATCCTCATCTCTAAAAATATAATTCCGTCTGAAAAATGAATCATAATGAAACAAAATGCACATTTTTATTCTGGACCACATAGTTGATGATTTGGAAACAATGGCTATGCAAACACTGTTTTCTCTGTTCTTGAGCACTCTTTGATTTAAATAAAAGTTTTTGTTATCCTGTTCCCTTTCAGTTAAGTAATTGTAACAAAAATACATTATTCCTGCAGTTCTTCCCTTATTTACTGTAAAAAAAAAACACCACTAAACAGACTTTTTGCGAAAGAAAAATAACCTCCAGATTCCATTACATAAAACTGCTAGAAGCAGATCCTAATTAAAAAAGTTTAAAATGTTAACACACATGTTATACTTTTCTATTCCAGTATATTTTTATTGCTTTAGTAAGCAAGGAAATGAACGGTAATACTTTTTCTGCAATTAAACAGGTTTGCACAAAAAGGAAAGTAATGGTTGGCTTAGATGCATTGGAAGTTGGCAAAATATGTAACAATGAGGCTGATTTACAAAAGGAGTTGAGAATGTTCACACAATGAATAGTGTGAGGATTCACTTCAATATTCCAGGCATGTGAATAGAAAATCCTTAATACCATAACAGACTGGCATTGCTCCAAGCCTGCTGTATCCGTCTCCCAGGTTTACACTCTGTATTCAGACGCTGGCAGAGAGCAAGAGAGCACATCTTGCTCCAAGATATAATATAGCCTACAGGTACCACTGGACACTATATTTGGTAAGGTGCATGAAAGGCTTTAGCTCAAATCCCCACCCATCGGTCATGTCCACTGACATGTTTCACCCACATTGGGCTTAATCATACAAGCGGTGTGACTTATGGTCAGGGATTTAAGCTGAAGCCTGTCTTTCATTTACCTTATGTAAATTCAAATTGATAATACTTGTATGTGATGTGGTCTCATTCAAAATCCCAGGACCTATTGGAACTTGTATATATATATCATTTACCTTATATTGGAGTTGAATAGTGTGCGGCAGTGCCTGTATGCTATAATACATAACCCCTGTTTACCTATTTCCTCTCGACATGGTTGAATAATGGAAGTGAATATTCACAAAATTTATTATCTAATCCTTTATCAATAATCAGTCAATAATATAATTTTGCAAATTGGTATAATAGTTTGGCTTAAAGTCTCCTGCATACATATATTGCTTTGGAAGTTGCAAGGGAATGTTGCCATCCATTTCAACAAGGTGTTGAAAGTTATTAAACTCTAAAAAAAAAGAGACATTTAGTAGGAAAAAAGCAGAGAATGATAGGAAATGGATTGGGAATTTGAAGCAGTGGAAGGAGAGATATGTTTTTTGGAAATTTGTGTTGTATAAGAACAGTTCATCTGAGTACTCAGGTTGTGAAAACAAGCTGGCCATACATGGAACGAATTCAGCCTGTTCAGCAGGGACAGACCGAATTTTGATCCTTGTATGGGCAGGCTGGTTGTGCAGAAGTCGATCAGCCAATCAACTTCTATACAACCACCCTGTTGGGTTTTTCCTGATCAATCAGTGCTGCAGGCTATAGCTGGAAGCACTGATCAGTGTATTCTGATGGCAGGAAGTTTCCTCGCTATTTTTTTTGCTCAACCCACTGGGGATCATACCTGGAGTTTAAATGCTTTGACAAAGTAATGATCAATTTCTTAGGGATAACCCTTGGAGTTGCTTGTTTAATAGGGACATACCACCAAATGTGAACCATCACTAAGGTGAGGTAAAACCTCTTTATGAGTTAATGGGATGGTTGGATACATTTTTTTCTATGCAGATTGCTGTAAGATACCACCAGAAAGGAACTTTGTGTGGATTTTTTTTAAATCAAAGCATTGACAGAACTTGTAGCCTTCAGAGTTATACTGTGTATGTCAGGCTTGTCAGTATCTGTATGCCAACTCCTCCAGAGAGAATTTTTATATATAGAAGTTTATTGGTTGATAGGGGACACATAATTGAGGAGTGGATGAAGACTATTACACCATGGGAGGTAGAGTTCCTCATGCATATTGTTGTATTAGTGAGTCTACATAATATTTTATCTCTATGTAGAGAAATAACTCTTGAGAGGGGATGTTGTGTGATTCTCTTAGATGATACAATTATTTAATGCCATCTAAAGATAAAAGTAAGTCTACATAATTAAATGTGTGGTCCACTGTTAAAACAATTAGGAATGCGGTATGGAGTTATGGAGCTACTTTGAGTTTAAGGTAGATTGCCCAGTTTCATAGTTTAATAAAACTCAGCATAAAGTCCTATAATTTCCTGATAGAGGTCCCTGCTGACTTTGGACGTGATAAAACAGTGGACCAACACCAGCAGAAGACATGGCTCCCCAACTCATCATGGACTGTGGGAACTTCACATTGGACCTCATGCAACTTGGATTCTGTGCTTCTCCACTGTTCCTCCAGACTCTGGGACCTTGATTTCCAAGTGAAATGCAAAATTTTCCACAGTCTGTGATGATTTGGGGAGCCATGTCATCTGCTGGTGTTGGTCCACTGTGTTTTATCAAGTCCAAAGTCAAGGTAGCCCTCTACCAGGAAATTCTACAGCACTTCATGCTTCCCTCTGCTGCTCAGCTTTATGGAAATGCTGATTTCATTTTCCAGCAGGACTTGGCACCTGCCCACACTGCCAAAAGTACCAATAACTGGTTTAATGATCATGGTATCACTGTGCTTGCCAGCAAACTTGTCTGACCTAAACCCCGTAGAGAACTTGTGGGGTATTGTCAAGAGGAAGATGAGAGACACCAGACCCAACAATGCAGACAAGCTGAGAGCTGCTATCAAAGCGACCTGGGTTTCCATAACATCTCAGCAGTGCCACAGGCTGATCGCCTCCATGCCACGCTGCATTGATGCAGTAACTCATGCAACAGGAGCTCCAACCAAGTATTGGTATAGTTCATACTATACTGTACATATACTTGCTTTTCAGTAAGCCAACATTTCTGTTCCCTTTTTTTATTGGTTTTATGTAAAATTCAGATTTTTTTGAGATACTTAATTTTGGGTTTTCACTAGCTGTAAGCCATAATCATCAAAAAAAAAAAAAGGAAATAAATGCTTGAGATATATATATATCTATATCACTCTGTTTGTAATGCATCTATATAAAATATGAGTTTCACTTTTTGAATTGAATTACCGAAATTAACTTTTTGATGATATTCGAATTTTTGAGATGCACCTGTGTGTATATATATGTTGTAAAGCGCTGCACAAACTGTTGGAACTATATAAATCATGTATAATAATAATAATATATACAGTATCTCACAAAAGTGAGTATACCCCTCACATTTTTGTCACTATATTATTACTGTATTTATTGGCGTATAACACGCATTTTTTTACCCTGAATATCGCATGCAAACAGCGCATGTGTATTATACCCCAATACTTTATTTTAGCTGCCTCAGAATGGACAGGGGGGTGGGATGAGCGCTGTCAGATTACATACAGTGAAAATCTCCTGTTTACTTTGCGGCCTCTGTAATAGGAAGTCCTGTCTCCTGGGCTGCCATTGGACGACTGTTCTGTCTTTCATAGTAGATTCTCGCTATATGTAATCTGTCGGCGCTAATACCGCCCCCCTCCCTGTCCCCTCTAATCTGCAGATGGGCATTAATCAGGCTGCACTGATGGCAATGGCAAGGCTACTGCATTGATGGTAATGGTGAGGCTGCATTGATGTGGACTGATGAGGCTGCATTGATGACACTTGTGAGGCTGCAGATGGACACTGACCCTTAGTTTGCTTCAGAGTTCCTTATTTAACATTTAAGTTTTTTTTCCTGAAACTTCCCTCTTAAAATTAATGTGCGTGCTATTAGCCTGTAGGTGTTATACGCCAATATATACAGTATATCTTTTCATGTGACAATACTGAAGAAATTACACTTTACTACAATGTAAAGTAGTGAGTGTACAGCTTGTATAACAGTGTAAATTTTCTGTCCCCTCAAAATAACTCAACACACCGCCATTAATGTTTAAACCACTGGCAACAAAAATGAGTACACCCCTAAGTGAAAAAGTCCAAATTGGGCACAAAGTTTCAATATTTTGTGTGGCCACCATTATTCTCCAGCACTGCCTTAACCCTCTTGGGCATGGAGTTCACCAGAGCTTCACAGGTTGCCACTGGAGTCCTCTTTCACTCCTCCATGATGACATCACAGAGCTGGTGGATGTTAGAGACCTTGCGCTCCTTCACCTTCCATTTGAGGATGCCCCACAGATGCTCAATAAGGTTTAGGTCTGGAGACAGACATGCTTGACCAGTCCATCACCTTTATCCTCAGCTTCTTCAGCAAGGCAGTGGTCTTCTTGCAGGTGTGTTTGGGTCGTTATATTGGAATACTGCCCTGCGGCCCAGTCTCCGAAGGGAGAGGATCATGCTCTGTTTCAGTATGTCACAGTACATGTTGGCATTCATGGTTCCCTCAGTGAACTGTAGTTCCCCAGTGCCGGTGTCTTGTCGAATACTGTCCCCATCGCATAGTGTCTGCTCTATACTGCACTTGCACAGTACGGAGGACAAAGGAGATGCCAAAAGTCTCCAAAGGTGAACAGCTGATCATCACGGCGCCTGCGCACTGAGTCCAGGTTCAAGCCCCACCATCCAAGTGGACATAGAGCTAGAATAAAAATATGCCGAGCCCAGCGAGGTCGTGCCCGAAGCATGGCAGAGGCCCTCTTACAAAGCGGTGACTATTAAGTGTGCAGGCTTCGTGTACAGCTCATGGTAAGCTGTTCATCTTCAGAAACTTTCAGCATCTCCTTGTCCTCTGTACTGTGCAAGCTCTGCGCCAATGCAGTACGGGGCGGACACTATCTGATGGGGGACCTTTCTCAACAGCACTCCTGCAGCCCCAGTCCATGACACTCCCACCACCATGCTTGACTGTAGACAAGACACACTTGTCTTTGTACGCCTCACCTGGTTGCCACCACACACGCTTCACGCCATCTGAACAAAATAAGTTCATCTTGTTCTCATTAGACCACAGAACATGGTTCCAGTAATCCATGTCCTTAGTCTGCTTGTCTTCAACAAATTGTTTGCGGGCTTTCTTTGCATCATCTTTAGAAGAGGCTTCCTTCTGGGATGACAGCCATGTAGACCAATTTGATGCAGTGTGCTACAGATGGTTTGACCACTGACAGGCTGATCCCCACCCCTTCAACCTCTGCAGCAATTCTGGCAGCACTCCTATGTCTATTTCCCAAAGACAACCTCTGGATATGTTGCTGAGCACGTGCACTCAACTTCTTTGGTCAACCATGGCGAGGCCTGTTCTGAGCGGAGTCTGTCCTGTTAAACCACTGTATGGTCTTGGCCACCGTGCTGCAGCTCAGTTTTAGGGTCTTGGCAATCTTCTTATAGCCTAAGCCATCTTTATGTTGAGCAACATTTTTTTTTCAGATCCTCGAGAGTCCTTTGCCATAAGGGGGCATGTTGAACTTCCAGTGACCAGTATGAGAGAGAGAGAGCACGATAACACCAAATTTAACACACCTGCTCCCTATTCACACCTGAGACCTTGTAATACTAACGAGTCACATGACACCAGTGAGGGAAAATGGCTAATTGGGCCCAATTTGGACATATTCACTTAGGGGTGTACTCACGTTTATTGCCAGCAGTTTTGACATTAATGGCTGTGTTGAGTTATTTTGAGGGGACAGTAAATGTACACTGTTATACAAGCTGTACACTCACTACTTTACATTGTAGCGAAGTGTCATTTATTCAGTGTTGTTACATGAAAAGATATAATAAAATATTTACAAAAATGTGAGGGGTGTACTCATTTTTTAATGTACATATTATTATTTTAGTATTATACAGGATTTATATAACGCCTATATATATATATATATATATATATATATATATATATATATATATACATACACACACATACACACACAGGTGCATCTCAAAAAATTAGAAAATCATCAAAAAGTTCATTCAATTCAAAAAGTGAAACGCATATATTTTATATAGCTGCACTACAAAATGTGAGGGGTGTACTCACTTTTGTGAGATACTGTGTATATGTGTGTGTGTATATGTATATGTATACACAGTCGTGCTCAAAGGTTTGCTTACGCTGAGAGAAATTGTGAAATTTTGGCATTAATATTGAAAATATGACTGATCATGCCAAAAAACAAAAAACTGTCTTTTATTTAAGGATATCAATCACATGAAGCCATTTCTTATCACATGGTTTTTTGGATCCTTTTTAAATCATAATGATAACAGAAATCCCCCAAATGAACCTGATAAAAAGTTTACATACCCTGGAATGTTTGGCCTTGGTAAAGACACAGAAGGTGGCACACCCAGGTTAAAATGGCAATTAAAGGTTAATTTTCCACATTTGTGGCTTTTCACAATTAGTGTCTGTGTATAAACAGTCAATGAGGAGGTAGAAAAGAACAGTCAAAAGACCTGCGTAACAAGGTAATGAAACTTTACAAAGATGGAAAAGGATATAAAAAGATATCTAAAGCCTTGAATATACCAGTCAGTACTGTTTAATCACTTATTAAGAAGTGGAAAATTAGGGACTCTTTTGCCACCAAGCCAAGGTCAGGTAGATCAAGAAAGAATGCAGCCACAACTGGCAGAAGAATTTCTCAGGATACAAAGAAAAACCCACAGGTAACGTCAGGAGGTTGTTCGAAATATTACTGCGCAAATACTGTGTGAGATAAAAAGTTGCAATGACCGCCATTGTATTCTCTAGGGTCTTTGCTAAAAAAAAATATATAATGTTTTCGGGTTCTATGTAATTTTCTAACAACTGAGGATTTTTACATGTAGGAGAAAAATGTCAGAATTGGCCTGGGTGCTCCAGAACGAACACCTGAAGGTGCTCCCTGCATGTTGGGCCTCTGTATGTGGCCACGCTGTGTAAGTCTCACACGTGGTATCGCCATACTCAGGAGCATTAGCAGAATGTGTTTTGGGGTTTAATTTGTGGTATGTATATGCTGTGTGTGAGAAATAACCTGCTAATATGACAATTTTGTGAAAAAAAAAAAGAAAAAAAAAATCTTGATGTTGCAAGGAATTGTGGGAAAAAAATGACAACTTCAAAAAACTTGCCATGCATCTTTTTAAATACCTTGGAATGTCTTCTTTCCAAAAACGTGTCATTTGGGGGTATTTGTAATTTTCTGGCATGTTAGGGTCTCAAGAAATTAGATAGGCAGTCAGTACTTCAGGTGTGATCAATTTTCAGATATTGGCACCATAGCTTGTGGACTCTATAACTTTCACAAAGATCAAATAATATACACCATTTTGTACTTGTTTTTACAGAGATATGTAGCAGTATAAATTTTGGCCAAAATTTATGAAGAAAAATTACAAATTTGCTAAATTTTGTAACAGAAACAAAGAAAAATTCTTTTTTTTACAGAATTTTCAGTCTTTTTTTCTTTTATAGCGCAAAAAGATAAAAACCCCAATGGTGATTAAATACCACCAAAAGAAAGCTCTATTTGTGTGAAAAAGGGACAAAAATTTCATATGGGTACAGTGTTGTATGACTGAGTAATTGTCATTCAAGATCACCGAAAGCTGAAAATTGGTCTGGTTAGGAAGGGGGTTTAAGTGCCCAGTGGTCAAGTGGTTAAGGAGCACAATTCAATGATACTTGAACAAAAAAAAGCTGCATGGTTGAGCTGCTAGAAGGAAGCCTTTACTGCGTCAGTGCCACAAAAAAGCCAATGAGGCATGTCAAGGTGGTGTTGGGCATATTGTAACCTGGCTTTTTTTGTGTACAGTAAAAGCTTCTTCCTGGCAACTTGATCATCGAGCTAATTAACTTGTTACGCAGGTCTTTTGACTGTTCTTTTCTACCTCCTCATGGCTCTGTGTCTAGCCTGCTTAGTGCATCCATGTGAGAGCCTGCTTAGTGCATCCATGTGAGAGCTAACAAACTCATTGACTATTGATACGCAGACACTAATTGTGATTTAAAAAGGCACAAATGTGGGAAATGAATCTTTGATTGCTATTTTAACTTGTGTGTGCCACCTTCTGTGTCTGTACCAAGGCCAAACTTTTTATCAGGGCCATTTGGGGGATTTCTGTTATCATTATGATTTTAAAAGGATCCAAAACACTATGTAATAATAAATGGCTTCATGTGATTGATATCTTTCAATTAAAGACCGTTTTTTTGGCATGATCAGTCACATTTTCAATATTAATGCCAAACTTTCACAATTCATGCCAAGATATGCAAGCTTTTGATCACAACTGTGTGTGTGTGTGTGTGTGTGTGTGTGTATGTATGTATGTATATATATATATATATATATATATGTGTGTATATATATATATATATAATATATATTTATTTAGAGATGTATATAGTAAAACCTTGGATTGCAAGCATAATTTGTTCCAGAAACATGATTGTAATCCAAAGCACTTGTATATCAATGCGAAATTTCTCCATAAGACATAATGGAAACTCAAATGATTTGTTGCACAACCATTTATTCATAAGTCCTTCAGTTTATGGTCCATATAAAAAGATTATAGCAATGTGATAGGTTCTGTAACAGTAAAATGTCCGTCCACAAATTGCAGCCTCCACAAGGGGATTAGAAGCAAAATCCATCAGGAGCTAAGGGGTATAAAAGAAAAGAGAGGCGCCTCTAAGTGTAGCAATATGTTGCTAAATGTTGTACCTTCATTAAATGTAACCATATTGCTACACTTGGAGGCGCCTCTCTTCTCTTTTATACTCGGTTGTGACATATCGCTTGTATATCAAGTCAAAATGTATTTAAAAAATGTTGCTTGTCTTGCAAAATGCTCTCAAGGTTTTACTGTAGATATATCTATATACAGTATATCTATATTGATATATATATCCATTCATACATTATTGAATGCATATTTTTGAATTCAATACATTTTAGGTACCTGGATTTGACCTAGCATGGGTCCAAGGCAAAATCCTGTATTGCAGAGCCCAGACTGGGAGAGGGAAGAGCCACACAAGTAGTTTTGCAGTACCTATGTGCTAACAAGGGACAAGCTGATTGTCGGAGAGATGAGCTTCTTAGTCTACTGCTTCTCCTTCACAGTCAAGGGATGGATAGACAAGCCCATTAAAGTGGTTATAAAGGCAGAAGTTTTTTATTTTATTTTAATGCATTCTGTGCATTAAGATTTAAAACTTCAATGTGCAGTAATACTAATACTTACCAGAGCCCCATCTCAATCCAGTGATGTTGCACGAGAGACTCAGATTTCTGGGACTCTCCCTCCTGATTGGCTGAAACACACAGCGGGCGCCCATGTCTCCTGCTGCTGTCAATCAAAGTTAGTGAGCGAATGAGGGGTTTGTGGATTTGGGGTTTTCATGAGCTGTAAGCCATAATCATCACAATTATGACAAATCATGGCTTGAACGTTCTTTGCATGTAATGAGTCCATCTCATATATTAGTATCACCTTTTAAGTTGTATTAGTGAAATAAATGAACTTTTGCACGATATTCTATTTCTATAATTTTCCGAGTATCACCTGCTGCTGTCAATCAAAGTTAGTGAGCGAATGAGGGGGGGGGGGGGTGGGGCCGAGCCATGGGTCCATGTCTGAATGGACACACAGAGCAGCGGTGCAGCTCGGGTGCCCCCATAGCAAGCTTCTTGCTGTGGGGGCACTCTGCAGGAAGGAGGGGCCAGGAATGCTGAAGAGGGACCCAAGAAAAGGAGTATCTGGGTTGCTCTGTGCAAAACCACTACACTGAGCAGGTAAGTATGACATGTTTGTTATTTTAAACAAAAAAAAAAGGAAACATTACTTTTTAGTATCACTTTAAAAATCAAGTCCCCTGCCCTGGCAGAGAGAGCTATGCTGTATAGCAGTGGTCATCAACCCTGTCCTCAGGCTGTTTCCTTTTTTTTTGTTTAAAATAACAAACATGTCATACTTACCTGCTCAGTGTAGTGGTTTTGCACCGAGAAACCCAGATACTCCTTTTCTCGGGTCCCTCTTCAGCATTCCTGGCCCCTCCTTCCTGCAGAGTGCCCCCACAGCAAGAAGCTTGCTATGGGGGCACCCGAGCCGCACCGCTGCTCTGTGTGTCCATTCAGACATGGACCCATGGCTCGCCCCCCCCCCCCCCCCCCCCCTCATTCGCTCACTAACTTTGATTGACAGCAGCAGGTGATACTCGAAAAATTATAGAAATAGAATATCGTGCAAAAGTTCATTTATTTCACTAATATAACTTAAAAGGTGATACTAATATATGAGATGGACTCATTACATGCAAAGAACGTTCAAGCCGTGATTTGTCATAATTGTGATGATTATGGCTTACAGCTCATGAAAACCCCAAATCCACAATCTCAGAAAATTAGAATATTACATGCAATCAATAAAACAAGGATTGTACATAGAACATTATCGGACCTCTGAAAAGTATAAGCATGCATATGTACTCAGTACTGGGTTTGGGCCCCTTTTTCGGAAATGACTGCCTCAATGCGGCGTGGCATGGAAGCTATTAGCCTGTGGCACTGCTGATCTGTTATGGAAGACCAGGATGCTTCAATAGCGGCCTTCAGTGAACCAACACCAGCAGATGACATGGCTCCCCAAATCAACACAGACTGGAAACTTCCCACTGTACTTCAAGCATCTTGCAGTGTGTGCCTCTCCATTCTTCCCCCATACTCTGAGTCCTTGGTTTCCAAATGAGATGAAAAATTTGCTCTCATCAGAGAAGAGGACTTTGGACCACTGAGCAACAGACCAGGTCTGTTTTTCTTTAGCCCAGGTAAGACGCTTCTGACGTTTGTTCAGGAGTGGCTTGACAAGAGGAATACGACATTTGAAGCCCATGTCCAGGATCCGTCTGTGTGTGGTGGCTCTTGATGCACTGACTCCAGCCTCAGTCCACTCCTTGTGAAAGTCCCCAACACTTTTGAATGGCCTTTTCCTGACAATCCTCTCCAGGCTGAGGTCATCCCTGCTCCTTGTGCACCTTTTTCTTCCGCACTTTTCCCTTCCATATAATTTTCTATTAATGTGCTTTGATAGAGCACTTTGGGAACATCCAACTTCTTTTGCAATTACCTTTTGAGGCTTTCCCTCCTTATGGAGGATGTCAATGATGGTTTTCTTCACGATTTTCGGGTCAGCAGTCTTTCCCATGATTGTGATTCCTACTAAACCAGGCTGAGAGACCATTTAAAGGCTCAGGAACCCTTTGCAGGTGTTATGGCTTAATTAGCTGATTACAGTGGGACACTTTGAGCCTAGAATATTAAACCTTTTCACAATATTCAATTTTTTTTGAGATTGTGGATTTGGGGTTTTCATGAGCTGTAAGTCATAATCATTACAATTATGAAAAATCACGGCTTGAACTATCTTGCTTTGCATGTAATGAGTCTATCTCATATATTAGTTTCACCATTTTAACTTGCATTAGTGAAATAAATGAACTTTTGCACGATATTCAAATTTTCCGAGTATCACCTGTACAGCATAGCTATGCAAATCTCAGAACTGGATGGGCAAAAATACAAATCCTCTTCCAGGTAAAACCACTCCCGTATATATGTTTTATCAGTGTGTTTAGCTTTTTTTTCCTAAACTCCAGCTTTTAATTACAGAAGTGCCAATTCTCCTTCACAAGGTTTACTCTTTGTTTTAGCTGCATGCAGTTGGATTCGTGTCTAATAATCCCATAGATGAATATTGGCAAGTGTTCATTTTAAGCCTGTCTTAGCCTAAATGGCAGGTTAACATAGAGCAATAAACTGCAATGCAGAGTAAAATGTCAAATATCTAAATTCTGTGCAGGGAAGAGAACATCTATATTCATAATTCAATCTTATTAATCGCTGTTTCACTTTTACCGTATATACTCGAGTATAAGCCGAGATTTTCAGCCTCTTTTTTGAGGCTGAAAGTGCCCCCCTCGGCTTATACTCGAGTCATCGCTGTCTGTCTGCCCGATCAGCGTGTCGAGCAGACAGACAGCGGCCATTCTAGGATTCAAAGGCCGCGCCTCCGTCTCCGCCTTCGCCTGTGATAGGCGGAACACTGAATTTCCCAGCAGTCTGTGTTCCGCCTATCACGGACGTCCTCTCATCCTCGTCCGTAGTATGAGGATGAGCGGACGTCCATGATAGGCGGACCACTGACTGCTGGGAAATTGAGTGTTCCGCCTATCACGGACATCCGATAGGCGGAACACTCAATTTCCCAGCAGTCAGTGGGAAATTGAGTGTTCCGCCTATCACCGACGGAGGCGCGGCTTTTGAATCCTAGAATGGCCACCGACGAAGAGCTGCGGGACGGGCCGGGACGCAGGCCGGGACGGGACGCAGGCCGGGACGCAGGCCGGGACGGGACGCAGGCCGGGACGGGACGCAGGCCGGGACGGGACGCAGGCCGGGACGGGACGCAGGCCGGGACGGGACACAGGCCGGGACGGACACAGGCTGGACGGACACAGGCTGGACGGACACAGGCAGGCTGGACACAGGTAGGCTGCACGGACACACACACACACACACACACACACACACACGGATGCATGGACACACACACACACACGGATGCATGGACACACACACACACACACACGGATGCATGGACACACACACACACGGATGCATGGACACACACAGGGATGGACGACACACAGGGATGGACAGGCATGTCTCACCCTCGGCTTATACACGAGTCAATAATTTTTTCCAGTTTTTTGGGGGTAAATTGGGGACCTCGGCTTATATTCGGGTCGGCCTATACTCGAGTATATACGGTAGTCAATAAAAATCTGTAGTGTTTTTTTTTTTTTCTTAAAAGCAGCATTAATCTTTGTGATGTGTTAGAAAGACATTACATTTTTAATTTTTTTTCCAACCAATGTATTTTTGCAGCAAACATAATTTTTAAGGTTGTTCTTACTAGAAGCAGTGCAAAAGGGCATAATTATGTGATATTGTTTAGCTGTTTTTTGTGTTCAAAAGTGAAAATGTACAGTTTTTCAGTTTTGCACTTAAACACTTTAAACACTTTATATTGCAATTTTAGATGTAGTTGGCTGCGTTTAGTTTTAATTTTTCGTGGCTAAAAACATTTTCATCACATACAGAAAATTACCTATTGATACAGTGCCTGTGTCAGGGGTGCCCTCTGATGGGGCCTTCATGCAGTGGGATGGATGGTTGGCAAGCCCAGGTCGCGGGCTGCCGACCCTCCATCCCAGAGCATTAGCATGGAGCAGGTGCTGGCAGCGGAGGAAGCAAGCAACTGAGGAGCGGCAGAGCTGCATAAGCTGATGCTTCCTCTGAAGCGCCGGCTGCTGTCTCAGATGGAATGATACCAAGTGCACTTCGCTGGGGCCTTCCTAGCAGCCTAGAGATGCCAGCAGAAGCTGGAAGAGAAAAAGGTCAGTTTATTAAAAATCACATAGTTTTGCAATGGGCATATTATTTATAAAATGTCAAATAGTTTTTACAATGGGTATATTAGCTCTTTAAAAAAAGAGTAATCGGGCTGTTTGTACACTGATCTGCAGGAGCAGCACAGTGCACCTGCGGCTTTTCCGAAGGTTAGCTGCACTAAGCCATAGACTTCTATGGCTTGGTGCACTTTCTGAAAACGCACCAAAACTCCTGAATGCAGGAGTTTTTGTGCACTTTCAGAAAGTGCACCACATCCGCGAAATGTAGTAGAGGTCTATGGAAAAGTGCAGCTAAGCTAAGCAGGTGCACTGTGCTGTACCCACAGTGCAGGTAAACTGCAGTGCATTTGTGTAAAAGCAGCCTTATAGGGGGCTCAGGACAGTAAGGGCTTGATTACATTTGTGGTTTGGGGGGGGGTAAAACCGCATAGTTCATTGTGGTCAGCGGCTGGTTACCAGATCACACTTGCTCTTCAAAAGGTTGAACACCACTGGTCTATGTCAATGCCTGTGCCCTGAACTGAAGTGTTATCTTCTTCTGTAAACTATTTACTTTTCCACCCCCCTCCATGTAATGTATATGTAATGTACATGTACATGTACATGTTTGAATTTCAGTCTGGGTGGCAACCATTACTCCCTCTGTAGATACAGCTGAAGCGTGAGTTTAGTCACCTAGGGACAGGAAGTGTGTAAGTTTTATCTAATTTCATCCATCGGAGCTCAGACATATGATGATATGATAAGTCATCACCAGAAAGTAAGCAAACTACCACTCATAAGTTTGATAATCTACCAGAATTCAGTCGATTGTGAATAAATTAACTGTTCCAGTACAGTTTATTGTACTGTTTAAATTGAAAACAGGAAAAATACTGTGGCAGTTTTGTCACAAATGGGAGAAAAGCAAAGCCATCTCTCCTGAAGGCCTAATGAGCCACATATTTGAGGAACTCTTAAATAGGGATCAGGGTTGAGCTCAGGCACGGTTTGTACCCATCTGAACTATCCTGCTGGGAATTTGTCATTGTAGACAACCAATTACAGGCGTCCGAGGCATTCCCACCCTGCAACCTCATATATACCTGCCCTTTGTATACGTGGAGCTGTGAGGTAGGGAATGCCTCTACCGCCTATGATTGGCTTAGGCGGGTTCATACTTGTGTAAAAATGTGTCTGAACTCATCCCTACTAGGAATGTGTGGCAATATTTCAGTAAAATTTTACCAAACATTTTTTTGCAGAAAAGAAATTGGGGAAATGTGTGTATGTTTTGTTTGTGGTGTAGTACTTTGGTTTATTACACTAACTGTTTTTCAATATTTTGTTTTCCCTTCTTTGGTGTGGTTGTGACTATTTGGCTTCATGTACACGGGACATTTTTACAACCTCTCCTGAATGATTCACCTTGGCAGATTGTAACTGATGTTTAAAACGTCCGTTTTGCTGCATTTACATGCCACATTTGCGCTTAGGAGCGTTTAAAAAAATAAATATAAATATAAATATATAATATATACACATATGTTTTTCAAATGGCCAAAAAGGTAAAACGCCTCTAAACAAAATGCTGCTAAATGTTATTTACCGCAGTTACAAGCATTTACAAGCTGTTGGCGTTTCAAATGCCTCTGAACATCTGTTCTAAATGCATTTTTCTGCAATCTAAAAAATTATTCTAAACTCAACTGCCTAGAAATGACTATAAACCACCCTGTATACATGTACTGAAATTATAACATAAAGGAGAGTTCAGGGGCAGCTGAAAAAAATGCCCAACTGCTCCTAAACATCCGTTTACCAGAAGCAGTATACATGAAGCCTTACTCGTTTCTTTTATTGTGACAGTTACCTGTTACCCTCAGAAAGCCCATTGACCCCTTAAAAAATCCATAAAAATCAGCCACAATTTTATCTTTCCAATTGACTGCAACGCATTTTGCAAAAATCGCACAATTTTTGCGGGAATGCCAGGAAATTGAAAACACTTAATTTTGCTCATCCGTTTGCATCACGTTTATTTCACAGGATACGCTCTAAAAAACCCTTTATACTTATACTTCTACATTGTCCCTTAAATGAAGCCAGGAGAGCTAAACTCATTATTACATCTGAAATAACAGGTTCTTCAAGTTCCCATGGAGCACTGTGTACTGTGTTATTGGTGAGGCAGACTAATTAGTGTTAGGTCACTTAATTTTTACGGGATTTTTTACTCATCTGCGAATTACAGCCATTAATCTTAGAGTATAATACGGGAAAATGCCTACTATCTCAAAATTCTAAATAAACATTCTTGTTTAATGATTTTACTTCTCTGCTGCATGTATCGAAAACCTATGCATATTTGGGGTTCCTGATTTTGGGATATATATGGGAAAAATGTGTCTCTCTGCTGCCCGCGGTTGCACAGTGAGGGCGGAACTGCACAGAGAGATGATGTCATCTCTCTGCTTCCCCGCTCACTGGCCTGCTGACTGGCCAGCAAGCCTGCTCACCTACCGATTGGCCTGTTCGCCAGCTCACCCGCCGACTGGCCTGTTTCGCAAGCTCACCCGCCTGCTCACTCCCCCGCTGACTACTCCCCCTCTGGGCAGCGAGTGTTCCGCCCACACGCTCCTGTCACCTCTAACAGCAGTGGCGTCAAGCTCCCTCACAGTGGGATAAGCTGCAGAGCTGTCGGGCTGGTGGGCTGGTGGGTGGGTGGCAGTTCTGCCACTGCTCTTGGGTGTCAGTTTGGCGCCTCCTTGAAAGTGCCGCTCGGGACCCATGGTCCCACCTGGTCCCATGGTAAGGCCGGCCCTGCCTACAGTCAAGCGCGAGGGTGGAAACATGATGCTTTGGGGCTGTTTCTCTCCTAAAGGTACAGGCCAACTTTGCTGCATTGAGGGATCAATGGACAGGGTCATGCATTATAAAATCTTAGATAAGAACCTTCTTTCCTCAGCCAGAAGACTAAAGATAGGTCGTGGAAGGGTCTTCCAGAATGACAATGACCCAAAACATACCACCAATAAGTGGCACCAGAAGAAGCACATAAAGGTCATAGAGTGACCTAGTCAGTCTCCAGACCTTAATCCTATAGAAAATTTATGGAGGGAGCTGAAACTTCAAGCTGCCAAGAGACAGCTAAGAAACCTTAAAGTGGTTGTAAACCCTTTACAACCACTTTTTACTACAGGCAAGCCTATAATTAGGCTTACCTGTAGCTACACTGGATATCTCCTAAACCTATATGGTTTAGGAGATATCCCTGTATTTGTATGTGCCATCATCATCGACATATGCACACGTAAGAAAACTGTACGTGCCGTTGCTTCAGTTGTACTGTGCTGTTACCGGCGGCTACCGCGCATAGATGTAATTGCGGCTCCGACCAATCACAGCGGCGGAGCCGCGATACCCAGAAGTAACCCCCCGGAGAGATGTCGGCCGCTAGAGCAGTGAACGAAGACCACCTCAAGGGCTTCGCTCTCAGGTAAGTAATTAATAATGAGCTAGTATGCTATGCATGCTAGCTCATTATGCCTTTGTCTTGCAGGTTTTTTTTCTTGGGGAATTTTTTTAAAGGGTTTACAACCACTTTAAGGATTTAGAGAGGATCTGTAACAATCTTTTTTTTGTGGACCAAAATCCCTCCAGAGATGCATGCAAACCTGGTCTCCAACTACAAGAAACATCTCATCTCTGTGCTTGACAACAGGATTTCTCCATCGGGTCCTGTTTTGCTTGGGGATCAAATACTTTTGCAGACTCTAACAGGTTTTCTTCTAAGATTGTCCTGTATTTGGCTCCATCCATCTTCCCAACAACCAGCTTCCCCTGTCCCTGCTGAATAAAAGCATCCCCACAATGTGATGCTGCCACCACCATGATTCACCGTGGGGATGGTGTGTTCAAGTTGATGTGCAGTGCTAGTTTGTCACCATACATGCTTTGCTTTTAGGCCTAAAAGTTCAGTTTTGGTCTCATCTGACCAGCGCACCTTCTTCCACATGTTTTCGGTGTCCCCACATGGCTTATCGCAAACTGAAACAGGAGTTCTTATGACTTTCTTTCAAAAATGGCTTTCTTCTTGCCACTCTTCCATAAAGTCCAGATTTGTGGAGTGCACAACTAATAGTTGTCCTGTGAACAGATTCTCCCACACACTGTAAGAAAATCGGGCAAACGTTCGTCCGATTTTTTTTTTTTTCTCTCTCAATGTTTCACAGCAAATCTGAACCAATGAACAAAAATTCTAATAAGACAAAGGTTTTTTTTTTTTGTTTTTGATTATGCGTGAATTTTTTCTTGTAAAAAATCGTACGAAAACGGTACACATTAACAACTTGCTTACTGGGCACTTAAACCTCACCCCCCCCACCCCCCCTCCTGTCCAGATCAATTTTCAGCTTTTAGCGCTGATGCACTTTGAACGACAGTTGCGCAGTCATGCTACACTGTGCCCAAATAACATTTATATAATTTTTTCCCACAAATAGAGCTTTCTTTTGGTGGTAGTTAAACACCCCTTCGGTTTTTATTATTTGTTAAAAAATTTTTTTAAAAAGACCAAACTTTTGAAAATTTTTGTTTTTTATTTCTTATAATTTGTTATAAAAACTTGCAAACAGGTAATTTTTCTACTTCATTGATGTTCCCTGATGGGCACCGATAGATGGCAGTGATGGGTGGCAATAATGGGCACTGATTGGTTACACTAATGGGCAGCACTGCTAGGTGGCACTGATTGGCACCACTTGTGGGTATTGATAGGTGGCACTCATGGGCATTGATAGGTGGCACTGGTGAGCACTGTGGGCACTGGCAGGTGTCAATGACAGGTGGCACTGGCAGGGAGTACTAGTGGGCACAGATGCGGCATAATTGCCTCTTCCTCTTCGGGACCGATGTCCCTTGCAGATAAGCCGGTGATCGACCTTTTTTTTCTTCTCACACTGTCAGCGTGAGGAGAGAAAAAAAAGATTACCAAGCTTTTGTTTGCATCATGTGATCAGCTGTCAATGGCTGACAGCTGATCACGTGGTAAGGGGCCAGGACTTGCCCCTTATTCGGATTTGTGATCACCCGAGTCTCGGTGACTTCCGTGATCACAGCGCGCGCACAGGGAGCGTGGAAAGAAGACGCTGTCATATGACGGCCTCCCGGAAATTCAGGTCTGCGCTGTGGCCGTCATTCGGCTATAGCATGGACAGCAAATGGTTAAACAAAAATTGTTTATTCATGATCCGACACTTCCAGGTCTGGGTCATGCAGGCCCGCTCCCACTGTGACTATACACAGTGGGAACTGATCTCCGATTACTGTATTAGTGTCCCTGGTCCCCCAAAAGTGTCAAAAGTGTTAGTGTCCCACGATATCACAGTCGCTGATCGCCACGCCACTATTGGTAGTAAAGAAAATTAAAACTTTAAATTAATCTTTTGCGCAAACCAATTCATATAAGCTTATTGGGATTTTTTTTTTTTTTTTTACCAAAGATATGTAGCAGAATACATATTGGCCTAAATTGATCAAGAAGTTTGATTTTCTACATTTGTGTTTTAGATGTGTTTTATAGCAGAAAGTGAAAAATATATAGATTTTTTCTTCAAAATTGTCAGCCTTTTTTGGTTTATAGCGCACCAAAATAAAAAACGCAAAGGTGATCAAATTCTATTAAAAAAAATCTCTATTTGTGGGAAGGACACAAATTTTGTTTGTGTACTGCGTCGCACAGCTACGCAATTGTCAGTTAAGTAACAGTCAACAGTTAAGTAACGCAGTGCCATATCGCAAAAAATGACCTGATCATGGGGGGGGGGGGGGGGGGATTCTCTCTCTCTCTCTCTCTCTCTCTCTCTCTCTCTCTCTCTCTCTCTCTTTCTTCATCCTGTTGTCCCCAGGACAGGAATAGAGGGAAGATTTTCCAAAGTGACACTAGTTATGTTGACCATGGTGATAACCAGGGCTTCCCTAACTTTAGTGGCATTTCCTCTCCCTTCCTGTTTTGGCCTCCTGTTATGGGACACAAAGTGAATAAAAATCTTCCCAATGGGACAGAGGGCAAAGAAATGTACATGCTATATCGCATCCTTACTCTATCAACACTTAAAAAAAAGTGTGTTTGCCTTTAGTTCTGCTTTAAAGTGGTTGTAAACCCTTACAAACCACTTTGACCTACAGGTAAGCCTAGATTAAGGCTTACCTGTAGGTCCAAGAAATATCTCCTAAACCTATACGGTTTAGGAGATATTTGCTGAAAGACAGGCACCGCTGTCTACGGCGCATGAGCCGTAGACAGCGGCGCGCAGGCGCACTGAGCGCGCCGCTGTCAACGGCGATATGCCGCGAGAGGCGGCTCGCATACACGGGAGTGACTTCATCGTGGCTTGGCCGAATGACAGCGGCGGAGCGAGACCCACCGAGAAGATGGATGCTCTGGACTACAAGGGACAGCGGTGACTTTGCTGGCTCCTGTGTCAGGTAAGTGACACATAATGGACTACTATGCGATGCATAGTAGTCCATTATGCTTTACCTTTGCAGAGAATCAAAGAGGAAGTAAACTCATCAGGGTTTACTTCCTCTTTAAGTATTATGGTACCACACGCAAACTGCACCTAAAAATAAAAAACTAAATAACTGGGATTGTTATCAGAAGTGTTTTTTCCAGCAGCTTCATGATCACGGCATGCTCTTCATGATGAACAAGACACACACAGATGCCACACGGAGCTTCCTTTTCAATTGCAATAATTCAGCTGTTCTGACAATACGTTGCAAAATCGAACGTCCCTAAATTTCAGCCAGCACATCTAAGGACTTGTAAGCTGCAATATATTATGTTTTTGTTCTTGGGTCAGATATACTTCATGGGCACCCAGATTGTTAGCTTTAGATGACCACATTTTGTACATAATCGGGCTGAAAGAGCCTGTTAAAATTTGTGCAGACTAAGGAGTACGACTGAAAGACCATAAATAATTAATAACAGCACAAAGATGGGCTGCTGTGAGCGCTGTGTAATTAGTTGTTTATTGGTAAAGCATTGTCTTCACTTGTTCGGAAATGAATAAAAAATACATACTGCAGCAAACAACCCTAATAGAAAATGCTGATAAATAATTGATGACCTCTTATAAAAAGTTGCTTGTAAAACAGTACTGGATGATGGAGTCCAGTTTAGTAGACAAATAGAAAAACAAGTCTCAGGTAATCCAGAAACACAATATAGTTGTCCGCTTACAGCTGAAGTCTTTGTTCACACAATCAAAAGGCAAAATCTATTTTTTTGGTTTCAATAGAGTGGGAAGAGTTTCACCCTCTATCAAGTTTTTATTGTTATCCTTGTCCGCATTGGGCGTTCAAGAAAAAATTTCCATCCAGCTCCTTTAAATTTTGTCATCGAAAAAAGAATGTTGTTTTGAACCAACTACTGAAAAATTGAATGAAAAATATGAATGAAAAAAGTTAAAATTCTACATATAAAGGATATGTAAAAGTTTTTTTTTTTTTTCATACATACCTCCTCTGTGCAGTTGGTTTTGGCCCCCACCCCCCTCTTCTGGTGTCCTTCAGCAGTGCTCCTGGGGTCTCCTCATCTCAAAGCGCTCTCCCGTGTCCTGTGGGGGGCCCGCTCCCATGTCCTGCTGCTATGCCCATTGAGACAGACAGCAGGCTCTGTCCTCCCCTCCAGCATCATTGGATTTAAATGACATCAGCGGGAGCCAATGGCTGCGCTGCTATCAATCTGTCCAATCAGGACCCGAGACACCGGCTGGATCGGGTGTGCTCGTCCCTAGCACAAAACCGATTGAGCCCAGGTAAGTAAAAGGGGAGCTCTGAGGGGCTTCAGCACTACAAGAAGTTTTTCATCTTTATGCATAAAATGCATTGAGGTGAAAACCTGTGGAGGTTTACAACCCCTTTAAAGTAGAACTATAGGCAAAACTATTTTCTTTTTCATGCATCATGGGACACAGAGTCAGGCTAATATTCATTACCTACTGAGTTATACTCCATCACCAGGTGAATGGACACTGGTAGACCAAAGGTCTTCAGACAGAAAGTGATCCCCTATATAATCCCTCCCACACAGGAAGCATTTCAGTTTTTTAACAGTGTCTGCAAGGTGGATGGCACGGTTTATTTGAACTCTCTGAGCTCCAGGTCTCTAGTCCCACAAATCAAGGGATTGACCGATCGGATCCATTTTGACACAGACTTGTATGCTTAGATAAATGGTACCCGAGCCTTGCAAAGAAGACTCGAGATCCTGCAAGGTTTTGCCTGTAATGCGGCCTCCTGGCGCTGAACCCTGTGAAGTGGAATCCTGGACACTACAGTGCTAAGGCATTCCTGCAGGGTGCTGTACAGGTCCAATGGAGTGGACCCTAAACATGAAAAGGGTACCCAGTCCTTGAAGGTCCTCAAGTGACAGGAACCTGCCGTGAAGGGTTCTTAGTTT
This sequence comes from Lithobates pipiens, assembly GCF_037356315.1. Lineage (NCBI taxonomy): Eukaryota > Metazoa > Chordata > Amphibia > Anura > Ranidae > Lithobates > Lithobates pipiens. Next base: position 64,613,042 of record NW_027507791.1, read on the forward strand.
CTAAGCTGCCCTGCGCCTGGACGGGTAAGTGAAACCCCTTTACTTATTATTGTGGAGGTGTCCCAGTGATTGTAACAATCAGTCAACCTAGCTAGAGGCTGGACACCTGTATGCGGTGACCATACGGTGGAGTTTTGGGCTAGCTGTGGGTGGTTGCAAAGTGTACTAGTTTTGCTTGTGTCTTCCAGTTTTTTTTACCTGCATGATGGCGCACGACTGTGTGCCATTACGCCTTGGTTCACCAGGGTGCACGTGCATTCGCAAGAGTGCCACTATGCTCCGTTAGCAGTTTGGTGGCCTTGGTGCATGCGACTTCGCCGCATATGCGCGGTAGCCTTTTAACTGGGCACACAAGGATACACGAATACAGCCAGGACCACGCACACACAGAACTTTCTGGTGCACGAATGGGCAGCACACCCAGCTTATTTAAGCTGTATATGCCAAGCATGCGGTGCTTTCAGAAGGCAGCTGTGGGACACAGAGCAAGCTCTGAACAGACACTTGCATTGGTTAATTTTTTCCTTACCCAGGTCACATGAGTCACCAAGTGTTGCTTGGCAGGCTAAAGGTGCTTAGCAGGATTATTACATAGGGGCTTGGCGAGTCCTATTAAAGGCTCTCCCTTCTGAGGTGTTTTAATACTACACCCAAGTACTCTCTTTTTGTGGCTAGTAAATGTCTTAATAAAAGAGGAGGGGTACTAACACTACAGGGAAGGGCACACCAATGCCGTTGGTAGTTATGAGGAACCTACTCGTATCCCTATTGTATCCCTATTGTTGTATCCCCTGAAAGACCAGAGGCTTCTGGGCAATCTGAACCACTGCCTATCTGGTATTGTGCCTACAGTCAATGCTGCTTTAATCTTTATCACTAAGGTCGAACTGTACTCAACCCTATCCGGGTTAGAGCACAGGATTGCTGGCATGATTGCCTCCATCCCGCAGGGTAGCAGGCAGCGTGACAGATTCCCCCTCCTTGGAGCCTCCTAGTCTGGAGCAGGAATGGGTGGAGGCTGGGGAAGGACTCTGTGGAGGGCCCGGCAGATGAGTTTGTTTCCGAGCAATCTGCACAAGAAGATATCCAGTTGATGTCTGCCTCTCAGTCACAGAGGTTTTTGATTCTTATTCTGACTTTGACCAAAATGGTTCGTTCTGCCTTTTAAGTTGCCTCTTGCAGAGGTGACTGAGCCCCCCTGGTCTTCTTTGGAATCCCTGAGGCCTCTTCAGGCCGGGCAGGCTTCCCCCTACACCCCATGTTGGAACAGGCAGTGTATGCTGATTGGGAACATCCTGACAGGATTTTTGTTCCTTCTAAAAGGTTTTCCCTTTTATATCCCATGGATGAAATGTTTGTTAAAAAATGGAGCATGCCAGCAGTAGATGCAACAGTCTCTTCCTTAAACAAGAACTTAAAGTGGTTGTAAACCCTTACAGACCACTTTAACCTACAGGTAAGCCTAGATTAAGGCTTACTTGTAGGTGCAAGAAATATCTCCTTAACCTACATGGTTAAGGACATATTTTCCTAAAAACGGGCACTGATGTCTACTGTGCATGCGCGTCGTAGACAACGGGTCAGGTGCATTGTGTGTGCCGTTAGTGAAGGCGATCATGCCGTTACCGATGGCTCCCTACATGCGCCGTAGTGATGTCATTGCTGCTCCAGCCAGTCACAGAGCCAGAGCAGCTATACCCGGAAGTCACTCCGGGTATCATGGCGGCAACGGAGGACGTGAACGAGGGTCGCTTCGGGGGATTGCTTCAGGGGCTTTGATCTCAGGTAAGTAGTGGGTAGCCCATAAGAGCCATTTTTAAATCAGCTTTCATCAGTCTAAGACTTTGAATTCTGATTGGCTGCTATGGGTATTGCACACCAGTTCTCTTTGTGCCATGTTGTAAGGGTCAGTCCACCATAATTCAGTTATAAGTGGACACCGTTGGGATGAAAGACTCAGTGGCTTATTGTATCCCTTTGAGACTCCAATAGTTAAAGTGGTAGTAAACTCAGCTCCCATTAATCTAAATAAACACTAGGGCAATAAGTTAAAGTGGTTATAAACCCATTACAACCACTTTAACCTACAGGTAAGCCTAGATTAAGGCTTACCTGTAGGTGCAAGAAATATCTCCCAAACCAAAAATGTTTAGGAGATATTGGCAGAAATAGCGGCACTGATGTCTACTGCGCAGTCAGAGGAGGCCGATGAGGGCAGATGCGGGGGCTTCGATCTCAGGTAAGTAATTCATAATGAGCTAGTATGCTATGCATATTAGCTCATTATGCCTTTGTCCTGCAGGGTGTTTTTTTTTTTTTTGACAGGGTTTTCTTCCTCTTTAGCTTGTCCGGTAGATAATGCACAGGGCTTGAAAGACCCTGTTGACAAAAACTTGGAGTCATTATTAAAGGCTTCCTTTTCTTTGGCCAGTTCAGCTATTGCAGCATTTTGTATTTGCCTGTCTCTAAAGGATCAGGTCAAATGGCCTGATGGGCCTAACCAGGAGGATGATCTGCCTGAAAGCAAGATATTTCTTGAGCCCTGTGTTTTGCTATTGATGCCTTAAAAAGGATTCAGTACAGCATGTTTCTTGTTTGGCTCTCTCGTCTGTACAAATGCGTGGACTCTTATGGCTTAAGAACTGGTCAGCTGAGCTTCCTTGTAAAAAGTTATTGGCAGGTTTCCCCTTTTATGGGGAACGTTTATTTAGTGATCATTTTAACAGATATATACAAAAGATTTCCAGAGGGAAGAGTTCTCCACTTCCTGTGAAGAAAAGCACCACACTTCCCTCGTTTAAAACCTCAGGGACTGCTTCTTCCAATGTCTCAGCATCAAGGCATTTCTGCTGCCAACAGGGTGCTAGGGCCAGGGGCAAGCCGCAGGGCCTGGACCGAGTATCTACTGATACAGTCCTTTCGGATGGAGTCTGTCCGCTCAGTAGTAGCCTCACTCCAGAGGGGAGACTTTCTAGCCTCCATTAATATAAAAGACACGTATTTACACATACCTATCTTTCAGCCTCATCAGAGGTTCCTACGTTTTGCAGTAGAAGAACGTCATTTTCAGTTTGTGGCTCTACCCTTCGGGCTTGCTACAGCTCCGCGGGTGTTCACAAAGATCCTAGCACCAGTACTGGGTCTTTTAAGGGCCCGGGGGATCCTAGTGCTCAGGGATCCTAGATCACTCATTACAGGCTCTAGACAGAGCATAATATGCAAAGTGTGGTATTTGAAAAGCTTAGGCTGGAACATGAAATACCAAAAAGTCAGCCTTGGAACCAGCTCAAAGTCTAAAGTGTGTAGGTCTGATACTAGATACGGTTCAAGCAAGAATATTCTTGCCACTCGTAAGGATCTGTGCATCAGATAAGGAGCACCAAACCTCCCTCCATTTGGCTCTGTATGAATCTTCTAGGGAGGATGGTATTCTCCTTCGAGGCAGTTTTGGAAAATTTAGAAACCTGGCTGTCCTGATAGAACACCTTTGGGATGTATTAGAGCGGATACTGCGAACCAGCCCTTCTCTTCCAACATCAGTGCCTGACCTCACAAATGCACATCTGGAAGAATGGTCAAACATAGACACACTCCTAAACCTTGTGGACAACCTTCCCAGAAGAATTGAAGCTGTTCTAGTTGCAAAGGGTGGCCAACTCAATATTGAACCCTGCGGACTAAGACTGGGATGCCATTAAAGTTTATATGCGTATAAAGGCGGGTGTCCCAATACTTTTGGTAACATAGTGTATGTCTGTGCAACCTACCTGTGAATAATTTATTAATAATCATTCTTCAAGCAAGACAAACAGTTTGTGCTGTTTGCAAAGTGCTTGGATTGCAAGGTTTTATACTTTAATAGTTATTTTTAGTGGATGAACATATTGAATTAGTCAGGATGAATGTAGCTGTTTGAATGTATTCAATTAACCATTTTCAGAAGGATAAGTGTTGCTTACTGCAGATTTCACAGTAAGCAGCTTTATGTGTAATGACCTATATAGCATGGTTTGGCGCTACTATGTAAATGTCATTCTCGGGAAGGAATGTATTAGTTCAGCTTGCAGTGCTGATTTTCTGCACAATAAATGCCCATTGTTGTGCTGAGTGTGCAGGGTGCCTCTGTCTTATAGATCAGCCTATGGATGATCTGATGAGGCACATGGCATGGATCCACGGAGCAAAGTACTGGAGAGGCGACTGGTGTGTTTGTTCTTTTACTGCTCATTATATCTGCTTGATGGGTTCTATGTTTGAGTGCCTTGCACTAATGGATCGTGGTGCTGAGCAATGAAAAGTCACATTTTCCTGGCCCATGGTAATTTTTGTGCAAACATACAGTGACAGGGATGCATCTTTTAATACATTTTTCTTAAGGGAAATATGGAGGCAGCCATTTCTGGCCTCCTCAAAATGCTAGTACCCTGGCTGTAATGCAAAACCTTTGGCGTCAGTACATTGAGTCACTGACTAGTAACAAGTATGCTAGTGAATCAGTTGATTATAAGAACATCAGCATGACAGCCAGACAGTTCGTGTTCACATAAGGCTAGAAAACTTCATACAAGTCAACATTGGCAGCTTCCATGATTTTTCCTGCAAAGGTTATAGTGGAAGCCAAGGCTAGAACTATCTAATTTTAAACATGTTCCCTTTCCCCTCCCTTTTAACTACCCTGTAGAAGGAAGATGCTTATACTTGCCTATTCCGAGGGTGCTCCGGTCATGTGATTGGCTCCCTGCGACTGGCTTCAAGGGAGAGAAAGGACAGCCAACAACAGATGCCGCATAGTAAGCCTATGGGGTACGTCATCACCCAGGCATTCCAGCCATTGTTGGCGATCTCTCCTCTCCTCTGAAGCTGGCCAGCCCTTTGGGAGATTGCATGACTGGACCCCGGAGCTCCCTGAGAAAAGGTAAGTATAAGCATCTTCCTTCTACAGGGAAATTAGAGTAGAAGTTAAAAGGGGTGTGGAAGCAGCATTAAGAGTGGATGGTTATAGCCTGAACTTTCACTTTTAACTTTAAAATGCAGTAGGGTCTAGGGTGTGGTGGTTGACTGTTGGTCTGAAAGGTTCTGTCCTAAAAAGCTGGCTAGAGGCCTCTGGTATGGCTAAGGGTGCCCAGCAGAAAATAATGCATAACCATGCTTTCACGTTAAAATTACTTTTATTGTATTAAATATTTAGATTTGTAGGGGGATTCTGTAACTGTTTACATCTGTTAAGATCATATATAAGTTATATAGGGAGAGCATTGGTGTATTGTTGTTTGATTGACACCCCATATACAGCTGAGTGATTTTAAGTTTCTTTAGATGCACTTGAGCACACAACACTGGGATTTCCATTATGTTCAGTGGTGTCCTTCACACCAAGGAGTAGTTTGGCTTGAAACTAGTTGCTTGAAAAAGTACATAAGCTTCATTTGGGGCATTCATGCATTTTGACTTGAGTGAGAGCACTCGGAGCCGCTGATGAGGGGATTCCACTGGCCCGGCTGTACGTAGCCCAGGCCCCATCATACAGTATCAGTAGAAGGGCTCAGGCAACAGGGGGAATCAGATTGTGGACAAGGAGGATGATTGATGCTAGAATGGGGGGCACAATTATTGGAACCAATCCTCTTGTAGCAGTTAATAGCTAGCGTCTCCTCCTCTCCCTCCCACCGGCTTCCAGTTGCTGCAAGGAGAGCCACACGGGGATCAGTTCTAGTAATAGCCTCTGTGCTGCACCAATCACTCTCCCTATTCTTGATCCAATTCCCCTTGCTGCCTGGGCCCACCATGTGACCCTTTCCTCTGTAATTCTGACAGCTTTCCCTCCTCTTCCTCTCGCGGGCTGCTGTGGGCTTACAGGGGGATGATAAATGTCATATTTACTTGCCCCTTCCTTTTTTGAATGAACGCAGGGATGGATCAGTACTGATCACTCACTGTGCTCAATTATAACTGAAGCATAGAAAACTGTGTTTACTATGCATTCGTTTGTGAATGAACAAGCAGTCTCTGTGCAGAGTGCTCCCTGTTCATTCAACTGCAGTGCATCTAAGGCTGAAGAAAAATGACTAGGGATCTGTGTCCTTATTTATTTTCTCTGATTCAAAGATGAGATATCAGGAATCTGATATACCCCTGATATTTCACGCATATCCCCCTTCCCCCAACAGAATTGTGAAAAAAAATCTAAAATATAATTGACAAAAATTAAGCGCTTATTTGCATGGGTTCTGTGGCCCATACAGTGTGAATGAACAGTCTGTTTCCACAGCTGGGCTGTTTGTTACTTTATGGGGATGCAGCATCTGTACAACCACAGCCGTAGGTCCTAATTTGACAGGTGTGCAGGTGCGAACCATTGTCTCCGAATGCACACTGTCTATATTTGAGGCCATAAACACCCACCTGTCAAATTAGGACCTGCGGCTGTGTTTGTAAAGCTTCTTTGTCCCCATAACCTAACATAGGCTGCCGTCTCACGGCTCCAGCCAAATTTTTAAAGAAAACACTATTCTGACTGTATAGGTCACAGTGCTCATGTGAATGAGCACCAAGACCCCACTCAGTATTGTTTCAATATTTTTGGGGGCCCTGTCATGTAGTCTGTACAGTGCAGGATTTCTAACACGAGGCCTGGGAGCACCTAAAAATGCATGTTTTGCATATGTTTTAAAGCCTGATATCTTTCATTTGGCTGCAAAGAAAATAAAAATGGTTAAACCTGAAATGTGTTCAAGCAATGTGCAAAAATTCCCATACAAATGCTGAAAAAGCCTGAAAATGGCCAAAAACGCTCCGCTCAATGTCAGTGATGCCTTAGAAAAAGAAGATTGGGTAGATAGAAATGAAGATCTATGTCCCCTAGCCAGGGCCTTCTTTAATATTGATTGGGCCCTGGGCAAAAATTTGCTTAGGGCCCCTCTCCCCCATGCAATTTCACTCTCCACCTTCTCTGAGACATACAATAAATAGCAGCTAGACTTAAAATCAGTTTACTGTATCAGATCAGGCAGCGATTGCAATTGGTTGCCAGAGGTTACAGCATATCATTACTGCTTACTGACTGGTTGCTAGAGGTTACAGCACTCCTTAAGGCTCACTGATTTGTTTCTAGAAGTTACAGCACATGATTTCGGCTTGTTGATTGGCTGCTAGAGATTACTGTACAGTAATACTGCTCACTGGTTGCTGTAGGTTACAGCACATCATCTCCTCACTGCAGGGGGCATGATATACATATGAATGCTACCTTATTTACATATCAATGCCATTGGCCTCGGCTATTTACATATGCATGTCACTGCTATTTACATAGGAATGCTGGTTATTTACATGTAAACACAGGGTCTGCATGTGAGTCGTCTGTACACAACAACAGGACTAAAACCTCAAGGGACAAGGGAGTGTAAACTGGGATAGTTGGCAAGTATGAGGCAGCTGCTTTGGGCCCCACAACAATGACGGGGCCCAGGGCAGCTGCCCCTTTTGCCCTGCCTTAAAGACGGCCCTTCCCCTAGCCCTAAACAAACCATTAAACCTTGCTTTGCAGGTGCAGCCCTACTACAAGGGGTGACTTTTACATTTTCTGAGATTTCGCTTTAATCCCATCTACAGCCAAATATTGTTGTGTTTTTTTAATGTATTAATTCTGTTTGTACACAGCTGACAAGGCTTTAAATCATCAAGTTAGTATTTTTCTGGATTCTTGTATTATGTGACACTCGCCAGTTGGACAGAAAGTGGAACTAAAATTCTTCCATACCTCTAACTGTCACTTATGTTAGATCCTCCACCAAAGCCCTGACCCTCTGGTGACAGTATATTGGTTTTAAATAGGAGGTGTAGGCCTACACAGGGTAATTACGTACAATGTAATATAAGCAGGGGTCAACCATTTGAGTAAGCAATCATTCCTGTATCCATTCTCTAATCAACCAATGTTCCGTAGGTAGCAAATGATATTGTGGCAGATGTTTGACATTTTTTCATGTTGATTAAATAATTCAAGGAATTGGTTTCAAGCTCATGTGAAACAAGGGGAAAAAGTAAGATTTTAGGAAGTAGTGAGAAGTAGACATAGTGGGGTATGTGAGGAGTGGAGATGGGTAGGGGAAAGCGGGATGTTTCCAGGGGTGGCCAGAGTGGTCATAGGTCATCATAACTATAGGTAGCCTAGGCTGGATCAGTTAAGCATGGGATGAGCATATTGGACTTATGGTTCTTGGATTTTTAAGAATTTGGATTGAGAGTCCTTTAGAACGCTGGAAAGCTTTTCATTTCCCAGAAGGAATCCATATGGGTTTCTACTTCCTGAAGTTTTTTTTTAACTATGCTTTTGCAAGGGTTTGTTTCACTACCAGGAACATTTTTGTTGCATTCTGGGCTCTTCCTGTTTTCTTCTCGGGTCCTAACCCTTTCCTTCTCCCAAATTATCTTAAAAAGTAGTACTTCTTTTGGAAAAAATAAATAAATTTTTTTACTTAATGTTACTGGTGACTTTTTTTAGTAAATGTCCAACTTCAATGGGGATTATGACATTGTTGCTGTTTTTTGCTACCACCCAGGAATACATTTTAAAACAAGGTGTTTAGAACAGTGGTGGTCAACCCACCATGAGTATCACTCCTGACATTACCAAAGAGCTGCACATACTTTTTCGTGCATGTAATGCTACAGAAATAGCCAGGGACTAGACATACTTTATTAGATAGTCAGATGCTATAGGCATGCTACAAAAGATAGTCAAAGAGTGCAGACATGCCACTTGCATAATTCGGAGTCTGGAGACATGTCTCAATGGAACGGTAGAGACCACTGCCATTACAGTTCCTTTACAAGTCGCTGCTTTGGAGCTTGTGGGGGACTGTTACTAGCCCTTACTAGCTATTGGGGGTCAGCTGAAGAAGAGGAGTCCTTGCAACACACCCTGTGAACCCACTTTTACAGGAGACCATCGTCCTCTTAGAGCTGTCCTTGGGATTGAGGGAGCCAAGCAGGAGCAGCAGAACTTTCTGGCGTCCAGCTCTTCACCTGTCAGCTGGCCACACAGTAATCTTTCTCGTGGACTATGTGCTCTCTTTCACATTTTATTTTGTGGGTACATAATATGTTGTTTTTAATAAAACCATTAGATCCTACACCAGAGGTGACTGCTGTGACAAATGCGAATATCGGACCTCCTCACCAACTCATGACAAAGGACTGGCCAATCTCACACTGTGCTATCGCTTGTGTAACATGCCACTCTCAGCTGCACCCTGCACAAAGATTTTCCAGCTTGTGGGACCTAATCTAGGTGTCGGCAGCCTGAGAGTGATTGTCACTGGGTTCAATTAATTAAGCAATTAACCCTTTTACGCTACCACCACCCCCTTTTCACCAAGCAGGAGGAAACTCTGATACTTATCAATGCCAATTATGATTTTAGAATAAATGTCTGTAACACACTGTCAACACAGGCAGAACTGTTCAGAAGCTTTGTACTTTACACTAGCGCTCATCAAGAGACTGGGATTTGTTTGCATTAAAGGCCTTAAAGACCATTTTAACACTCTTCGAAATGAGGTTTAACCACTTGCCAACCGGCTCACGCCGATATACATCGGTAGAGTGGCACGGCTGGGCAAAACCCCATATGGGTGTGTTGTTCCTTTTAAGAGCTTCAGGGGGGCACGCATTCCCGCTGCATAGTGGGGGACCCAATGGCCATCCGCAATCATGGGCTTGAGAGCCAACACTGGGATTTGTGCGTTTAAACACACATATCCCTGTTCTGTCAGGGCAGAGGAGACATAATGTTTGTTCCTACTAAGTAGGAACAGCGATATGTCTCCTCCCCCAGTCAGCCCTATCCCCATGCACTAACTAGGGAACACAGTTAACCCCTTGATTGCCCCCTGGTGTTAACCCCTTCCCTACCAGTGACCAATGTAAATGGTCCCAAAAATGTGTCAAAAGTGTCCAATCTGTTCCGCCACAATTTTTCAGTCCTGCTAAAAATTGCAGATCACCGCCATTACTAGTAAAAATAATAATAAAAATGCCCAAAAATTCCATAAATCTTTACCATAGTTTGTAGATGCTATAACTTTTTGCGAAAACTAATCAATATATGCTTATTTTGATTATTTTTTTTTTTTTTTTACCAAAAATATGTAGAAGAATATATATTGACCTAAACTGATGAAGAAATATGTTTTTTAAAAACATTTTTGGGGATATTGATTATAGCAAATGTAAAAAAAATATTTTCTTTTTCAAAATTGA